>NC_044387.1:67425078-68050078 GCF_006542625.1 Nomascus leucogenys
TCAGAAAGAATTAGAATCCAACAAAACATGTGCCTTTAATGTGTTCATGTTTTAAATACAGTCATATTGCTTCTTTTTTCGGAAGAAATCTTATGGACCAAGAATTACTAGAATTGTCCTAAGAAAGCCTTACCAAAAAAGGATTAAATACACATAGGAGAGGATCATTTTGCTTCCAAATTCTAGCGATGGTAGAAAGCATCTAGCTAAACTGGCATAATATTTGGAATCCGTGGCCACAGGCCAAATGACATAGCTAGAGGCAGAGGTAAGACCTTTGCTGAGAATGAGACAAGTATAAATGGGGTGACAGCTGAGTTCTCCAACTCTTCCCTTCTACTGATTCACTCTCATTTTGCTATGGTTTAACTAACTGACAAACTTTTCATAAGCTCCTCAAACTAGCAATTAAAGACAAAGTTGAAACAAAATCAGATTAGAGAAACCCAGCTACATTCTTCTTACAAGTGATGAATTCAGTGTACATTGGAAAGTTAAAACTGGTAACACCACCAGCTACCAAGAACTGTGAGCAGAATCTAAAAGAAGTGTAGTTTTTGTCTGAGCAATCAAGAATTCTCTTTTATTGAACCAAAGCAGCAGATAGAGAAGGAGACTCTCAGAGGCGGAAAAAAAGAAAAAGAAAAAAAAAGATCTTTCAACCCGAGGGATCTAGAGCTACATTATTATTTCGCAATGAAGTGAGCAACAGTTTCTAAAGAAATACTTTATTCTTAAGGAGGCAACTTGTCACCTGTAGAAAATAAATGAAGATAGGTGAATTGTATTTGAATGAGGAAATTTGTAATTCAAACTCAAATTTTTCTGTCTTCCTTATTAAAATTTGGTTACAATTAAGTATTGACTTATATTTTTCAGCATGTTTCACCTTTGGAATTATTTCATTTTCTTATTAGTTGCAGAAGTCGCTGAATTATATAAGCCCCTTCTTGGTATTTATTATAAATATACTTACATAATCTATTATAATTTAAATAAGATTAGCAGAAAATATGCATATCCTTCTTTACACTTTTTGGATGCTAGCATGTAGTAGATATATATAGAAAACATATTTTAATGTTTTATCTCTATTTGTCTTATCAAACTTGTTTTCTGTGACTAGAAATGGAAGTACAAATGAAAGATTTTAAGGGCCTCTCCCTCTGAAAGAATCACATGCAGACCAACAACCTAAAAACATACAATTTGTAAATCGTCATACAATTCATGGCTGTCCCAATTCTCCCACTGGAGTTCCCACTGCTGACCTTTGGGAGTCACGATGAAGAATCCTGAATCTTTTGGAGTTAGGGCATGCTAAATTAGGCTGTGGTAACAAAGTCTGAAGATATCAATGGTTTGTCACAAAAAAAGGATTATTCTGTGTTCACACAAAGTCTGCTGCTGATAGGAGTGACTTTCTGGGCAAATGTTCTCCAATTGCAGATTTAGTTATCCAGGCTGCTTCGATCTGGTGGTTCTCTTATTTTTAATAAGGCTTTCTGCACGATTGCTGCAGCAGGAAAAGAATCAGCTGCAGTCTCTGGTGGGCTCTCCTATGCTTAAGCCAGAAGTGACTTTTGACTACAGTCCATTGGCCAGAACTAGTCAGTCCCAGAGCCCTGTCCAGTTGCAAGGGACTGGGAAGTGCAATCTTCCATGTGAGAGAAAAGAATCAGATACTTGAAAGCACTTGTCATTTCTACCTATTTCAGCAATGGTTACTGATCTCTCTGAAATTACAGTTGACCCTTGAACAATGAAGGGGCTAGGGGTGCTGACCCTGCTGCAGTGGAAAATCTGCATATAACTTTTGACTCCCCCAAAATATAACTGCTAATAGCTTACTGCTAACCGGAAGCCTTACTGATAACATGAACAGTCTATTAACATATAAATTGTATGTTGTATGTATGTATGTTGTATGTATACATTGTATTCTTACAATAAAGTAAGCTAGAGAAAAGAAAATGTTATTAAGAAAATTGTGAGGAGGATGAAGAGAAAGGATTGGTCTTGCTATCTCAGGGATGGCAGAGGTGGAAGAAAATCTGCATCTGAGTGGACCTACGTAGCTCAAACCTGTGTCATTCAAGTCAGCTATATATTCCATAGTTGCATGTTTTCTGGAGAGAGACCCCTTAGCTTTCATCAGATTCATCAGAGAGTGATGTGTCATTTAAAAATTCCTTTGTTAAAATATAGCATATACATTTTTCTTAATACAAATTCTAATGACCTCTTTTTTTCCCCCCAAAAAAGGGGATGTAGATTCATGTTAAATAAAGGAAAGCTTTGAAATTCAGGAGAGCTTACAGAAGTTGAATTTAAAGGCAGATTCCCAACTTTTACAAGACAGATCCATGTATTGGCCTCATTATCCATAATTATCTTGCCCCACACTGCCTGAATGATTTCAAATACACACTATATTACAACTGCCCTAAGTTCTGGCCATAGGTAATCTTCTAACATTTAAAAATACCCTAATTGCTCTGAATAGGTTAAAACACTTTCAGGCATAATTTGGTGAGGAATCAGTTCAATTTGATTTCTTCCTAACTACATTCATAACTTTGATACTCTGAAGGAATGGGTGTTCTCATTAGGAAAGGAGTTAAGTTGGGAGGAGAGATAAGCACAGTTAGAACATGAGGTGTTTTTAAAATCAGAGAGCATATCAGATTTTGAGATCTTGCCTAATGCTTTAAAAAAACGTATTTACTAAAATTCTATTGTAAACAACTATTGTTCAACAAACAGTTGCACAGTTTAGGTTTTCCTTGAGCACTATTATGTGCCAGGCATGGTGCTAGCAGCTGGGACCAAAGTAATGACCACAGTTGTTTCTCTGTGATAGATAGTGTGTTGGCACTACTTGACATTTCATTCTTGCAGTATTGTTAGATACAAGTTTTGTTTTTTTTTTAAAACAGTTAACAATGGCTTAAGAAATAGAAAAATTTGGGGGTGTGAGGAGGAGATGTTGGCCAAAGGATACAAAGTGTCAGTCAGATAGGAGGAATAAGTTCAATAGATCTATCGGACAATATAGTGTCTGTAGTTAATAACAATGTATTGGTTTTTTTTTTTTTTTTTTTTTTTTTTTTGATGGAGTTTTGCTCTTGTCATCCAGGCTGGAGTGCAATGGCACAATCTCAGCTCACTGTAAACTGTGCCTCCTGGGTTCAAGCAATTCTCTTGCCTCAGCCTCCTGAGTAGCTGGGATTACAGGCATCCGCCACCATGCCCACTCAATTTTTGTATTTTTAACAGAGATGGGGTTTCACCATGTTGGCCAGGCTGGTCTCGAACTCCTGACTTCAGGTGGTTCACCTGCCTCGGCCTCCTAAAGTTGTGGGATTACAGGCATGAGCCACTGCGCCCGGCCAGTGTATTGTTTTTGGAAAATTGCTAAGATAGTAGAGTTTGTGTTCTCCCTTCAAAAAAAAAAAAAAGTATGTGAGATATTGTATATGCTAATTAGCTTGAGACACTCCACAATGAATACATGTTTCAAAGCATCATGTTGTACATTATAAATGTATATAATTTGTTTTTGTCAATTAAAAATAATAAAATACAAAGAGAAATGGGGACATTTATCTCACATTAATAGAAAGTAGTGGTGGTAATTACAGGGTTGGTTACTTTGGCATGCCCGGAACTTGTTACGCATCTGATTCCTTCTGTGCTTTCTCGTTGCCATCCTCAGCACTTTGAGAGCTTGGTTGCAAGTTGGCTATGGTAGCTCCAGGCATCATATATTCATGCATCAACATTTAAAATCAGGAAAAGGGGAATTCCTTATTTTGTGCTCCCTTTTAGGAATGAAGAAAATATTGTTAGGAATTCATCAGAAGATTTTCTTCTCTTATATGGTTGTTTAGGATTGTGTCACATATTCTTTCTGAAGCTGTCACTTGGCAAGTATAATGAGATCACAGTGACTGAATTATATAGTAAATATTCAATGACTGGGGATCGAGAAAGGCCTTACCTCCCTTTAAGTACATGGGACCTTGAAGAGGAAAAACCGGTAAGAATTCTGTTGTCAGGTAAGAAGTTGGGCAATGGCCACTAGGCAGGCGGCCAACAGGTGCATTCTGTCAGTGGATCCTCAAGGCAACCTTGTGAGGGAGGAACTGTCATCTTCCTTTTATAGATGAGGGAACAAAGGTAAAGTTACCCAGGTCCATCAGCTATGGAGGGGAGGAGTTGGGATTCAAACGAAGAGATTGATTGACTGACTTCAAAGCCCAAATTCCTCCCTGCCCAACACTTGGAGACTATAGTCAAAGAAGACTTCCCATCACTGAAATATGCCTTCTCCAAATTCACAGGCTTATCTTTTTTGGGTTTTTCTTAATTCTCTATTCCAGTGTGTTGCTCCAGAAATTCTTAAAGAAGTGTTATTCTAGGGTATAACTAAGGAATTTTGAAGTAATTTTGTTTGAGATTATGTAATGATTCATTTCATAAACGTTTGTTTTTTCCCACCTCCACTCCCACTGTCATATGTTGATATACTTGCAGTATCATGGCAAAAACAATCTAAAGGAGTTATTTATATGGAATTTGTTGAAAATCATATCAGGGAGAATGATGTTTTAAAAACCCATAATAATTTTTTTGGTGTTTAGGATTATCTTAAATTCAATTAGAGTAAAATAAAACTTAAAAGCATAAGAATTTTCTCAGAAACCTAGGAATCGTAGATTTAAAGAACAAAAAAGGAATTCAGAGATCATATAGTCTAATCACCTCTGTTGCACCCCAATTTTCAAATAAGGAACTTACACAAGGTGAGAATTTTAGTCCATAGGGACACTGTGAATAAAATACTTAGTATATTAAGTAATTATCCATTTAATGTCTCCTAAACCACACATCATAATAACGTCAACATCAACACCAATAACATGACTACTGAAAAAAGTTTTAGACTTTTTGGGTGGGAGGCATTTTTTAGGGTATAATCCATTAGAGATGTATGGTCAAATTTCTCTGTTTTAAAGCCACCTGGAATTCTTCCTTTCTGTGTGATTATATCACCAACTGGATACATATTTAGGGTCATTGGCTTTATTCATTTATTTTTAGATTTTTAGAAGTTGCTTTTGCTTTTTCAAAAATTTCTTTTGTTGGGGCCCCTTGTAGAAATGGTAGATTCCAGGTCTGGATGCAAAGATGTATGCCATGAGCCTGAAAAAATTTCTCATAGCAAATAGAAAGCCATCAAAACCCACAAAGTTTTCAAAGGGAATGCTTCCAGTTTTTGCCCATTCAGTAAGATATTGGCTGTGGGTTTGTCATAGATAGCTCTTATTATTTTGAGATACGTCCCATCAATACCTAATTTATTGAGAGTTTTTAGCACGAAAGTTGTTGAATTTTGTCAAAGGCCTTTTCTGCATCTATTGAGATAATCATGTAGTTTTTGTCTTTGGTTCTGTTTATATGCTGGATTACATTTATTGATTTGCATATGTTGAACCAGCCTTGCATCCCAGGGATGAAGCCCACTTGATCATGGTGGATAAGCTTTTCGATGTGCTGCTGGAATTGGTTTGCCAGTATTTTATTGAGGATTTTTGCATCAATGTTCATCAAGGATATTGGTCTAAAATTCTCTTTTTTGGTTGTGTCTCTGCCAGGTTTTGGTATCAGGATGATGCTGGCCTCATAAAATGAGTTAGGGAGGATTCCCTCTTTTTCTATGCATTGGAATAGTTTCAGAAGGAATGGTACCAGTTCCTCCTTGTACCTCTGGTAGAATTCAGCTGTGAATCCATCTGGTCCTGGACTCTTTTTGGTTGGTAAACTATTGATTATTGCCAAAATTTCAGAACCTGTTATTGGTCTATTCAGAGATTCAACTTCTTCCTGGTTTAGTCTTGGGAGGGTGTATTTGTCGAGGAATTTATCCATTTCTTCTAGATTTTCTAGTTTATTTGCATAGAGGTGTTTGTAGTATTCTCTGATGGTAGTTTGTATTTCTGTGGGATCGGTGGTGATATCCCCTTTATCATTTTGTATTGCGTCTATTTGATTCTTCTCTTTTCTTCTTTATTAGTCTTGCTAGCGGTCTATCAATTTTGTTGATCTTTTCAAAAAACCAGCTCCTGGATTCATTAATTTTTTGAAGGGTTTTTTATGTCTCTATTTCCTTCAGTTCTGCTCTGATTTTAGTTATTTCTTGCCTTCTGCTAGCTTTTGAATGTGTTTGCTCTTGCTTCTCTAGCTCTTTTAATTGGGATGTTAGGGTGTCAATTTTGGATCTTTCCTGCTTTCTCTTGTGGGCATTTAGTGCTATAAATTTCCCTCTACACACTGCTTTGAATGTGTCCCAGAGATTCTGGTATGTCATGTCTTTGTTCTCGTTAGTTTCAAAGTACATCTTTATTTCTGCCTTCATTTCGTTAGGTACCCAGTAATCATTCAGGCACAGGTTGTTCAGTTTCCATGTAGTTGAGCAGTTTTGAGTGAGTTTCTTAATCCTGAGTTCTAGTTTGATTGCATTGTGGTTTGAGAGACAGTTTGTTATAATTTCTGTTCTTTTACATTTGCTGAGGAGAGCTTTACTTCTAACTATGTGGTAAATTCTGGAATAGGTGTGGTGTGGTGCTGCAGGGATGCCCTCTCTCACCACTCCTATTCAACATAGTGTTGGAAGTTCTGGCCAGGGCAATTAGGCAGAAGAAGGAAATAAAGGGTATTCAATTAGGAAAAGAGGAAGTCAAATTGTCCCTGTTTGCAGAAGACATGAGTGTATATCTAGAAAACCCCATTGTCTCAGCCCAAAATCTCCTTAAGCTGATAAGCAACTTCAGCAAAGTCTCAGGATACAAAATCAATTTACAAAAATCACAAGCATTCTTATACACCAATAACAGACAAACAGAGAGCCAAATCATGAGTGAACTCCCATTCACAATTGCTTCAAAGAGAATAAAATACCTAAGAATCCAACTTACAAGGGACAGGAAGGACCTCTTCAAGGAAAACTACAAACCACTGCTCAATGAAATAAAAGAAGATACAGACAAATGGAAGAACATTCCATGCTCATGGGTTGGAAGAATCAATATCGTGAAAATGGCCATACTGCCTAAGGTAATTTATAGATTCAATGCCATCCCCATCAAGCTACCAATGACTTTCTTCACAGAATTGGAAAAAACTACTTTAAAGTTCATATGGCACCAAAAAAGAGCCCACATCGCCAAGTCAATCCTAAGCCAAAAGAACAAAGCTGGAGGCATCACGCTACCTGACTTCAAACAATATTACAAGGCTACAGTAACCAAAACAGCATGGTACTGGTACCAAAACAGAGATACAGACCAATGGAACAGATCAGAGCCCTCAGAAATAATGCCACGTATCTACAACTATCTGATCTTTGACAAACCTGACAAAAACAAGAAATGGGGAAAGGATTCCCTATTTAATAAATGGTGCTGGGAAAACTGGCTAGCCATATATAGAAAGCTGAAACTGGATCCCTTCCTTACACCTTATACAAAAATTAATTCAAGATGGATTAAAGACTTACATGTTAGACCTAAAACCATAAAAACCCTAGAAGAAAACCTAGGCATTACCATTCAGGACATAGGCAAGGGCAAGGACCACCAAAAGCAATGGCAACAAAAGCCAAAATTGACAAATGGGGTCTAATTATACTAAAGAGCTTCTGCACAGCAAAAGAAACTACCATCAGAGTGAACAGGCAACCTACAAAATGGGAGAAAATTTTCACAACCTACTCATCTGACAAAGGGCTAATATCCAGAATCTACAATGAACTCCAACAAATTTACAAGAAAAAAACAAACAACCCCATCAAAAAGTGGGCAAAGGACATAAACAGACATTTCTCAAAAGAAGACATTTATGCAGCCAAAAAACACATGAAAAACTGCTCATCATCACTGGCCATCAGAGAAATGCAAATCAAAACCACAATGAGATACCATCTCACACCAGTTAGAATGGCCATCATTAAAAAGTCAGGAAACAACAGGTGCTGGAGAGGATGTGGAGAAATAAGAACACTTTTACACTGTTGGTGGGACTGTAAACTAGTTCAACCATTGTGGAAGTCAGTGTGGCGATTCCTCAGGGATCTAGAACTAGAAATACCATTTGACCCAGCCATCCCATTACTGGGTATATACCCAAAGGACTATAAATCATACTGCTATAAAGACACATGCACACGTATGTTTAGTGCAGCACTATTCACAATAGGAAAGACTTGGAACCAAGCCAAATGTCCAACAATGATAGACTGAATTAAGAAAATGTGGCACATATACATCATGGAATACTATGCAGCCATAAAAAATGATGATTCATGTCCTTTGTAGGGACGTGGATGAAACTGAAAATCATCATTCTCAGTAAACTATCAGAGGACAAAAAAACCAAACACCGCATGTTCTCACTCATAGGTGGGAACTGAACAATGAGAACACATGGACACAGGAAGGGGAACATCACACTCTGGGGACTGTTGTGGGGTGGGGGGAGCAGGGAGGGATAGCCTTAGGAGATATACCTAATGCTAAATGACGAGTTAATGGGTGCAGCAAACCAACATGGCACATGGATACATATGTAACAAACCTGCACATTGTGCACATGTACCCTAAAACTTAAAGTATAATAATAATTAAAATATATATATCTAGATGAGGGATAGATAAAAGTCAAGCATGTTGCGATATTAATAGAGCAGAAATATTTAAATGCATACATACATTTATACATATAATAACATACCTAAAGAATAATTAAATTTTGACCTTTACTATGATAGCACAACTTAAAAATAAATTCCTACTAAAAGTCAAAAAAAAAAAACCCACAAAGCTGACATTAGAAGGCCCCTTTGTGAAGAAGGCTGTGATGATTTGGGGCCCCAAAATACCCAGTATCAAAATATATCACCCACCTTTAGCCAGGTAAAGTTTTGTAATCTCAGGAAAAAAAAAAGGTCAAAATTAAAAACAAATCCCTTTTAGAGGAAACCAACAACTAGGCAATGAGATATGGTTGCTAAAACAGTGGGTTCCCAAAGAAGAGACTGATGAGCACTGACAACATTCAGTTCAAATATTGAGCTATGGTGGTCCCCAGGCTGGCAGTTGTCTGCCTGGTGGAAACTGAAGGTGCCGCTACAAAATCAGATTTCTCCATTTAATTTACATTTACTTTCACATTTGTTATAAACCCTACAATGCATTATTATTTGTTTGCATTAATCGATTATTTTTAAAGCAAATTTAAAAAGAAAAATTATTTTTACTGATATATTTCTAATTTTTATGTTCTTTCTTTGCACAGATGCAGATTTCAAACTGAATCCCTTTTTCCTTCAGTATGTAGGACTGTAACATTTCTTGTACTGTTGTTTAGTGATTAATTCTCTCAGCTTTTGTATGGCTGGCAAAAGCTTTATTTTGCCTACGGTTTTGAAAGATATTTTCACTGAGTATACAATTCTAGGTTTGATGCTTATTTTTTTTTATTTCAGTACTTTAAATACCTTCTTCTGAACTGTGTTTTTTACAAAGATCTTTCTGGTTTTTTTTGTTTGTCCTGTCTTTGTATGTAGTGTCCTTCCTCTCCCACCTCACCCTGGCTGCTTTAAGATGTTTCTTTTTATCACTGATTTCAAGCACTGTGACTATGGTATGCCTCGGTTTAGTTTCTTCATGTTTCTTTTGCTTAAGGTTTATTGAGTTTCTTAAATTCCAGTTTGTGGTTTTTCTTAAATTTGTAAAACAACTGGCTACTGTTTACTTTGATATATATATATCAAAGTAATATATATATATATCAAAGTAATATATATATATCAAAGTAATATATATATATAAAATATATATTCGTTCTCTCTTCTTTTCCCTCTTCTTTGGGGCCTCCAACTCAATCGTATATTAGGCTTCTTGAAGTTGACCCACAGTTCTCTGACATTCTTTGTTCAATTTTTTTTCAGTATTTTTTCTCAGTATTTCATTGTGAATAGTTTCTATTGCTATGTCTTCAAGTTCACTAACCTTTTCCTTTGCATTGTGTAATCTGCTGCTAATCCCATTCAATTTATTTTTCATCTTGGACATTTTATTCCATGACTCTTAAAGTTCCTACTACCTCCTTGAACGTATGGACTATAGGATATAGGAGTGGCACCAGATTTAGGAGGGAAGAGGTAGCCACAAAGTAAAGTATATGAAAAGGGATAATCATTAGAAGAAAAGCAGGAATATTCAGAAATCAGGAGCCCCAGGAACAGCGGGGCATAGGGTAGGGTTGAGGAAATGCTAAGGGGAAGTAAGACACAGGATTGGATACAGGAGGATGAATTAAAAGTCTTCAGATAATATAGTTCACTAAGATTAGCAACCTCAAGAGTGCCAACCAGGGAAAAGTAAAACTTTTATTATAAATTCTAGCAGAAGGATCAAATACACTTGGTCTTCCTACAGTTGTTTAATATATAATAAAAATAATGATAATAATAAGTTTCCTTTTGTGGAAACTCACAGAAGCCGATGTTTGTGGGGAGAAAAACAACAAATAAAATGCTCATGAACATCTAGATTGTACTCGTAAAGACTACAAAATACTGGCCGGGCCAGGCACAGTGGTTTACGCCTGTAATCCCAGCACTTTGGGAGGCCAAGGCAGACGGATCACGAGGTCAGGCAATCGAGACCATCCTGGCTAACACAGTGAAACCCCGTCTCTACTAAAAATACAAAAAACTAGCCGGGTGTAGGGGTGGGCACCTGTAGTCCTAGCTACTCAGGAGGCTGAGGCAGGAGAATGGCATGAACCCGGGAGACGGAGCTTGTAGTGAGCTGAGATTGCACCACTGCATTCTAGCCTGGGCGACAGAGTCAGACTCCGTCTCAAAAAAAAAAAAAAAGACTACAAAATACCATATTTAGTAAGAAAGATGCTCTTACTGAGAAATCATGGTCAGTTCCAGAGGAATTTTATCAGCATATATTTTGAACCTCAGGTAACAGGCTAAGGACACAAAATGAAATCTTTTGCTGAAAGTCACAAAGCTAATTAGTGCTCAATATGATGTTAGAGCTCAGATCACTGGACTCCTGACTGGTAGCCTCTCTGAATGACACCAAGCTGCCAGTAGGTGAGCTTTGATTCAGTCATATTTTTCACAAGACTCTTCTTTTTCTTTGTGTTGGTTATGAAAACATTATTAAAGACAGAGAGTTGCTCTGTGATTATAAGATGGATGAAACCTACTTGCTTGCTGACTTTTTGGCTAATTCCATGACTTCCTCCTCATTATTAAAGTTATTAACCAACAGAAGTAGCTGATTGTAATAAAAGCTGAGGATCACTAGTGAAAGTGATTTTTTTCACTTTTTTTTAAAGGGTTGAGTTCATGAATGAAAAATACAAGCAAGGAACAGGTTACAAAAACATGACTCAACATTAAGTGCAGGGACCCACATTAAGTCAACATAAACCAAGGGCTGTGAGACAAAGTCATGGTTTTGATCATTCTCTTTTAAGAATACTAAATGATGCATAAAACTACGATGATATCATTGCCAGTCAAGGAAACCTTTACATTCCATTTTGTAGAAAATAGTGTCTTTAAGTACTGACTGCCAGCAGTTTAATCTACTGTATTTCTATAGTCAGGATTTGCGTCTTATTTCTCTGATGTCATTTACATTTGGCTACAATAAGAAAGTACATTAAAACCATGTTACTGATATAATTATTATCAATGAAGTGGTTAACAATGTTGGTATTTAAATGGCTATAATTACATTTCTAGGTTAATACTGTTATTAAGTTGAATATGGAAAGCTTTTGCTTCTGTGTTGCTGTTCCACATGTGGGTCTGAGATCTCCAAAAGGCCATATGAATGAGCCTTTCATTTTAAAAAAAATTCTTCTTGATTGTAGAGATAATAGCTCTAGTAAGGAAAGTAAACTATATTCTGGAGAAATCAGCAGAAATTCATAGGCTCTTAAGCCTTCCGGAGCCAACCAATTTCAGTTGATTTAGGATGAACAATTTTATTGAACTGCAATAAATTTGAATTTCTTCTAAATCCCTAAGTTTGGGAGGATAATCTATTCTTATTTTAATATTGGAAAGAAAGAACAAGCAATCAGGTCTAACCATATCTAAGAGTGTTAGAACAGAATGAAGGTGCCTATATTTGCTGTGTTCCCTCCGAAAGGTAGAAAGATGAGAGATGATTGCTGGTGAGTCACTGTTCTATTTCATCTAGAGACCTGAGTGCTCTCACTGCTCTATTCCCTTAGGGGGTCATGTTCCTCTGCTTAAAAGAATATTGCCTGCTCTCTGAGCTAATGATTTGTTTGGAGGATGGAAGTCTCAGAGGCGAAGATAACTGCACAGCTTTTAAAATGTATCTTTCAGATCTTTGATCTGTTTTTTTCTGAATACATAGGACCCTTCAATGGCAAGATTAAAGATGCCTTTTCTTAGAAGAAAGGCAAAAGTTGAAAACTTAAAAGCTGCTCAGATTTCCAAATAATATTTTTGTATTTTTTCATTTTGTTGACATCATGTTGGGTGAGTGTCATCCTTCATTCATGTGATAATTGGATGGTAATCAAAATGCAGTGTTGGATCACAGGTTTTCCAAGAAGAGGGGGAAACTATGCATTTTGTTTAAAAAGTAGTTAATGCAAATTAGCTTATGATTAGGGCATACATACTCATTTTGAATTCTATTTAATTCAACAAATATTTACTTGGTACCTAGTAGATGCCAAACATCGTGTCTTCTTTTGTAGGGAATACCAAGAACAAGGACCTGTTTTCAAGAGACTTACCCTTAATCAGGCAGTTAAGGCAATTACAGAAATGGCTGTGGTAGGATGCAGAATATGCCAAATGAAAAGCGCGTAGAGAGAAATGAATGACATTCAATATGGGACAGAGAAGAGACCACATTTAAATAAGAGGGCATCATGGAGGGTTTCAGCATTTGAGAATGACCTAGCAAAATGGGCAAGATTTTCCTGGATGGGGCTAGAACTGAAAGTAGGTGATAATAATAAAGTGTGTGTTATGCTGAGGGCAGGGGGAGTGGCAGAGGGCAGGGGAGGGAAGTGGTCAGAAAAGATTGAGAAGCTTGTATTTAATGAGCAGGCAGTGGGGAGCCAAGGCAGATTTTTAAGCAGAGCAGAGATGGTGTTAAGAGTTGTGGTTCAATAAGTATTTTTGAAGCATTTTAAAGCAGAATTTCACGTCTTTTGAATTAAAAAATATGTCTATGTAAACAAACGTGCTTGATAATATCCTACAGGTTTTATTTCCAAATAGAAGGGCTACCTCTGGAAATGTTAAATCATGCCAGTAGTATGAGAATTAATTTCTCACTTGTACTTGGATCCAAAAGGTTATTATTTTTCAGTTTTATAATGTTGTGGCTCATCCATGCATATATTTCTAATGTAGGCGAAATAAATCAGCAAAGGAATGTTTCATTTTATAGCATTCTGAACAACTTAATCTGCCCCCCTCTACCATACAAATAGCTGTTTTTAATGTCTGAATAATATTTTGATATGCTTTTGTTCTGCTCCTAAGTCCTGTTGGAAAAAAAAAGCATGACCTTACAAAAACATGGAAATAAAACATTAAAAGTATAGAAAAATAAATAGTTTTACAGAATAAAGAAAAACAAAAGAGCCAGGTGCAGAGGCTCACGCCTGTAATCCCAGCAGTTTGGGAGGCCAAGGCAGGTAGATCATGTGGTCAGGAGATCGAGACCATCCTGGCTAAGACTGTGAAACCCCATCTCTACTAAAAATATAAAAAAGTTAGCCGGGCATCATGGTTGGGTGCCTGTGGTCCCAGCTGCTCAGGAGGCTGAGGCAGGAGTATGGTGTGAACCCAGGAGGCAGAGCTTGCAGTGAGCCGAGATCAAACCACTGCACTCCAGCCTGGACGACAGAACTCAAAAAAAAAAAAAAAAAAAGAGAGATTTTTTTTAAAAGTGAAAATCAGGATGGCCTCGAATAGACATAGATCTGATCAGAAGATACTTTTTTCAGGAGTATTTTTTTTCATAATTACCATTGTGATGGTTGGAGTTTATCCAAAATAAATCTGAAAATGTGAGTAGCTTTACTCATCTTCTACTAAACCTTCATCAGAATAAGCAATCTAATATGAGTCATGTTTCCTCTGCATTATTTTCTGCCATTCTGGGCAGAAAATATGCAAACCTGAAGGATACATAACTCAAAACTACAGAACTCTCAAATACATGATGACAAGACAGCATGCTGAAGTAAGCACAATATGACCTGAAAGCAGTCAGTTAATAATGGACTGTAAATATTTTGGGGGTGTTTGAACACACTGAAATTCAAGAAGCTGCCAATTTTTTGAAGACTTCATCTTGTTTTCTCTTACTGTGGATGTATTTGGAAGAAAATCTTTCCTTATTTTATAACTAGAGGATGGTGGGTAGTAGTATTCTACTGACCTAAAAAAGTCAACAAAACTTATTTATGCTTAATTTGCTATTATTTACAATTTATTCTATGGAGGAAATAAATACCCAAATAGACTGTTGTTTCATCTAAATGACCACAGGGGAAAACAAAGAGATAAAATCAAATAGAAGATACTTCTTCACATTACAAAAGGTTTGCCTTATGATTCCATTTGAGTTATGTCAAAATATTTTACTTTAAAAAGTTTGATTTGCACACAAATAAAAGAAACTCTAAAGTCTGCCATAGGCAGTATTGTTTTTTATTTTATTTTGTTTTGGTTTTTAAAATATCCCATTCTAAAGTTCTTAACTGGGGACTAAAGCCAAGCCTAGTTGGCACATAATACTGACCCCTGCATCCCTTCTAGTTGTTTGGTTTTAATTGACTATTTTGAATAGAATTCTTCAATTCTATTGAATAAGAAAAAGCATGTGGCAAAAAAGTAGAATTGAGAAAGATTACTACCAAGTATTTTCTAAATTAATATTCCAACTCAAACTGATAAAAGTACTCATCAGTAAAGTAAGCGCATAAAACAAATTGGCATTCATCAACAGTCACTCTTTTCAGTAAGGTATAACACGGAGCATGCTAAAAAAGTATAAGCTTATTTCACATTCCTTATGCCTCATCAGTACATATTGTTGACTAAGATAACTGATGAAAAAAAAAACAGCATGAGAATGGTGATTTATCAGGTACACCACATTATTACCACTGTTTTATGCTTCTCTTAAACATCAAAGGTATAATTTAGCACAAAAGTATATCCAACCTTCATGTAGTAATGGATCCATAAAATTAAAATTACCAATCAAATTAAAATCACCAACATTTGAGTGAACCTTTCCAATGAAAGTGAATTAACCATTGAGCATTATATGAAAACTAAAGTATTCTAAAAACCAGTGCCTTACCAGTAACTGGATCAGGTTCAATGTCACCTCTGCTCTCCTTCCATGACAGCAGGTAGTTGAGGCTGGTGAGATCTGCAGACTCTATATAGTTGTTCACTGTAAGCATCATCTGATGAGCTTTTGCTATTCCATAGTGAACTTTTGTCTCATCCATCAGAGGCATGCTCATTAGCTCTACTGTTGTGTCAAAAGCTTGCTGAAAGCATTCAGAAGCTTTGTTGTAGTATCCCTAAAAAGGTAAGAGAAATAATTTTCTTTCTTACTTTTAATGTCACCATTTCACATATTTTCTGACCTTACCCTGGCATGTCCCACACTGACCTTTTGACAGTTACAGCAGTTCATCTTGAAGAAGAAACAGATGAAAAGTAGGCTATTAGGATAAGGTTCTTTTATAGACCTGTGATTACTCACCATTCAATATCTTGAAATTAACTTAGTAGGCAAGTTGTATCTATTAGACTAAGCTATATAAGACTTAAGTTCTGCAATGTCTGGCAAGATGGCCGAATAGGAACAGCTCTGTTCTGCAGCATCCAGTGAGCTCAACACAGAAGGCAGGTGATTTCTGCATTTCCAACTGAGGTAACTGGCTCATCTCTTTGGGAAGTGGGTGCAGCCCACGGAGGGCAAGCTGAAGCAGGGTGGGGCAGTGCTTCACCTGGGAAGTGCAAGGGGTTGGGGAATTCCCTCGTCTAGCCAAGGGAAGCTGTGAGGGACTGTGCTGTGAGGAATGGTGCTCTGTGGCCCAGATATTATGCTTTTCCCATGGTCGTCACCACCCACAGACAAGGAGATTCCCTCTGGTGCCTGCAGGTTTTGAGCACAAAACAGGGCGGCCATTTGCGTAGACACTGAGCTCGCTGCAGGAGTTTTTTTTTTCACACCCCAGTGGTGCCTGGAATGCAAGCGAGACAGAACCATTCACTCCTCTGGAAAAGAGGCTGAAGCCAGGGAGCCAAGTGATCTAGCTCAGTGAATCCCACCCGCACGGAGCCAAGCAAGCTAAGATCCACTGGTTTGAAATTCTCGCTGCCAGCACAGCAGTCTGAAGTCAACCTGGGATGCTTGAAGTTGGTGGGGGGAGGGGGGCCAGCCATTATGGAGGCTTGAGTAGGTGGTTTTCCCCTCACAGTATAAACAAAGCCTCTGGGAAGTTCCAACTGGGTGGAGCACACCACAGCTCCCCAAAGCCCCTGTAGCCAGACTGCATCTCTAGATTCCTCCTCTCTGGGCAGGGCATCTCTGAAAGAAAGGCAGCAGCCCCAGTCGGGGGCTTATAGATAAAACTCCCATCTCCCTGGGACACAGCACCTGGGGAAGGGAGGCTGTGGGCGCAGCTTCAGCACACTTAAATTTTCCTACCTGCCAGCCCTGAAGAGAGCAGTGGATCTGCTAGCACAGTGCTCAAGCTTTGCTAAGGGACAGACTGCCTCCTCAAGTGGGTCCCTGACCCCCATGTCTCCTGACTGAGAGACATCTCCCAGCAGGGGTCGACAGACACCTCATACAGGAGAGCTCTAGCTGGCATCTGGAGGGTGCCCCTCTGGGACGAAGCTTCCAGAGGAAGGAAAAGGCAGCAATCTTTGCTGTTCTGCAGCTCCGCTGGTGATACCCAGGCAAACAGGGTCTGGAGTGCACCTCCAGCAAACTCCAGCAGACCTGCAGGAAAGGGGCCTGACTGTTTGTTAGAAGGAAAACTAACAAACATAAAGGAATAGCATCAACATCAACAAAAAGGATGTGCACACAGAAATGCCATCCGAAGATCACCAACATCAAAGACCAAAGGTAGATAAATCCACGAAGATGAGAAAAAACCAGCACAAAAAGCCTGAAAATTCCAAAAACCAGAACGCCTCTTCTCCTCCAAAGGATCATAACTCCTTGCCAGCAAGGGAACAAAACAGGATGGAAAATGAGTTTGATGAATTGACCGAAGTAGGTTTCAGAAGGTGGGTAATAAAAAACTCCTCCAAGCTAGAGGACCATGTTCTAACCCAATGCAAGGAAGCTAAGAACCTTGACAAAAGGTTAGATGAATTGCTATCTAAAATAACCAGTTTAGAGAAGAACATAAATGACCTGATGGAACTGAAAAACATGGCACAAGAACTTCGTGAAGCATACAAAAGTATCAGTAGCTGAATCGATCAAGCAGAAGAAAGGATATCAGAGATTGAAGATCAACTTAATGAAATAAAGTGTGAAGACAAGATCAGAGAAAAAAGAAGAAGAGGAATGATAAAGCCTCCAAGAAATAAGGGACTATGTGAAAAAACCAAATCTACATTTGATTGGTGTACCTGAAAGTGACGGGCAGAATGGACCCAAGTTAGAAAATACCCTTCAGGATACTATACAGGAGCACTTCCCCAACCTAGCAAGACAGGCCAACATTCAAATTCTGGAAATACAGAGAACACCACAAAACTCCTCGAGAAGGAGAACTCTGAGACACATAATCGTCAGATTCACCGAGGTTGAAATGAAGGAAACAATGTTAAGGGCAGCCAGAGAGAGAGGTCAGGTTACCCACAAAGGGAAGCCCATCAGACTAACAGCAGATCTCTCAGGAGAAACCCTACGTGCCAGAAGAGAGTGGGGGCCAATATTCAACACTCTTAAAGAAAAGAATTTTCAACTCAGAATTTCATATCCAGCCAAACTAAGCTTCATAAGCGAAGGAGAAATAAAAATCCTTTACAGACAAGCAAATGCTGAGAGATTTTGTCATCACCAGGCCTTCCTTACAAGAGCTCCTGAAGGAAGCACTAAATATGGAAAGGAAAAACCAGTACCAGCTACTGCAAAAACACAGAATTGTAAAGACCATTGACACTATGAAGAAACTGCATCAACTGATGGGCAAAATAACCAGCTAGCATCGTAATGACAGGATCAAATTCACACATCACAATATTAACCTTAAATGTAAACGGGCTAAATGCCCCAATTAATAGACACAGACTGGCAAATTTGATAAAGACTGAAGACCTGCTGTATTCAGGAAACCCATCTCATGTGCAAAGGCACACATAGACTTAAAATAAAGGGATGAAGGAATATTTACCAGGTAAATGAAAAGCAAAATAAAAGCAGAGGTTGCAATCCTAGTCTCTGATAAGGCAGACTTTAAACCAACAAAGATAAAAAAAAAAAAAGACGAAGAAGGGCACTACATAATGGTAAAGGGATCAATGAAGCAAGAAGAGCTAACTAGCCTAAATAAATATGCATCCCATACAGGAGCACCCAGATGAATAAGGCAAGTTCTTAGAGACCTACAAAGAGACTTAGACTCCCGCATAATAATAGTGGGAGAATTTAACACCCCACTGTCAATATTAGATGGATCAATGAGACAGAAAATTAACAAGGATATTCAGGACTTGAACTCAGCTGTGGACCAAGGAGACCTAATAGACATCTACAGGACTCTCCACCCCAAATCAACAGAATATACATTCTTCTCAGGACCACATCGCACTTATTCTAAAATTGACCACATAATTGGAAGTAAAACACTCCCTAGCAAATACAAAAAATAGAAATCATAACAAACAGTGTCTCAGACCACAGTGCCATCAAATTAGAACTGAGAATTAAGAAACTCACTCAAAACCGCACGACTACATGGAAACTGAACAACATGCTCTTGAGTGACTACTGGGTAAATAACAAAATTAAGGCAGAAATAAATAAGTTCTTTGAAACCAATGAGAACAAAGACACAACGTACCAGAATCTCTGGGATACAGCTAAAGCAGTGTTTAGAGAGAAATTTATAGTACTAAATGCCCACATTGATAAAGCAGGAGAGATCTAAAATCGACACCCTAACATCACAATTAAAAGAACTAGAGAAGCAAGAGCAAATACATTCAAAAGCTAGCAGAAGGCAAGAAATAACTAAGATCAGAGCAGAACTGAAGGAGATCGAGACACAGAAAACCCTTCAAAAAATCAATGAATCCAGGAGCTGGTTTTTTGAAAAGATTAACAAAACAGATAGAATGCAAGCCAGACTAATCAAGAGGAAAAGAGAGAAGAATCAAATAGATGCAATAAAAAATGATAAAGGGGATATCACTACTGATCCCACAGAAATACAAACTACCATCAGAGAATACTATAAACACCTCTACGCAAATAACTAGAAAATATAGAAGAAATGGATAAATTCCTGGACACATACACCCTCCCAAGACTATACCAGGAAGAAGTCAAATCCCTGAATAGACCAATAACAAGTTCTGAAATTGAGGCAGTAATTAATAGCCTACCAACCAAAAAAAGCCCAGGACCAGACAGATTCACAGCCAAATTCTATCAGAAGTACAAAGAGGAGCTAGTACCATTCCTTCTGAAACTATTCCAAACAATAGAAAAAGAGGGACTCCTCCCTAATTCATCTTATGAGGCCAGCATCATCCTGATAACAAAACCTGGTAGAGACACAACAAAAAAAGAAAATTTCAGGCCAATATCCCTGATGAATATTGATGCAAAAATCCTCAATAAAATACTGGCAAACCGAATCCAGCATCACATTAAAAAGCTTATTCACCACAATCAAATTGGCTTCACTCCTGGGATGCAAAGCTGGTTCAACATACGCGAATCAATAAACATAATCTCTCACATAAACAGAACCAATGACAAAAATCACATGATTATCTCAATAGATGCAGAAAAGGCCTTCGATAAAATTAAACATGGCTTCATGCTAAAAACTCTTGATAAACTAGGTATTGATGGAACGTATCTCAAAATAATAAGAGCTATTTATGACAAACCCACAGCCAATATCATACTTAATGGGCAAAAGCTGGAAGCCGTCCCTTTGAAAACTGGCACAAGAGAAGGATGTCCTCTCTCACCACTCCTATTCAACATAGTATTGGAAGTTCTGGCCAGGGCAATTAGGCAAGAGGAATAAATAAAGAGTATTTGAATAGGAAGAGAGGAAGTCAAATTGTCTCTGTTTGCAGATGACATGATTATATATTTAGAAAACCCCATCATCTCAGCCCAAAATCTCCTTAAGCTGAGAAGCAACTTCAGCGAAGTCTCAGGATACAAAATCAATGTGCAAAAATCACAAGCATTCCTATACACCAATAATAGACAAACGGAGAGCCAAATCATGAGTGAACTCCCATTCACAATTGCTACAAAGAGAATTAAATACCTAGAAATACAACTTACAGGGATGTGAAGGACCTCATTAAGGAGAACTGCAAACCACTGCTCAAGGAAATAAGAGAGAATACAAACAAATGGGAAAACATTCCATGCTCATGGATAGGAAGAATCAATATCGTGAAAATAGTCATACTGCCCAAAGTAATTTATAGATTCAATGCTATCCCCATCAAGCTACCATTGACTTTCTTCACAGATTTAGAAAAAATTACTTTAAATTTCATATGGAACCAAAAAAAGAGCCTGTATAGCCAAGACAATCCTAAGCAAAAAGAACAAAGCTGGAGGCATCACGCTACCTGACTTCAAACTATACTACAAGGCTGCAGTAACCAAAACAGCATGGTACTGGTACCAAAACAGATATATAGATCAATGGAACAGAACAGAGACTTCAGAAGTAATGCCACACATCTACAACCATCTGATCTTTGACAAACCTGACAAAAACAAGCAATGGGGAAAGGATTACCTATTTAATAAACGGTGTTGGGAAAACTGGCTAGCCATATGCAAAAAACTGAAACTGGGTCCCTTCCTTACACCTTATACAAAAATTAACTCAAGATGGATTAAAGACCTAAACATAAGACCTAAAACCATAAAAACCCTAGAAGAAAACCTAGGCAATACCATTCAGGACATAGGCATGAGCAAAGACTTCATGAATATAACACAAACGGCAATGGCAACAAAAGCCAAAATTGACAAATGGGATCTAATTAAACTAAAGAGCTTCTGCACAGTAAAATAAACTATCACCAGAGTGAACAGGCAACCTACAGAATGGGAGAAAATTTTTGCAATCTAGCCAACTGACAAAGGGCTAAAATCCAGAATCGACAAAGGGCTAAAATCTAGAATCTACAAAGAACTTCAAAAAATTTACAAGAAAAAAACAACTCCATCAGAAAGTGGGCAAAGGATATGAACAGACACTTCTCAAAAAAAGGCATTTATGTGGCCACCAAACATATGTAAAAAAAGCTTATCATCACCGGCCATTAGAGAAATGCAAATCAAAACCACAATGAGATACCATCTCATGCCAGTCAGAATGGCAATCATTAAAAACTCAGGAAACAACAGATGCTGGAGAGAATGTGGAGAAATAGAAATGTTTGAGATGCCATCTCATGCCAGTTAGAATGGTGATCATTAAAAAGTCAGGAAATAACAGATGCTGGAGAGGATGTGGAGAAATAGAAACGTTTTTACCCTGTTGGTTGGATTGTAAATTAGTCCAAACATTGCGGAAGACAGGATGGTGATTTCTCAAGGATCTAGAACCAGAAATGCCATTTGACCCAGCAATCCCATTACTGGGTATATTCCCCAAGGATTATAAATCATTCTACCATAAAGACACATGGACACATATGTTTATTGCAGCACTGTTCACAATAGCAAAGACTTGGAATCAACCTAAATGCCCATCAATGATAGCCTGGATAAAGAAAATATGGGACATATACACCATGGAATACTATGCAGCTATAAAAAAGGATGAGTTCATGTCCTTTTTAGGGACATGGATGAAGCTGGACACTATCATTCTCAGCAAACTAACATAGGAACAGAAAAACTAAACACCACACGTCCTCACTCATAAGTGCGAGTTGAACAATGAGAGGACATGGACACAGGGAAGGGAACATCACGTACCTGTTGGGGATTGGGGGACTAGGGGAGGGACAGCATTAGGAGAAATACCTAATGTGGATGACAGGTTGATGGGTGCAGCAAACCACCATGGCACGTGTATACCTATGTAACAAACCTGTATGTTCTGCACATGTATCCCAGAACTTAAAGCATACCTAAAAAAGTCTTATGTTCTTATCGACAAAAAGTGGTCAAATATTGGCAATTTCATATGGTTCAGCCTAATACATTGTAGTAAAAAGAAGTTTGGGAATGAGTGAACCAATTCACATTGATTTGGATAGAATTTTACTATCCATAGAGTTGGATTTAGCTAATGAAATATTTTTTACATAACTTCTTTTTTTTTTTTTTGAGGTGGAGTCTCGCTCTGTCACTCAGGTTGGAGTGCAGTGGCATGATTTCAGCTCACGCAACCTCCGCCTCCCAGGTTCAAGCGATTCTCCTACCTCAGCCTCCCGAGTAGCTGGGATTACAGGCATATGCCACCATGCCCGGTTAATTTTTTATATTTTTGGTAGAGACGGGGTTTTACCATGTTGGCCAGGCTGGTTTCGAACTCCTGACTCAAGTGATCCACCCGCCTCAGCTTCCCAAAGTGCTGGGATTACTATGTTTTGTTTTCAGTCACAGCAAAAGGTCATTTCAGCCAAGTCATTCAGTTAATGGCTGGTGAAAATAAATGTATCTATCCTCTAATTCGTTTACTGCTCTGATTTTCCCGTGTTCATATGCCATTCTTCTTAACTGAGAATGTTGAAGTATCCAAAATTTCTGAAAAATATGATCTCGATGTCACTAGCACCAATCAAATGATCATTCAAATATCTCTTCAAGAAGTCCTTTGCAACAGCTTGAGCTGCAAAAATTCAGGGTTTTGTTGTTGTTGTTGTTGTTGTTTGTTAGTCTGTGTCACCTTTATTAAAAGCTATCCTCCACAAATAAATACTGTTTACCTAGCTCTTATGAAACATGGGGGCCAATGCTAAATACTTCATATATATTATGTCATTAACTTTCACACGTCACCCTATGAGGAAAATATTATTATTATTTTACAGATAATCATATTGAGCCTCAGAGAAAAGAGCATCTTCTGCCACCCCAAATCTTCTAAAAATCCTCATGAAAATCTCTTTCTAAGAGGAAGATATTATCTAGGATTGAGCTACATTTGTAAAGGCTCTAGGGGACAAAATTTCCTTTCTTCACTGACTTATAACCCTTTAGGCTCCACCATCTCCTCCCTTCCACTCATCTCTCTCCTCCTCACCCCACCAAACACACAAAACAAACACGTGCATGTGCACTCTTTTGAACAGAAACCCTTATATGGGGGAATATTTTGCTGTATGAGTTGTTAAGTCAGTTTGTAGTATTTTATGAAGGAAATGAACATAAAAGCAACACAGGAACAGCTTTATACCATTACAGCAGTAGAGGTAAAACACATCTTCAACTCTGCATACCTCTGTATAATCATGAAGCTCCAAGATCGGTCAAACTGACTGAATAAAGAAATTTCTGGCAAGGTGAGGAGGGTGAGAAATAGGACTTATGTGATCATTTTGTTAGAAACAGGAAGAGCACATATAACACTATATTACATGCCCACACAGACGGTTTAGGAGGACTGTTCATTCAAATGATTCATTCCAACCAGCTTTGTTAATTTAAACAGAGTCTCTCCATATTACATCAAAAATAACTTTTGTTTGTTGAGGTGAACAATTCTTTCTCTCTCTTCGAGGCATAAAACATAAAATTTATATGAGAAAAGAAGTTAATTAGGAAAAAATAAAACTGTATCAACGATATTTGTATGCCAATGAAGTAAACTATAATTGAGAAACATACGAATATTGAAGATGATGAAAATAAAAGTCACTAAAATTATAGATTTTCCTGGTAGATATCAAAGACATAGGAAAAAATATATGAAAATATATAATTAGGCCAAACGTAACCATTTTTTTAGAAACAAAAGTATAAATATCTAATTGATATTGTAATTATATTTCTGAGATTTCAATTATTTATTGTTTTAGGTGAGAGTCTTAATTAGGAAAATTAGAGACCACAAATAAGTGAACATATATATGAATTTCCAAAGTTATTTTTATATGTTATTAAATTAAAATTAACTCATTCATGCATTCATTCATTCATTCATTCATTTGGCAACCACGCTGAGCCAGGCCAAATGCCAGGCCATGCAGAAGGAGCAGTAAATGGAGTTTCCACTCAAGTTTTTGAGGTTACTATTAAGTGTAAGTAGTGATATGCCTAAAATTTTGATTAGATCTTATTTAAGTGCCTTTTTACTCTTAAAATGGGAGCTTTATAATTAGCTAATTATTATTCCGTCAAATTGTACTTAGTATTCCATCTGTAGATGCACACAACTGACATTAAATAGATAAAAACCTACCAGTTTTTCTAGTTTCTCTAGTTTAAAACACTACTAAAGAAATAAAAAATTAATTCTTTTAAGATGCAAGCATTTGTATACGTACCATTTTAGAATGAGATTTTGCTAATGTATATTGTACTTGTGGATGTTTAATTCTTAGAATTTACTGTCTAAATCTCTTCTCCAAAGGTTAAAAATAACTTTCTACAGTTTATTTCAGATAATCCCTATTCTATTATAAAATTCAGAAGATTCTAGTAATTAGTCTTGGCAATCTTAAATATGAGTTGACAATATGCACTTCCTAAATGAATCTTACAGGAAGAGAACAAATTCATTTAATGTTATTAATATCCCTGATAAGCATTTAGTGGACAATTCCAGGACAGGATCTTGATGACATCATAGACCTTGGAACAACGCTCAAATTATCACATTATAACATAGAATTTTCACGCATTATTTTGATTTTTAGTGTCTAAAATGTCACTCTATTCAATGAGCAAGCTCAAAATAAATAAGCATTTTCTCAGTACTAAGGATAAACCATTTCCTACCCATTTTCCCTATAATTTTAGTGTTGGAACCACCATTCTTTTTAACTATGTCATTAGTCTATGATTTTATTAAGGAATGAGAAATCTTATAAACCTAGTTATTTCCTCTAAAACATTCTCATTTGACCACTTTACACTAATTATATATTTTCAGTTAACAGTCCATCAAAAGACCCAGAGGGTAGGATGAGTGGTCCATTTTCTATGATTACATAGTGAAAGGTAAATAACTAGGATACAGGATATTTTTTAAATGTGCTAATTCTAATTATAATTACTATAATAATTACAGAAAGGGTAACTCCAATATTTTTCCAATTATTATAATTTTCATCTTATAATATTTTTATTTCTTGAAAATTGTTAAGAATACAATTACAATACCTTGCATGAGTAATATGAAGCCAGAAGATATTGGGTTTGTTTTTAAAGATTCAGGACAAGTTTTCAAAATGTTAAAATATTATACAAAAATGAAATAGAGGCTGGGCATGGTGGTTCATGCCTGTTATCCAGCACTTTGGGAGGCTGAGAAGGGAGGATTACTTGAGGGCAGGAGTTCGAGACCAACCTGGCCAACATGATGAAAGCCCATCTCTATGAAAAATACAAAAATTAGCTGGGTGGGGTGGCGTTTGCCTCTAATCCCAGCTACTTGGGAGGCTGAGGCAGGAGAATCACTTGAACCCGGGAGGCAGAGGTTGCAGTGAGCCGAAATCGTGCCACTGCACTCCAGCCTGGCAATAGAGTGAGACTCCATCTCAAAAAAAAAAAAAAAAAAAAGGGAGGGGGCAACCTGATGGCCACTCTTTCGTTGCTAAGAGAAGGCCCCTCTGAAGAGGTGGCATTGAACAGAGATCTGAGTGACAAGAAGCCAGCAATGTGAAGTTCAGAGCATTTCATGTAGAGCATTCCAGCCAAGGCAAATGTTCTAAGGCAGGAACTAGCTTAACATGCTTAAAGAACTCCAAGAATGTCAATTCGCTATGGTGGAGTGGATAAAAAGGAGTTGGAAGCAATGAGGTCAGAGATAGGGGTGGGGCTATCTCATATTTTAGGATAGGGTAGGGATTTATATTTATGTTCTCGGAAGAGTGAGAAGTAATGGAAGTGTGAATGAGAAGTAATGGAAGCGTTTTAAGCAGAGAAATCGCATTTGATTTACATTTTAAAGTAAGTACTTTGGCCTCTTTCTGCTTATGCGGGGGTGGGAGGGAAGAGAGTGTATGCAGGAAGCTGAGTTTAGGGCTTACTGCAGTGTCTAGGTGAGACAATATAGTGTCATAAACTGATGTGACAGTTGCAGGGATAGAGGGAAAAGGGTGGATTTGAGATATATATTCGGTAACATAAAGGTCAGAGTTTGCTTTTGGATTGAATATGGAGCCAGGGGAGAGGAGAATTGAAGGATTTTCAGATTTTTGGCTTAAGTGACTGGGTGGATGGATAATGTTACTATTTATTAAGATAGAGAAGGCTAGAGAGGAGTGGGTTGCATTTGAAATAGATTAGAAATCCAGGTGGAGGTGCCAAGGAAGCAATTACCTTTACAAAATTTGGAGTCCCAGGAGCGACCAAGATTGGAGATACCAATGTGGAAGTCACTGGCGTATGGATAGTATTTAAAAGCCGTGGGCCTGGATGGGGCAGATAAGAGGAGCTCATAGACTAAAAGGAGAAGATTGCTCGGAAAATGCCTAAATAATATTCTAATGAGGTTGAGATTTAAGTTGTTAGAAGAAAAAATTTAGAGAAAAAAACAGTAAGTTCAGTTTTTAGTACAGTACAGTTGAAGATATCTAAGTGGAGAGGTAAGTAGGTGGTGGGGTATGCGCTTGGAATTGAGGGGAGAGATCTGAGCTTTTAAAAGGACTGTTCTTCAAAACAGAAGGGCAAAAAACACAACTTTTTACCCTACCTCCAAACAACACCCAAACCCAGCCCTTCTGTACAACATGAACATTGCTAACCTATATTTTCCTAATAACAGAAAGCATAAGGAAAATAAACTTTTCTGAGGGGCAATATTTTTATATTTGCATTTTCTTAATGTTTTTGCCAAGAGTTTATATCTCATCAGTGTGTATTTAATTCTCCGATTTTTGATTCTTGGAGAAGAGTTTAGTATCTGAAGTTAAGGTATGAGAAATAATATCCAAAAGCTGTGTCAACTTCCAGAAGTTAAATTTCATCAGCTTATCCCTATTCTAATAGAAAATTTGGAGGATTCTGGGTATTTGCACTATCTTCAAATATATATGCCTTCAAATATACAAGTTGATTCATACACCATTATCATACTGCATACATTCATATACTATATCTTTTCTCCTGTGCTATAGGCGATGCTCCCTCATTAGACTGTGAGCCTCACAAGGGTTTAGGTCTTTCTGTTTTCACCACTGTATCCTAAAAAGTAAATAAAAGCAAATACAAAATCAAGGAGAGAGGAGTCAATAAAGGCAAAGAAATGGGCTGGGAACCAGAGGGTAGCAGAGGAAGCACACGACATGCAAAACCTGAGCACAGCTAGAGCAACAGACAGGGGAGGACTCGAAAAAAGAGGGGAAACAAAGTGGTGGAGATGGGGGAGAGGGAGAGGATGACCCAGGGGTCAGAGAGCAAGGAGGAGGGACGAGAAGGAAGGATGCAGGAGAGAAGGGAGCAAGATAGGTAAGGGAGGCGGGGAGAAGAAGGGCCAGGAGAAAAGGGGGCTTTTTAGATTTCAAGTAATAGGAGAGAGGGGAGGCAAATGAGCCCAGGGGAGCAAGAGAGGGGATGTAAGACAAAAAGGAAATGAGATACCTTGTTTGAAAGCACTTACTCCACATTAGGAACTAAAGAAATATTAGTTTCACTCATTCAAATTAATTTCAAACTCGATTTCCTTAAAAAAAAAATCCTAACTCCTTCTGAAATAAAGTCAATTTTATGGCAAACGACAGAATACTGTAGTGGTTAGGAGAATGGGTTTGAATACCATTGCCACCCAGAATCATCTGAGGGTCTGGCAAAGGGGAACTGTTTGATACCACTAAGGGTGTAGAGAACAACAGAAGTTTATAAAGATAGTACTTCTCCTGCTGTAAAGCACTAGCCTAAGTGCTTTCCATATGTTAACTTAATATGCACACTAACTTTATGAGGTGAGAAAACTGAGGCACCTAGAAATTTAAGTAACTAGCCCAAGGTCACAGATCTTACAAGTGAAAGAGCTGAGTTTTTAACTCAAGCAGTGTGGTTTTGGAATTAGTGATTTTATTCACTACATACACAGACTCTCAAAGAGATTAACAGAAAGTGTATAAACATAATTTGAGAACATAATTACCCTGAAAATGATGGATCTTATTCATGATCAAAACAGCAATTATAACTAGAGAAACAAGGCTCTTTCACACCATTTCTAAAGGAGAATCAGTAATAAAAAGATAAAATCAGGAGAAAATATGACAGAAGTCCATTATGACCAGTACATTATACTAGTAACAGCTTCTTGAATTGGATAATTTTATTTTGGACTTTTTTGTTCTTCTTCCTGTTTTCTCTTTCATGTAATCAATCTGTTGCTAAAATTCCACTCTAAATTTTCTGCAGAATTGTTTTTAGGATTGTCGTTCCTTCTTCTAAGGAACCTAGCAGGGGCGCCACAGATGGATTAATAAAGAATTTGGAGCGAGAGAGATGAATGTCAGTGGAAGTAGATAATAGCCAACAGTTATAATCAATTTCCTTTGAATTAAATATTTTAATTGCTCCTCAAATCCAATGTCACTTAGAATCCTCACTGGATGTCGAATCTATGAATCAGGGTTAGCAGCTCATAAGGACTGTCCCCGCATGGCCCTAAGGTATTGGAAGAGGAGAAGGAGGAGGAGGCATTTCTCCTCCTAGTCCTTGCCATGGGCATTAACTACATGCTGCAGTCCAGGGCCATTCTGCATAATATATTGTGGGAAGACAAGGATGACATGAGAAGAGACTTTTAAAACGGCACATTTCTCCCTAAACACTGTAAATTTCTCATAAACAAGAAACACATAGACTCACTTTTTCATTGTAGATGTCCCCAAGCATTGTACTTGCTCTCACAAAATCTAGGCTTTGAAAATTGTTTCTTGCAATTTTCACAAATTTTTTCAAGTATTTAATTGCTTCTGTCATCTCTCCTTGGCTAGAATGAATGAAACAGGAAGTCAATGGAGTATCATCTTACTTAATGTCACAGTAAAGAGGAAGTTTCTTGTGTCTTTGCTGTAGAAAATGCAAGATGGTTATCAGGATAATGAGATTTAATGTGTAAATACCAAATTAAAAATATATGGCTTGTTTTTGTTGGCGCATACATTGAGTTAAAACTGAAACTTTTAAATCCTCATGCATTGCTAATGGAAATGTAAAATGATACATTTTCTTGGAAAACAGCTTGGCAGTTCCTCAAAAACTTTAACATAGAGTTACCATATGACCCAGAAATTTTACTCCAAAATATATACCCAAGTGAAGCAAAAATATGTCAACACAAAAAGTCACATACATGAAAGTTCATAGCCGCATTATTCATAATAGTCAAGGCATGGAAACAATTGAAATGTATATCAACTGATGAATGGGTAAACAAAATATGTTGTATATCTACAATGAAATATTATTCAGTCTTAAAAAAGAATGAGGTGGGCCAGGCGTGGTGGCTCACGCCTGTAATCCCAGCACTTTGGGGGGCCCAGGTGGGCGGATCACAAGGTCAGGAGATTCAGCCTATCCTGGCTAACATGGTGAAACCCCATCTCTACTAAAAATATAAAAAATTAGCTGGGCATGGTGACAGGTGCCTGTAGTCCCAGCTACTCGGGAGGCTGAGGCAGGAGAATGGCATGAACCTGGGAGGCGGAGCTTGCAGTGAGCTGAGATCATGCCACTGCACTCCAGCCTGGGCAACAGAGCAAGACTCCAACTCAAAAAAAAAAAAAAAGAATGAGATAGTGATACATGCAACATGGATGAAACTTGAAAATATGCTAAGTGAAAGAAGCCAGACAACAAAAGATCACACACGATATGAGCCCATTTATACAACATGTCCAGAATGGCAAATCCATGAGATAGAAAGTAGGCTAGTGGTCGCTAGAGGCTGAGGAAAGTGGAGGATTGAGAAAAGACAAATAATGGGTACAAGATTTCCTTTTAGGGTGATTGAAATTAGATAGTGGCCATGGTTGCTCAACCCTGCGAGTACACTAAAAACCACTGAATTGTAGACTTTAAACTTTAAAAGTGAGGACTCTTAAATTGTAGACTTTTAAAGTCTACAATTGTTAAAGTCATAATTGTATAGCATAAGAATTATGTCTCACTAAAGCTGTTTTTTTTTAAAAAAACTTTTAAAAGTTTATAAAAGGTGAATACTAGCTTACTCTTGAAAGCATTCATTGGTAGTGAAAGCTCAGGTGTCACTAAAGTCACATATACAAGTGTTACATATCCTCACAAAATGTTCAGGAAGACATACAATTTCTAGCAGAGAATTTGGCATATAGTAAGCATTAATATACTTTTGAATGAAGTAATGTTGAAAATTTGGGAAGGGAGACACATATGCTGCACACATGAAAGCTAAGCATCCAGGTAAACTGTGAGAACCTTAAGGCATATAGATGTTTGGAGTCTATGATTGTAAACTCCTGACTCTTGGATATTCTAGTAACATCAAGAAACTTTGGGAGCCTAGCAAATGTCCCAAAATTTGCTAGTTGCTGGGGAATAACGTTCCTGTGCTTGAAGAGTTTCACTGTCAATTTGGAGAAATAAGTGTATAAATTCATACATGGGATCAACTGTGACAGGTACTGACTTGTATACAGTGCTTTGAAACCTGGAGTTCATTCATTCACCTATCCTCGTAAGAACACGTCTAGTGTTGTTTTGTTTTTCTGGGTTTTCTAAATGTGACTCCAAATTCTTTTGGCTATTTCTAAACACTGAACCCACCTCTCAACTGGGGCTATTTAAAAGAACATATTGCAAGTTCAGAAAGTATTTTCTTTAAAAAAAAAAAAAAAGGGATACATGTGTAGAACGTACAGGTTTGTTACATAGGTCTACCTGGGCCATGGTGGTTTGCTGCACCTATTGACCCATCCTCTAAGTTCCCTCCCCTCAATCCCCACCCTTCAACAGGCCCTGGTGTGTGTTGTTCTCCTTTCTGCGTCCTTGTGTTCTTAGTGTTCAACTCTCACTTACGAGTGAGAACATGCGGTGTTTGGTTTTCTGTTCCTGTGTTAATTTGCTGAGGATAGTGGCTTCCAGCTTCATCCATGTCCCCACAAAGCACATGATCTCATTCCTTTTAATGGCTGCATAGTATTCCATGGTGTATATGTACCATGTTTTCTTTATCCAGTCTATCATTGATGGGCATTTGGGTTAGTTCCATATCTTTGCTATTGTAAATAGTGCTGCGATAAACATACGTGTGCAAGTGTCTTTATAGTAGAATGATGTAGGTTTACTGAATCATTTTTTGTAGGATCCTTTGGGTATATATCCAGTAATGGGATTGCTGGGTCAAATGATATTGCTGCTTCTAGATCTTTGAGGAATCGCCATACTGTCTTCCACATTGGTTGAACTAATTTAACTTCCACCAACAGTGTAAAAGTGTTCCTGTTTCTCCACAGTCTCACCAGAATCTATTGTTTCCTGACTTTTTAATAATTGCCATTCTGACTGGCGTGAGATGGTATCTCATTGTGGTTTTGATTTGCATTTCTCTGAAGATCAGTGATGTTGAGCTTTTTTTCATGTTTGTTGGCTGCGTAAATGTCTTCTTTTGAGAAGTGTCTGTTCATATCCTTTGTTCACTTTTTGATGGGGTTGTTTGTTTTTTTCTTGTAAATATATTTAAATTCCTTGAAAATTCTGGATATTAGACCTTTGTCAGATGGGTGAATTGCAAAAGCATTCTCCCATACTGTAGGTTGCCTGTTCACTCTGATGATAGTTTCTTTTGCTGTGCAGAAGCTCTTTAGTTTAATTAGATCCCATTCATCAATTTTTGTTTTTGTTGCAATTGCTTTTGGTGTTTTTGTCATGAAGTCATTGCCTGTGCCTATGTCCTGAATGGTACTGCCTAGGTTTACTTCTAGGGTTTTTATGGTTTGGGGTTTTACATTTAAGTCTTTAATTCATCTTGAGTTAGTTTTTGTATAAGGTGTAAGGAAGGGGTCCAGTTTCAGTTTTCTGCATATGGCTAGCCAGTTTTCCCAGCACCATTTACTGAACAGGAGATCCTTTCCCCATTGATTGTTTTTGTCAGGCTTGTTGAAGATCAGATGATTGTAGATGTGTGGTGTTATTTCTGAGGTCTCTGTTCTGATCCACTGGTCTATATGTCTGTTTTGGTACCAGTACCATGCTGTTTTGGCTACCGTAGCCTTGTAGTATACTTTGAAGTCAGATAGCATGATGCCTCCAGCTTTGTTCCTTTTGATTAAGATTGTCTTGGCTATACGGGGTCTTCTTTGATTCCACATGAAATTTAAAATAGTTTTCTCTAATTCTGTGAAGAATGTCAATGGTAGTTTGATGGGAATAGCACTGAATCTGTAAATTACTTTGAGCAGTATGGCCATTTTCACGATACTGATTCTTCCTATCCATGCGGATGGAATGTTTCTCCATTTGTTTGTTTTCTCTCTTATTTCCTTCAGTAGTGGTTTGTAGTGCTCCTTGAAGAGGTCCTTCACATCTCTTGTTAGCCGCATTCCTAGGTATTTTATTCTCTTTGTAGCAATTGTGAATTCGAGTTCATTCATGATTTGGCTCTCTGCTTGCCTACTGTTGGTGTAAAGGAATACTTGTCATTTTTGCACATTGATTTTGTATCCTGAGATTTTGCTAAAGTTGCTTCTCAGCTTAAGGAGATTTTGGGCTCAGACAACGGGATTTTCTAAATATACAATCATGTCATCTGCAAACAGAGACAATTTCACTTCCTCTCTTCCTGTTTGAATACGCTTTATTTCTTTTTCTTTCCTGATTGCCCTGGCCAGAATATCCAATGCTATGTTGAATAGAAGCAGTGAAAGAAAGTATTCTTGTCTTGTGCCGGTTTTCAAAGGAAATGCTTTCAGCTTTTACCCATTCAATATGGTATTGGCTGTGGGTTTGTCATAAATAGTTCTTATTATTTTGAGAGATGTTCCATCAATACCCAGTTTATTGAGAGTTTTTAATAGGAAGTGATGTTGCATTTTATTGAAGGCCTTTTCTGCATCTATTGAGGTAATCCTGTTGTTTTTGTCATTGGCTCTGTTCATGTGATGGGTTACGTTTATTGATTCACTTATGTTGAACCAGCCTTGCATCCCAGGGATGAAGCTGACTTGATCGTGGTGGATAAGTTTTTAATGTGCTGCTGGAATCGGTTTGCCAGTATTTTATTGAGGATTTTCACATTGATGTTCATCAGGGATATTGGCCTGAAATTTTCTTTTTTTTGTTGTGTCTTTTCCCGATTTTGGTATCAGGATGATGCTGGCTTCATAAAATGAGTTAGAGGAAATTCCCTCCTTTTCAATTGTTTGGAATAGTTCCAGAAGGAATAGTGTCAGCTCCTCTTTGTATATCTGGCAGAATTCAGCTGTGAATTTGTCTGGTCCTGGGCTTTTTTGGTTGTTAGGCTTTTAATTACTGCCCCAATTTCAGAGCTTGTTATTGGTTTATTCAGGGATACAACTTCTTCCTGGTTTAGTCTTGGTAAGGTGTATGCATCCAGGAATTTATTCATTTCTTCTAGATTTTCTAGTTTACTTGTGTAGCGTTGTTTACCGTATTCTCTGTTAGTAGTTAGTATTTCTGTGGGGTCAGTGGTGATATCCCCTTTATCATTTTTTATCGTGTCTATTTGATTCTTCTCTCTCTTCTTCTATATTAGTCTTGCTAGCAGTTTATCTATTTTGTTAATTTTTTCATAAAACCAGCTCCTGGATTCATTGATTTTTTGGAGGGTTTTTCGTGTTTCTATCTCCCTCAATTCTTCTGTGATGTTAGTTATTTCTTGTCTTCTGCTAGCTTTTGGATTAGTTTGCTCTTGCCTCTCAAACTCTTTTAATTGTGAGGTTAGGGTGTCTATTTTAGATCTTTCCTGCTTTCTCCTGTGGGCATTTAGTGCTATAAATTTCCCTGTTAACACTGCTTTAGCTGTGTCTTAGAGTTTCTGTTATGTTGTCTCTTTGCTCTCATTGGTTTCAAAGAACTTCTTAATTTCCATCCTAATTTCATTATTTATCCAGTAGTCATTCAGGAGCAAGTTGTTCAATTTCCATGTAATTTTGCAGTTTTGAGTGAGTTTCTTAATCCTGAATTCTAATTTCGTTGCACTGTGATCTGAGAGACTGTTTGTTATGATTTCAGTTCTTCTGCGTTTGCTGAGGAGTGTTTTACTTCCAATTATGTGGTCAATTTTAAAATAAGTGCCACGTGGCACTGAGAAGAATGTATGTTCTGTTGATTTGGGGTAGAGAGTTCTGTAGCTGTCTACTAGGTCCACTTGATCCAGAGCTGAGTTCAAGTCCTGAATATTCTTGTTAATTTTCTGTCTCGTTAATCTGCCTAATACTGACAGTGTATTTTTAAAGTCTCCCACTATTATTGTGTGGGAGACTGTCTCTTTGTAGGTCTCTAAGAACTTGTTTTATGAATCTGGGTGCTCCTGCATGGGGTGCATATATGTTTGGAATAATTAGTTCTTCTTGTGGAATTGTTCCCTTTACAATTATGTAATGCCCTTCTTTGTGTTTTTGGATCATTGTTGGTTTAAAGTCTGTTTTGTCAGAGACTAGGATTGCAACCCCTGCTTTTTTTTTTTTTTTTTGATTTCCATTTGCTTGGTAAATTTTTCTCCATCCCTTTATTTCGAGCCTGCGTGTGTCTCTGCAGGTAAGATGGGTCTCCTGAATACAGCACACCAATGGGTCTTCACTCCTTATCCAATTTGCCAGTCTGTGTCTTTTAAATGGGGCATTTGGCCCACTTACATTTAAGGTTAGTGTTGTTATGTGTGAATTTGATCCTGTCATCATAATGCTATGTGGTTATTTTGCACACTAGTTAATGCAGTTTCTTCATAGTGTCATTGCTCTTAATATTTTGGTGTGTTTTTGCAGTGGCTGGTATGAGTTTTTCCTTTCCATATTTAGTGCTTCTTTCAGGGAAGCACCAGGGAAGGCCTGATGGTAACAAAATCCCTCAGCATTTGCTTGTCTGGAAAGGATTTTATTTCTCATTCACTTATGAAGCTTAGTTTGGCTGGATATGAAATTCTGGATTGAAAATTCTTTTCCTTAAGAATGTTGAATATTGGCCCCCCAATCTCTTCTGGCTTGTAGAGTTTCTGCTGAGATGTCTGCTGTTAGTCTAATGGGCTTCCTTTTGTAGGTGACCTGGCCTTTCTTCCTGGCTGCCATTAACAGTTTTTCCTTCCTTTCAACCTTGGAGAATCTGATGATCATGTTTCTTGGGGCTGATCTTCTCATGGAGTATCTTAATGGCATTCTCTTTATTTCCTGAACTTGCATGTTGGCCTATCTTGCTAGGTTGGGAAAATTCTCCGGGATAATATCCTGAAGTGTATTTTCCAGCTTGTTTCCATTCTCCTCATCAACTCTGGTACTCCAATCAATTGTAGGTTCGGTCTTTTTATGAAGTCCCATATTTCTTGAAGGCTTTGTTCATTCCTTTTCATTCTTTTTTCTCTATTCTTGTCTGCATGCCTTATTTCAGTAAGGTGGCCTTCAAATTCTGATATCCTTTCTTCTGCTTAGCTGATTCAGCTGTTGATACTTGTGTATGCTTCATGAAGTTCTCGTGCTGTGTTTTTCAGCTCCATCAGGTCATTTATGTTCCTCTCTAAACTGGTTATTCTAGTTAGGAATTCCTCTAACCTTTTATCAAGGTTCTTAGCTTGTTTGCATTGGGTTAGAACATGCTCCTTTAGCTCATCGTAGTTTTTTATTACCCATCTTCTGTAGCCTACTTCTGCCACTTCATCCATTTGATCCTTCATCCATGTCTGTGCCCACATCCCTTGGCTGGAGGGAGGGGGCTCCCCTTCCCTGTGTGGCTCTCAGGTGGGCCACCACACCACACTGCTCTTCCCTCTCTCCGTGGGTCTTGCCTGCCTTCTAGTCAATTTTGATGACAGAATCTGGATACCTTGGTGGCTGGTGAAGGATTCACACACTTATTGTGGTTTATTTTGATGGGAGCCCCAGCTTCTAGTAGGCCATCTTGGCCCCGCCCCCATGGTAGCATTTCTATATGCCCCAGAAGGTATTTTCAAAGAAGTTTACTTTAAACAAGTATTGGTAGGATTAGGGTTATCTCCTTGCATAACCTCCCAAGGTTTGGAAAACATTCATTTTCACAGGTAAACAGTGATATATTTTTAAAAATAAGTTAGATTACTTTAAAGTCAAAATGAGTTATGGTGGAATTTAGAAAGATGTAGGTTTGAATCTCAGCTCAGCCTCTTAGATTAATAACTTTGATCATACTAAAGTTATGAAACTGAAGAAAACTTTTGTTTCCTCATTTCAAAAATGGCCACAAGTTGCTGTGGGATTAAAAACTGTGTAAATGTATAGCTTGGCATGTAGTAGGGATTCAATAAATGGCACTAGTGTTATTACTATCTCTCAGTGAAGTAAACAACTATCACGTTCACAGCTCTCTACTTGACATTGTCTACCACAGGCCAAGAGGCAAATTCGATTTAGCTAAGCAATCCTTCTTGAAAACATTCATCATGTGATAAGTTAAACACTCTGATTTTAATGTATGCTCTGCAAATCAGCCACATAAAGTCCTGGTGTCTATTTTTTAAGGGGCAAAATCAAAAAGCTAACATTTTTTGTTTACTTGAGTATCAGGTACTATCAAATACATTTTTTTCCTCTTATTGGTAAAAGAGTCTTCTACATATCAGAAATAGGATGAAATTTTATGTTACCGCAGCTTTGAATACTACTTTTTATAATTCTGTCCTCATACAGCATTTTCATACTAAAATTATGATTGATCTTCCACATATAGGCATAGGTCAATTCTCCAGAAAAATCATGAATTATTGGAGGAAATTTTCAAATGCAGGTATAGAGTAAAATATAATGAGAGGTTCACCGATTATTTTAATTATTTGTTTTGTGAAACTAAAAGTTATTGAGAGAGCTTGAGTATAAAATATTAATAAAGAAAATACATTATTTAGAATTTTGAGCGAAATTGTGGATTTCTAGGGCTAAAAATGTTCTATCAAATTGTTAATTTTTCACACTCTTTCCTAGGCTATACTATTCAAGAAAAAATTGATGGGGGAAAAATGATGACTTCTCTGAATATCACTTCAAAACCTTAGGGAAAATTATTATTATTAATTATTTAGCTAAGATGGACTCACTGAAGCTTATTTATGTTCATGTTTCTAAAAACCAATATATTTTTGAAGAAAGTACATTTTGAATTAGATTTGGCCTGCTGAGGATTGTTAAATCAAGATATATACAAACAAAGAAACAAGCAAATAAAACTAAGTTTAGAGTATGAGAAACACAAAATAGTATAAATAAAACTATTGCTGGGTAATTCATGTCATTTTTCTTCCGAAGGAGCAACAGATCTCCAAAACATACAAAATTATCTGGAACTTGCTCTAACAAATAATGCTAGGGAAAAAAGTCTTATTATTGTAAGTCATTTGCTTTACTCAATGAATGTATAGGTCTACAGCCAGCAAAGTTGTTAATGCAACATCTGAAATATTAACATTATGTGCTGGTTAAAGGTTTTCCCAATTTAAAAGTTAGCAACAGATTTAGAAGCCATTCTTTTTATGGAAGGGAAAACATCAAATATTTTCTTACAGAAAGGCTACAGCTTATTTGTATAAGTTAAAGGACAAGGTTAAAATGTTAGATAAATATTAATTCCAGTTTTCTATATGCAGTGCACAGGTGCAACTTGAACAGCATATTATATGGTATAATCAGTAAATTCGTTCAACCAGACCTTAGAGAGTTAAAAACATATATTCGGAGGAACAGGACTCCTCGGTCCAAAGAATGAGAATGAAACAGTGCAGAATATTTGTGTATCAAGGTGATTCCAGTTTCCAACTGGGAAAACAGGACCGTTAACACCCACGTCCCTTGACAACTGTCCAATTATGTATATCACACTTGGCCTACTGTTTGCAGTAGAAGTAATCAATAAAGGATGTGGTTGAGTGAACATAGATTTTGGTTGAACCAATGCATGAAAACTTAATCATTTACTCAGAGAGAAGAAATCAAATAGAGCAGAGATGAAACAGCCACTAAGGGGTTTGTTGATTGTGCCACCAAGTTTGTGGGCCACAGATGAAAGTAATAAGGCAAATGGGATCAGTGACAGGAGAAAATGCAAAAAGCTGTTCTTAATTTCATGAATTAATAGATATGTTTTGATGTATTTTTTTGGTCATTTTTAGGAAATTTCACATCAAAGCCTGGATGTTCCATTTTAAAGAATATATGAAAATTACTAGGGCGTGTCATTTCTCTCAAGCAAGAAAAAATTAATTTTCAGCTATAACAGAAAGGTAATTTTCACACTTGAAACTTTGTACTGATTGATTTAAAGATCTCCATTGTGGAAAGTTTTCTAGGAAATAATTTAACTCGAGTTTGCAAGAAAATTTACAATTGGTATGGAATAAACCCAGAGATGGGTTAGTTGTGACCAATATGTATTAAACATATTTTTGTGAATTTTTTTCTCTGTATTCTTTTAAATAATCTGAGTATTTTGGAAAGTTGTGGCATTTCTGTAAATGAACTACTTCAGTAAATGAGGCAAAAAAAGAAATGCCATAAGGAAAATACAGGGATTTTCCCTCTCTGTATTTACTCAAACTGTCTGTATAATAATAATACTTACTTGTAATCTCTCAACTCACTTTCTCTTTGTTTTATGGACCATAATTCTAGCTTTTATTGTAGTTTCACAAAGCAATTGTTAGTATTTTAGAACATCAACTCTTTTCTTCACTATTATTCCAAGTAGGGAAAGAATGACATTATAAATGCTTATTTTCTGCTATGCTGCTTAAAGTCTTATGCAATTAATATTATTCAGATCAATGGCAAAAATAACAAAACTTGTTCACTTACTAACACCTTCCCCAATAACTCTAACACCAAATCTGTATCTATTAATAACATCACCAGACAGGCAACTCTGTATTACCAAATCCTCAGTCTTGAGGGATTGTGGTGTGTTTTTCAATTGAGGGCTTAGTATAAATTCTTATAACCATTTCAGAAGCTCCCAGCCTTAGATCTTATTCACCGTTCATGCACGCTTAGCTGATGGCCTTAGACACATACTTATCCTAGACATGGCTATCCTCTTCCATTTCCTTTAAAGATATAAAATATGTTTATAGAGATAGGGCTACCATTAGTGAAACTTGTGCAATTGCACAGGTTAGGAAAAAGAGATTTAGAGGTGATGCTAAGCTTCATATGCAACTTGATTTATTTCTCAGCTGCCACCACCATAATTTCCTCTATTTGGGTTGTAGTCTGTTTCTTGCATGTTGCTACTAACCTGAGAAGGACAATTTAGGGCTATGAAAGGGCTGGTACATGTGTGTGTTTGTGTTTATGTGTGTGGGTATGTGCATGTGTGTATGTGTGCACATGCATGTTTACTGAAGGATATCAAGCCTTTCAAGCAAAATGTTCTAAAAATGATCACAGAATTTACATCAACGCATTTATACTACGAGTGGACTTGATTTAATAATGCCTTGCGCTATTCAGGATGCTGTTGTCTATCTTGCAGAATTTTAGGTTTGGAAACATCTGCCTGTTAGTAGATTACCCTTTTGAATTATTTTACACAGATGTTGAAATAATATGTGGAGGCTTGCACTCCCCTGAGTGCTCCTCTATAACCAACAACAGTGCTGCAAAATCACAGATTCGGATTGGAAAGCTGGTTGTAGCCTTGGGACACTTTTTCACTATGACCTCAGAATAAGCATCCCCTGCACTGTCTTGTGCATTGTGGCATTGCATAACATTATAAAATTAAGAATCCATGTCTACCATGAAATCACTGGTAGCTTTATTTTACTTTAGTAGATGGGAATTCTTTTTTTAATTAATTTAGAAAAATAGAGATAGGTTCTCACTATGTGGCCCAGGCTGGTCTCAAATTCCTGCGCTCAGGTGATCCTCCCACTTTGGTCTCCCAAAGTGCTGGGGTTACAAGTGTGAGCCATTGTGCCTGGCCAGGAATTCTTATAAAAAGAATTAGTTTACTTGGCATAAAATTAAAATGGGGATAAATCTTCTTACTCCTTTAAATGTTTGCCCTAAGGCACACTGGCAGGCTGCTGAGAGTGTTGGAACAGAATGGTCCCCAGTCCTACCCAAAACAAATTCAACTTCATGATATATCAAATATAGCTGTATCCTGTCCCACTCCCAAGCTCCAAATAATACTTAAATAGGCAAATTAAAACATCAGATTACCTGGTAGTGCCAAAATTCACCAGATAATTGTTCAACTCTTCACTTAGCCTTGACTGAATCGACCAGGAATTCAAATCCTGGGAAGGAGGCTAAAATATTCCAGAAAAGAAGTAAGGCTAAGAGGTGAGAATTATTTGAAGACAGGCTCATGTCTCTGGAAGTTTCAAAAATAATTATAAAGACCATCAGTAACCAAAGGGACATTTCAATATTTGTCCAGTGACATTGTAAGTGCTTAGTAGATGTTTATAAATAAATTTTCCCCTTGAAGTTTTATCTCTTTATTAATTAATTAATTTATTTTTGCGATGAGGTCTTGCTATGTTGCCCAGGTTGGAATCAAACTCCTGGGCTCCAGGGATCTTTCCATCTCAGCCTCCCAAGTAACTGGGATCACAGGCACCCACCACCACACCCAGCTTATCTTTCTAGTTATGCTGGAACACAATGGAAATGTCATTTTGTAAAAATTATTTTATAGGCTGGGCGCGGTGTATCAAGCCTGTAATCCCAGCACTTTGGGAGGCTGAGGCGGGCGGATCATGAGGTCAGGAGATCGCGACCTTCCTGGCTAACACGGTGAAACCCCATCTCTACTAAAAATACAAAAAATTAGCTGGGCATGATGGCGGGCACCTGTAGTCCCAGCTACTCAGGAGGCTGAGGCAGGAGGATGGCGTGAACCCCAGAGGCGGGGCTTGCAGTGAGCCGAGATCGTGCCACTGCACTGCAGCCTGGGCAAAAAAGCGAGGCTCCATCTCAGAAAAAAAAAAAAAAATTATTTTATAAACATGTTAGGGGACACATTTATATGCTACTACAAAGCAAAGCAAAGAATCCAATCCTTTTCTGCTGATTTTTGGGCAGTGATAACAGCAAAGTCAAGTAATCTGATAATCAAAATGTACAATCAACAGAGTTGGTTAGTTCCAAATAGACATAAATCGAATTCTTATCAGTCTCTTCTTTGTATTCAACCATCTGCATCTGCTGGGTTGTTGTTTGGAAGTAAAAGTTTTTAAAAATGGCTGAGTTGGTCTTCCATGGACTAGTTACCAATCTTTATTTAGAAGGATCATAACACTCACAGGCTGCTTGCCTTATCCATGACTGGCTCTGTCTTTCTTGGGTAAACACCCATACTCTCCTTCTTTTCCTTTTTTTTTGAGACAGAGTTTCATTCTTGATGCCCTGGCTGGAGTGCAATCTCAGTTCACTGCAACCGCCACCTCCCAGGTTCAAGTGATTCTCCTGCCTCAGCCTCCTGAGTAGCTGGGATTACAGGAGCCCTCCTCCATGGCCAACTAATTGTGTGTGTGTGTGTGTGTGTGTGTGTGTGGTATTTTTAGTACAGAGGGGGTTTCACCATGTTGGCCAGGCTGGTCTCAAACTCCTGACCTCAGGTGATCTGCTCACCTCGGCCTTCCAAAGTGCTGGGATTATAGGCGTGAGCCACCAGGCCTGGCCTCTCCTTCTAAATATGTCTGTGTTCCTAAACCATTTATCCAGTGATGACTGTATTTTATTTATTTTGTAGGATATCTTTAAAATTTCATTGGTACTGATATTTTAAACTATGATTATCATATTAGTAATGGTACTTATATAATGATTCTAATTTTACCCGCTAGGTACTTTTTAATGTTTCAAATGCCTTTCAAATAACAATTTTACTTTTAAAACACCTCCTTGTATGTGTTTACAACTGAAATACAAATGGGAAGAAATTAGAACTTAACACAATCTATATTACTACAGTTACTGCAACCAACATTACTATTATTAAAAAGCTATATCTTGGATATAACATTAACATAGTAAAAACCAAGGCCTTAACTGGTAACGTTTCTTCTTGTTACTATTTCTTAAGTCATAATGCTACTCTATAACAATCAAATGGAGTAAACAATGATTGCAAGACAATGACTGGAGGGTGAATGATATATCTTCCATGGAAAAACAGGTATCAGAAGTTGTTCATATATCTAAAATTTTCTGTTTTAAATGAAATATTGGGAATATTGGTTTTAACCCCAATTGTTTATCCAGATGTGCTCAAAGGAGAGATGTCTTAATGGAAAAGCATGACTGAAGCATAAATGGAAACTTTCCTCAAAGAAGAGATCTGGAAAGGTTATGGTGAGCCACAGCCACTGACGCGTACTACATATTTCTGTGCTGTCTGCTTTCTTAACTTGTGAGATGTGACCCGATATTTTTCTCTTTTATTCAAGGTCATCACTAAATTTACAGAAAACCAAAAAGAAAATAATACGAAGGAGGCACAGACAAAGAAGAGTTTAGATGCGTATTTTAAAATACCAAACTGGTTTAAAATAACTTACGATGAAAGGGTCACTTAAGAAGGGCACTGCTTAAAATTTAAGCAGGCACTAATGGAAAGCGACAGACCTCAAACAATTTAAGCCTTTCACAGTTGAGTGAATTCACAGTGACAGCAAGACCAGGATGTGCTAACTTACCTCTGCAGGACCTTGGCTATGGCTTCATAGCCTTTCCCCAGACTGAGATCATCATCCAGGTCTGTGGAGATTTTACAGTAAGTGTCAAGGACCTATCAGGAAGAGAAATACATATTGAATGTATAGCACAGCCAGATACGCTGATGTTTCATTTCATAATGAACAGAAAAAATTAAAATCAATAGTTGTTTTTAATGTCTCTATATAAAATTTTGTTGATTAAAAATTCATGTTGGTTTGGTTTATTTTTATCTATAGTATAACTTGTTTTGTGGCAATCTCTTTAAGCCATGACAGTGAGGCCTTACTTTTGGAAAAAATAATTCTTTTCTTGCATAATTGCCCAAATCTTCCAATTTATATAACTTAGGTGTGAATAAATAATTGAATGGCTTTTACATTATTTTAAAATACAGGACTATTATCTAAGGTAATATAAGGCAGATCATAATATTCTACTATGATAGCTTAAATATCACTTTTCTTTCCATAAATAGCTATTTGAAAAGCATGAATTTAGGTGCCAGGCAATTTCTAAATCTATCATTTTATTAGATGCATAGCTCACAGTTTGTGCATGTATACAGTTTACGCTAAAAATATTTCTTACAAATGTATTTCATTACCAACAATCTCTTCAATAATCAAAAGATTACAGCTGCCACAGCCAAACATGTGATCTTAATTTAATTTAATACTGACATCATCTGTATGGTATAATTTTCCCTTTTCCTTTTTTCCCTCTTTCAATGGCCAGAAGGAGAAAAATACATAAAACAGAATCCCCATTCTTCCTTTTTCCTTCATTATTACTTGACCCAACCTATTACACACATGAGGACACAGGAAATCTCCAAAGACCTCTATGGAAATCCTTTTTGCACATTTTCTAAGAAAGAATTAGCAAAAGTCATTTGACGGCATTTGGAAGACAGAGTCAGTGTGAGGGATGACATAAAAACGCCTTGTCTGCTACTGCCTGAATCAGGCAGCCTAGCAGGTTTAAGTCTGAGAGGTAGGGCTGATATTTTATTTGCTTTCTTAGTGTCAATATTTGGGAAATAATTTCAATGAGGCTATTGCGACACTTCATAAAATTTGAGTTTCATGTGATTGCAAGTGACTGCTTGACATAATGCTGTTGTTAAAACTTATGGCTATATACTGACCCAGGGTTTTAATTCCTGCTAAAACCACAAAGTTCAAAACTTTGGGGGTTTTTTGTACTTTAAAAACGTATTTATTCTTAATTAATAAATAATAACATATCTATCACCTCACCGAATTAACACTTGTGAATGTGGTGAGAATGTTAAAAATGTATTCTTTAGCAATTTTGAAATATACATTATTATTATCTTTGATTTTCATTTTTAAGTCTCTTTTTTTATTATTATACTTTACCTAATGTTAAATGACGAGTTAATGGGTGCAGCACACCAACATTTTTAAGTCTCTTAATGACCCTTGTGTAAACCTGAGAATATTCTTTTCACCATCTTACATAACAAGTAGCACTTAGATCTAATCTGATATGAATTGACATAGACCTTTCTGAGTTAAAGGGCAGTACCTCTGAATTTTGTGAATTTATAAGAGATCTTTTGGAATCCTAATATCAAAATATTTAGGAAAAGATTTTCTGGTGTCAAGGTCCATATAGTTTATATGACATTCTAGAAGTTTAAAGTAAAGATTGAATATAATTATATTTTCTGCCAAAATAGTTCATTTGTTTTTTTTCTGCAAATACTGTTATTGTGTCTCAGGCACTATGTTAGACCGTAGGATCTTAAGTAGATGAGAATATGCCTGTAACCCTCAAGGCATTTACAGTTCAGTGCTGCAGACTCTGGACTGATACAACTGTGTGAATTAAAAATGACTGAAGACAGGTTTCTCCAGGGCTAAAGCTGTGCTTATACTGCACCGCTCTCTCATGACCCTGATCTCCATGGGCTCTGAAGCACATGGCAACAATCAGAGGTGCCCAGTTTTATCTGTGAGGTGTGACTCTTCAACCCATGGATAGACGGGTAGGTTCCCAAGAAATTATGGGTAGATACTTCAGTGTTGATGGCTCCTATCCCACACCACTGTGCCATAATTCCTGGGAGTAGAGGGGCAAAAAACAGCTTTGGCCTTGCACTTGATTCCATAATAGCTTCCCAATGGAGACCGATGTGGCCTGCTGAAATGAACACTAACCTTAGAATAAGAACACTTGGATTCATGTCCTAGCCTTCCATACCCAACACATTTGGGCCAGGAAATCTCTTTAAGTTGAATTTCCTCATAGTAAAAAAGAAAATCTACCTCTGAGAATGGTTGTGATGCTGTGAGATAATATAAAGTGCTATGTAGATATTAGGACAAGAATTTGGGAACCTGTTAATTAGCAACCAGTGAACAGCTCCTGGTAGGAGTATCCCTCCTCAAAGTAAAGACAACTGATCTTTTTGTGGTTTGAGAGAGTGTGAGTATTTCCTTAAACAATTTACAGAAAAACAGGAAATATATAGGCAGTAGGACGAGTACAGTTCATTACTGACCAAGTAGGGAAAATGTCAATCACATGAAATCCACATGAGGGTCTTGCAAAGGAGCTGCTCTAAATCAAAGACACACCCTCTGATCCTCTGGAACATGAGCTGCAGTGGGAGAGAGGAGTGCATACAGGTGAAATCATGAAGAGATTACTAGACAAAGCCCAGTGCATTGGTGAATTGTGTAGTTCAAACTAAAGAGAGTAGGAGGGTCTTCAATAAAATAAAAAAGCATTAAAATGAGTGGAAAAATAACATGATACTATAAATTCTGTAGAAGATACAGATGTTTTAATTTACAAGAAAAACTAGATCCTATTAAAAAGTGGGCAAAGGAGGTGAACAGACACTTGAAAAGATGACACGCATGTTGCCAACAAGCATGTGGAAAAAAGCTCAATATCAGTGATCATTAGAGAAATGCAAATCAGAACCACAATGAGATACCATCTCTTATGAGTTGGGATGGCTATTATCAAAGTCAAAAAACAACATATGCTAGCAAAGATTGTGGAGAAAAGAGAATGCTTACACACTGTTGGTGGGAATGTAAATTAGTTCAACCATAGTGGAAAACAGTGTGGCGATTCCTCAAAGGGCTAGAAACAGAACTACCATTCAACCCAGCAATCCCATTACTAGGTATATACCCAGAGGAATATAAATTATTCTACCATAAAGACACATGCATGCAAAGGTTCATTGCAGCACTATTCACAATAGCCAAGACATGGAATCAACCTAAATGCACATCAATGTTCACTGGATAAAGAAGATGTGGTACATATACACCATAGAATACTATGCAGCCATAAGAAAGAATGAGATCATGTCCCTTGCAGCAACATGGATGCAGTTTGAAGCCATTATCCTTAGTAAACTAGCACAGAAACAGGAAACCAAATACTGCATGTTCTCGCTTATAAGTGGGAGCTAAATGATGAGAACTCATGGATACAAAGAAGGGAACAACAGACACTGGGGACCTGCTTGAGAATGGAGGGTGGGAGGAGGAAGAAGACCAGAAAAGAGAACTGTTGGGTACTAGGCTTAGTACCCGGGTGATGAAATAATCTGTAAAGTAAAGCCCTGTGACACAAGTCTACCTATATAACAATCCTGCACATGTACTGCTGAACTTAAAAGCTTTTAAAAAGATACAGATGTTTTATACTGATTTATAGTAGGCAACTTTATCTGCTTAAAGCAGGTAAGGTATAATCTACAAATTAATAAATATTGATCAACTTGAATCACTAGACAAAGAGTGGAACCACTTTTACAAAGAATACTTCAAGTATTATAAGAAAACACAGTGTGGCAATCTGAGGGGTGCACTGCACTTGACTGACTATCCCTGTGGCAGATAATATGTTGGAAACAGAGCCAGGATCAGGATGGTTAAAATCTAGCACCGCAAGTCAGAGATAGGCAAACATAAAGGATCTCCAGGTACAAATATTTTGATGAATTGAAAATATATATAATATATAAAATATAAGTGAATTTGTCTATCTTTAAAGTTCATGGGAACTAACTTAACTTTTGGCAAAAGACAGAGGAGAACATTAATTTAGCATGCTACTATGTAAGTTTCAATGGACACCAAACTACATGATACCAAAGTTACCAAAGTTGGCAAAGTCAGTTCATACACCTAATAAGAATTGAGTGCTACATGGCCACTCTATCCAATTGCTCCAATAATTTCAGTGAGTAATGAAGATGAAGCTTTGAAAACAATTTCTGTGACTTCAAAGAAAACAGACTATCTTCTTACCAAAATGAAATAGATGTACTTGGTAAAAACATTTTCGAATAAAATCCAAAGTTCTTAAAATAAAATAATTGCATTGCTCACCTAAAAACAAAACCAGTAGAATACTCACCAGAAAAAAATGAGAGTGTACAAAAGAACAATGCTGGGGATATGCTACAGATTCTTTGAAGAAGTGTTGTTGTAAAATGAAATTTAAGGATTAATTTATTTTTACTGCCAGAGCCTAAGGGAATATCGGATTTAAGTCAAAGATTGTCAACCGTCAAAAAAAATTAGAATATCTATCTGTCTTAGAGAAAGTAGAAAAATATCCTTGCCTTCTCAGAAGATAGGAATTTAAAATTTATAAGAACAAATTTTGTGCCTGAGCTTTGGCCCCTTTAAGGAGACAAATAGGAAGACATTATTAGGTCTAATAATTTCAAGAACCCAGTTGTCTTTTTCCCTTTCTATGCTTAGGGCTACCAGTTAGGAGGGTACCTTGGGCAGACAAAAATGAACTACAGTTGACTCTTGAACAATACAGGTTTGAACTGCATGAGTCTACTTAATGCGAATTTTTTTCAACCAAATGTAGATCGAAAATACAGTATTTGAAGGATTGGGAACCTGCCTGTAGGAACAACTGTATTTGGTATTCATCCTCCTTCCTGACTTCCTCTGTTTTCCTATTTCTCACCCCACTGCAATTCCTCTCTTATATACTTTTATTTTAGAAACCATTAAAACATAAAATTCTACCAATCTTGGCTCTTATGTTCGTTTTAACAACTGAAACTTTAAACCACTATGAGAACTATCACTTCAGGCCTACCTTTTCCAAATTAGATGGAACTGTCCCCTGACCCCTCTGTCCAGCCAGCCATTATAAGAAAACACTGTTCCAGTTAATTTGTTTTAAAAAAGTTTAAAGACCACTGTAGAGTCACATAGAGTTGTAGGAAATAATACAGAGTGATCCCATATACCCTTTGCTCCGTTTTATCCCAGTGATGACTTTTTTTCATAATGATAGTATAATATCACAATCAGGGAAATGACATTGATATATACCCACTGGCCTTATGAGTACTATGTGCTAACCAAATGAGTGCTAGTATTTGATACTGCAGTAGAGAAATTATAGATAATAATTATATATTTCAAAATAGCTAGGAAATTGTAGTTAATAATCATTTATTGTATATCTAAAAATAGCTAAAAGATTTGTAATGTTCCCAACACAAAGAAAAGATAAATGTTTGAGGTGATGTATATCTCGATTACCTTGATTTGAGCATTATACATTTTATACAGGAATCCAAATGTCACAGGTAACCCCCAAATATGTACAGCTATTATATATCAATAAAAATTTTTGAATTTCACTGGCCTTATTCAGATTTCACTGGTTTCACATGAACTCGTGTGTGTGTGTGTGTGTGTGTGTGTGTGTGTGTGTAAGTTTTACGCTATTTTATCACATGAATATATTCATGTAGCCACCACTGCAATCAAGATGCAGAAAAATTCCATCATACAAGGATGCCTCATGATACCCTTTCCTAGTTCATTTTTTGTTTGCTCCTTAAAAAAGAAAAAAGAAAATGATAAAGGAAAATCTTTTTTTTCTCTTTTCCTTAGGTAAAAGTTATTCCTTGGGAAAAATTCTGCAATAATTTGGCATCTCTTTTCTACCCCTTTGGTGCACCTCCTTTAACTTAAGCACTTGTATTTCCCTGGCAATTTCCTCAGCTAAGTGATAGAAAAAAAGGAGTTGACTAAATTAATTCATACTTATACTTAGGTGTGAATGACTCAAACATCATTAACTCTGGCAGAGGAAGTTGCAGTTTTAAAAAGAAAATGTGTGTTAGCCCCACATCATTTCTTCTAAACTACATTTTATGCAGTTTAATAAAGTGCAGTAAGATAATTCAGACAGTGTGCAGCAGGAAAATATGGGGGCAAAGGTTATAAAATAAAAAGCCAGCTTCCTTGTCTTCAAATCTAACCTTTGATATGATCTCTTAATCTTTTAAGTGGGTACTGGTTTTTTTTATTTTTTTATTTTTAATTTTTTTTTTGTCTACTGTGCATTTGTGTTTTCTAGAAGCTCCACAGCTTTTTCACAATGTCCCTTATCACATAAGTGTGGAAGAGACGAAAAAAGGAAGAGGGAAATGTGCAGCAGCAGATGTGATCCTGGTAAAGGGAACTGCAGCTATTTCCATTCCACCTTGTTATCACTTTCTTCATAATGCCCAACCTTCAGAACCAATGTATTATGCAAAGAACTCTTCCAGTATATTCCATTAGATGTGGCTGCTAGATATAAAATTATATTTCTGCTCTTAAAGACATTACTATGTAAGGAAATAAGACTTACAGACATTGAAATTATATAGTGCTATAAGTCTGTATAAAGGGCTAAAAATTTAGTCCAAAAACATTAATCCATTACACAGATACTGAGTGTCTTTTATGGGCAAAGGCTTGTTCTAGGTGCTAGGGATACAGCAGCCAATAATATAAAATCCCTGGCCCATTGCAGCCTACATTGTATTTGGGCAACGGGAAGACAATTTGTAATGAAATAAATAAATAAATGAATTTCAGATAGTTGTAAGAACTACAAAGGAATACAACCAGGAGAAGCTTCATATAAGAACTCTATAATAACTCTATCTTCATATAAGAACTCTATCTGTATTTTAAAGGAATAATAGAATTGGGGAAGCTGGAGCAAGTCTGGAAATGAGAATAAATGATACAATGAGAAAGAAGAGAAAGCTTTGCTAGGATACATAGATGCAGCAATGTTCAATAAAAAGTGTGCTGTAAAAAGCATTCACAGAATGTTTGTCTAGTAGTGTGGACTAAGTTATTGCACTTTCAACGGATATATTAAGGAACAAACTTTCAAATGGCAATTTATCTTTTTGATTTCAAAGAAAGTATTTAATTGTTGTTGAGAAGGTAAGGCAGGTCATTCATTTTCATCCCTTTATTCTACGTGCACATAACAGCAGTCTTTTGCAGGACTTTAAAAAAATTCATAGTTTTTGTCTTTCTACTTGTGAGCACCTCAACATGTTTGGTGAAATTTGCCGCATTCAAGATGGTGCAGGTGGCTGCCTCGTTTTCTGTTATTCCAAGTTTTCAAGATTTTATTCAGCATTGTTCCTGTGCCTAGGGAAAAGAGAGGAAGTATTTTTCTTTCTCCCTCTGGCACAGCACTGTGCATGCACAGCTCAAACTACGACGACCAGATCACACAGGTCAGTGACATGAGATTTAAATGGGCCTCTGGTCTCTGGCTGGTGACCTTAACTGCCACTATTTCTGTGTGAAGAAAACAAACAAGCAAAAAAACACCATAGAGGCCATCATATGAAACAAGTTCTAGAATGTAGCCTATTTGAGATGGGAGTTTTGCAATTTTGCAAAAACTCCAATGAACACGAATCTTTTTTTTTTTTTTACTTCTTATTTTTTTTTTCCTCTGTACCTATTCCTTTCTCTGCTTGCCACCCTTCCCATTGTTCTTTCTTCCTGAGTTAACTCAATATTTGAAGCAGTAAGGACTCCTACTCTGAAGACATAGACCAGGCCTTGGAGGAGCCTTGTGAGGTAATGAAATCTTCCTCTGGGTGTTCAAATTTTCTCCAAACATCATAGGCTTTTGAGCCTGGCAGGTGTTCTACTGAGCTGGCTGACAGGTGCCAGGTGACTTATCTCTCTGGGCCCATTTCCTCAGGTGCAAAATGGAAATGAATAAAGCCTACCTTGAATGGGTGTTACAAGGTTCCAATAAGATTAGGTATGTAGAATTACTGTCTGATGATTTGAACAAAACAACTGCTTAATTTGCCTTAGTGCTTATCTAACCTAGTTGTTCTCAAATGGGGGTTATTTTGCCCTTGCCAGATGGCATTTGGCAATGTCTGCAGATGTTTTAGGTTGCTATAATTATTAGGGGGGTGCTACTAGCATCTAGTGAGTCAAGGTCAAGGATGCTGCTAAACATCCTACAATGCACACCATAGCCTTCCCCATAGCAAATAATTATGCAGCTCAAAATGTGCATAGTGTCACTGTTGAGAAATCCTCAGCTGGCCTTTGCTTGAACAATTTTCATGATAGAAAATTATTTCCTAGTGAGGCTAGCCATTCAATCACTGGAGAGTTACCTGAGGAAAACAATGGTTCAGCTCAGGCAAAATCTTGAACTCTCACCTGCTAGCCAAGGTTGTGCTTTGTGAGACAGCAAAATAAGCCCATTCCTCTTCTCGTGACAGTCCTCCCAATATTGAAAGGTGGCTGTTTTCCCTCCCCAAACCCCACAGACTTATAGAGTCATGCAGGACACTCTGAAATAAATGAGAATGAAACCCCTTCAGGTTAGCCATATTTGGATGCTTTGTTTCCAGTTTTGCCTACAAGTCTAAGAGAACCAGAAGAGTTTAAATAAACCCACCTAGATCAAAAATTGTCTATAAAACCATAAAGAACATCAAACAGATTTCTCTGTTAACAAGAAGTTACAAGTCCTTTGCCCAGGGTACATTTTTTACCTGTTTATTCCTTCCCCACCATAAAAAGTCAGCATAGCTAATATTGTGTTATACATCCCCTACACAAAATCCAAATTGTGTCATTTTATAACTAAAGTTTAGCACTGTTCTCCATACAGTGCATTACTTTGAGGAAAAAAAGGTAAAGATACAGATTTATACTTATGCAATGAGAAATACAGAAATAAAAAATCAAGTTTGCCATCTCGAGCTTGAAATCATTGTCAAATCTTATTGGAAATACATTTATTCTGATTTCTGGCAATCTAACCTCCTTTAGCCATTTCACAGTTGGTGAGCAGAGAGGATGTTTCTGCCTCATTTACAGTGTCTGAACATGATTCAGACAATCAACTGCAACATTAGTCAAAGGAATCAGTGGCTAATGATTTCTGACAAGCACTGCAGTAACAGGCTGAGGACCAGACTGGGCAGCCATAGCATTCAGGGATGTTTTAGAGAAGCCAGCAAATAGGCACTGGTGGAAGATAATACACATGAAGGCAAATAGCAGGGGCCCCATGTCACTTAAAGGCTCTTACATACTTTATGAAAAGTATCTGACATGCAATATAAAAACACTAATTCTTTTCTACAAATATATTATCTTGAATGGACACTGAGGACAATTCGGGATGTAGCTTTGTAAACTATAATACACAAAAGTGGTTACATCTTTTGCATTCGGCTGAAACTACACTCTTAAATTGGGAATAGTCTGGCCTTATAATTATTAATATTGATCATTTGAGTATGCACACTTTCTCCCTGAAATCCATGACTCATCATTCAGAGTATCTCCATACATTGACTGCTTACATTGCCCAGCACCTGAAGTGGAGGCTGTATGGTCAAGGGCAGGAAGGGCTGAGTATTGCAAGACATGAGCACTAGTGTCTCTTCTGCCATGAGCTCATTGTGTGACTATGGGCAAGTCACTTGGTTACCTTGTGCTTCAGTTTACAAGTCTACTAGATGATGGAGATGAATCAAATGGTCTCAAATTCTCCCTTCCAAAAGTATGATTTGGATTTTGGAACTCTACATTGATATTTTTAATAATCAAACATATGTCCTAATTGTTTTCAATAATTTATCTTTGGCTTCAAAATTCCTGATCAATTTACTTTATCTCTTTAAACTTTCTCTTCAAGAAGCAAAGGGATGAATCGGTATATTTAATTGAAATTTTATTTTCATACTCTCTCCTCATTTGATAAGTCCTGCAGAGTTTTAGGGAACTGCTTTTTTAAAATGTCCCTACATTAGAATAAATGACAGAAAGGAAAGCTCAATTAACAATGCTATTTGGTTAATATTAAACAGCAGTTAAATGTAATAATCAGTGCTGTACAAAAATAACAAATTTTTGTTTTACAGTCAGAAGTTTTTAATAATTTGATGAAAATCAAGATTAGCCTTAAATGTAATAGCCTGATTAAGAATACCCAATTATCTTTCACATGCTAAGAGTTTACATTGTCTTTTCAAAAACTGTAAAAACATAAATATATCAGAAAATTTCCAAGAATCTTTTTTCATCTAAAACTCTCTCCTTAAACATCCAACATCCAGATGGCTCTGAAACCTCAAAGTAATGAGACAAAATCTCATATACAGTTAGAAATAAAAGCTTTCCTCAATAGTAAATTGGAAAATAACAACAGCTCAAAACTGCCATTTCCTAAATTGGTCATTATAGTTTTGTATTACCTTAACAAGACACATATTGATGAAGACTTTTTATTCTAACTCTCAATTGTTACTGTAATACAAATGAAAAAATGTGGAATATTTATCCTGTACAGCCCAATCACAGTGTGAGTTTTATTTACAGCTCCTTGAAAGAAAAATTTCCTAGCCTTTAACCTTCTTTTTTTGTGTTTATTTTTATTTTTTATTTTAGAGGTGGGGTTTTGTCATGTTGCTTAGGCTGGTTTTGAACTCCTGGGCTCATGCAATCTACCCGCCTTGGCCTCTCACAGTGCTGGGATTAGAGGCATGAGCCACTGTGCCCAGCCCCCAGCCCTTAACCTTTTGCTAAGGAAATCCACTGGAGATCTTGGGTTATATTTTGCTAGGAAGCCTTGAACAATGAGTAGCCAATTCACTGGCAGTCCAGCAATCTCTGAGGCAGCCTGATACAAAAATTCTGTGCAATGTAAGATTAAAGCGATTAGTTTAGTGCCATCATGTCCTCTTAGAGAGTTCAGAGCAGCTGAGTTGTTAGTAATGGCAGAGGTGGGAGGGCACTCAGACATAAAGGAACAGCAAGAGACCAACTGACTCGTGTCAGCAGAGTGAATCGATGGACTGCTGCTGCTGTGGAGGGGGAAATAAGAACACTCAGCCCCTTGTCTTCCAGGGGTCTTCCAGTTCCCAAGAATCTTTTGGTCTGTGTGAGGCCCAACTGTTTGCTTCTCCTGGGAATTCGTAGGATTAGGATTTCTCTCCTTGCCACAGCAATCTTCACAATCAACTCTCATACTTGAGGTAATCTGAATGAATCTCTTTGTTGAACCTCAAGTATAAAACAGAGAAGCACTGAGAGATAAAACAGCTGCCTTAGAGTTAAGGTGGTAAATAAATAGATAACTTCAAGGCCTTTTCCTTCCATGTGTATCAGTGAGACACAATGTAGGTTGATTCTTTCAGCCTGTGCCTACTGGCAAGAGAAATAGGCCAGTAGACACTGGTAACATACAATGATTAGTGACATCGTTGTCAGAAAAGATATGAGAGAAAGTAAGTTGCTTGTGTATTTTTTTATTAATAAATTCTCACACTTCACTTGGTTATGTTCCTATGAGGCTTCAAAGTGAGTGGGACAAATAATTTCATTATACCTATGCTAACATAACCAATAATACCAGTTATCACTTATTTATGGAAACTAAAGATGGTGGTGGCAAACTGAATCAAATAAAGTGCCAGTCAAATCTAATTTGACCAAACAGGTATTGTCACTTGCTTTGCCAATGCAGAAATGTCAATATCTACAACTAGATTTACAATGTGCAGGACTCCAGGAATCTCACCCCAGCCACACAGACCTTTCACTAAGGAATGGGCCCAGCTCTCTCTGCCTCCAGGCCCTTGTTAATTGCAGGCCCCGCTGCCTGCATTGTTCTTTCTCATTTTACTCCTACTCTTCCAGTACTTGAACACACAATCACACACACACACACACACACACACCCCACTTCTTTGTGCTATTCTAGCACTTACCACATTGTGAAACATATCTACTTATTATTTGTCTCCTTCTAGTTAGACTGTAAGTGCCCCGAGGAGAGGATCCATATCTGTTTTGCTCTCCATTGTGCCCCTAGCTCCTAGTCTTCTGTTAACCTTGAATATTGTTGAATGACTATTGTGGAGCCCTTGGGAGGTACTAGTAGTACCTGTAGAAACATTAACATGGCTATAACAAACCACTGTATGTATTGACTTTTGCATTCTACCGCATTCAATAAAAGAAAAAAAACATGACACTTTATATCTATGGTAAATGAAAAGTGTATGAAAAATTTCAGTTAACAGCCAGTCCTGGAGAGATGAAGTATCAGCAACCAATCTTCATAGAAGAAGACTTACATGAAACTTCAGATTGACACAAGAACCCCCTATCTAAATGTGCGTTTGGTTTGTTTGATCACATTCTCAGACAAATAAAAGTTTCCCCCATTACGAACCCAAGGGGTCATTATGTTAAGTGTGGACAGGTGGATCAGAGACTGAACCACGTTTCAATAGTCCTGGTATTTGGAATGATTCTTCTTATCTGTGGAGGAAATATAAAACATTTTTTCTTCCATTTACTCTAGAATAATAAGAGACAAATACAGTTTCTATCCTGGTAAGTACCAAAATGAGGCAGAGAAGCTGTGAAAAGTCACTAGCATGGTGACAAGTCTCTCAACTTCTCCCCAGTGGCCACTTAACCTTCTTCCTTTTGGCCACCTTGAACAAAATGGTTTCTGGCTCTGCAGAAAAGGATTAGGGGGTGTTGTACATTTGTGGGTGACTATCTAGAAGGTTTTAATAAACACTAATCCTACGAAAATTTCTATATTTCCACATGAACTGATTACCATGAGGAAATCTGTCTCTCCGCTGGCAGCAAAGCCGTCATCTATTCATCATACCTGTTACTGGATTTCTTTCTCATTTAAGGCAGGATTCAATAAAATTTCATTGTAGTTTCCCTTTCTCAGAAATCCATGAAAGCCTTGAAAAACATGTTGAGCATATTCTGTCTGTACAATTTGATATCCTTTTCACCTCAGGCCATTATTCTGGTAAACTCAGTAAACCCTAATTTAGATCCACGATGAAATGCTTCCATATCAGGCTGTGTGAACATGTTCCTTTAAAATAAAACATGGTAGGAAAGTCTTCCACTGAATGCTTTCACACAGAAGAAGCTTTATCTATTACCCTTTCACAGTGATAGAAGAGACAAGAAAACAATTTATGAGTCATTTCCATTCTGACAGGAGCGACAATGACTGGAAATGCGATGCCTGCCAAGAGCTTTTATCAAGTAGGTTATAACAACTGGTAATAAGTGTAAATAATAAATGTCTGGGATCTTAGGGGAAGCGGTGGCAATAGGAAATGATGTTTTGGTACTTCTGATGGGGTTCTGCTACTCTTGGAATTCCCTGGCTTCCCAGTAGAGTTTTGGCCTGACAATAAACAACAGTTTAGTACTTTATCTAATCCCAGCCAGGAGGTGAGTTCAACAGCAAGCTTTTGCAGATGTTCACATTCAATAATCTATCCATAATTGATGAAACAGGGAGGTCAGATGTAATGGCTGCTACTATTCCAGCAACAAATAAATGGTTATTGACAAAACAAGCCAGTGTGGCGCAGAGTGCTGAGCAGTGACAGGCAGGAGCCGGCACTGAGGCAGAGGCAGGGAGGACTATGCGGCTCTTCATCTTGAGAATTCCTCAGCGAGCCATGTGCAGAAGGGCCACACTGACACAGAAGCAGATGGAGGTGACTTGTCAGGGAGAAGGGAGGCTGCTGAAGTACAAAAAAACGATGAAGACATGCCAAGGTGGAGAAAATGCTGAGTGAGCCACAGACAAGGCTGGTGACCAGGGTAAGTACAAATGCATCAAAAGTTCAGAAGTGCCTTTGAATGCTCGCACTGTGATGCAGATGTCTGAGTTGCTTTTATCACGCAGCGTGTCTTCACTCACATACCTGCTGTCAAACTGTGCAGCCTGGATAACTCCAACACCAAAGTGGATGCATGGGATGCTTTGCTGCCCACATCCTCCCACTGAGAGACCTTCACAGGTATTGCATTTAACCGTGTAGATTGTGGATACCTTTTCCTCCCCTATGAGTTTTTTAAAAAGTCCACAAAAATCACTTGTACAACTTTAACAATATTTTCAGATAAGCTAAATATACGAAATTGTAAAGCTACAAATTTTCTCAACACCGGAACTAACCTGAAATAGATGCTGCTTAGAATCAAATGTACTGGAAAGAAATGTGAGTGGAAGGCAAAGTTTTCTTTAATAACAGAAAATACACATTGTACTTTCTTTATCTCAGCCTATGCAAAGAGTATAAGAAAGCATTAATCGAGTATACTTTTATTGACTGAATAAAATTCAAGATATACTTCCACAAATAAGCAGCTGAAATCCTGCACTTCCATTCCAATGCTAAGAAATAATGTTTTTACACAGTTTACTGTGTAATATTATAAGATGAAGAATGGTAGGATAAAATGGTAGTTATTATTGCTATAGGTAGTCACAAAGAGGCTTGGGACAGAGAAGTTTTAAATATTAATATTCATAAAATCACTTAAATCAATTTAACACTCTTTAGTGGTTTATTTAGATGTGTGATTTATTTTATTCTTTGCAACCAATGCCTTTGATCAGCTCTGAAATAATATACAAGCTGAAAATAAAATGGCAAAACAAACTGCTGCTAGCATTCTTATAGTAAGATTTAGGTTTTATAGCAGGAACTGTTATATTTGGTGCTTTTGAATTACTTATCAATACTTAGACATTGAGAATTACAGAGCCCAGGAGGAACAGTAGAGAACATTGCCAGTTGCCCTGCTTCCTTAGCCCTGCCATCCTCCCAGCTGGTTCCACCCATTTGGGTGGAACTTAGACCTGTCCCTGTCCCCAGGACTGCTCCTGTTCCTGGTCTGGCAGGGCGGAAAGTTGGCATCACAACAGTTTGCCATGGATCATATAATGTTTTTAACCTTTGTTAAAGTGACTGGACTTTCGTCCTGTCCCTTGAGACCAAGCATGCATCCCAAGGTGCATCCCAGCCTGGGGGAGCTACACTCCAGTCTTGTTCTTCTTGCTTGAATCTCTATCTTGGTGCCTAGCCTGGTCTCTACTCACTGCGAGTCTGGAGACCTACCCTGCTGCCCTCAGTATGCCTGAGTCAGCAGTCTTACCCTTGAGCCCCAGTCCCTGTGGCTTGGTGCTTGTCACTTGCCAATGGCAGTCACTACCATTTATAGAGCAAAACTACATGTGCAGGATGTCTTATATTCATAGTGCATTCAATCTTCACAGAACCTTCAAATATATGTTAATATTCCCATTGTATATCTGAGAGAAATACAATACAGAGAAGCTCAGTGCCTTGCTCTGGAGGACACAGTGAATTGGTGAAGGAGAAAGGATTTGAACTGGGTTCATTGGACTTCAAAACCCATGTTCTTCAGCACTGTGATATGCTTACAGCTAGATCACACTGAGCATGATTATTCTGACCTTGACCTTCACCTACAGCTCACTGCCTTCTGCCCCAGTTGCCAGAAGCTATCCTCCACTCACATACAGGGACATTCATCGCAGCTCATTGTCTGATGTTCTAGATGTCAACCTCATGCTCACCTAGTCACAGTGTTGCCTATTAGCAGCTGCTATTTTTTCATCATGCAGCTTAATGATTAGAGGTAGTAATAGCCAATATTAACTTAGTATTTTTAGGTCATTCCTTGGCCTGAAATGAACCCCTTTTCACTTAGGAAAAAAAAGCCATCCTTGAAAATGACCTCCAAGATCAGCTATGGTCCCACTCCTTATCTCCACTCTTCTCCCCTTTTGCTTTTCTCCAGCCTTACTGGCTCCAGGCCCCCAGGCACACTGCCACCTTAAGGCTTTTGCCCTGGCCATTACCACTGCCTGGGTGTGCTTCCCTTGAGTGTCTGCATGGCCCACTCTCTCTCAGGCTTTCAGTCTTTCCTCAAAAGTCAGCCTCTCAATGCAGCCTTCTCTGATCACCCATTTATAATTCCCTCCACCCTACCTCTTGCCTTGGAACTCCTGACTCATTATTTTGTAGTACTTTTTTCCATAGTGTTTCTCATTGTCTAACATACTGTTTAATTCACTTGTCAATTATGTTTCATCTTCATTGTTAGTTTTCCCCAACGGGATGGAAGGTCCACAAGGACAAAGATGTCTGTCTGCGTTGTTATTGCTGTACCCAAAGCATCTAAAACAAGGCTTGGCAATAGGTGCTCCAAAACTATGTTCTTAAGACTACATGTGTGATCTAATTTAATCTTCTTAACACCCCATGAGTTGGCATTATTATTATTCTTGTCTCTTTAAGGGTGAGGAGACAAAAGCACATAGAGATGAAGCCACAGGGCCAAGGTCATACAACTGGTAAATGGTCAAGAAAGGACTCACACTTGAGCTGTCTGACTTCAGAGACAGCATACTTATCCAGCCCTCTCTTCCACCACATTGACAAGTAGCTGCCTGATAATGCCACCATGCAGGCTGGGCTTCAGCTTCTGGATCTTTTTGGTGCAACCTGTCCTATTGTGGATTGACCAAGATTACAACAATGGCGTCTTGCAACAATGTCCATAAGGGAACTAAACAAAGTTTAATGACTTGTCCAAGGCCAAGAGCTTGGTGACAAAAACCACAACCAGAATCCAGGATGTCTGATTCCCAATTTGGTGGTCCTTCTGGTATTTTCAAAACCCATTTTGAAGATCCTAATGATTATCTGGCTAATACTTTCCCATTCCCATGTAACATATTACAAAAAACAATTAAGAAGTAATTTTGGCTTTGAAACCATGTGACAAATATTTATGTTTATTTACACGTTATTTTCAATGGAAAATGTTTGTTTTTTAATATCTATGATATTATAAACATATAAAGTGGAGATATAAACAATCATTCTGCTGTAAGCTAATATAAGCTCATAGGGAAAATGAATATGTTTAATTAAATTTAGGAAAAATGTATAGTTAAATCATTTGCATTACAACAATAAGGACCAATAAACGTACCTTTTTTTACTATTCCATTGGAATTTTCATCAATATGCTATATTAACATATATCATCTTCATTTTACAAAGCAAGGGGTGCTAACAGATTTGTCTGTGATCTGTTAAGCCAGCTGTGGCAGCATGAATAGCATAATCCTTGCACTAACCCAGCAAATCATACTTTTACTATTCTGTAATTTTCACTAACATTTATTGAGGAAGTAGCATATGCCAGACATAGGTCTAAGTGCTTTCTGTATGTGAACTCATTTAATCCTCAAAACCACATTATAACTTAGATGCTAGAGTAATCTTCATGCCGCAGGTGAAGAAACTGAAGCACAAGATGGGCTAAATAACTCACTCAAGTCTTCAGGATTAGAAGTGGCAGGAACAGGATTTGGAGTCAGGCACTGTGATTCCAAGGGGCCAACCTCCTAATCACTAGATCATAGTCATATTGTGACAGTGGTTGAGATGGCAACAGAGAAAATTAAGATTGATGAAAAGGACCCTGTCCCCCTCCTCTTCTTTCATTTTATCCAAAATTATAAGCATCTCCCCTACCAGATCTTTCAACTGAAAATCTAGCAATTAGCACTTTCACATGCTCTTTCCCTTGCATTTACTGTGTTGCTAGTAGATGGCAAATTTCCATCTGCAGCAACAAGAGACTGAGGATTGTAGGTATAATATGCTGATTACACTGCTTTTAGAAAAGAATAATATTACTTTTTCTTTTTACAAGTGGCTTAACTTTAGAGCTGGACATATTTCATCGTCAGAAAAACATCCAGAGAAAACAAGGCAAATTCAGCTAAGAAGTTACGTCGTAACAAAGGAAGAATCCATGGTACCCATTATCTATAATAATGGAGGGGAAGAAGAAAATGGAAATAAGAAATGGAAAGTAGTGTTTGTGGGGTGGAGCCAAGATGGCCGAATAGGAACAGCTCCGGTCTCCAGCTCCCAGCCCGAGTGACACAGAAGACGGGTGATTTCTGCATTTCTGCTTGAGGTACTGGTTTCATCTCACTAGGGAGTGCCAAATAGTGGGTGCAGGACAGTCGGTGAAGCGCACTGTGCGTAAGCCAAAGCAGGGCAAGGCATTGCCTCACTCGGGAAGCGCAAGGGGTCAGGGAGTTCCCTTTCCTAGTCAAAGAAAGGGGTAACAGACGGCACCTGGAATATCGGGTCAGTCCCACCCTAATACTGCGCTTTTCCAACAGGCCTGGAAAATGGCACACTAGGAGATTGTGTCCCGCACCTGGTTTGGAGGGTCCTATGCCCATGGAGTCTCACTGATTGCTACCACAGCAGTCTGAGATCAAGCTGCAAGGCAGTAGCGAGGCTGGGGGAGGGGTGCCCGCCATTGCCCAGGCTTGCTTAGGTAAACAAAGCAGCCAGGAAGCTGGAACTGGGTGGAGCACACCACAGCTCAAGGAGGCCTGCCTGCCTCTGTAGGCTCCACCTCTGGGGGCAGGGCACAGACAAACAAAAAGTCAGCAGGAACCTCCACAGACTTAAATGTCCCTGTCTGACTGACAGCTTTGAAGAGAGTAGTGGTTCTCCCAGCACGCAGCTGGAGATCTGAGAATGGACAGACTGCCTCCTAAAGTGGGTCCCTCCCCACTGAGCAGCCTAACTGGGAGGCACCCCCCCAGTAGGGACAGACTGACACCTCACTCGGCTGGGTACTCCTCTGAGACAAAACTTCCAGAGGAACTATCAGACAGCTGAATATGTGGTCTCATGAAAATCTGCTGTTCTGCAGCCACCGCTGCTGACACCCAGCCAAACAGGGTCTGGAGTGGACCTCTAGTAAACTCCAACAGACCTGCAGCTGAGGGTCCTGTCTGGTAGAAGGAAAACTAACAAACAGAAAGGACATCCACACCAAAAACCCATCTGTACATCACCATCATCAAAGACCAAAAGTAGATAAAACCACAAAGATGGGGAAAAAACAGAGCAGAAAAACTGGAAACTCTAAAAAGCAGAGCACCTCTCCTCCTCCAAAGGAATGCAGTTCCTCACCAGCAATGGAACAAAGCTGGATGGAGGATGACTTTGATGAGTTGAGAGAAGAAGGCTTCAGACTATCAAACTACTCTGAGCTACGGGAGGAAATTCAAAACAATAGCAAAGAAGTTAAAAACTTTGAAAAAAAATTAGAAGAATGGATAACTAGAATAACCAATGGAGAGAAGGGCTTAAAGGAGCTGACGGAGCTGAAAGCAAAGTTTCGAGAACTATGCGAAGATTGCAGAAGCCTCAGTAGCAGATGCGATCAACTGGAAGAAAGGGTATCACTGATGGAAGATGAAATGAATGAAATGAAGCGAGAAGGGAAGTTTAGAGAAAAAAGAATACAAAGAAATGAACAAAGCCTCCAAGAAATTTGGGACTATGTGAAAAGACCAAACCTACGTCTGATTGGTGTACATGAAAATGATGGGGAGAATGGAACCAAGTTGGAAAACACTCTGCAAGATATTATCCAGGAGAACTTCCCCATTCTAGCAAGGCAGGCCAACATTCAGATTCAGGAAATACAGAGAACGCCACAAAGATACTCCTCGAGAAGAGCAACTCCAAGACACATAATTGTCAGATTCACCAAAGTTGAAATGAAGGAAAAAATGTTAAGGGCAGCCAGAGAGAAAGGTCGGGTTACCCACAAAGGGAAGCCCATCAGACTAACAGCTGATCTGTCGGCAGAAACTCTACAAGCCAGAAGAGAGTGGGGACCGATATTCAACATTCTTAAAGAAAAGAATTTTTCAACCCAGAATTTCCTATCCCGCCAAACTAAGCTTCATAAGTGAAGGAGAAATAAAATACTTTACAGACAAGCAAATGCTGAGTGATTTTGTCACCACCAGGCCTGCCCTAAAAGAGCTCCTGAAGGAAGCACTAAACATGGAAAGGAACAACCAGTACCAGCCACTGCAAAAACATGCCAAATTGTAAAGACCATCGAGGCTAGGAAGAAACTGCATCAACTAACGAGCAAAATAACCAACTAACATCATAATGACAGGATCAAATTCACACATAACAATATTAACATTAAATGTAAATAGGCTAAATGCTCCAATTAAAAGACACAGACTGGCAAACTGGATAAGGACTCAGGACCCATCAGTGTGCTGTATTCAGGAAACCCATCTCACATGCAGAGACACACATAGACTCAAAATAAAGGGATGGAGGAAGATCTATCAAGCAAATGGAAAACAAAAAAAGGCAGGGGTTGCAATCCTAGTCTCTGATAAAATAGACTTTAAACCAACAAAGATCAAAAGAGACAAAGAAGGCCATTACATAATGATAAAGGGATCAATTCAACAAGAAGAGCTAACTATCCTAAATATATATGCACCCAACACAGGAGCACCCAGATTCATAAAGCAAGTCCTAAGTGACCTACAAAGGGACTTAAACTCCCACACAATAATAATGGGAGATTTTAACACCCCACTGTCAACATTAGACAGATCAAAGAGACAGAAAGTTAACAAGGATATCCAGGAATTGAACTCAGCTCTACATAAAGTGGACCTAATAGACATCTACAGAACTCTCCACCCCAAATCAACAGAATATACATTTTTTTCAGCACCACACCACACCTATTCCAAAATTGACCACATAGTTGGAAGTAAAGCTCTCCTCAGCAAATGTAAAAGAACAGAAATTATAACAAACTGTCTCTCAGACCACAGTGCAATCAAACTAGAACTCAGGATTAAGAAACTCACTCAAAACCGCTCAACTACATGGAAACTGGACAACCTGCTCCTGAATGACTATTGGGTACATAATGAAATGAAAGCAGAAATAAAGATGTTCTTTGAAACCAACGAGAACAAAGACACAACATACCAGAATCTCTGGGACATGTTCAAAGCAGTGTGTAGAGGGAAATTTATAGCACTAAATGCCCACAAGAGAAAGCAGGAAAGATCCAAAATTGACACCCTAATATCACAATTAAAAGAACTAGAGAAGCAAGAGCAAACACATTCAAAAGCTAGCAGAAGGCTAGAAATAACTAAAATCAGAGCAGAACTGAAGGACATAGAGACACAAAAAACCCTTCAAAAATTAATGAATCCAGGAACTGGTTTTTTGAAAAGATCAACAAAACTGATAGACCGCTAGCAAGACTAATAAAGAAGAAAAGAGAGAAGAATCAAATAGATGCAATAAAAAATGAAAAAGGGGATATCACCACCAATCCCACAGAAATACAATCTCCCATGAGAGAATACTACAAACACCTCTATGCAAATAAACTAGAAAATCTAGAAGAAATGGATAAATTCTGCGACAAATACACCCTCCCAAGACTAAATCAGGAAGAAGTTGAATCTCTGAATAGACCAATAACAGGTTCTGAAATTGTGGCAATAATCAATAGCTTTCCAACCAAAAAGAGTCCAGGACCTGATGGATTCACAGCTGAATTCTACCAGAGGTACAAGGAGGAACTGGTACCATTCCTTCTGAAACTATTCCAATCAACAGAAAAAGAGGGAATCCTCCCTAACACATTTTATGAAGCCAGCATCGTCCTGATACCAAAGCCTGGCAGAGACATAACCAAAAAAGAGAATTTTAGACCAATATCCTTGATGAACATTGATGCAAAAATCCTCAATAAAATACTGGTAAACCGAATTCAGCAGCACATCAAACAGCTTATCCACCATAATCAAGTGGGCTTCATCCATGGGATGCAAGGCTGGTTCAACATATGCAAATCAATAAATGTAATCCAGCATATAAACAGAACCAAAGACAAAAACCACATGATTATCTCAATAGATGCAGAAAAGGCCTTTGACAAAATTCAACAACCCTTCATGCTAAAAACTCAATAAATTAGGTATTGATGGGATGTATCTCAAAATAATAAGAGCTATCTATGACAAACCCACAGCCAATATCATACTGAATGGGCAAAAACTGGAAGCATTCCCTCTGAAAACTGGCACAAGACAGGGATGCCCTCTCTCACCGCTCCTATTCAACATAGTGCTGGAAGTTCTGGCCGGGGCAATCAGGCAGGAGAAGGAAATAAAGGGTATTCAATTAGGAAAAGAGGAACTCAAACTGTCCCTGTTTGCAGATGACATGATTGTATATCTAGAAAACCCCATCGTCTCAGCCCAAAATCTCCTTAAGCTGATAAGCAACTTCAGCAAAGTCTCAGGATACAAAATCAATGTACAAAAATCACAAGCATTCTTGTACACCAATCACAGACAAACAGCCAAATCATGAGTGAACTCCCATTCACAACTGCTTCAAAGAGAATAAAATACCTAGGAATCCAACTTACAAGGGATGTGAAGGACCTCTTCAAGGAGAACTACAAACCACTGCTCAATGAAATAAAAGAGGATACAAACAAATGGAAGAACATTCCATGCTCATGGGTTGGAAGAATCAATATCGTGAAAATGGCCATACTGCCTAAGGTAATTTAGAGATTCAATGCCATCCCCATCAAGCTACCAATGACTTTCTTCACAGAATTGGAAAAAACTACTTTAAAGTTCATATGGAACCAAAAAAGAGCCCGCATCGCCAAGTCAATCCTAAGCCAAAAGAACAAAGCTGGAGGCATCACGCTACCTGACTTCAAACTATACTACAAGGCTACAGTAACAAAACAGCATGGTACTGGTACCACAACAGAGACATAGATCAATGGAACAGAACAGAGCCCTCAGAAATGATGCCGCATATCTACAACTATCTGATCTTTGACAAACCTGAAAAAACAAGAAAAGGGAAAGGATTCCCTATTTAATAAATGGTGCTGGGAAAACTGGCTAGTCATATGTAGAAAGCTGAAACTGGATCCCTTCCTTACACCTTATACAAAAATTAATTCAAGATGGATTAAAGACTTAAATGTTAGACCTAAAACCATTAAAATCCTACAAGAAAACCTAGGCAATACCATTCAGGACATAGGCGTGGGCAAGGACTTCATGTCTAAAACACCAAAAGCAATGGCAACAAAAGCCAAAATTGCAAATGGGATCTAATTAAACTAAAGAGCTTCTGCACAGCAAAAGAAACTACCATCAGAGTGAACAGGCAACCTACAGAATGGGAGAAAATTTTTGCAACCTACTCATCTGACAAAGGGCTAATATCCAGAATCTACAATGAACTCAAACAAATTTACAAGAAAAAAACAAACAACCCCATCAAAAAGTGGGCAAAGGACATGAACAGACTCTTCTCAAAAGAAGACATTTATGCAGCCAAAAAACACATGAAGAAATGCTCATCATCACTGGCCATCAGAGAAATGCAAATCAAAACCACAGTGAGATACCATCTCATACCAGTTAGAATGGCCATCATTAAAAAAGCAGGAAACAACAGGTGCTGGAGAGGATGTGGAGAAATAGGAACACTTTTACACTGTTGGTGGGACTGTAAACTAGTTCAACCATTGTGGAAGTCAGTGTGGCGATTCCTCAGGGATCTAGAACTAGAAATACCATTTGACCCAGCCATCCCATTACTGGGTATATACCCAAAGGACTATAAATCATGCTGCTATAAAGACACATGCACACGTATGTTTATTGCGGCACTATTCACAATAGCAAAGAGTTGGAACCAACCCAAATGTCCAACAACGATAGACTGGATTAAGAAAATGTGGTAGATATACACCATGGAATACTACGCAGCCATAAAAAATGATGAGTTCATGTCCTTTGTAGGGACATGGATGAAACTGGAAAACATCATTCTCAGTAAACTATCGCAAGGACAAAAAAACCAAACACTGCACGTTCTCACTCATAGGTGGGAATTGAACAATGAGAACTCACGGACACAGGAAGGGGAACATCACACTCCAGGGACTGTTGTGAGGTGGGGGGAGGGGGGAGGGACAGCATTAGGAGATATACCTAATGCTAAATGACGAGTTAATGGGTGCAGGAAATGAACATGGCACATGGATACATACGTAACAAACCTGCACATTGTGCACATGTACCCTAAAACCTAAAGTATAAAAAAAAAAAAAAAAAAAGAAATGGAAAGTAAGAATTCCTGACATTTTTTTCTCTGGAGAAGCTACAAAGCAGTGGGTCATTTCTAGCCTGATGCCACTTACATCTTTGGTTTCTTGAGACAGAGTCTCGCTCTGTCACCCAGACTGGAGTGCAGTGGCATGATCTCAGCTCACTGCAACCTCTGCCTCCCAGATTCAAGCGATTCTCCTGCCTCAGCCTCCCGAGTAGCTGGAACTACAGGCGTGAGCCACTGCACCCAGCCCACCATTTGCATCTTCTACTTCTGTATCCTGTTGTGCTTTTCTCCAAACTGTGCTGATTCCCAACTGGTCCAGCAGCAGAGGGGTGATTTCTTTTTTAAGCTTCAAGTGTTATTCAATAATAATTTCCAGTGGACAAGAATAACAAAATGTTATTAATGCCAATAAGTAGTTCATTACGTGGAACAGATGAGAATCTTATTAAACATTTATATGGGAAACTTGTGACGAGGCTCAACAAAAATGAGTTTAAAATCATCTTACTGACAACTCTACCAATTACAACAACATCAGTAGTTAGAGGCATGGGCTCCTGTCTGGCTCTGCATCTGCTAGCTTTGTGACCACGGGCTGACTAGTTAATGGATGTCTCAGCCTCTTTTCAAACAGCTTCTCCCCCAGTAGCCCTACTCAGAACAGTTTCACTCCTGCGACGCTCCTCCTCCAGCCTGGCTGGATGCATTTTGCTGCGCTCCCAGGCCTTTACTCTTGCTGCTCCCACTCCAATGAGGGAACAACAGCTTCGCTGTTGCTTCTCTAGCTCTTGCTCTCTATTATAAGAATGGCACTGGTATATGTCTCTTTTCCATGTGGATAATGCAGTCTTGCCCTATAGGAACAATCTACCTGACCATAAAGAAACTTCCCAGACCTATTATTCAACACTGTGCACCAAACTGAATTTTAAAACATCATCAACATAATTATTACCATTTTTGATCATAGGGACTTTGGACAAAATTACTCAGGATTTCAGAATCTAAACAGCTGTATTTTTCTCCCTATTTTATTGTTTTTGCTTTATAATTTATACGATTATTTTTTACCTTATGAATTCATTTTTAAATTCTTTTATTACTTGTTAAGCATTTAATAATTTTCTTTAATGTTGTGGGTTGAGATAAGCTGTTGAAATGCCTAACCTGCTACAATCAATCCTACACTAAAGATTTTTACCATGAACAACCTATATAAAACCTATTAAAAACATTAATTAAAACCTTTAAATTTTAATGGAATGGAAAGATATAATAGTTTACTTTTTAAGTAGTTTTTCTTTTATTTTTTATTACAAAATCAATATGTGTTAATTGTAGAAAATGTTGAGAGTACAGATACCAATCTCCCCCAAAAATAGAAAAATTAAAGTCATTCATTATTCCAGCTTCTACAGATAACCACCAAAAACAGTTTGGTAGTTCTAGCATTTTCATATATTATTTATGCACTACATATATATGTATTTATATATAAGTAGGGTCATAATGTACACTGTTTTATAACCTGATTTTTTTGTTCAACATATCAGTAATACTTTTATTGTTATAAAATGTTTATTCATTTTGTAATTTTTATTGGCTGCATTGTATTTCAGCACAGGATACTCAACAATGATTTAATTTGATATTACTTTACATTTACTTTTTTCTGAATTTTTCACCATTCCAAACAGCATTTATAGCATTGTATACAGAGGTTATAGCTAAATCTCTGTATATATTAATGATTTTATGAACAATATGACAGCTCAATATTTGCACACATTACTAATTATTTCCCTTAGGTAAATTCCAAAATGAGCAACTCTTGAGTCAAAAGATGTGCAAAATTTAAACCTTAAAACAAAGCTATCATTTACTGAATGCTTACTAAGTGCCAGGCACATTACTTCTTTATCTTATTTAATTGCCGCAGCAACTTTATCATTCCTATTTTTCAGATACGGAAAAGGAAGCCTACAAGCTAAGTGACTTGCATTCTGCCAGTGACTTGCACTGACAGAGTGGCCAAGGGCTGCTCAGGCCAGCACCTGGGATCTTCTGTTTGATGGCTGGGCTCATGGTAAACTGGAATTCCAGAAAATTTTAGTGTCCCTGGAAGCAACTATTAACCAATGAATGGTGGGAACTGGTGGATAAATACACCAGCTCCCTCATCTCTCCCCTGGGATAACTGATTTGTTTCTACACGGTTTCCTAGAGCGTCCCAGGTGACTGGCTTGGCAATACACCTTTTCTTGGCTTCCTTCTTTTGCCTGACTCCCTGGCTGATAGAATCCCTCCCAAATAAGCCACATGTACTCAATTCCACGTCTCAAAGTCAGCTTCTGGGAAAACCTGAACCAAGTCATCAAGGTAGTCAACAGTGCAAAAGCATTCACCTATTGCTGCCCATGCTTTTGTAAGAACTCAAAGAATGCCTTGTAAGCTTTTACGAAATGTCCAAAAATGTGTATTTGAGCAAGAACGATGTGACACATTCGGGTTGCAATCAAAAATATTTTGTGACCAAGTTATTTCACGTTATTTATTTGGAAACTCTGGCACATAGAATCGAGTTAGCCACACTCCCTAGAGCAGGGCACACTTTTATCATTGGTCTGTGTGTGCCCCCTCAATTGTTCTTAATAAATTTTTCTCCTTCATCCACCGTCCTCACTCTTACTCCCTTTCCCCTCCATAAGCCCTCTCTAATGTGTCCCTAAAAGGTTTCTCTGGGACAGATATTCCCAGGAGTGGGCTGGTGTGCCACCAGGAAATCACGTACAGAATTTCACTCACACTGTCGCTCTTGGAATGATGGCCACACCAGCTTACCCTCCTAACTGCAGTTCTTGTAATCTCACGTCCTTGCCAACCTCTCACACTACTTGGTTTTTTAACTTTCTAATGTTTTGCCTCAAAGTCATGCTTTTGTGCAGAAGAATATTAAACTCCTCCCTTGAAATGCTCACAAAAGAAAGCTGTTACACACATCTATATAATCAACCCTTGATTGTTCAGGTGCCAAATGCCATTTTGTGGATTAGTTGGTTTCCTTATCTTCTTTCTCTTTTTCTATTCTCGGCCATCATCTTCATCATTAAAAACAATAAATAAGGGGCCAGGCAAGGTGGATCATGCCTGTAATCCCAGCAGCACTTTGGAAGGTTGAGACGGGTGAATCGCTTGAGGTCAGGAGTTCAAGACCAGCTTGGCCAATATGGTAAAACCCTGTCTCTATTAAAAATACAAAAATTAGCTGGGCGTGGTGGCTCATGCCTATAATCCCAGTAGCACTTTGGGAGGCTGAGGCAGGTGAATCACTTGAGGTCAGGAGTTCAAGACCAGCCTGGCCAACATGGCAAAACCCCATCTCTACTAAAAATACAAAACTCAGCTGGGCATGGTGGTGCGCGCCTGTAATCCCAGCTATTCTGGAGGCTGAAGCAGGAGACTCGCTTGAACCTGGGAGGCGGAGGTTGCAGTGGGCAGAGATTTCGCCACTGCACTCCAGCCTGGGCGACAGAGCGAGAGTCCATCTCAAACAAACAAACAAATAAATAAGGGTCAATAGAGGACAGTCATGGGAAAAAATGGAGATTTAATCTTAAATTCATTGTATTAGTTATTAATGAAACTTATGTGTTGATTAAGGGAGAAAGTTGAAATTACTGGGTAAAAGAGTTTTTTACAAGTATATGGATTGAACATTAGGAGTATGGTATTAATGCTATTTTTAAATCCTAGTATATGTTATTTTTATTGTGCACCAATTATACTGTACAATTTCTAAATGCAATATTACTGTTAATTGTAGATCCATAATTACCTACACTAAAGACACCTTTGAGAATGTTTTGGATAAGTTTTAATATATTTGATTACATTTTTTCTTTCTGAAGTTACCCCTTTCATCTCTTAGAGGAATTATATATAATTTGGCTAAATTTGTAATGATGAAGTATGACCCACACACTTATTCCTGTTTAACACATCTAATCCTATAATCTTCTCTGGGTTCTTCCAGGTGTAATGCCTCTTCTTCTTTCGCAGCCTCTAGATCAACGAGTGCTAACAGCTGTGCCATTGCCTCTAGGTCTGTCATACAATTAGTCTTGTGATGAACTATGCAGGTTGCTTTATTGCTCCAGTGCACATTTTCATATGCTAGGCCTTGAACTTTAAGGAGTATACATACATTATGTTCCATATGTCACTATTTAGTATAGTTGATTAGAGTACTCAATTTTCAGATTTTTGAACCTCATCCTCTTAGGATGCACTAAATAAAAAAATTTATCCTTTCCTTCATTTTTCTCTCACAATGAGTATCAGAAATTTTTGCACTGTTTCTTAAAATATGAATACCTAGATACAAAAACTTCAGCTTTATAAAGAGCTACTGTAGCAGTACTTTTTAAAAAATGAATAAGTAAAATAATCACGAAGTTTTGGCCCAAGTGGTATTCTAGATCTCAAGGGAAACTAAAACCAGCTTTCACATTAAAAAAAATCAATACATTTTATTACTAGAAAATTTGTATTTATATTAATCTAGGCCACAAACTTTCTTTCCTGACATAAAACATTTCTTTATTTGTAGGAAAGTTTGTAAATTGTAAATTGTTACTGTACAGATTTGTTTCAAAAAATAAATATTTTAATTTTTTTGAGCTTTCTGATTTTCTACAATGCTTTTGTCATTTAAATGACAAATACTGTAATTTATATGACAAATACTATAATCATGATAAAAAAGAAAACGATGCATATTTTCCTAAGCTGTAACATTAATATTATTCATTAATTAATTAAAATATTATTAATATGTAAGAAAATTAGAGACATTTTAAAAAATTAAAAATGATTTAAAGAGAAACTCCCCATTGATGAGGAAATGAAAAAAAAATTCAATTTACTGAGATTCTATTCTGTGATCTTCACTACAGAAACTATGTTAAATTAGTACCATAATGTTACCTGTTTCAGTGTTTCAGAAAGGACGCAACTTTAAATATTAAGATAACAATAACAAAATTATTAGTGAAACATTTTAAGTTTTCATAATTCCCCAAGTATTAAAACATATTTTTATAAACTACCTATTCAGAATAAGATCAGATATGGAATACATTTTGTACTATGCCTTAAGTTATTGTATAATAATTCTGAATAAGACATTTTCTATACAATTTGTAAATACATATTTTAAAATTAGAAAATATTACTATTTCCTTTTAATGTTGGTTTTAAACAACCCTTTCTTTTGCATATCAGACACTGAATATTTTGAATATTACTTAGCAAAACATATAAAATGAAAATAAGGTAGGTGCTGTTTCTGTACTGGTGGAAGTGTGTGCGTGTGTGTGTGTGTGTGTGTGTGTGTGTGTGTGGCGGGTAATGCTAAATAGAAAGAGGTCCAAGCCACAACAATTGGGGGAAATGGGATCTGTAACAGCTGCTCCTTTTAGATTCCCCAAGAAGGAGAGTGCCTGAGGTGGGCCACAGGACAAAAGGATAAAGCAGATGAAAACTCTGATGTAAAGCAGGAAAACGACTGCTGAGACCGCTGAGCCTACACCTGAATCATCTCAAGCTGAGTGGCGAGCCCTCTTTAGCATGCCTCAGAAGCTGGTGATGAACTACACATGACCAGGAGGCAAACTGGCTGCAAGCAGGCTTGTCTGCATGTTATGTATAATGATAACCAGCCATCCTCTGGGAGAAGGGGCCATGATTTCCTCTCTGGCAGCATCTGAGCTCCCCTCGGTTACCCAGACCATTAAACCAAGGATGGAAGGGTAAATTTTAGGTAAGGATTTCTAACTGGCGAGTAAAGACAATTTCTGTTTAATGGGCAATGAGTAGCTCTGATGTTTAAAGAAAGAAATAACTCAATTTTTAAAAAATAAGTGTCATATTTTTAACACAAAGTTATTAATAAATGAACAATAAAATATTTTTCACAAAATGTTGGTTTATCTTCTTTCCATTATATAAAAATATGTGCCAATACAAAGATAAATTTAGGTACTGTGTAATTTATGTATGATAAATAGTAAATTACAATTAAGAATAAAGTAAGAATGAAGTAGAGACTTTGAATGCATACTCAATAAATGCTGTCTACCACAGTATCATTGCCATCATTATCCAGTTATAGTTACATCAATCTGTAGTGATAATGGTATCTTACATTTGAGAACTGTTTATAATTTAAAGTGTAAACATACATTTTTAAATTTTGGTCTTCACAAAGACACAGTGAAGCTGCCATTAGGATTGTTATTTCACAATCGAAACTGAGCCTCCAAGAAGTTAAGTGACTAACCTAAGGTCACACAGCTAGTGCATGGCAGACAGGACTAAAATCCATGTCTTCCATGGCTCCAAGCCTCATGTGCTCTTTCTGTACCACAGTTACCTCTGATATGAACACTGTGCATCCAAACCTACAGCCATTTCACATATTTGGCCACTTATAATTAGAATGCCATTGCTATGTATGACTTGACCCATATTCCATTAAAATGCTCTTTATCATGTAATATATGTACATCAACTTCTCCTTCAAATACTTTTAACTGTGTAGACTTTACCAACACATTTAACATTTGTTCCTATGCTAACTAAGGGTTTGAGAATACCATAGGTCTAGAGCAGAAGCCAGACATTGTGATTTCGTAGATGTATGATCATCTAGCACTTTGGAAAAAATATTATTTTATGTATATTAATAGTAACATAATAGTTTTAGTTATCTGCGTGTTAAGCCCCATGCTACAAATTTCAGGCACATATTCTTACTTAACTCTCACAAGGCTGTCCTGAGTTACAGAGTAGGATTATCCCCATCTTACAGAAGAGGAAACTAATGTTCAGAAAGGTTAAGTCAGTCACTTGTTCAATGTCACATGGTGAGGTGGTAGCAGATCTGAGATTCTATGCTTGATTAGTTTGATTTTAGAGCCCATCAGTTAATGATGTTGTTGTCCTCTCACTCCAAAGAGTTGATAAATGTACTCCCTAAAAAGCATTTTGAGAGTGCCTTATCTGAGAAGTGCAAGTACTTACTGCCTTTACTTCATACAAATGTCTAATGATCAAAGATTTGGTAGCAGATATGAGCACCAATATGCATTCCAGGAAACTCTAATATCATGATGTCATATTAAACTGGCCCCAACTGTCATCTACATGCAGCCAGGAGATCATAGGGAAGAGTGAGAATGCAGATATGAAGAAGCCATTGCTCTTGTAGACAAACTGATTCAAATTACAGATAGAATAAATGTGGTGTCCATCAGAAAGATTCATCCTATTATTATATGCTGCAGACATTCAGAACTCTAGAGCTGAAGTATTGGAAACAACACAGAAAGGACCCAAAGGAACACTGAGTCTCAGACAGCCTCTCTCTTGATTCCTCCTTTGCCTTGGCTTCTTTGTTCTCATTTCCTTCCCCTCTTGTTTATTATTTTTTATTTACATTTTTTTCTTCTGACATACACTTTTCAAGAATTTCTTACATATAGTGTAAGAAAATCTAAAAAATGATTAATGCAAGTGTATTTGCTTGCCTTGCCTTTCCCAGACTATGAACTCTCGCATAACCCATTTGATACTCCTTTTTCTCTCAAACCAGCGTTATCCCTACTGGGTTCTATTACGCACATAACAGTTATAATTTTTCAGAGGAATGGGTTGTGCAAAGTAGAGATAAGACTGCTGAAAGAGTCAAGATTTATTGACCTGAAAGAGAAAAGAAGGCAGGAGAGAGAGAAGAGAGAGGAGTGATAACCACACAGAAGTGGAATACACGGGGGGAGTTTTGGGTTTAGGGAGTGACATAAAGATATGGGCTTCTGAATATCCTGTGATAGACAAATTTAAAAGTTAGAGAAATAGAAGGAAAGAGGATTTTAAGAAATAATGGTGCTGTGAGTTAAGATTATCTCTTTTACTCTTCTTTAAGGGTAATTAAGTAGAAATTAAAATTACTTTTAGTTTAGATTGCTGGATTTCTTTTCTTTTAATATGTCATCATACAAAGACTGAGCCATGAAGAACTCTGAGATTTATTTGGGTTGCATAATGGTTTCAGCAGTAGACAGAAATGTGTCTTCACTTATTAAAGTGACCAAAGAAGAGATTAGTTTTTGGTTTGTCAGTATGAAATCTGCCAAGGTATTTGCATATCAGCTAGATTATCACTTGATTTAAGAGCCCACTGCTATAAACAATGGGTTGACTTTTAAAAGAGAGGTAAACTATATACAGAAAGCAACTAAGTGGAAACAACTGTAAGAACTCTCTCCCCCGGAAACTTTCTGTCAGCTAAACATTACAAAGCAAATAAATCATTGATAGAAATCATTTCTCATATAGTATGGCTTTATCTTTGCTTACATTTATTGAGTTGAAAAAATGTATTACTTTAGTGAAACCCTAAGGATATAGTATTTTACACACATGATACATATCCTCCATTGTTAATAAATATATATCAAATAAAAATTTTTGGAATATTTTTTCTGATACAGTAGTTCCTCCTTATATGTGGAGAATATGATCCAAAACCCCCAGTGGATGCCTGAAACTTCAGATAGTACTGAATCCTATATTCACTGTTTCTTCCTATACAGTCATAGGCAGGCAGCATATACAGCATGGATACTCTCAATGAAGGGATGATTCATGTCCCAGATGGGACAGAGTGGAACAGCACGAGATTTCATTGTGCTACTCAGAATGGTGCATAATTGAAAACTTAACCAATTTTTACTTCCGAAATTTTTCCATTTAATATTTTCAGAGTGCGGTTGACCACCACCAACAAACTGTGGGAAGTAAAACCTCAGATGAGGGAAGACTATTTTGTATTACTTATTTGCATTTTTCTATGTGATGCTACTGGTGAGGCTGGAGATATGGGTCAACCACATCTACAAGCTAACACTAATGTTAGAAGCATTCTAAACTGTTACAAAGATGCTAATGTATGTAAACATAGAGATGGCTTCTGTTTTGTATATGGAATAAATAATAGTAATGGGGTGAATCCTGTATTTCAAAAGAAAATGAAATATAAATCTGTTGAATTTTGTTTTCATAGTATCATTTTTAAGTTAATTATTGCAAAATAATAGAAAGCAAATAATTCTCTGCCTGTTTTAAAGATTGAATAAAGTTGATATTCTTAGAATCATTACATGGATTGATATATTTAGGGAGAAAGGAAATTCATACATAAAAACGAAGGGCTAAGCAAGGCCATTCCTTTTCCTTAAAATAACTTTACGTTGGTATGTGGCTGGTCCAATTTTGCACAAGGTCTTAGATGTGATTGTTGGTAAAATATTTTTATCTTTCAAACCTTAGGACCTTATAATATACCTCCTAAAATTTGGAATTTACCCTACTTAGAACATTTACAGGTCTAAATTGATGATGGCCAAAGGGAATTACACTTTCCTTCCCCAGCACATGGCATATGCAGGTAGCATTCTCCTCGTTAAGTGTCAGGGTCTCCATGACCTCTTGCACAGATTCATTAGTGTAACTATTTTTTCTCTTTAACAAATACTCTTTCCTTACTAGTAGGTGTTTCAGCCCTAAATAAATCTATTATTTGTTTTTAGTTTAGCTGTATTCTATCATTCAGTAAAGAACCCTATATCAACAAGGAATGAGTCACCAAAGTTTTATTCATATGCTTGTCTGCACACTCTTCTATTACTGTATTAATACTTTACTGATAAAGCCTTTCCATTAAGATACATTAGCAAAATTTCAAAATTCCTTCTATTTCAGATTAATAGAACTATTGATTAGGAATATTCACTTGTATCTGTCCAAGTTTCTTTGAAAAAAATGTAAAAATATTTAGATAGATGAATAACATTATTGGAAGGGAGAAAATTGTGAGAGGTAGAAGTTGAATCCAGAGGCAAGACACTGAGAATTTGAAAATATTCCAATTCATCAATTTGAAATACAAGTGAGAAGATAAAATGGTGTATAGAATTAATGACAACAATTAAAGATAGACTGAATATGAAAAGGAAAGGAAAATGCTAAATCTAACACGACAAAGCTGTTTCTGAGCCTTCTTACATCTCTTCATAGCTACACTATGGCAGGAACATCAGTAGTGCTTTAAAACAGGTGAAGACAATGCTGGTAATACTCTGCAAGGTGGGAAAGTAGAATAAAAGAGGATCTAGAAAGAAAACTTTAAAAAATATATGTTGAATATTTACCTTGTGATTACATAACTGGTTAGATCTCCAATCAATCAGGGAATCGATCTTACATATTTATTTATATTTTCTCATTATATATATATATATATATATATATATATATATACATATACACACCCAATATATTCACTAAATAAGGAGTGCTCTGTCCTGCTATAGATTTCTAACAGAAATACTGTAAGCTGGAAGGAATGCCATCACAGAAGACCCTGCAGATAGGAAGATATGTTATAATTTGCAAGCAGATAATAGATCACTTATGTAACATCGTTACTTTCATCAGGTCCAGAAAGAAAAAAGTAAAAGGAGATTCAATTGAAAAGTTGAAGAATGTCCTTTTAACTCAAAGGAAATAGAAAAAGTGGCTAAGATAGGACACTAAGGAGAGTGAAAAGACATTGCCTTCAAATCTGAAGTCAAAGCAAAGCTCTGTTCAAATGTTGTGCTTGGCTTCTGCAAGTCTACAGTTCTGGGTGAGCTGTGTCCAAGAAGGCAACAATATTCTTCCACAAATATTCTGTCAAAATGTAGGCTCTGAAGAAAGTCCCAGGCTTTTCCCAACTGCAAAGGCTACTGGATGATAGCAGTGAGTCTGAGGGCTGGAATACGCCCTTGCCTAGTTTCCCGAAGCCTCTACTCTGGCCGAAGAATTAAATAACAAGAACTAACTAAACCTGGGCCAGGCGTGGTGGCTCACCACTGTAATTCCAGCATTTGGGGAGGCTGAGGCGGGCAGATCACAAGATCAGGAGATCGAGACCATTCTGGCTAACACGGTGAAACCCCATCTCTACTAAAAATACAAAAAATTAGCCAGGCGTGGTGGCATGCGCCTGTAGTCCCAGCTACTCAGGAGGCTGAGGCAGGAGAATGATGTGAACCTGGGAGGTGGAGCTTGCAGTGAGCCAAGATCGCGCCACTACACTCCAGCCTGGGTGACAGAGCCAGACTCCATCTCAGAAAAAAAAAGAATTAACTAAACCTAATTCCAATCCAGGTACATTTACTGGAAATATCTGCATAGAGCACTCTCATTCCAGCCCAAATCCCAGGATTATGCAGTTTGCAAAAATGTGCAGTTTGCATGTCTGTTTCTTTTAGAAATACCTGGTATGAAATCATCTTTTCTGTGTTCTCCCTGCCTTCCTGGATACTCCTGCTTAAGCTCTTTTGTACCTCCCTTCTTCATCCAATTTGGCTCTAGGCCTTTTTCTTTCAACACTATTAACTCTCTCTCTAGGAAATCTCATCCACTCCACAGCTTCAATTTGCTGAAAACATACAAATTTATAGAATGTATTATGTTCTCCAGAGAAACAGAAGCAACAGGATAGATGCAAAATCTCTTTTAATCACCCTATGTAGCCATTTCTTAGGCCTGATGGAACAAACTGTGACAAACTAAATGTCTTAAAATAACAGAAATGAATTCACTCATAGTTTCTCATAGTCTCTCATATATATATGAAGAGATTTGTTACTTATTGTAAGGTGCTGGCTGCCATGATTATAGAGGCTGAGAAATCCCACTATCTGCTGTCCATAAACTGCATACCCAGGAGAGCTGGTGGTGTAGTTTGAAGGCCTGCAAACTGGTGAGTCAGTGATGTAGATTCAGATGGGGTCTGAAGACCTGAGAACCATCAGTGCTGACAATGGAAGATCGATGTCTCTGCTCAAACAGTCTGGTCAAGTAAATCTGCCCTTCCTCTGCCTTTTTGTTCTATTGAACTCCCCAGTGGATTAAATGATGCCCATCCACATAGGGGAAGGCCATCTGCTTTACTCAACCCACCAATTCAAATGCTAATCTTCTCCAGAAACACTCTCAGAGACACACCCAGAAATGTTTCGCCAGCTATCTGGGCATCCCATGACCCAGCCTAGTTGACACATAAAATTAACTTTCACATATAATATTTCCCCTCTAGACTTCTTTTTAAGCTCCAGACCCTCATATTTAACTGTCTACTTGAACTCTCCTTGAATACCTTTAAAAACTCCTCGAATTCTACATATCCAAAATTGAACTCTCCATTTCCCTGCAAGCCTTTCACATTCCCTATCCCCGTAAACAACACCAGCATCCACCCCGTTCCACAGCCAGGAACTCAGGGCCCATCTTTGCACCTCTGTGTCCCTCACCTCCTATACTTAGCCTGTTACCAAGTCCTTTATAACTTCTGAATCTGTCTAATTCCTTCCATCTTCACTATTACTGCTCAAGTCCGGAGACTTAGATTAGTGAAAAAATAAAAAAAAAAAATAATTACCGAAGGTTTATTATAAACCAGGCAGACAGTCTTTTAAAACTTTACATATATTATCTCTTATTATCACCCTATGTATTAGTTCTCTAGGGCCGACATAAAAATTACCACAAACTAAATGACTTAAAATAATAGAAATATATTCTCTTCTAGCTTTGAAGGCTACAAGTCTGAAATCAAGGCATCAGCAGGGCTGTGATCTTTTTAAAGGCTCTAGGAGAGGATCCTTCCTTGCCTCTTCTATCTCCTGGCGGTTCCAGAGATTCCTTGACTTGTGACTGTATCACTGCACTCTCTGTCCTTGTCTTCACATGGTCTTTTCCTCTGCACATGTGGCTTCCTGTCTTCTGTTTCAAATCTTCCGCCTTTTTCTTATAAGAATGTTTGTCTTCATATTTAGAGTCCACCTAGATAATCTAGAATGAGCCCTTCATCTCAAGATCTTTAACTTAATTACCTCTGCATTCACAGGTTCCAGAGATTAGGAAGTAGATTTTTTTTTGAGAGGAGTAACATTTAACTCACTACCCTTTATGAAATAAGTACAGTTATTAGTCCCACTGGAGAGATGGGGCAATTGAGACTCAAAGAGCATAAGGGATTTGCCCAGTGTCACACAGTTAATAGGTTGTAGGGACTTAAGCTTCACGTATACTTTCAGAGAAACAATTTCAATACTCTTCTGAAAGGAGTAACAGTTTCAAGTAAAGTAGTTCATCCCTTGGATGTCAAATATTCCTTCTTCAATCTATTCATTACTAGACTATCCTACACCACTAGGAATAGGATACACCAGCATTTCCACCTCTAGGAATCTATTCTATGGATAAATTTGTCACATCTGATGAAACTGTTCACTGCCACAACCTTTACAATAAAAGTTATGTGAAACAACCTTAATGCTCAGCAGTAGAAGATGTTTGAATCCATTATGGCACAGCCACACAATGAGATATCAGGTAGACCCCTTAAGATAAGGCTTGTCCAAATTAACACAAGAACAGAAAATCAAATACCACTTGTTCTCACTTATAAGTGGGAGCGAAACCTTGGGTACTCATGGACATAAAGATGAGAACAATAGATGACTAGAGGGAGGAGGGCAATGGCTGAAAAACTATCAGGTACTATGCTCACTATCTGGGTGACAGGATCAATCATACCCCAAACCTCAGCATCACAAAACATACTCAGATAACAAATCTGCACATGTACCCCCGAATCTAAAAGTTGAAATTATAAATAAATAAATACAATGAGACTTGCCTATAGTTAATAATGGTATATTATATACTTGAAGTTTACTGAAACTAGATCTTACATGTCCTCACACACATACAAAAGAGGTTAATATGGGAGGTGATGGACAGGCCAACTAGTTTGATTGGGGAAATAATTTCCCAATATATAGGTATATCAAAACATCACATTGTACATCTTAAATATATGCAATGTTTATCTGCCAATCATACCTCAATAAAGCTGGAAAAATTAAAATAATAAAACTAGGCATGCCTCTATGCATTAGTATGGAAGAAATTAACTCAAGGTGCAGAACAGTGCATATAAAATGCAACAATTTCCTAAATAACACAAAGGAAACATATATATGCACTTTACAGATATTTGAATATATAGAATATTTTTGGAAAGATAAGCCAGAAATGTGTAACTGTGTTTGTCTCTGAGAAAAGAACTGTGAGACTGAGTACAGGGAGGGAAAGAAAATTTAGTTTTCATTGTGAATTTTATTGTATTGTTTGAATTTATTTTGTGTTTGCATTACCGAGAGAGAAAGAATATCTATGAGCTAGTTTTCACCTAATTTTCCAATTTGACCTCCAACTGAATCTCATCTTCCACCTAAGTCCTTGCTTCCCAACACACTGAGTATGTCCATGTTGAGTGTGTATGAATGTGTGCACACACATATATCTGGTGATCTATCATTGTGGACTCTGTTTTCTACATGTGTAAATCCTGTCTCTCAAAAACTTTTTTTCTGGTGCAGCCTCCCTGGTCTTCAGTGTTGGAACCAACCACTCTTCCCTCTGCACTTAAAAAGCCCCTGTTCATCCTACTTTGAATTGTGGTTATGCTTGCAAGTTGTTTACCCTCATTAAATTAACTCCTAAAAAGAAGTGTGCATCTCGTTGGTGTCTGTGTTCCCCAAGGTATCAGAAACAAAGCTTTGCTGAATGCTAATCATTAATTTAAAAATATTAAGCATAAGAGTCATCTAGGAAAACCTAAGTTTTCTATGATATCCAATTGTAAGGGGGCTAGAGGAAAATACCTAGCCCAAATATAGGAATTCTACTTAGCAAAAAATATCTAAAGGAACAAAGAAGATCCCGAAAGCTAAAAATTAATCCAATATTGTGTATCACATTGGATTATTATAAGAGATGTAGGTGAAATACTTTAAATACATAGTAGAGGCAAGAGAAGAAGAAAAAATGACTTCAGTTATAATTCAGGAAAGATCGCTCTTGACATTTTTATTTGTTTGTTTTTAGCCAAACAAAACCTGGTTGCAAAATAGCCGAACAGTGATTTGATTATAGGGCAGGCTACTTCGCACACCCATCTCTACCTCTGTTGCCTCCCCACTACCTGCACTGAAGATATACATCAATGCAGCTCACTCTATTTGCTTTATAACTGCATTTTTGTGTGTGCAAAATTTCCCAAATCATATTATAAAATGACTGTAATTTCTTTTTTGTTATTTACTTTTTACCATACTTAAACCTATTTCCTCTTGTCCTTGTTGATATGGGCATATGGAGGGCCATATTACTCCATTTATTTAACTTTCACATATCCCAAAGCACTTCATAGTAATTGATTACATAGCACTGTACCTTCAATAAACAATAAAACCGATTTTTTAAATGCTTCTAGCATATTGCTATTCTGCTTTAATCTCAGTAAATACGCACACCTATGTCAGGCCTAACTCATTTTTATTGGCCTTGTAATAACATATAGGAAAATAAAATAAATATACTAAAATAAAAATTAAAAATGGCAGTGATTAAAAGTTTAGCTTACTGTTAATGCTGTTTCATATTCCTCAGCAGCTAAGTGTGCTAAGCCCAAGTAGTAAGAGGCTTCCGCTTCCATCTTTTTGTCACTTCCTGGAAAAAAATTACCAAGTATTCAAGAAATGCTTTATTACAACAAACAGAATCCTTGCTTTTCAAGATAGTAGAAAATTATTATTTTTAGAAGTATGCAGTTTTATCAATAATCCCCAAAACCTAGCTGTATACTGGAAAAAAAAAAAGGCTGATGTAAACACAATTTACCTGGATCATAGATATTAAATTAAGATGCTTTAACAATGTAATTATATACCTCATACATGACATACCTCACACCATTTGGCAAATATATAACTTGCTTATATTTAGTTTATAATGGGGTTTCCCTTTATAAACACAGCCAATATTATCATTTTGACATTCACGTATAATTTTTATACTAGTCCAGCACGTAAAGGCTTACAGTCATCTAGCATAGTTGCTGCTACATACATAAAACAACCGATAATGGATAACAACCTTAAATGGTGCACAAACATTCATACTCAATCACATGGACTGACATTCAGCTAAGTTTCCAACTGCAGATAATTCACAAATTAATGAATTTTTATTTTGATTATGTTCTGTTTAAGAGCTATTGATTAAAGCATAGGTGAGAGTAACTGACAGAGCTTAGTTTCCTGGTACAAAATTCCATGCATATTTGAAATCCAAACACTTTTCTTTACTAATCACTGGTAATGCTTTTCATCATTTTTTTTGCAAGAAAGTTAGTCTTTCTAATTCCTGCGATATCTTACTAATTTTATTTCAGAAATTAACCACTTCCTTCCAAAAGCAAAATGTGTAAAGATATAACGTGGTTCAACATGACATACCTCATACCATTTGGCAAAAATATAAGTTGCTTATATTTAGTATATTAAATGTAACATTGGCTTCCAATGTGACTAACTCCTGGCTAATGCAAATGCTGAGTGATCTAACCTTTGTTTTTGGTCTTTGGAAAGTAAGTGATACGGTTTTGATGTCTGTCCTCTCCAAATCTCAGGTAGAAATGTGATCCCCAATGTTAGAGGTGGTGCCTGTGGAAGGTGTCTGTCATGGGGGCAGATCCCTCATGAATGTCTTGGTGCCATCCTTATGGTAACGAGTGAGCTCTTGCTCTATTAGTCCACATGAGAGCTGATTGCTTTAAAGAGCCTACCATCTCTCTTACTCCTTCTCTCGCCATATGACATGCCTGCTCCCCTTTGCCTTCTGCCATGATTGGAAGCTTCCTGAAGCCCCTTACCAGAAGGAGATGCTGGCACCATGCTTCTTGTACAGTCTGTGGAGCTTTAAGTAAAAAAAAAAAAAAAACCTCTTTTCTTTATAAATTATTTACCCTCAGATATTCCTTTATAGAAATGCAAAATAGACTAATACAGGAAGTATCCTTAGATTTCTGAGCTCCACATTCCAACCATGAAGGATGTCAGCAGGAACAATATTTCATGCTGCATTCACTCTCACCACTCACCAAATAACCACTGCTGAAGCAGTGGCTCTTTGAAGACTTCAAGGAAATAACATGGCAAATGCCAGTGACAGTATTTTTTTCTTCTCTAGCTATTTCCCTGATTGCAGAGAATTATACCTTCAAGATCTCACTTTAGCAGAGTTGATGATGCCAGTAATCCAGTAAGGGGAATTTTAATTCTTAAAATTCAGCTGGGCCCTAACTTTTTCTCTGGTATAGGATTATGGGTTCTGGGGATAAAGGTGGGACTAGTGAAGAGAAAAACAGAATAGAAGAAAGAGGCTATGACAGGAAGCTACTTATAGTTGGCTGTATGTGGTATGTATTTTCTGTGTCAAGCGGTGTAACTGTGTTAAAGCACTAGCAACTGGCTGGGCTGATATGGCACCATCATCTGCATCTAATTTTATGTGAGTGGAAGCTTAGCAAAGAGGAGAAAGGAAAGAAAACATCTATTGCTACTGATACAGTTTGGAAACACCAAATATTAGTTTTTAAATAGTATTTAAGCATGAGAACTTTTCTTGTACATGAATAGAGGCAAAGTTAAGATAAAGTGAAAGCAATAACATAACAGAGAAAAATGTCGGTAAGAATAGGATTAAAAACAACCAAAAAGAAAAGGTCAGATCTAAAATCTTGGCACTACTAAAATTGAGTGACACATCAAAACTTATATTTTAGAGGACAGAGACATAAAGAGAGAGAAAATAAGTAATAAAGAATAATTATGTGGTAAGGTGTATGCTGACAAATGTTCCAGGGGGAAAACAGAGCAGGGTAAGGGGAATTGGGAGAGCCAAGTGGGGGTCCAGAGGACAAAGCAGGTTTCAATATTAAGTATGGTCAGCAGAGTAGACTCCATTGAAAAGGTGGTATTCACAATAATGTAAAATTAAAAATACATAATAGAATTAAATTTGGGAAACTTGCACGTATGTGGAAATTAAAACTTCTCCTAAATAAACAATGGGTCAAAGAAGAACACAAAGTAAACCAAAAAATACTCTGAGATGGATGAAAATGAAAACACAACAAACCAAAATGTATGGGATACAACTAAGATGTGCATAGAGGGACATTTATAGCTATAAATGTCTATACTTAAAAATAAGAAAGTTCTTTCCACCTTATAAAACTAGAAAAAGAGGATACAACTACACTCAAATCAAACAGAGGGAAGGAAATAGGAAAAACTGGAGTGGAAATTAATAACATAAGGAATAGAAAAACCACAGTGAAAATCAACAAAACAAAAAATGATTCTTTGAAAAAGTCAACAAAATTAACAAATGTTTAGTTAGTCCAAACAAAAAAGAAAAAGAAGAAACCCTTAAATTATTAAAATCAAGAATGAAAAAAGGTAAATAACTGTAGGCCTTAAAGAAATAAAAAGGATTATAAGAGAATTTTGTGGACAATTATATACTAACAAGTTAGACAAAGTAGATGAAATAGACAAATTCCTGGAAAGATACAAACTACTGAAATTGACTCAAGAAGAAAGAAAAACTCTGAATAAATTCATAACAAGTAAAGTAACTGAATTAGTAATTTAAAAACTTCCCAGGAAGAAAAGGCTAGCCAGGCTCAGATGATTTCACTGCTGAATTTTTAAAAAATATTTTAAGAATTAACACCAATCTTTTACAAACTTTTTAAGCAATTAAGAGAAAACACCTCCAAAATCATTCTGTGAGGCCAGTATTATTTTGACATCAAACCAAAGACATTACAAGAAAACTATAAACTAATGTCCCCTATGAATATAGTCACAAAAATCCTTAACAAAATTACTCACAAAGCCAAATCAGTAACATATAAGAAGGATTATACACCACAATCAAGTGGAATTTAGCCCAGCGATGCAAGGTTGGTTCAACATATGCTAATCAATTAGTATAATATACCATATTAATGGGATAAAAGAGAAAACACATGACCTTCTCAATAGATGTAGGAAAAACACATTTTGTAAAATCCAACCCCCTTTCATGTTAAAAACCCTCAACAAACTTGGAATAGAAGGGAATTTTTTCAACGTAGTAAAGGGCATCTACAAAAAACCCTCAGTAAATATCATACTTCTGTTTAAAACTGTTGCACTAGAGGTTCTAGTGAGATAAATTAGGCAAGAAAAGATAAGTCACATAGATAGAAGGGAAGCAGCAAAACTTCATTTGCAGACACCATAGTCTTGTATATAGAGAATCCTAAAGAATCCATAACAAACAGTCAAAGCTAATAAATGAGTTTAACAAGGTTGCAAGCTATAAGATCAATATAGAAAAGTCAGTTTTGTTTCTACATACAGGTTATGAACTATCTGAAAATGAAATTAAGAAACAATTCCATTTACGATAGCATCAAAATAATAAAATATTAAAAATAAATTTAACAAAAGAAGGCAGTACATATACACTGACAACTATAAAAATCATTGAAAGAAATTAAAGAATATTTAAATAAATGGGCAGATACCCCATATTCATGGATTGAAAAACTTAGTGTTAAGATGGCAATATTCCCCAAATTGATTGACAGATTCAGTGCAATTCCTATCAAAATTCCAGCTCCCCTTTCTGCAGAAATTAACAAGCTGATCCTAAAATTCACATGGAAATGCAAGTGTTGAAAACAACTAAAGCAAACTTGAAAAAGAACAGTATTACAAGAAACATTTCCCAATTTCAAAACTTACTACAAAACTAGAGTAATAAAATCTATGTATTCTTGTAGTTGTAAGTTAGACAAGAGAGATCAAGGCAATAGAATTGAGAATTCAGAAACAATCTCCACATTTATGGTCAAATGATTTTATGTAGGGTATCATTACAATGTATTGAAAAAAGAATAATGTTTTCAACGAGTAGTACTAGTACAATTGGATATTCACTTTCAAAATATGAAGTCGTACCCTCCTCACACCACATATGCACACATACACACATGAAAATAGATCATAAGCTTAAATATAGTTAAAACTAAAAACTCTTAAAGCATAGGAGTAAATCACTGGGACCTTGCATTGGTCAAAGCCTTCTTATTGATGATATCAGAAGCAAGAACAGCAAAGAAAAACTAGACGAACTGAACTTTATCAAAATTAAAAACTTGTGCTTCAATGAATACCATCAGAAAGTGAAAATAAAACCCACAGAATAGGAGAAAATATTTTCAAATCGTATATCTGATGAAAGACTTGCCTATAAAATATATACAGAATTCTTAAAATTCAATAATAAAAAAACCCAATTAAAACTGGGCAAAGAATTGGAATAAAAATGTCTGCAGAGAAGATATACAAATGGCCAAGAAGCACATGAAAAAAATGCTCGATGTTACTGGCCAACAGGGAAATGCAAATCAAATCTACAGTGAGATACCACATTACACCTACTAGGATGAGTATAATGAAGAAGACGAAAGTAAGAAGTGCTGCTGAGGAAGTGGCTAAACTGAAACCCTCACATAAAACTAGTGGAAATGTTAAATGGTGAAGCCACTTTGGAAAACAGGCAGCTCCTCAATAAGTTGAACACAGTTATCATGTAACCCAGCGATGCCACTCCTAAGCATATAATCAAGATCTTTGAAAAGTTGTACACAAATGTTCATTCCAGCATTATTCATAATAGGCAAACGGTGGAAACAACTCATATGTCCATCATAAATGAAGAAAGAAAATGTGGTATGACCATGCCACGGAAGGCGATTTGGCCCTATATGATGGATGAACCTTGAAAACATTATGTTAAGTAAAAGGTGTTGGCTGATGCTACACTTGTGCATTACATCAATGTACCCTAACAAAGGAATTGGCCAACAGTTGGTGTCAGTACCGCTTAAATACTATGTAAACCAATGTGAGGGGCATACTTTATTCAGGTAATCATCAGCTTGCTCCTTCAGGCTCCCTGATCAAAGTAGGAGACAAGAGTAAAGGGATGCTTTATCCCAGAATATTTACCCTCTTTATGAGCTCTGTAAAGTATTGTGTAATCCTTTAACCTATGTACTTTCTTAGATGAAAAATGTGGGGACAAATATTTGTTGGCTTTAAGAGATATTAAAAACTATAACAGTATAAGAAGTAAGTCTTTTCTTGTTCTCCCGATCTGATCTTTGGTAAGCGAGAGATACTTTTTGAAAGAAGACTGCTTGACAGGCTCTGACTGTTGGAAGAGACCCAAGGAACTTTTCTTTCTTTGTGAACTACCTTAAAACTTAGCAAATGTAAACCTAAAGTAACATATCTTTTCCTAATCAACGCATTCCTTTTCATTGAAATTCCACGTGACTAAAGTTTGCTGCCGAAATTGATATACGAGCTAACTATGTGTTTACCCCTTTGGGGGAAGGTACTAGACCATTTATTCAAAAGCAGCTTATTTAATGAGATGCATCTTTCAGGGGGTGATTTCCTGTGAGTATGTTGACTAATATTATTAAAAGAAGTTACAGAGAGACTAAGCTGTTTATTTTTCCTCTTTACCAAATTAAAATCACACCCAGAAAATCAGTCCTGCTCACTCTAGATAAGCCATCTATTATTTAATAAACCAATCAATTAAATATATCCATGAGCTAATAAACTTTAGTTCAGGAGCATAACTTTTATCTTTTTCTCCTTCCTGAAAAGGCTACTCTAGTACTAATTTACTATATGGTAACAAAATATCTGTGCATTTCACAAATTAAAAGCTTATAAGAATATGCTCCAAATTTTTTCTTTATATTTTATACATACAGAAATGATATAGACTATGAAAGACATGAGCAGCTCTCATAGAAGCATTTTTACTGCTTTAAGTGTGCATATACATCACCTGGGTATCTTGCTAACCTGAGGATCCTGCTGCAGTAGGTCTGGGGTGGGACCTGAGACCCTGCTGTTATAACGTATTGAAGCTGCTGGTCCAAAGGCCACATTTTGAGAGGCAAAAAGGTCTAAAATATGTTACAGTCCTATTTTCCTGTACTAATAACTAAATATGTATCATATTTTCCTTATTACCTGACAATGGAGAATTTACAAACAATGAAAGGTCCCTAAGATTGCAAGGAACATACAACCACATACACACATGCGCATGCACACACACGCTTAACTTCTGCAGATGATCTTACCTTCTCACTTTAGGTTCTTTGTTTTACAACACTACCCCCAGTGGATTGTAATTTTGGAGATAAAGCTTTCAGGAAACTAATGGATTTCTTGTTGTCAGCACACTAAGGCACCTCCGTTTTACAGTGAAATTTGAAAGTAAATTGATGGCATTTGTCTTTGCATTTCATAGGAAATAATCACCCTAACACTTGACGATTTTTACTTCACTCTTGGGAGAAGCAGTGTCTACCCATTAAAGAAAGCAATGTGAGAGTGTTCATTTCCACCCACCTTCTTTGGCTATTTCAGAAGCTTTTATTAGAATTTTGATGGCCTGTTTGTATTCTTTATTTTCTAGCATTTTGTCTGAGAGTAATCTGTAAGTCCTCAGGAGACTCTCACAGGCCAACAAGTTGAGAGAGCGGCCTGTCTCATCCTTCCATATCCGCCCCTGCGTCAATTGATGGAATGCTTCATAATGCTCAGCAGCTTCCAGAAGCTGACCTGGAGAATAAAAGCCATTCACAAGTATAAACCAGAGGTCAGAACGTATTTTCAGAAATTTTGCATACGTTTTAGCTTTACTATTAAATGGAGAAACACCATGGATTATGGTGCAGGATTTCCAAGACTGAAGATGAATTAAACTGGGAAAGGAGCGATCTCTAATTGGACCTCAGTTTCAGCGTGAATTTTAGATAGACACCTGCAAGAAGGATGTCCTCTGGCTAGTAGAAATTTACTGGGCTTGCATATGTTTAGAGAGGGTGTAAAAGGCCAGCAATATTTATTAATAGCAATCATATTGGCTAATATTTCTTTAATATTATGTATGCCATGCACTCTGCTATGTGCTTCATATGCATTTCTCATTTAATCCTCAAAACAATCCAATGGAATGGGACTATTCTGATTTCATATTACAGAATAGAAAGCCAAAATTTAGTAAGGTTAAGAATTTTGCTCAAGATGGCAAGTCTAGTGCTATAATATCCAGGAAATCTAACTCTAGAGCTGATACTCTCAACCAATATCCTCTACTGTTTTTCCAACAGATGACAATTTCATCATTCTTTTTTTCTTTTCTTTTCACTCTGTCACTCAGGCTGGAGTGCAGCGGTGCAATCATAGCTTACTGCAGCCTTGAACTCCTGAGCTCAAGCGATCCTCCCACCTCAGCCTCCTAATTTCATCATTCTTAAAAAGGAATGCATCTGTTACAAACTTCAAATTCAAACATTATGGCTCCTTAAACTGCTTCTCAAAGTTTGACTGGACTTTCCAACAAGGTTTTTGTATATGCTGTTTAGTTTTGAATAATTAGAATGTAACTAACTGCCTTTTTGGATTTTACCCTATAATAAAATCCAAAATATATTTTCTCCAAGCTAAAATTCTAAATTAGATGTAAGTAATTTCTTTCCTTAAAATATGAGCAAACATATTTCTGGAAGAATAGTTTGCAGCTCCATACAGTGGATTGTATTTTATTTGTTAATTGCCTCATGGGAATGCTCACAATAACCTGAAATGTAAATACTCTTTTATGGTATTGGAGTTACATAATTGGAATTGTTACGAAGAACACTTATATCTAGGCACTCCAACCATAGTGGTTAAGAGTGAATGTGGGCTCCAAGCAGACAGCCTGTTCCTATCCCAGCTTTCCCAGTTTTTGTTTAGCCTCAGGCTAATTACTGCCCTCTCTGTGCCTTACTTTATTCTTCTGCAAAACAGGATTACTGTGTAACTTTTCGAGGTACTATTGTGAGAAATGAATTCACGCATGTACAATTATACGTTACAGGGTAAGTGCTCAAGAAACGCAGCAAATGTTGTCAGTTGGTACAGTAATAATATCTTCAGAAACTCCAGCAGGCAAATTGAAATACAGCCACTAATTTATTATGTTTATTAAGTATAACTTACTCTTCCCACAAAAAAACAAAAATTAGTTGAGTCCCTATAACAGTATCATCATGATATATTAAATTAACCTATGCAGGTTATATTAGACTCAGTATCTTTCCTCAAATGAATTTCATTGAATAGTGTGGGTTGGAGCTGCTTCCATGACTATTGCATATAATTTGTTCCTATTTGTTGCACTGAATTTGTTACCAGAATGAGTATTAAAGAATGCACATAGATATTGATTCTTCCAACCCATGAGCATGGAATGTTCTTCCATTTGTTTGTATCCTCTTTTATTTCATTGAGCAGTGTACTGCCCAAGGTAATTTATAGATTCAATGCCATCCCCATCAAGCTACCAATGACTTTCTTCACAGAATTGGAAAAAACTACTTTAAAGTTCATATGGAACCAAAAAAGAGCCCACATCGCCAAGTCAATCCTAAGCCAAAAGAACAAAGCTGGAGGCATCACACTACCTGACTTCAAACTATACTACAAGGCTACAGTAACCAAAACAGCATGGTACTGGTACCACAACAGAGACATAGATCAAGGGAACAGAACAGAGCCCTCAGAAATGATGCTGCATATCTACAACTATCTGATCTTTGACAAACTTGACAAAAACAAGAAATGGGGAAAGGATTCCCTATTTAATAAATGGTGCTGGGAAAACTGGCTAGCCATATGTAGAAAGCTGAAACTGGATCCCTTCCTTACACCTTATACAAAAATTAATTCAAGATGGATTAAAGACTTAAATGTTAGACCTAAAACCATTAAAATCCTACAAGAAAACCTAGGCAATACCATTCAGGACATAGGCATGGGCAAGGACTTCATGTCTAAAACACCAAAAGCAATGGCAACAAAAGCCAAAATTGCCAAATGGGATCTAATTAAACTAAAGAGCTTCTGCACAGCAAAAGAAACTACCATCAGAGTGAACAGGCAACCTACAGAATGGGAGAAAATTTTTGCAACCTACTCATCTGACAAAGGGCTAATATCCAGAATCTACAATGAACTCAAACAAATTTACAAGAAAAAAACAAACAACCCCATCAAAAGGTGGGCAAAGGACATGAACAGACACTTCTCAAAAGAAGACATTTATGCAGCCAAAAAACACATGAAGAAATGCTCATCATCACTGGCCATCAGAGAAATGCAAATCAAAACCACAGTGAGATGCCATCTCACACCAGTTAGAATGGCCATCATTAAAAAAGCAGGAAACAACAGGTGCTGGAGAGGATGTGGAGAAATAGGAACACTTTTACACTGTTGGTGGGACTGTAAACTAGTTCAACCATTGTGGAAGTCAGTGTGGCGATTCCTCAGGGATCTAGAACTAGAAATACCATTTGACCCAGCCATCCCATTACTGGGTATATACCCAAAGGACTATAAATCATGCTGCTATAAAGACACATGCACACGTATGTTTATTGTGGCACTATTCACAATAGCAAAGAGTTGGAACCAACCCAAATGTCCAACAACGATAGACTGGATTAAGAAAATGTGGCACATATACACCATGGAATACTATGCAGCCATAAAAAATGATGAGTTCGTGTCCTTTGTAGGGACATGGATGAAACTGGAAAACATCATTCTCAGTAAACTATCGCAAGGACAAAAAACCAAACACCGCATGTTCTCACTCATAGGTGGGAATTGAACAATGAGAACTCATGGACACAGGAAGGGGAACATCACATTCCAGGGACTGTTGTGGGGTGGGGGGAGGGGGGAGGGACAGCATTAGGAGATATACCTAATGCTAAATGACGAGTTAATGGGTGCAGGAAATCAACATGGCATATGGATACATATGTAACAAACCTGCACATTGTGCACATGTACCCTAAAACCTAAAGTATAATAAAAAAATAAATAAATAAATAAATAAAAAAGAATGCACATAGAAATAAGAATAGTATTCCCAAACAAAAACAACCAGTGGTAGTGGATAATCAGTAAACAGTCTGTAGAAAAATTCAGTAGACAGGCCGGGCACAGTGGCTCACGCCTATAATCCCAGCACTTTGGGATGCTGAGGCGGGTGGACCACAAGGTCAGGAGTTCAACACCAGCCTGGCCAACATGGTGAAGCCCCGTCTCTACTAAAAATACAAAAAAGGACCTCTTCAAGGAGAACTACAAACCACTGCTCAATGAAATAAAAGAGGATACAGACAAATGGAAGAACATTCCATGCTCATGGGTAGGAAGAATCAATATCGTGAAAATGGCCATACTGCCCAAGGTAATTTAGAGATTCAATGCCATCCCCATCAAGCTACCAATGACTTTCTTCACAGAATTGGAAAAAACTACTTTAAAGTTCATATGGAACCAAAAAAGAGCCCGCATTGCCAAGTCAATTCTAAGCCAAAAGAACAAGGCTGGAGGCATCACACTACCTGACTTCAAACTATACTACAAGGCTACAGTAACCAAAACAGCATGGTACTGGTATCAAAACAGAGATATAGACCAATGGAACAGAACAGAGCCCTCAGAAATAATGCCACATATCTACAACCATCTGATCTTTGACAAACCTGACAAAAACAAGAAATGGGGAAACGATTCCCTATTTAATAAATAGTGCTGGGAAAACTGGCTAGCCATATGTAGAAAGCTGAAACTGGATCCCTTCCTTACAGCTTATACTAAAATTAATTCAAAATGGATTAAAGACTTAAATGTTAGACCTAAAACCATAAAAATCCTAGAAGAAAGCCTAGGTAATACCATTCAGGACATAGGCATGGGCAAGGACTTCATGTCTAAAACACCAAAAGCAATGGCAACAAAAGCCAAAATTGACAAATGGGATCTAATTAAACCAAAGAGCTTCTGCACAGCAAAAGAAACTACCATCAGAGTGAACAGGGCAACCTACAGAATGGGAGAAAATTTTTGCAATCATCTGACAAAGGGCTAATATCCAGAATCTACAATGAACTCAAACAAATTTACAAGAAAAAAAAAACCCCATCGAAAAGTGGGCGAAGGATATGGACACTTCTCAAAAGAAGACATTTATGCAGCCAAAAGACACATGAAAAAATGCTCATCATCACTGGCCATCAGAGAAATGCAAATCAAAACCACAATGAGATACCATCTCACACCAGTTAGAATGGTGATCATTAAAAAGTCAGGAAACAACAGGTGCTGGAGAGGATGTGGAGAAATAGGAACACTTTTACACTGTTGGTGGGACTGTAAACTAGTTCAACCATTGTGGAAGACAGTGTGGTGATTCCTCAGGGATCTAGAACGAGCAATACCATTTGACCCAGCAATCCCATTACTGGGTATATACCCCAAGGATTATAAATCATGCTGCTATAAAGACACATGCACACGTATGTTTATTGCGGCACTATTCACAATAGCAAAGACTTGGAACCAAGCCAAATGTCCAACAATGATAGACTGGATTAAGAAAATGTGGCACATCTACACCATGGAATACTATGCAGCCATAAAAAATGATGAGTTCATGTCCTTTGTAGGGACATGGATGAAGCTGGAAACCATCATTCTCAGCAAACTATTGCAAGAACAAAAAACCAAACACCGCATGTTCTCACTCGTAGGTGGGAATTGAACAATGAGAACACATGGACACAGGAAGGGGAACATCACACACCGGGGCCTGTTGTGGGGTGGGGGGAGGGGGGAGGGATAGCATTAGGAGATATACCTAATGTTAAATGATGAGTTAATGGGTGCAGCACACCAACATGGCACATGTATACATATGTAACAAACCCGCACATTGTGCACATGTACCCTAAAACTTAAAGTATAAGAAAAAAAATTCTCCAAAAAAATACAAAAAAGTAGCTGGCCGTGGTGGTGCACACCTGTAGTCCCAGCTACTTGGGAGGCTGAGGCAGGGGAATCACTTGAACCCAGGAGGCAGAGATTGCGGTGAGCCGAGCTCGTGCCACTGCACTCCAGCCTGTCAACAGAGCGAGACACCATCTCAAAAAAAAAAAAAAAAAAGCAAAATTCAGTAGACATGGACAGTCTAAGTCCTTGCTGAGCCATGCAGGAGGGCATGTCAGTGAAGACACATACATAAAGGGCAATGTGTACTGCAGACTTGTTTATAAATTTATATTGTGAAACTTTCACATGATAGGAGACTGCAGGCCACAAGTAGGATATTATAGAAGCCTATCTTGTTACATGAACAAGTGTTTATAATAAGCAAATACATTAGGAAACATAAAAAAACATTTAGAAAGCATTATCAGTGTTTTGTCTGGGAGGTAGGATTATGGGTAACTTATGGTTTATTTTCTGATTTTCTATTTTCTTTTTCTTGATTTTTTTTCTGTTTGCTATCAGCATTTCCTAAAGTTTCTATCATCAAAGCATGTTTATTTTGTCATCAGGATATACAATGAAAGTTATTTAAGAAATAATGCTCAGTACCTTTTTCACATTGAGACAAATACTCAAGGTTGAAGTTCATGGCTCTAATCTATCTTTACTTCTAGCTGATATTTTTTTCTTACCTTCCAGAAAAACAGGCATAGTTTTTCATCTCTCCCACATAGCACCTCTTGCCAGAAACACCTTGCTCCAAATACCCATGACCCTCATTTTTTTAAAACTAGAATGGAGCATTGACATATATGTGTGTTATATTTCCTCCGTTAACTGTATTTCTGCCTATGAAGTATAGCACTGTAGCCCTGGAAAGACGTATACAAGAGTTCCTTTTCTTTTTTCATCTAGTGTCCATCTATTCATAAAGTACAGACACATATTTCTTTTTGGCCATGTAAGTAGGGAGAAGGCGATGTAGAATACTGTGACAAAAACAGATAGTTCCAGAATAGATAGGGATCATAAAGGAAATGAAGCTCTAGTAACTCAATTAGAATTAGATGCAAATGAGTTATAATGATATAAATAGCAAAGGAGAACTGACATCCATCTCCAAAATTTGATCTATATGGGGGCAGAAAGGGGAGGTGACGGGAGGGTAGAGTAGCAAAAGGAGAAGTGGAAGAAATCAGGACAAAATGGGAGGTGGGAAGAGTGGAGGGAAGGCTGGGGCTGTGTCTTCGTATTCCTTATCCACCAGACGTCCTCTGTGTTACCTTACTGAGTCTTGGGTTGCTGTTAGGTGTCCTGCATAAGGCTGTCCAAGCAGGAATGAAGTGAGGATGGTCCTCAGGACACTGGTTTCAGCTGGTGAATACAGAAGGCAACCTTGGGATGGTTAGAAATAACAGTAGCTTTTCGGTTGGATTTGCTTTTTGCTAGAGCTTTCAGGGCTAGTATAAATATACTACTTAGTTCGTGGTTATTGGCCAAAGTTCAGCTTTCAGAAGGGTCTATTTGGAGTCTTCCCTGAGGACTGAGACTGAGATGTTTGGGTAAAAGAGAACAGTGACCTACTCTTTCCTGAAGGCCTTTTAGGTGCTAGTCAAAATGCAAGGCTTTCCTCTCACCTACACATTAACTTATTGAACATTCCAAAAACTGGTGAAAGTATATATGATAGTTGTTGCTTTTTCACTAAAGAGGAATCTGAGACTCACAAAGTTTACATGACTCAAATATATGCCCCAGAGTTATCATAAGTGATGATCAGGATTTAAACCCAAGGTCACCAAAAGCCCACACAACTGGTTCCACCACATCAGATACTAGTCAACAAATCAAGAGCCAGGAAACTTATGTGGAGTGAATTAAATTCTCTGGACATGAATCTCTTGTGTTAAAAATAATGATCAAATTTGCATGATTCCTAGTCTTTTCCAGTTCTATAATTCTCTGACTTTGCCCAGGCCATCACAGGTCACCTCTAAGAAAAGCACAGATGTGAGCCCCTGATGTGTTTCTGATTGGTCTTTCTGAAGAAGCTGTTGTATAACCAGCTATATCTGAATTCTCTACTCTGTTCTAAGCCATGCAGTGACATCTGTGGGGGACTCTGGAATTCCATGGGTACCCTAGACCCAGGGACCTGTGGCCTCATCTCACTATTCATGGTTTCACTTCCCCTTGCTTCACCATTTTCCCACAGATGAGGTCAGTGGGGTCCTGATTAGTACTATTTTAAATGGAGGTCCCTACTACACAGAAGCAGTTTTCCAGCCCTTCTCATATGTAGGGATTCATTTCTAAAAGTATTTGGTGGCAGTAAACAAGCCAGCAAGAAAATAAGCCAGCAAAGATTTGATCCAAATGACCACAAGCACACAAATGACTTATCTGCAATTTCTAAAGGCTGGCCAGAATTTAAAGCATATATTATGATATAGTAGAATATTTGATTTAAAAATATTAAAAGATATGCCCATGCTATGAAGAGAGCATAATAATTTAAATATGCAAGCATTTCCCTTCAAGCATGATTAACAATGGTATGATTTCCATCCAATTTCTATTTCCAACTGTGAATTGGATTTTTAAAATCATCTTATTTTCTGAGTAAAGGTTCTGATATTAATTAAGACTAGACATTTATTAAGACATAATGCATACTGCTTTTAACTGAAAATTTTAAATTCAATTTACCTGAGGGAAATATTATAAAAGACCTCAATATGGTGATCACTTTTACTAAGCTAAATATAAATATCAATGTAGATAATGAATCAGATTTTCTAACATGGCTTATAGCATTCCTTTATAACTTCTACAAAGTGTTCATATTTAGTCTACCTTTTGGCACCAAATAAACTTTAATACAGCAGGATCTAGAAATCTCACTTGGTTCTGATGTCAATCTTTTAGAAGGACAAGAACAAGTGTTTAAGTGTCCAAGGACTGTCCTCCTCTGGAATTATCAAGTGTTGACATTATTTTCCATCAAGGAATAGGGACAGCGAAAAGAGGAATAATTTTACCAATGTATCACAAATATAAAGGTTAGCAGAAAACAGGACAAAAAAGAAGGTCTGGGGACTATTCACAGGTATTAAAGTCTTGGTAGAGGAAAGTGAGTTTTACCATGGTGCACCAGGAATCACCCGCAAATCTTCATCATCACTGTGAGTAACCAGATCACAGTGGTAACCACAGTAAGGAAGACACACTAACTGCTGAATTAAAGGCCTGCATGCATGGCTCTATACCAAGCGAAAGTCCAGATAGTCCACCAACATTTCATGTGAACCACGGAAGAAAATAGAGCCAAAATGTTTTGTTGGAGAGGCTGGGGTTGGCCCTCCGCAAATACCCTTAGTAGTCAGTTTATTTCAATAATATGAAGTAGGATCAGAAAACACATCTTAGGAGAACACTGTGAACAACTGCATCAAACAAGAGTATCCAGGTATGAATAGAAGTAGCCTAACCCTCAGTTTTGTTTTGTTTATCAATTATATGACATCTACATAGACAATGAGGAGTTTGGCATGCATTTATAGTTTTTCACCTAAAGGAACGAGCACTCAAAATAAAACTACTACAAGGGAGTTTTACTTTATCTAAAGCCCACACAAACAAGAAATCCACCCGTTTATTTAAAAATACAAACAAAACCCAAACAATGTTGTAAACTGCAAAATGCCTGGTAGGATGTTAAGACAAACACGATGTAGGGAAAATCAGATTTTATATAGTTGGGTATTATCCAAATTGTTGCTTACCCTCTTCCCTGCACAACATCTTTGAAAGTTTATAGATATTTGTTGTATCACAGCAGATGTCTAGAACAAATATTAAGCAAAGGAGAATGTATATGATCTCTCCCATTTTAGTTTTTTTTTAAAGTAGGAAGATTGACTAGATATTAACACAAATGGGTTTAAATGTGAAGCTGCCATAAAAGCAGGAACATAAATGTAATTCTCCCAGCCGCTATTTTGATGCACATTTTTGATTCCATGAATATTTTATGAAATGGCCCAAACTAAAGCCATATAACATTCCTGCATTACTGATGCTTGCGCCCGTAAGCTACGAACATTAGAGGCATGATTGAGTGCATTAAAATGAACTCATTCAGCAGTGCATTGATTACTTGAAGGGGGAGGGAAACAAAAAAAGAAAAAAAAGGAAAAAAAGAAGTTGCTCCACTTAAGAAAACAGCATACAAATCTAAAGTTTGCAACACAATAAGGGCAAAAGCAAGTTTAAATAAAATAATATCTCATAAATACAGCATGACTCTGTCTAGATCTGACATTAATTAGACAAGGTGTTAATTATGTCCAAAGATGGCTGCTGGTATTGTTCAGGTAATTTAAAATGTCACAATCTCTAAGACGCATAGACTGGTCTGTTTTAGCTCTATGCATCAGCAATTCTGAAAATAGCTAATTATTTCCTTTTCTATCGACTTGTACATTTGCCAGTAAAAACAATGCTGCAGAAACAATTGCATAAAAATAATTTGACAGATCCATAAGACCTGTTTCTTCAGCAGCACTGGTATAAGTCTTAAGCATATTTAGTTCGAAATTGTGCACATTTGCTGAAGACTTTAGGGAAATATTCCACTTTAGTTTAAAACAACAACCTAAAGGAACAATAAAGCTTTACGTGTATTATATTACATTTTAATCTGGAGCTACTGGACATCTTTGGTGTAAATTACTATTCTGTACAACATAGAGATAAAATCTGCTAGAAGCAATATTGAACAGTAGCAAAAAGAGAAAAATGTTATTGCCCCTTTGCAAAAACAAAAGACACTGCTTTCCATTTTGGCTTAACTACGTGAACAATTTATATTATCTTTAGGTTTTTACATTCAATTATGATAATTATAACGGCACTACACATGCTGAAATAGTTAAGGGCTTGCCACACTTCCAACAGAAACTATCACTTTCAAGGGTTTATCTCCTGTCACAAGAAATTTGTTGTGCACTATAACCCACTGCACACCATTGCAAAATGGAACGCTGGAAAACAAAGATTTTGTTCTGTAACTCAATAGTATCCCTAATAAACTGAGAAGAAAATGTGCCCATAACTTTTGAGTAGCTACTTTTAGATATTTAGAAGAAATGTAAGATGCTAGTTTAAAAACGGAATCCTCACTTTGTCATTTGGAGTGCTGATTTCAAGTGGACGTTATAGGAATGCTACCACACACCAGTTAAAGAGGATCGGTCATATTGACCAGACAATGAAAAGAATCCCACGTAGACAGGTTTGGGAGAACCTCACCCAGGGTTTTATTACTGATGTTGAAAATAAAAGTTCATTTATTTAAATCCAGAAAATTTGCCTAGACCTCCAAAATATTCCGGAGGAAGTGTTATTAATTGTTGCTGCTTATGATTTTAGATAGCTGAATTGTGGCCAGTCAGCAAGTCTGACTGCTCTTGGCCAACAAACCTCCAACAGTTGGTTTCAATCTAAGTTTTGTAATTTCTAAAGATAAGCATTAGGCAGCTTTACTCTTAAAAGAGCATAATTGGAGGTATCAAAATTACTCAAAAAATTTATTGAATAATGTAACATGTAAATGTATCATCTATAAAAAGTAAAGAATTAATATTAGCCATTTTGAACCTTGTATAGTTGGTAGAGTCAACTATTTTCCTCATATAATAAATTGTTTTACTTTAATGTTCCCACCTTATCTTAAAATACTAAGTAAAAAGTGCCGATAGGTATAAACATCTGAGGAGAAATAAAGTTAATATTGACATTAGATCAACTATTGAATTATATTTGCACAGGCTTTAATCAACAATGTAATTTTTACTTGAATTATGTATTGCTCATGGTTTTATATAAACCACATTCAATTTGATTTCTATATGTTTATCTGAGCAAAGAGAAAGGTGCAGAAGCATCTATGCCAAAGTATCAGTATTGATTATTGAAGATGGTGATGAGGAGAGTGAGGGGAGCTAACTTCCCCCTCCACTTCTTTGTTTTGATGGATGATTAACGTGTTATTTTGGATATTACGACAAAACCCAAAAAACTGAAAATAAGATATTTAGATGAGTATGGAGGGAGAGAAATAATGTTAGTTGAACTTCTACTATGTGCCAGGCATGACACTAGCTGCTGCTCTCTGTGTGTGTGTGTGTGTGTGTGTGTGCACGCGTGTGTGTGTGTGTCTGTCTGTGTATAACCTTACTTCACTCACCCTCAGGTGTTAGTATATTTTTGAGATGAGGAAACTGAGCCTCAGGAATTCTCTTGCCTAAATTCACATACTCAGTAGGTGGCCAACCAATGTCCAAAGCCCACTGTGGCTTTACTTCTTCAGGGTCACTCCCCTTTTTAGAAAATGGGTCAAATATTTAACTTCAAAGCCAGAGACCAAGTTTTGGCCATCTGCCCCAGTGATATCATTGGACCATTCACACACTACTTCTGAGCTTCCTTTCCTTAAGAATTCTGAAGTATGGATAACTATGCCAAGCTCCAGATGTAGTTGCAATGGGTATGGCAACAATTGTCAGCACCTTGCTCAGTGCCTGGTGCTTCACAGATATCCAATAACTTTTCACGTGGAGTTATCTAGTTTCTTTTTTTTTTTTTCAAGTTTGCAATTTGTTGTGAATCTGGACGGGCCTTTTATAGGGAATACCCCTGTTAAAGGTTATGGAATAATATCAGTTTTTCAGATTAAATGCCAGTGGAGGCACTAATTGGAAACAGCACACTTCATCCAACTCTAACACAATAAATAATCCTTACACTCCTGGTCAGTTGTACCTCTGAAGAGATATTTTAGGGGCAGTGCCTCTTCTTAGACAGAGGAAATACTGCCTCCTGAACAGTTTATTCAGTGTAGCAAGAACTGTGGGCTCGGTGCAACTATTCAAGATCTCCTTGCAAAGCTTTGAAAAAAGAAAAACCTGCTGCAGAGCAGGTACCTTTGAATGAGGCTTCCTCTCAGTGCTACTCGTTAAGCAGTAAATAATTAAAACACCCTGAAAAAGACAGGTAAAATACAAGCAGCAATGTCAGTATCACAGACATGAAAGAGAAGGGGAAGAAAATGAATTGAAAAAAAAAGAAGCAATGAAATAATTCATTTGAAGCTCTAATAAAGTTTCATTTGCAGACTTGTTTAAAGATATATCAGACTTTAGGGATGTAACCTAATTACATTTTTATTCTAAATTCCATTCAAAGATCTTGGACTTTGATTCTTTAACATAGATCAAACATGGTATAATTTTCTTGTGGCTATCAATACTTAAAAAGGATCTCTTCATTAAATACTATAAGGTCTTATGAACATGTACACATAGTAGATGAAGAATAAACTGACATGCCCCAAAAAGTGACAATTAATTTATGTAGAAATAGGAATGCGAATCCACTTCTTTAAGAAAGTTTTTAACTATCAAATTCACTTTCATTCAAGTATAAAGTGACTCAGTTTCTAACACTGGTCTAGTTGGATGCATCTTCGAAAATGTTTACTAGGGCTGGCTTTCTAAATCCATTCTCGGAATTTACTCTGAAAAATGAAATGTGCACATAGTGGCAGCGGGAAGTAGTTAGCCTCAAAATCACACAGACATTAAAGAGGAGGTGCTTTCAAGAGACTTGCAGTTTGAGTGTTAGGGAAAGGTATATTAGAATCATCAATGCTTTACACTTAGGAACTAGTTCGATTGGCTTTATTCCATGTTGTTACTAGGAAGGCTGAATGGAATAATGTGTTTGCTCTTCCAGGGAATCTTTTTGGAAAAATTTCCTCCAGAGGGACTTTTAAGATGCAAATTTGGAAGCAGTTTACAAATGGGGGAAATGAACAAGTAGGATTTATTTTTTGACTATGAAGAGAAAAAATGCTCCCAATGAACTTGCTTAGTTGTACAAAAGGTGTAACGAGACTGGAAAGTACACTAGGATTTAACACCCAGATAGAGAAACCTACAGAAAGCTTTGGTCATGACTCAGCAGCAGCCATTAGGAGTTCTTGCTGGAGTTTTTGTTTGTTTGTGTTTTAATTTAATAAGATGTCCTTTATCAGTTTATGCCATTTTCTCTTGCAACACCCTGTACATAAAGGAGGCTTTATTGTTGAAATTTTTTTAATATGATAGTAATTTAAATAGAAAATGAGTTATTTAAAACCAAAAATAACCATAATATGCTTGTCAAAATCTATTGACAGCAAACAAAGATGTTATTATCTCATACATGAATACAATACTAGATTAAGAAAGGCAAAAGAAAATTTTCACATTTACTCTATTTAAGGTGACCAGCTCAAATTTACCCAGGGCTTTCCTGGTTCTAGCAACCAAAAATCATGAGTCTTGAGAACCTCCTCAGTCCCAGGCAAATTACGGTGACACTACCCTACAACTGACCCAAAATAACAAAAGATTTTGAAAATGTAATGCAATAAAGCAAGAAAAAAAGGATATTTAGCAAAAATAAAATGCAATATAAGTTTACTGATTTTGAGGGCAAAAATATATTGGCATGAATGAAACAATACAGGAAAAATCTTAAGTATTGCTGACAACACCGTTAATCACCCAAAATGTACTTATTTTTGTCAAGTTTCATTCTATTCTGTTATATATCCATGCATAATTTTTACACAGTTGTAAAGAATTGAATACAAATTTTCTGTGTATCTAGATTATTTTATTAGAATGACATTCCATATTATTTATTTTCATAATTGTATTTTAAAAGGCTGTGCAATATTTTTTGGGGAGATATACACTTTAATCATCTGTCTAGTGCTCAGGTATTTAGATTACTTCTTTAAGTAATGTTTTTAACTATCTTAACATTTTTAGAACTGGAATTGATAGATAAGGGAGTGTGGCAAATTTTATGATTGTTAGGTTGGCGCAAAAGTAATTGCAGTTCTTCAATTAAAAGTAAAGGTAAAAATTGCAATTACTTTTGCACTAACCTAAAACCATTTACCATATTACTTTCCAAAACCATTTAAATGATTCACATCATCATGAGCAGCAATACACATGTGTTACTTTAAGAAATCATGATTACTTTTTTGTCCCTATTATAAGAAGTGTTAAATGGTTCTTTATAATTATTCAATTTGATTTTTAGGAAGTTGGTTATTTTTCTATGTATTGATTTCTTGCCATATTTCATCTTTGGTGAATTTTCTGTATTTTTGCCATTAAATTATAGTTGTCAACATTTTTCTTACCAATTGATGGATACATAAAAAAAGTTACTAAATCTGTATTATATATAATGCATATAAAGTTAATTTTTCTCTTTTTCCCTACCTCCTGCCCTATATCTGAATACTGATGCTGTTTCCTCTACTGTAATGTCTGATAATCATCCTTTCTTTCAATTTATTCAACCACATACCAACCCATTCTCTTCACCAGTCTGAATGCCTCCTGTATCTTCCTTCTGCTTTTTATTTCCTCTGTTGTAGGTTACGTCACCCACACTTGTTGAACAGCCCAATTCATATGACAAAAAACCTGTTATAAATCCGTCCAATCCTGTCTCTTCCCACTGACTCAGTTTGCTAATCTTTTTCTCTTCAACTTTGCTCTCCACATCTATTAACCTTCACGGATTTAGTTTTCTTAAGAAACCATCCTTTATAATGCATAATCTGAATAGGCTAAAATGGCATCAAGGATTAAGTAACGAGGGAGTTATGTGCTGGACCCACTGATAGAATGGGATACTCACTGAACACGACATGGGAAGCATGGGCTAGGGTAGGGCTGAGGAGAGAAGGCCTGATAAAGGCAAATGGCCACAACTGTTGGCAAATGAAAGAGGACATTAAAAAGGAGATTTTTTTTTATTTATAATTTTGCCCGGGTGAGTCCTATTTCAGAAGCCTTTTCTTATCACACTTTTAATAAAATAAGACAAGAACAAAAAACTCAAAAGGCCGACTTTGTAAGGTCTCTGCTGAGCAAATCCTTGCTAAGGAGATGGTGTTGGGTAGTGGAAAAAACACTGAATCTAAGATCTAAAGACACAGGTTTCCATCCGGCTCTGACATGTTTTAGTTGTCATTTAATTTTATTCAGCCTTAAAAAAGATGAGAATTTTGCAATATGTGACTTGGATGAACCTTAGGACATAATACTAAATGAAATAAGCCAGTCACAGAAGGACAAATACTTCATGATTCCACTCATTTGAGGTATCTAAAATAGTCAAACTCATAGAAGCAATGAATAGAATGGTGGTTGCCAGGGACAGGAGGGAGGAGTTGATGGGAAGTTGCTAATCAAGGAGTATAAAACTTCAGCTATGCAAGATGAATCAGTTCTACAGACCCTCTGCACAACTTTGTGCCTATACATAATAATATTTATTGGGAACTTAAAAATCTTTTGAGGTTAGATCTCATTAAGTATTCTTACCACAATAACATAAAAAAAAGAAACAAAATAACCTCTTAGTATCCTAGTTTCTGCTTCCTTAAAATGAGGACGATATGCATGCATGAAAAAAATACTCAGTCTCCATCAATATACCTTCTTATATGTTACTGTCATTATGTAGCTTGTAGATACATCTGACTTGTTGTAAGTCTGTCTAAATGTTACTGTTAAATCAGTTTGAAAACCATGTGTAGAGACTGTTTGTGTTTATTTATGTAAAGTATGATAGGGAGACGGTAAAAGGGCCTGATATGGATATTAGGAACTCCGGATTCAAGTCTAGCACTGGCTGCTAACTTTATGGCCATGGCAAAATTGTTCAATTACAGTGCTTCAGCTTAATACTTATCTATCAAATTAGGGTTTAGACTAGATTACTTTGAAGATCTAATGTGACTCTAAAACTCATTCGTCTAAAAGAATTGAACATAAATTCTCAACCCAGTTTTAAACAATTGAGGACTATTTTACAATTTGCTAAATCCATCTCCGCGTGTTATTCCATAGACGCTAGGTTTTCCTGACCCTTAGTGCCACCCTTACAGCATCTCTTCTTGGACATCAATTTTTAGGGATTGTAGCACTTATGAAAAATTAATCACCAGAGAACAATTCTTCCTTCTTCTATTTCCCACCCAAGCTACTGCTCTTCAAATTGTTACCTCATTTGTATGCAGTGGCCCAGCATCAAAGTGGAACAATAGGGACAAGCAGAAAAGCCTTCATGCTCCCGGAAACAAAGAGAATATGTACTGCGGAGGCACTGCACACACAACAGTGATCTTACCACTTGGAAAGGCAATGGGGAAGTTATTAATGGAGCAAAGCTTCCCCACTCTGTATGTGTTTAACGTTCTGAGGACAAAGATAAGAAAATCTTGAACACAAGTGGAGTAGGTGGTTTTGTTTTTTAATCAAAAACACAAGTCCCAAAGCAGAATAGTCTAAAGTTTTGCTAGATTGCTTTGTGGTAGATTTGCACCCTCTACGTAGAACTACAGAGAGAACTTGGGGGACATAAACAATGGAGCAGAGAGATTACCAAGATAAAATGTCAGGAGTTAAAGGGAAGAATGAGACGCTGAGGGAAGGTGAAGAGCAGACCAGGTGGGAAGCGTTGAGCGGGTTCACTAACATGGAGCTTCTCACCTCTGGAGCCCTGGGCTTCCTATGCTGGTCTGCCTGAGGACATTCACCAGTTTTACATGGGGATTCACTGAAATTGCTGCTTGTAGACCTAACACTGGGTTACAACAGTATAGCTAACTCTTCCTAGCCCTGGAAGTGAAAAGAGAAAGCAGTGTTTATACAGGCCCATGTGCCAAGCAGAGCACTAGACATTTTACTTATCACATTCAGTATCAAAGCAATTATCTGAAGGACTAGAATTTTTTTTCTAATAATTAAAGAGAGGTACAAAGAGGTTAATATTAGGCTCCTTCTCTGCTTTTCATAAAGTGACATTTTTCTCCCCCTAATTAGTAAATAATTTGACACACAGTGTTTTTAATAACTAATCATTCTTTTTTTATGACTGATCTTTCAATAATCATTTAAGCAGCCATAGAAATCAGAGCTGGAGGTGAACTAAGAGCAGATAGCATCTGCTCCAACTCCCTCATTTTAGAGCTGAGGAAAGCAAGATCTACAATGATTAAATAACTCACCTAGATTTACATAGTTAATTAGCTAATGGCAGTGTCAAAAGAGAATCTAGGTTTACTACCCAGTCTAATACATTTTTCCACTGCTAGACTTGAGTGATGCTCAAATGTCATTTTAAGTAACAAGGCCAAGATACACATTCAACATTTATCAACTCTCCTTAATTTAACCCCCATGTATGAATTTGCAGGTTTCTAATTTATTTTTATTCAATACTTGCATCCTTTATTTTTAATATCCCTTACTGCCTAAAGACCATTCAATCCATGATTAATTAACATTCCCCCACCCAAAACATATTGTCTACCTCATTAATAGTGTTGTGATTAGATCTATAATAATTCTTTAATCTTCATGATTATCTATTACCAGCTGTAAAAACCTATCCCTTTCAATAATTTGTAATTTAATGAGATTTCTAAACTTAGCTAGTTTTAAAAAATACTTAAAATATTTTTAAAATTATAACTAAACAATACATGCACAAAGTAACCAGTCCTAACAGTGTGAAAAGGAATAACAAGTCTCCCCATAATTTTGCATCATCAATGCCCTTCTCCAGAGGCTGTCCTGGTTAAAATTTTGTGTATTTGATGGGTTTTAAATCCTCTCAATAGCACTTACATCTGTATTAATTTTTAATAAAATCAAAGAGAAAATAAAATACCACACTAAAAACTGATATATCTTTTGCATTTCTTTTCGTTATTAAGGCTGTTCCTCTAATAAACTGGCAAATGTTATTCCATGACAAATAAGAAATTACAATGAAATTTTGATCAATTTTGATGTGACATCTTTATGTTAAATATGTTTTTACCTTTTTTGGAGAACTGAATATTATGATAATCAACCTCACTTCAAATGCCAAAGAATAAAGTGATATTTACAATGCAATATAGACTGAGGTAAAAAGTAAAAATTCTAGAAAAAAATTTTCATATGAGATAATTTTTTGAAAATCATCTTTTATTATTTTAGATAGTATTCAATTGATCACCATGCATATAATTGTTTTTTATGTGTAGAGTTTAAAGTGAAGAAACATTAAATTTCTCATATATATTGACTCATGCCACTCCACCATTGGTATATATTTTTTTTTATTTCTGAAATAACATCTTTGGCTACTTAAGGAAAACATTGACACCATATTGAATATTATATTAGTTTCCTGGAGCTGTCATTAAAAAGCAGTATAAACTGGGTGGCTTAAACAACAAAAATTTATGGTCTCACAGTTCTGGAGGCTGAAAGTTCAAACTCAAGGCATCAGGAGAGTTTATTCCTTCTGAGGTCACATTCACAAGTACTGGGGGTTAAGAGCTCAACATCTTTTAAGGGTTTACAATTCAACTCACAATAAATATGGTTGAAAAAGTTCTCTAAACTGAGAAAACAAAAGTACCACCAATGTATAGGGTAGTAGTCCCATCTTACTTGTGGAGCTATAAGAGCTTCCAGCCCCTACATGAGAAGCAGGGTGAGGCATGGGGAGCATGTGGGACTCATGACAGGAGGCTGAGGGCTGGAGGTAGAAAGGCCCACCCCACCCAGCAAAGAAATAACTAGAATCACAGACACGGTTACAAGTGAGGTGCACCTGGGAGCCCATGCCCGTGGCGAACTTGAGGTCAAAGCAGAGAGGAGACAGAGCCAAAGACAAGCCGTGTGTAGGGATAGTCATCAGAGGCTTCACAGCAGGAAGACTTCATTTGAAAAAATGAGATCTGTCTTCCATGATTGGGCCTAATGCCCAGATGGCTGGACATTCCCCTCACACATACAGGGCCTGGGCTTTATGGGGTAGAATCCATCACTGGGAAAGCTGTCACAAGACAGTGGGTTTGCTCCAGAAGCCAGAAAGTTCTCTGGTTTATGCAACTTCAGCCTTTTTTTTTTTTTTTTTTTTAATTCCAATGGGAGCAAAACTGGCTAGCTATATGGAGAAAGCTGAAACTCGATCCCTTCCTTACACCTTATACAAAAATTAATTCAAGATGGATTAAAGGCTTAAATGTTAGACCTGAAACCATGAAAAACCTGGAAGAAAACCTAGGCAATACCATTCAGGACATAGGCATGGGCAAGGACTTCATGTCTAAAACACCAAAAGCAATGGCAACAAAAGCCAAAATTGACAAATGGGATCTAATTAAACTAAAGAGCTTCTGCACAGCAAAAGTAACTACCATCAGAGTGAACAGGCAACCTACAGAATGGGAGAAAATTTTTGCAATGTACTCATCTGACAATGGGCTAATATCCAGAATCTACAATGAACTCAAACAAATTTACAAGAAAAAAATCAAACGACCCCATCAAAAAGTGGACAAAGGACCTGAACAGACACTTCTCAAAATAAGACATTTATGCAGCCAAAAAACACATGAAAAAATGCTCATCATCACTGGCCATCAGAGAAATGCAAATCAAAACCACAGTGAGATACCATCTCACACCAGTTAGAATGGCCATCATTAAAAAGTCAGGAAACAACAGGTGCTGGAGAGGATGTGGAGAAATAGGAACACTTTTACACTGTTGGTGGGACTGTAAACTAGTTCAACCATTGTGGAAGTCGGTGTGGAGATTCCTTGGGGATCTAGAACTAGAAATACCATTTGACCCAGCAATCCCATTACTGGGTATATACCCAAAGGATTATAAATCATGCTGCTATAAAGACACATGCACACGCATGTTTATTGTGGCACTATTCACAATAGCAAAGACTTGGAACCAAGCCAAATGTCCAACAATGATAGACTGGATTAAGAAAATGTGGCACATATACACCATGGAATACTATGTAGCCATAAAAAATGATGAGTTCATGTCCTGTGTAGGGACATGGATGAAGCTGGAAACCATCATTCTCAGCAAACTATCACAAGGACAAACCAAACACCGCATGTTCTCACTCATAGGTGGGAATTGAACAATGAGAACACATGGACACAGGAAGGGGAACATCACACACTGGGGCCTGTTGTCGGGTGGGGGGAGGGGGAGGGATAGCATTAGGAGATATACCTAATGCTAAATGATGAGTTAATGGGTGCAGCACACCAACATGGCACATGTATACATATGCAACAAACCTGCACATTGTGCACATGTACCCTAAAACCTAAAGTATAATAAAAAAATAAAAAATAAATAAATTACCCAGTCTCAGGTAGTTGCTTATAGCAATGTGAGAACAGACTAATATAGTCTGTATGCTGTGTTCAATGTTGACAACCATAACTATTGTGCCTACTCCTTTGATACCTCTGTTCTTTTTCTTTTCCCCCAACTTTTAAGTTCAGTGGCATCATGTGCAAGATGCGTGGGTTTGCTACATAAGTAAAAGTGTGCCATGGTAGTTTACTGTACAGATCATCCCATAGCCCAGGTATTAAGCTCAGCATCCATTAGCTATTCTTCCTGATGCTATCCCACACACAGTGTGTGTTGTTCCCTATGATGTGTCCATGTGTTCTCATCAGTCAGATCCCACTTATAAGTGAGAACATGTGGTGTTTGGTTTTCTGTTCCTGCATTAGTTTGCTGAGGATAATGGCTTCCAACTCTATCTATGTCCCTGCAAGGGACATGATCTTGTTCCTTTTTATGGCTGCATAGTATTCCATAGACACCTCTGTTTCATTGGCCGGTTCTTCTTCACACTGAGTTACTGAGTTAGCCTGGCAGGAGCTTTCAAGAAACTTGAGTGAAGGAAATTAGGAGTGCAGGACTGAATCAGGGAGCTCACATTTTGAGTAGTAGATCCCAATCCCAAGACCCATGAGCAGGTATTGAGTCTTTGGTCCAGATGGAAACACTAGGAAACTGTGTCAGTTAAGCGGTCTACTATTTCCTTCTGGGTTTAATCTTCGGTAATAATAATCATGGTATCCTGAAACAGTTTACAACCTTGCACAGTAAGTAAAACACTATTGTGGACCTGCAATGGAGGCATTCTACATCAGCTAGCTTTAAAAAACTGTATATTGTTATTTTTTAGATTAAAAATATGTTGCGTGTCTACTATAATGAAATAATGCAGAAATACATAAAGGAAAAAGTAAAATACATCGACTTTTTCTATACTAAAGAAATAGAAATGGAGTTTTTGAAAGACTGTTATATCGGTAAATTAAGGTATCTGTTTGTCTTCAAAAATGTTAAAACAGAAGTTTTTACTGAAGCACAAATACATAAGATATCACATTCCAAAGGGACACTTTAGACCATTGCGTGAAATTTTCAAAGACATTGCCAAACACCATTAACAGTACTCTTGAAATCCCTCATTCACAATAAGGACACATAAGTGTTGGAGATTGTATTAGTCAAAAGTCAAATTTACTACAGTGGTAGTAAATAGATCCTGAAACCTCAGGGGCTCACATAAAGTAACTTTCTTGTTCACATAGAGTCCACTGAGGGCTGGGCAGCTCTGTAGGGTAGCTGCCCTCCAAATGGTCATTCAGGGATCCAGGTTGTTTCCATCTTGTGGTTTCACCACCTCGACACAAGTTTTCCATGGTTGCCATGGCAAAATAGATATAGCATGGACAACTCATATCCGCTCTTCCATACTTCAAACTGGAAGTGACTGATTATAGCTTATTGGCCAGAATTAGCATTTTTGTAATGACAGACACATAGCACTCAATAAATTGTGGCTCTTACCATTATGGTTATTGGAAAACAACATTTTGAGTAACTGGAAAAGAGTTCATCATGTGTAGTTACCATGGTTAATTAACTATTAACCTGCTGTAGGACATTTCTATTGTGTCCTTTGTTGTTGTTGTTGTTATTATTATTATTATTATTATTATTTAGAATCAGGGTCTTACTCTGTCATCCAGGCTGGAGTGCAGTGGGATGATCATGGCTCACTGTAGCTTCAACATTCTGGGCTCAAGTGATCCTTCTGCCTCAGCCTCCTGAGTAGCTGGAATTATAGGCACGTGCCACCATACCTGACTAATTTATTTTTTGTAGAGACAGAGTCTCACTATGTTGTCCAGGCTGATCTTGAACTCCTGGCGTCAAACAATCCTCCCACCTAAGCCTCCCAAAGTGCTGAGATTACATGCATCAGCCAACGTGCCCAGTCACGTGTCCTTTTTTCACTCTTACAAATAATACATATGCAAAGACAAAACATGTCTTTATATAAATCTTTGTCTTCATATATGATTTTTTAGAAGTGACTCTTGATACATATGCCAAATTGCATGCTAGAAATGTCAGACTCATTTATCCTATCACCAGCAATGTAAGAAGCATATTTATCAAAATGTCACAAGTATTAAATGCTATGTTAAATAAATAGACAACTTTGATTCCTCCACATTTGAATTTGGTGCATATAGTCACTCACATTATTGTAATTATCAGAGGACAAATTTGACTCTTCCACTGAAATGCAAGCCCACGAATCAAGGGGCCATAAGTATCTTTTCAGCTATTATTCCCAGCACTTAGCCCAGTGCCTTGAATACAGTAGGAACACAGTAAACGTGTTTTAAAATTACAAGTGAAAAGTGGCATATCTTTAGTGCTTAAATTAGTGCTTTTTAAATTATCAATGTTGGCTTTTTTCTCATGCTTTCTACCTGGCTGAATTTCGTGGAATTGTCTCTTAATTCATTTACCTATTTTTCTACTGTTATGTTAGTTGTTTTTCTCACCAATTTGTAAATGTTCTTCATATAATAATATTAATCCATTATCATGTTTGTTTCAAATATTTCCAAGCTTTTGTTAACTTTAGTTATATGAGGTCTTTAATAAATATTTTTAAACTTATGTGTCAAATCTCTCAATTTTTGTTTCTCATAGAGGAAATTCCATTCCTCTAGCCTCGTGTTTCCTTGAGGGGACTTCCTCTCTCCTTCATTCTTCACTTCTCATCAAGGGAAGAGGCAGGACATATCTGACTGGTGAAATTCTCTACTTTCATCTTCTCTGGACTCAGTTCTCAAGGAGGGTGATCTTTGAACTCTATGAGGAAGCTCACAGGAGCAAGCATTGAGCCTGTACAAGAGCCTGAACTTGACCAGTCTGCCAGTAGCTAGGTGGTTAAGATTAATTCTGGGGGAGAATAGAGACTCTCATTAGAACAGATTAAATCTCTATTCTCTAATCAACCTTAACAATTATGATCTGTCTGACTCTTTTGTTTCCTATGAATTTGTTTTATACTTGGAGCAGAGAGGATATAATTGTCCCTCAATAAACCCCATCATTTTCCCTTGTGCTTTATTCAATTGTTTTTGTTTTGAAAGTCTTTCTCATCTAAAATTGCATAAATATTTGCCCATATTTTCTACTTGTTTTTTTAATACAGTATTTATAAAAGTTTCTCATAAAATTTATTTTTAAAATAATATAGAGAAGTAATCAACATTACTGTACAATAGTAAATATTAAAAATGAAGATAAAAATTAAAATCATACTTAATTTCATACTGTGTAGCTTCTACTGCCAAAATTACTGTGCGTTTTTTTGCAAACTTAACTTTATGTTTAATTGATTTAATTGTTTACTGTCAATTTTTTTTACATCAGGATTTCTCTATTCTTGAACTTTTAATTTTGACTTATCTTTTGTTGGGCTCCAAAATATGATATACAGAAACTGTATTCATAATGCAGTTTCTGAACCTTGCATATATAAGAATGTTTTCCTGTTGTTTCACCCAGGAACCAGAACTTTGCTCTATAGCCCTCAATTCTCAATTGTACGGCATTTCAACTCTCTTTTCTCTCCCCTCAAACTTTGTAGACTCTACTTCTTTTTACCTTCTGGCATTTATTGTTGCAAAGGAGAAAGCTGAATACTTGTCTAATTTTTAATTCAATGCAGGTGATCTGTGTTTTCTCCTTGCATACAGGTAGGAGTCTCTCTCTATTTGAATATTCAAAAAATTCCCAAGGATTTGTCTAGCTATGAATATCTCCTTATTAATTGTGACTGGAGCATGAAAAGCTATTTTAATGTGCATATTCAGAATTTTGGGGTATGTGAGGAACAAGAAAGCATTCTTAAAATATATTTGATTATTGTCTCATTTCCAATTATTGCGTATTCTTCCTCGGGAACTGCCATATTTGTCATCTTCTCTCATTGTGTTCATTTCTTAGTCCTTCCCCTGCAATTTGAGATCGTTATTCAAGTTTGTCCTCAACATCACAGACTCAATTTTTCATTATGTCAATTTCACTCTTTCTCTACTCTGTACCCTTAATTCTCCCAAGACATTGTATTGAATGCCTTCCTGATTTTATCTGGTGCTCATTCTCATATCATCTGGTTCTATCCTTATGACTTTCTAGTTTCTACTTTTGTCTTTATGAAGATACAAAGCAGTTTTCTAAAACTACCACTTTAACAGGTTTGTTCTTTTTCCCAAGTTAAGCCTCTGGATTAATGCTTAGTTTTTCTTTCATCTCCTACATCCCTCAGTTAGGAGGATGCTCTTTAGTCCTGGTATTCAAAGGCAAGCAGAGTGGACAGTCTCCCCTTGGTTCTACTCACTGACCATGTGATGCTGGTGGAATCCTCTTCTGCCAACTAAAGGTGGGTGGTAGTTGGTAAAAATTCTTGTGTTTACCAGGCATTCTTCTAGCGCTGACATTTGTTCTTCTCTTACTTTAACCCACTAGTTCTCTTCTACTTTGGTCAGTTCTTGAAAACATCTAGTCTTAGGAGTGAAGCTTCTTTTGAAGCTTACAGACTTACTCATGGTCCCATCTTTGTCCTCATTCTTAAAGGACAGGACTTTTGTGGTCATAATATAACCAAAATCTCCTTATGCATAATTTGAAGACCTGAGAGGTAGGGGTTAACACATCCAGAACTGATCCCCTGCAGGCCAGCTTCTCAGAAAAGAAGATGGATGCTAGCAAAGCTCCATAGAAACTAGTTAGGCTCAGTGCTCAAGGCAATCAATCATGACCTATTGCAAAGGCTTGTCAGGAGGCCTCTCTCTCCTGACAGGGGAGAGGTTGGTGTTCCCCAAACTATGATTGCCCATGTGGTAAATCTTACTATTTGTATGCCATGCCCTATGACTGCAACCACAAGGCCTCTCTCCTTGGTCCCTCGCCCCCTCCCTGACATCCCCTGCTGATCATGCAGGGGAGGGGCTGATGTTACATCAAATCATGAATGCTGAACTGTACCAAGGCTTTGCCATGTCATATTGCATTGCGTCTGGCTCCTAATCATACAGCATCTGATGACAGGATAATGGGAGACCAGAACCCTGCTATTGTTCCTGCCTCTGCAAGTTCTCACAAAGCAATGCTGTTCCCAGTTGGTCTGCTGTGAGTGCTGCTTACCAAGTTACCTTGCTAGCATGGCAATTGTTCCAGTAAATGGAATATCTGTCTAGGCACCCATCATGGCCTTCCAGAAGCAAGTCAGGAAAGCAGAGATAGATTAAAGACTCAAAAAGAGGGTCTAGTAGCAGAGTTGTTGTCAGCCTTTGGGAGTTGGTGACTATTAGCAGGAATGACCCCTAGGAAACTGAGGAGTGGGAGACCTACAGGGTTAAGACTCAATGATAGAATGTATTGTTTTTTTTATTGAGAGTAAAATAAGTTGCCAAGGATGGGATGGATACTGTACGGAGAAGAAAGCTGAACCACTGCTTCATAACACTCATGGAAAAATAAAACAATATCACATAGTGCCATGATCACTAAAGAATGGGTAGAGGAGATCATTAGGGAAGGGTACTGACCATCAGCAAACAGGGATAAGTGGGCTCCAATTCTAACTCCTCTCTATGAGATCAAAACGGGAAAGGGGACAGTCCCTTATAGTGGTGGCCTCCTCCAGAAGTCTGTTGCTGGGTCTGCCTTCCACTGCTAGGTGTTTCAAGGAAGGGCTGGTAGTTATTCCAATGTGTTTTCACAATACTGTGCTGCTCCTGGTGCCTTCTGAGCTGCTGGCAATTTATAGAGATACACTAGCTAGTGTCTGTCCAAAAACTGTCAACAATAAATTTTAGGATCCGAACTGAGCAAGCTAGTCAGGACAGCTGTTTCTTTCTTCAGAAGTCCCCCAGTCATTGGAAGAACTTGGAATTAATGCTTAGATTATGGTTAGCCTTACTCCAACTCTGTACTAAAGTCATACAGGAGGGTCTTCCAAACCGGAAAATGTGCACTTTCTATGTTGTTCTTACAATGGTCTCCCCTGTCTTGTCTGCAGTGAATATATTCAGTAACTTGGGGTTGTCACCAATCATCTATCATTCAGGAGGACATCTAATTTTCCTCCGGGTTTCCCACAGCAAAGTCAATATCTAGACTCAAAGCTAATGGGTCGAAATGGAATGGGCTGCTGATGAAGTGGGAGATGATACTTACAAGCCACCCACTGGAATTGGGAGAAGGGAAAGGACTAAAATGGGGACTGAAATGAAGGGTTAACTTGTCCAAGACTGACCTCTCCAGTCTAGCCCCCGACAAAGAAGGCTGGCCTCCTGCGCAGCTCAACGTAAACCATCTAGTCTCAGTGCTTAAGTCCATTAATTTGGTCAAAAGCAAGGCTTGAACTTAGCTCATCATGGGGAAGAGGAGCGAGGAAAGTGCTGGTGCTTCCTCAACTATGAATGCTGGTGTGGTAAACCCTACTGCTAGTTTGCCTGCCCACCAAACCTCACCAATAAAGCTGCAACTGCAAGGCTTGGACCCCAGTCCCTCATCATGCCAGAGAAGAGGCTGGCATTGTATCCAACCACTAATGCTGACCTGGCAGGATAGGATTGAAATGAAGGCTGTGCCACTCATCTTGCTATTGTTCCCTGGCCTCAAATCATACCAAAGGAGGAGCTGGTGTTTCCCCAGTCATGTCTGGCCCCGATAGACCTCTGTGTGCAGCTCTAGAATGAATGGGAACATCTATTGATCCAGTGTCTGAGAGCTTTCTCCAGTGCCCCACAGACACAGTGAGAATGCTGCTTGTCCATTTGTCCTGTTTGCATAATAAAAACCTTACAAATAAGGTCACAATTCTGAAAGAGATACAGATTTGTTCCAAGTGTTTTTCAGTTGATGACTACTCCAAGCCAGACACCCCAGGTAAAGATCTGAAGATATTTGACCTGAGGAATGAGACTGCCAGCCCTTGAGCCAAAGGGAACCAGGCCATGCCGCACACCAAAGACCCATTTTTAGCAGCAGTGGGGACTTGAACCTGTCTACTGTTCATGACTCTGGCCAGGGAGCGCTGCGTGGGGCTCTGGTCACATTTACACCAGTGGGATGAACATGACCCCTGACTGTAGCCATGTTCCCAGTCTCTGTGGCTCTGGCTTCTGCTGATGTTCCTCATTTGCTCTGCTATGGTTCCCTGAGTGTGCTGGAGCCCTGCCAAGGACTATAGCCTGCTTGGTTGGGCCCTGACAACCTACCCGTTGCCATCTGCCAGCTAATGTCCCACTTTAGCATGAATGAGGGCACCCCTGGAATCAGGATGCTGCCACCTGCCCCTGGGCACAGCTGCCACCTAGCTGTTGCTGCATGGCCTCCATTCGCTTGTCTGGACCAATCAGATCAGATATGCGGAAGCTGGGCCATCATCGCCTCAGAGGGAACCCTCTAGCCAGGTAAGTCCCCACTCCACTCTAGCCACATATTCTTGAAAGTCCTAATTCACTTTTTTTAGGGTGAAAATTCTACCCCATATTACAGAACCTTCACAGATAATTTTCACCCTCACTAGGTACATCAAACACTCAAAGTTAATCTCCAGAGTTTTCATCAACACTGACTTAGTTGTTTTATCTGTCAGGCAATAAAGGTATGATTCTAGGGTTTATGAACTATTTAAGGGCTTAGAAAAATATTTTAGATCTGACAAAAGTAGTTCCAAAACAAAATAACACACTCTCAAATGATCTCAAAAGCAAAAGCCTTTACAATTCTTCATAACCCAAACTTTTTTTTTTTTTTTTTTTTTTTTGAGACGGAGTCTCGCTCTGTCGCCCGGCTGGAGTGCAGTGGCACAATCTCGGCTCACTGCAAGCTCCGCCTCCCGGGTTCACGCCATTCTCCTGCCTCAGCCTCTCTGAGTAGCTGGGACTACAGGCGCCAGCCACCACGCCCAGCTAATTTTTTGTATTTTTAGTAGAGACGGGGTTTCACCGTGGTCTCGATCTCCTGACCTCGTGATCCGCCCACCTCAGCCTCCCAAAGTGCTGGGATTACAAGCGTGAGCCACCGCGCCCGGCCATAACCCAAACTTTTTACTTATGAAATATGAGTGCATTTCATCATCCAATAGGGTGGAGCATCTAAACTCGAGCAAGCCAAGGACTTGAGAGTGTAATCTCATGGCAGACCCTCCCTGACTGCTCACATTTTCCAACCTCATCTTTTCCTTCAGTCGCTGTGTGGCTGCCACTAAGTGGTAGGTGCGACCATGGTGCCGTGCGTACTAACCACAGGGCCCATAGGCAGAGTATTTCTTGAACAAATGGGTGCATAGATGAATGAATAAATAAATTAAGCAATGTATAAATCCTCCAACAGAAATATTTTAAGATATTTTTAAAAATCAGAATGAGAGGGGAATGGGGAGTTGTTGCTTAATGAGTAAAGAGTTTCAGTTTTGCAAGGTGAGAAAGTTCTGGAGATTGGTTGTGCAACCAAGTGAATATACTTAACACTGCTAAATATACTTAGAGATGATGAAGATGTCTAAGTTTTATGTTATGTTTTTCACCACCATAAAAAATTGAAAAATCAAACAAAATTTTAAAAAAGTAGAAATAAAATTTACAGAAAAATTCAAAATACACTTATGACAGCTATCTGAATCTCACTACAGCCACTCTTCAGTTTCATCAACACAGGCCTGACTAATTTGTCCTATTTTCACATAATACGTATGATTTATTCTATGGCTTCTTTTGGGGGGGGTCAGTAATTGACAGTTCCATTTGACAGTCCAGTCAGAATTTGATGGTGCAATTACAAAAACAAAATAAAAACAATTTTACTTTCAATTTTATATAAGGAAGAACTTAACCCTTTTGTACAGTTTGAAAAATAAAACCTGACTTTTAGCAACAGGCTAGAAATTTTTAACAAATTTGAAATAACTTCTCAATTTATAGTAAGCCATATCTCCTCAGTGTGTACATTTATAATCACCTAGAGTCTCTGCACTCAGAAATAACTACTGTTAACATGTTAGTGTATTATATATGTACAACATAAATATATTTTACATTGTTTTTATTCTTATTTTTCTATTTAATGTATCAGGAGCATTTTCTGAAATTAACACATATTTGGGGTTTCCTATATTAATTTGGAATAAAATCCAAAGTCCTCACCTTGGCCTACAAGCCCCAGTGTGATCTATCCTAAGCCTCCCTGTCTAATTTCAGCTTCTTCCACTTCCCACCTTCCACTCACTGTCTTCTAGTCACACTGGCCTTCTTGCTGGTCCTTAGGCAATGATCAGCATGCACTTGCCTCAGGACCTTTGCACTTATTGCATCTTCCCTCTGGAACCCCTTTCTTCAGATTTTCACAAGGGCTTCTCCCTCATTTCATTGCTGTCTCACCTTATAATAGATAAGCACCTTATATAAAGTGATAACCATTGTGTATCCCCTTGCTCTACTTTATTATTTATTGTAGCACTTAACACTGACTTAATATTATATTATACAGCTATTGATTGTTAAGACCTGGTTTTCCTAGAAGAATGTAAGCTCTACAAGGGCAGAGACTTTGTCTTGTTCATTCTTCTATCCCCTGACACTAGGTTCTAAATCACCATTTGTTGAATGAACCAATGACTTTTGCTTTAACCTATTTCATGACTGCACAGAACTCTGTTGCATGGATGTTGCTAAATACATTTAGCTAATTCCCTTTTCTGGGATACTATAGATTGCACTGCAGTGGAATACTTAAATATGTTCCCTTAAATACAGTAGTTTTCCACTGTTTTATCCGAGTTAATTACATTGAGTGCAGCAGCTTCCTAGGATCCCCCTTCCCCTTGACCCTCCTCCCACAGTTTGTATCACAGACAGACTGGTATCACACTCCTTTCCTTGCCCTCCGTGTACAGAAGCTTAAGTCCAAGCTCTGACTGCTGGTGTGTCCCTATTCTACCTTCCCACTGTGGTTTCCCAGAGTGGGAGGAGGGGGGAGGGTCACAAAAAAATAACTAAGGGGTACTAGGCTTAGTACCTGGGTGATGAAATATCTATACCACAAACCCCATGACACAAGTTTACCTATGTAACAAACCTGCATATGTACCCCTGAACTTAAAATAAAAGTTAAAAAAATCATTTAACTATTCCAAAAAACACCCTACACTTCCCACTGGACGCAGGTTGTCCCTCTTACCAGTTGCTCTAATTATGCTTTAGTGTACACTGTTCCCTCTTCACAGAATATATTCCTATTTATTTACAAGCCTAAATTCCACCCATCTTCCAAGTCCCTTGCCAGTCCCTCCTGACTGCATCGTGCCTTCCTTGAATCTAGTCTGCATGATCTGTCACTTCTCTAAGCTTTTCTAATACTCCCTATGTCTAGCCATGCATGGTGGTTTCTGACCACATTCAGGCACTTCATGAGCTTTAGCTACAATCACATGAACTACAACTTCCTGAAGCACTTTCAAAGTCCTATGCAGTCCTAGTCACAAAATAATAAATATTTTTAAAATTTAGCAGTTTCACCAAAGTAAAAACTTTTATGCAAAATGAGATAGTGTTTGAGGGAAGAAATGGCATTATTCAAGATCAAATCTTTTCATCTTTCCCTATATTTTCTTTGCATATTATCTACACACTATTCTTCCATAAAAATTTTCCATTCTTAAATTCCTATTTGCAATCCTTGATCAGCCACTATACAAAATCTATTTCTGACAATTTTGTTGTTGTTTTAGATTTTGGCTTGTCTTAACATTATTAAGTATGAAGTTATTTTTAAATGAGTATTTCATTCAGGAATTATTTTAAAAATCATGATGAGGTGGTATGTGAGTTATACAGATATTTCTTGGTTTTCATATAAGGGGCATGGGGCATTATGAAAATCACAAAGTATAACTTTCATTCTTTTCATCCTGTGTGTGGAGGGGTGGGGGAGGATGCTTTCTCTTGGTGAGGATGTTACCGGGTGGGAACTGTAGGCTGAGCACTCAGGCAGAAGCATGAGCAAGGGATTCTGCAAAAAATATTCTGCAAGGAATACTGAAGCTGGGTCCATAAGTCACATGGTTTTGCTTTTTGATATCAATAATATACATGATTATGCTGAAATCTCAGGTCTTTTTCTAGACCACCAAGTGTTTTTCCATTGTGTGATCTCAGGATCCCCCAAAACACACCCAAGACATCTTGGCAAATGCCCACTCACCATCTTCCTCGTAGAGAAGACCCATATGCATGTGTGCCTCGGCTTCTTTCTTCCCACAGTCAATTTTGATCAGCTGAGCAATCTTAAAACATCGTTCATAGAAGTGGTTCCTTACCCACTTGTCTTCAGAATTATTGAAGTAACAGGCCAGAGCATACAAGTTATTATATACATCTTCGAAGGATTCTTCAAAGAGAGAAAAGCACCATGAGTGGCATTAGAAAGATGTCTCATGGCACACCCTTTAGAACGGCAAACCAATATCATGACATTTATTTCCTATTTTTCCTTAAAGATGTGATTACCAATTTTAAAAATTGGGTCTAAAAGCAAAAAATAATTTATTTTAACTATTATATTAATTACATTAATTAAAGGATGTGCAGATGAGTAAAGCAATAAAAGCCTTTCTGAAAACTTAGAACATGTAGGAAATTGACACTATCTGGTTGAAACAGGAGGCTTTAAGATGTAGGACAGGACAATACCTACTAGCAACGTGCTCAGCGCTTTTGGAAGAAAGGATTATGTAGTATCATTGAGTACTTTTCCCACTGGAGGTTTGAAAGTACTTAGAGATTCTAGAGATGGCAATGTTTCTCAGCCATGGCAAAAGATAATGTAAATGAAGAAAGCAGAATGCATATGAAAATACCAAGGTATTTCATATCATAAAAATGTCACGGGCCTGATAGATACAAGAAATGATTATCAGAATGACCCTATAAGCTCCGTATGCTTTCAAGCAATGTTTCTAGCAATACAAATTTCTAGCAATGTTAAGAAAGAGTAGACTTCTATGCTTCTGTTTTCTATGGGTATTTTTTTGCTTGGAATGCATAAATACTAGTCGTTTTTACTCAGGAAGTTGTTAAACTCTTGTAGGTTTTTTTTCCTAAAGGGTATCTAACCTATATCTACATAAAAAGTGTGTCCATCAATTGTGAATCAGTCTTATAAACCCCACTGTGATAGTAAACCTGAATGAATATGTCTATGTGTTAATAAGTCGTGCCTCAGTCCTGTAAATTCCACTCTAATGGTGAATGTGAACAAATTCATAATATTTATGTCTTTCGTATTTATGCGGAAAGCATAGTTGTATTATAAAATGCAGTGGTCTCTGGGTTACCCTTCCAATAACTTTTTAATAACAATCATTATATATTAGAATTCACTGATATTAATTGTTCACGACTACCAGAGAAGTCAACCCACATATTCCTGAAGAGATTACAATTATGAAAAATATTGCCCAGTAGGACACCTATAAGATTAAAACCAAAACTCAGAAAAAATGAAACAGGTTGATTACAACAATGGGTCGTTTTGCAAAACTGTAAGTCACCCCAATGTTTCAAAAGAAATTTCTAAAACCGATTCTATTCCTTTACATATACTTCTTTAAAATTCCAATGGAAATTAAGATTTATATCAAAATAAATTTAATAACTGGAAAACAAAATAAAAAGTTCTCCCTGTCCTGGAAGTTGCTCGGGATTCCGGAGAGCCATTCTGCTTTTCAAGGACACTCACACCAGGTGACAGCTCAGGTGAAAAGTAGAGCATAACCTAAGTTATTTATCTGATGCAAATACTCCCACCTCAGAATACTTCTGTGCTTTGTCTTTCCATTATGAACTTCCTACATAATGTGAATACAACACTAAAGTCTGTTTTGTAATATTTCATATTCTTGGTTATATTTACTGATTAGAGAGTTATTGCTTTTAGAATCCAGTAAGTAAAACATTTCATATTTTCCACTTTAATAAAAAGTATATATATATATATAAAATTAAAAACATATGCAGTCCTGAAACAATTTTTTTATATTTTAGTAATTAAACTTTAATGTAAAAATATTTGCAACATTTCATAAGGTTTTTTTTTTTTTTTAGGAATGAGTTAGATAAGCTACCAAGATTACATATTGAAAGACTACTTGTCAGCTAAGCTGTTTTTCTATGAAAAAAAAGGATGGTTTTCTAGAATATTAAATATAAAAGAATATATTCAAGTTTCAAATCTTTGGGCAATCCAAATACATGTCCAGTGCCCTTTACAAAGGCTACAAGTAGCCTTCTCTCCTTGCGTAGACTACTCCCTTGAATTGTCAGCAGGTATATTCAGAAGATGAAAATCAATTTTATTGTGGGTTTCTTATGCTCCTTAAAAAGAAGATTCTACAATAAAATACATTTGGGAAACATTTTTGCAAATTTCCTTTTTCAGTAAACCACACAATATACATCAGCATGCTAGATGCTCTGATCAGTCCTGCAATAAATCAACCTGCTTAACCTCAGTGTTAGTTCACTGGGTATTTCTCAAGCTTCTTTTGCCAGAAAATTGTTTTGTTTTGCTTTACATCAAATCTGTAAATACGTGTGGCATTTTGCTTTAGTAGAACATAATTTGTGTATCTTAAACAAACATTGTTAGAAAAAAATTGCTGCTCAACCCTTAATAAATTTAAGTCAAGTGTAAATAATGTTTGAATTATCTATTGATTCTCTTACCCATTACCATTATTGTCATCTCTTCCCTAGCCCCATGGGGCATAAGGCCCAAATCAGATGTCACAGATGGCACAGCAATGATTCACGACAATGGATAATATTTTTTAGAAAAAGTATCAGGGACAAAGAAACACTTTAACAAATGGAAAATCCCAAAAAGAAATGATTGGCTTACTTTAAACACACCTTTGCTATAAAACAGCAAGTGTTTTATAAAGTAATTTAAATAACTCTAGGTTACTGCTCTGTAAGTCTCAAGAGATAGAACTGACCTGAGATGACTATTGTTAGCGCCATAGCTTTGATTAAATGAACTTCACTGTGACCCTAGAGTGATGGTTCTTCCAATGAGAAGCAACGAGAATGCTCAGTTATATGCTATCTCAGGAAAATTGTCTCTAACGTCACAACCATATAGAATGGAACTTTAAGATACTATTAACATATTTCTATATTCTAGGCATACATACACATTTTAAGATTTAGGATTCATTCAAGTTAATAAGAGTGAATGTGCATTTCTCATTTTCTGGTACATCCCTAATTCAAACCACAATTTTCCTCCAATAAAGTTCATGTGTTGAATGTGGAAAAAAAATTATAACAATTTTTGAAAAAAGGTGACACAAATGTTTACATGTCCTTCAGCTAAAGTTTTTCAAGTAATACTTTTGTAATAATTTTAATTTTCTATATTTCAACCAGACAAAAGCCACTGCATTTTGTGGGGGATAATCCTACAGAAGAGACTTTGGCTATTATAACATTGGACTTTGGGCCAGGTGTGGTGGCTCACGCCTATAATCCCAGCTCTTTGGGAGACCAAGGTAGGAGAATCACTTCAGGTCAGGAGTTCGAGACCAGACTGGCCAACATGGTGAAACCCTGTCTCTACTAAAAATACAAAGATTAGCTTGGCATGGTGGTTTGTGCCTGTAGTCCCAGCTACTCAGGAGGCTGAGGCAGGAAAATTGCTTGAGCCTGGAAGAAGGAGGTTGCAGTGAGCTGAGATCACACCACTGCACTCCAGCCTGGTTGACAGAGCAAGAGTCTGTCTCAAAACAAAACAAAAATTTAGACTTTAACTTTTCGATTGGAGAAACATTTTTACTTATAGTAACTTTTCTTTAAGAAATATTATATATTAAAATGTTTTCTACCCTGAAATAGACTATTTGGCATTTTAGGTTCTTATAAATTTGAAAAAGCTTTATGACAAGCTGGCTCACATCTATGACACCTTATGATAAGTGACATATTTAGCTTATATTTACACTATCTCCAATGAAAGCCTCAATTTAAAACTGAATATGATAAAATTCAATGGAATAAAACAGCTAATGAGCAAATATTATCTTAATTAGTTCTACTTTCAGTTTAAATATCACTGTAGAATTTTGGGCAAATACTAGAATGTACATTGTTTTGTTTTCTTTTGTTTGTTTTGTTTTGAGATGGAGTCTTGCTCTTGTCACCCGAGCCGGAGCACAATGGGGCAATCTCAGCTCACTACAACCTTTGTCTCTCGGGTTCAAGCAATTCCCTGCCTCAGCCTTCTGAGTAGCTGGGATTACAGGCGTCCACCATCATGCCCGGCTAATTTTTTTGTATTTTTAGTAGAGACGGGGTTTCACCATGTTGGCCAGGCTGGTCTCGAACTCCTGACCTCAGGTGATCCACCCGCCTTGGCCTCCCAAAGTGCTAGAATTACAGGCATGAGCCACCGCGCCCAGCCAAAATGGAGGTTTTTTTTACAATAGCACTTTTTATTTACAATAGTTAATTTCTTGAGAAATAATTGTAAATAATATTTTAAAGTTCACCAAAATATTTTTTTCACATCCATCCTGAAGTGAAACCCTTTTCATAATATAAATAACCACCTCCTATCCCACCCCTGCCACACACACACCCTAGTTCATTTGTTTTGTTGTTCACATTTTTGTGTGTCTCATATTCATAAGTCAGGTCACAACCTGACGGGAAATATGTATTGGCTCCAACAAATAGACACTCTTCTAATGTTGTTTACATGACTCCGTAAATTTTCTCCATGGTACCATTGGGTAACAAAAAGTTGCTAATACCCTATTTTGTCATAGAAAAGCCTGAAATGACATGTAGACATCGTCATGTTGAGGCCTGAGTTTTTCTTTTTGAATCCTGTGGTATTTTCCCCAAAAAATTTGGAGAAAAGAATAATTTAGAATACCGAATTTACATGCCAAATTCTAGAATTTCCTTTTTTTATTTGATTATAGATGACTAGTTAAAATGACCAGTTCCTAATATGTAACTAAGAAATATTTATGACAACAATATCAGTATAATTAGTGTAGAGATGAAAATATTTAATACTTGGAATGTATACTAACTTTGTGGAAAATTTTGAAATACAAAAAATTTATTAGAAATGATGTAATGGAAAATATAAAATTGACAATTTTATTTGCAATTGTGAATTGCAGGATTTTCATGTCTTTTTACTATTTACAAAATAAATTCTCCGATTCAAATCAGTAGGACTTCTTGACCCAAACTTCAAAGCCCGCTATCTAAACTTAGGAAAATCAGTGTGATTTTCAAGTTATAGTACTCTTTGAAAGTATCTCCTCTATGAAAGTCAACATTCAGATTACATATACAGAAAAACTGTAGAAAGGTTTAAACCTAATAATAGAAACTATGTTAATTCATGGGGAAGTTCTGGAGATATTATTAGGTGTTATGTGTTGTCTTCCCTGGCTCGGAAGGACATCACCAGAATGCCCCCGTGTCTGGGCAGCCTCATGATCCAACATTCCCTTTCCTTAATTCCATAAAGACGCTTAATTGACCGGGTTGAAGTGTGCTAAGTTGTCTTAATGTTTCAAATTCATACATGAAACAATCTGGAATCTTCCCCCAGGAGCTCGCTGTTCTGGCTCCTTCTGTGCTCTGCCCACAGTTCCACCACTTACCTTTCCTCTCAGCCTCCTCAGCCCTGGTCAGGTAATGGTAGAAGTAATCCAGTTTATCAGGCTGCTCCTCCAGGGGCTTCTGCAGCCAGAAGAGGGACCTGACTCTCGCAGCCTCCCTCAGGGCATCCCACTGCTCCATCAGAGCGAAGAGCTCGGTGAAGGACTTATGATAACCATCTCGCAGCATGTCCACACAGATATTCTTCTTGTAGGAGTTCCTATAACTGGGAATATGAATCAGAACACTCTCAGGTTTATGTTAATCCTTTCAGTCTGCACGGTATTTTCATTCTCTAATAATTAAAGGTTGAATCATGTTGCCTTTTTTCCCTCAGTGAAAGCACTGAAAACTATCAAAAGATCTTTGCCTCAAACACTTACAATTGAACAACTTCTGTTTAATGAAAGACGCCAGGAGCTATCTAAATACAGTAATTTTAATGAAATTACATTATAAACATATCAGTTCCAGAGCTGAGCTCCATTTGATAAGGACAAATAAGCTAGTTGACTGATGAATATTAAAAAATACTTGATACATCAGCCTCCCACCAAAAAAAAAAAACCTCAACAAGTCAAGCAAAAATAAAACTTGCCATTTAATATCCAAACAATATTCTCTCTATATTAGTAGTTTCGCTGTATGTTACGGAAGTTCATCATTCTTTCATTCATGCAGAGAATATTTATTGAAATCTATTACTATGTATTTTTTAATTATTTTCAGTTAGAATTAAGTTAATGATTAATAATTATATTCTAACTTCAATAATCAAATGCAAAAAGATAAAGTGACAAACGAATATTCCATTTAGTCAAGCGACAAATAGATACTGAGTTTCCTACTAAGTGCCAGGCACTGTTCTAGACCAAATAGATTCCATGCCCTTGTGACGCTTACATTCTAGGGGCAGAACGTGACTAACAAATAAGTAAGCAAATGAGAAATAATTTCAAATCATGAAAATTTCTAGAAAGGAAATAAACAGAATTGTGAGATAATAGCTGTGTAGTGGCTATTATTCCATTAAAAGAACAATTAGATACCAAAAGATACAGCTTTTATACCAAAAGATATAGCTTTCTATTCTTTAAAAAAAATAGGACAAATGACATGATGTGATACTACTGGCAACAAAAATTCACCGTGGAGTGGAAACAGCCTAGACCACCAAGATTAAGTCCAGTTTTGCCTCACCTTCCTCAGTCTCCAGTCTTCTCATCTCTAAGCTGTGTATATTAGTATATGCTACCTACATCATGGGATTCCTATAGGAACCAAATGAAATTAGGTGTGTGAGAATACTCTGGGAAATGTGAAATCTCACTGCTGCTTCTCAATTCCTCATTATGCATTAGATTCACCTACAGAGTTCAAAAAAACAAATAACAAAACAAAACAAAGTGACTAGATTTGCATCTGCCAAGGATTTCTTATCCAGTGGATCAGCTTAGATAGAGAACAAACAAATAAGGAGTGGCAAGCAGGAGAGTGTTGAGACAGGAAGTTTAGAAAAAAGGCAGGGCCCAGATCACGAAGAGACCTTACGGTAAAAACAACAGTGAGAAGTTTGGACTCAAAGCTGGGAGGGAGGTAGAGCTATTGGAGATCAGAGTCAGGGAACTGACGTGACAAGACTGCATTTTACAAAAGTCATCTGGAAGAAGTGTCCCAGCTGAACTGCAACCTTCCCCTATATGGCAGTCAGATTGTTACAGAACTAGTCCATAAAGAGAATAAAGAGACCACATGGATCCTAGGCCAAAAGATCAAAAGCCAAAATTTGGTATGAGAATAAGATATATTTGAAATGGGGAAGAGAAAAGGAATAGTGGTTGTTGCTTATTCCTGTCCTCCAATTGCGATAGAGGAGGAAAGTATGGAGAAAGGCAGTGAGATGCTTGGAGGGCCATGTTCTTTCTCTTCCTCACTCCAGTCAAATGGAGGGGCTCGGAGAGTAGAAAAGTCAACATCCTGTGAAATGCAGTGGGAGCCAAGAGTAGAAAACACTTCCCATCTAGGGTTCTTGACGGCAGGGAGGATTACCAACATCCCTCTCCCCACCTCCCCATATGCAAGGGCATGCAAAGGCAGCAAAAGTCCCTGCATAGCATTTCTAGGCAGAGGAGGACCAGAACCAGCCCTGTAATTGCCCACAGCCCCCTGAATGGTATAGGAGAAGGGACTTAATATTCCAGTGGGCACCATGTGTGGCCCAGAAGTTACTGGGAAGAGAGGGCTGATATGTCTGTCACAATGTCATCTGGCCATAGCAAGGAGATGTATCCTAAAGACTGTTCATGGGCTGCCCACTGGCGACTGAAGGAAGACACAGCTAAGGCTGAAATGAGCAGTACTGGGGAGCTCCTGAAGGGTTCAGGTCAGCTTATTTCCAGAGCTGATAGAACAAAGATGGATCAAGTACCTCAGAGAGGGACACATGTAAAGGACCTCATAAGCTAGGAATGCATTCAGCTATAAGTAAAAGAAACTTGTCTCACAGTGCTGTGAAAAATGGAGGTTTCTAATTTTCTTGCCTAAAGGCAGGCAGCTGAGGGCCTTGGTTCGGTAGCCTGGCAAGTTCAAGGCTATGTCTCTGGGGTTATCTTGACTTTCCCTCCTTCTGGTCCCTTACTGGTTGCTACAGGGCTGCTACAGCTTCAGACATTATGTCTACTTTCAAGACAGGAAGAAAAGGGAAAGTGGGGTGGCACTGGCATCCCTTATTTTAGGGAAAAACAAAACATTCCTGCAACCACTAGCAGATTTCCACTTGTTTATTGGCCAGAACCCTGTCACAGCCCCACTCCTCACCTTGGTGCAAGGAGTCTGGAAAAACAAATACCCTGCCCGCTCTTGGTCATGTTGCTGCCCCCAAACAAAACTAGAGCTATGTCTGCAAAGATGGAGGAAGGAATGGATACTGGACAGACAAATGCAGTGACAATTACAAAGTCCTGGAAGTCAGGGATGTCCAGTCTTTTGGCTTCTCTGGGCCACATTGGAAGAATTGCCTTGGGCCACACATAAAATACACTAATACACTTTTTTTTAGCTGATAAACTAAAAGAGTAATCACAAAAAAATCTGATAGCCTTTTTAAGAAAGTTTATGAATTTGTGCTGGGCCACATTCAAAGCCATCCCGGGCCGCATGTGGCCCATGGGCACTGGGTTAGACAAGCTTGTTCCAGGTCAAGATCTGAAAATAAATGCTGTTACCCCAGGGGGTTACCAGATAAAATGTAGGATGCCTAGGTAAATTTTAACATCAGATAAACAATGAATGATTTCTTTATTAGCAGTATGCCCCGAATATTGCATAGAACGTACTTATTCCAAAAAAAAAGTTTCTTGTTTTTGAAACTCAGACTGAACTGTATGCTCTGTATTTCTATTTGCTAAATCTAGTAATTCTACTCCGCTAAAGCCCCCAGTAGTGCGACGCTGTTTCTGTGTAGGAAAATAGGGTAAGGGGAAGAAGTTTTAGAATCTTGAACAACCTGAGAAACTGCCGAATTGGACTGACTTTACCTGAGAGTGACAAGATTGGATTTTTACACTAGGGAGGATCAAGGCTCAGGGCCAGGAATTAAAATTAAGTTATAAAAAAATAAAGACTTTCAATTTAGCATTCTCGAGTCTGTGAGTCAGAAATTCACACCTGATCCAAGAGAAGGGAAGGGAGGAGGGTAAAACCGGGAGCAGGAAGAACGGATGGGAGACCGGTGGTCGCAGAAAGGAGAGGTGCTGGGGGTGGAACCAGGGTAAAGCTGGAGGGATGGACAGAAGTAGGTGAATTCAAAACATTTTAAGGAGACAAAAATATGGGTTGCTTGGTGATTCAGAGGATATAAAAGGTGAAGGAAAGGGAGGAGCAAGGATAACAACCAGGTTTTGGGATTGGGTAATGGGTAATTAGTAATTTGCTGAAGAGGAGAACACGAAAGGATGAACAGGTTTGGGGAAAGATAATGAGTTAAGGTTTAGATAATTGGAGTTTCAGGAGCCTGAGGGGACCTCCACGTGTTACCCTAGAAGGCAGTTTGGGGGGTGACATAGGAGGCCTGAGAGGACAAGGGGTTGGAATCTTGCCTCACACAAGCAATGCCACCTTTGTATGTGTATGCACTGGCAGCCAGCCGATCATCCTAGGAGTGAAGAAAACATTTGGGGGCCAAAATGAAGAAAATTATAAATAGATAAAAATTAAAATTGACCATAAATGATACAAATAAATGCTAGATAGGGCAGTTAGAAGGCCCTCTCAGTTCTAATCACAACAGGGTCAGAAATCCAGAAAAATCACTCTCTGGGCCTCATTTTCCCCACCTGGAAGATGAAGGTGCTTTTGCTGGATTTGGTCCACCCAGCATCTAACTCCACATCCACAGGAGGCACATTCTAAAAGTAGTTCAGAAATAACCAGTCCTACGTTGTGTGTAGTCTTGGTGGCATGGAAATTCAGGGACTCCCTAGCCAAGGAGTGGGTTATTGACCCAAATTAGGCCAACTGGCCTCTCTCCCAAAATTCTGAAGCCAGAGGCAAGCAACATAAAGGTGTAGGAGGTTGCTGGTGCTCAATCAATCTGGAAGAATCTTGACAAGATTCTCTCGTAGTTCCTGCTACCTACGTCCATTTGAGAGGGCTGAGTCTGGTCTTTTTCTTCTGATCTGGGTTCTCCTCTAAATTCCACTATATCCTTTCAATAAAATCATTTCCACTTGATTTAGTCAGAATCCATTTCTGCTGTCTGTGACCAAAGAACACTAGGTGCTTCAGAAGGGGTTGGACAATCATTTCCACAACGCCTTTCAGCTTCAAACATCTGTGATATATAACTAATATCAATTTTTAAAATTTCTGGTACATTTTTAAAAAAGATCATTCTTTACAGATGATGTTACAAATAGAAATGTATTTAAATATGCATATAGAACTATGCTGGTATCATCTCTATTTTTTACACACATGCGCACATACCTATGCATACAAATATGCTACTGTTTAAGTCTCATTGCTAATATTTGAGAGCAAGAAAGGACAAATATAGTGGTTTAATAAATAGGTTCCTATCTAAACCTTCATAGTTAATGCAAATTATTTCTTTTAACCAGAAAATCTTCTTTTATTAAAATAAATCGGCTATTGGAAAAAAAGGAATGTCAATCTCTACCATTATATTTGAATTTCTCAGGTTTTAAATTTCATAACAGAGAACCATAGCCAAAGTTCACTTGCTGTATGAAAGAATTGTTTTAAACACAAATAGAAATATAAACAAAACTCAGATTTATTCGCTTAATCGTTATTTCATTTGGCCATAAACTTTTTAGGCTTTGGTTTCATTTACACATTAAAAAACTTTTATGAATATTAGTCTAAATTAAAAGATGCTGTTTTTAAGCATCAGAAAAAGAAAAATCTTCTTGAACTGATGCCATGATACTGGATGAAAATAGAGAACGCTGGTAAAATTTATGGAGAGATTTAATATTACGAAACATGAGGAGAGTTCATCTGACAGGAAAAAAATGTGCCATTCACAGAAGCAAAAGTTGTCACATTCGTGGACATGCTGAATGTATCCTAAGGAAGATCTTTGCCACTGCAGATACTTGGGGCTGCAATAGGATAAGGGATGCAGCTTGAGAATGCATTTGAGAATGAAATTAAGTAGTCAAGCATTTCATAGGGGTTTTATTGCCATTTAAGGGCATTATTCATTCAATGGAGATGCTGTTAACTGTTTTGAATTCACATCAACATCTCCCTAAAAAAATACAGAGATTAAAAAAATCTAGAAACTGACAGAAAGCAGAACTGAACAATATGGCATAACTCTACAGCAGGTGAATATGTAGAGATGCTGGGAAATGGAGAATTTACTGCTAAACAGCCATGGAAATATTATAGTGTTTTAAAATTCTACCTTAAACTATTTTGAATAGCTACTATTTATAGAGCACCCACAATGTGTCAGGCACTGTGTAGACATCATTTCTAACTGGCACAATAACTGTATAAAGTACTACTTCAGTTTTTACAAATTAAAAAACCTGTCTTCAGTGAGGTTGTGAATTGCCCAAAGCCATACAAGTTATTAATAGTAAATGGCAGAGTTGGAATTCACACCCAGCTCCCTCTGGTTGCAAATTCTGAATTCTTCCCATTTCCCTACATTGCCTCCTATTATATCATGTATTGTTGCTTTTTCTTCTTCTCCTCCTCCTCCACACAATGTTTTGTTTATTTGCATTGATTAGGAATTTGATGTTATTTGACAATTATGATGCAACCTTTCAATTGGAAAGCCATTCTCTTTATCCATGGCAACCCATGTTTAGGTTGGGTTGGAGACAGAGATCAGTATCATTTTGTGACTCCCCCAGAAAATCCTTCTCTTTAAAAGGAGAGAGCAGACAGCCAGCAGCAACCAGGAAGAGCAAATTAAATGGCTATGGTTCCCACTCAAGGGTGTAAACTCTAACAGGAAAAACACTGACAAAGACAAACATTTAAAAGGATAAAAAGCATATACTTCTATAAATATAAAAAAGATGAATAGATGCAATGAATAGAAATTACAATTTATTTTACTCTCTCTGCACCTAAACTAATACATCTAATAAGTAATATAAAACCACCTAAGTAGGTCTTTGTATTAGTTATTAGGTGAATTTTTTAAATCAAAGGCATTATTGTATATTCAATTATATGACTGATACATTTAACATATTTTTTTCATAGGATAAACTGAATTATGGAATCAAGATGAAGCTTTACATTCAGTGAAATATTTCAAAAGCGGTTCAATAAAAAAACCGTACTTTAAAACAAGATCATAAAATTTTCATTTAATCTGACAAAGATAAAATCAAAAGATATGTAATATCTAATCAAAAGTCAGGATAATACTTTTATTTCATTAAGTTAATATTTATAAGTCACGAGTGGGTTATCTATGTGTCAGTTATAACAGTTTAACATTCATATGGTAGGGATAAATGTTATTGGAATCACCTATGGGATAATTACATTGACTTAAATTAATACTTAAATAGCTTCAGTTAATATAATTTCCTTGGAATAAAGTGAATCACTATTCTTACCTATCTTTTTCAGTGTAGGTAGATATTATGTATACTGTAATTAGAATGAAAAAAGTCATTTCTTGACATACACATGCTAACTGATAAAAATTATATGAGTTGTTTATGTTTTATAGTTTTTGGTAAAAATGCTATTTTTTCCCAAAAGCTAAAATAACAATATAGCATTTTCCTAGAAATATAAATGTATAAAGATAGAGAAGTTAAAAAGATAAAAAATTTGACTGTGTTTAAAATGACTTTTTACTTTAAAGCCATATAGAATTACAATGAAAACTGAGAGCATTTTTCTTAATTTTACACACTTAGGTTGTTCACAATTATTAGTCATAGTATTGATTAGCAATGATTAAGAATTGGACTACCAACAGCCATATATATATATATATTTTTTTTTTGTAAGAAACATTAGTGAGTTAAGATTTTCAGAATTCTTAATTTATTTTCCATGCACTTCAAAATATAGCAAGAAAGAAGTTTCAATACAAAAAGGTCTTTAAATTTAAAGGATTTCCAATGAGTTGACTGGTCTCTGGGGGCATCTACTGGAAATTTAGCAAACTGCAGTTACATCATGTAAATTTGATAACTTTCATTATCCATCCTAATACAGATATTATTTTAATTGATATGCAAATAAGTTGACACTCAAGATAAATGTAAAGTTATGCATGGTATTCTATCTCATCCGTCTGGTAACAACAAAACTTGTAGCTGTCTATGAGATCAGTTAACAAATATTCAACTGCTAAAAATGTAAATAGGGCAGGTAGGTGGCATATCCTAGATTAACAGTTTTCAAAGCATCCAATTCTTATTTTTGGAAAAATTAGAAAAATATTTTATACTTAAACATTCACATATTTAATGAGAAATGTTTATTAATCCAAATAAAAAACATATATAAAACACTTTTAAATTATGATAGATTCTCTAAAACAAATCATTTTGTATCTCATACATCCACCAATCATAAATAATATGACTACTGCTTATTTTCTATATGATTTAATTTAATTATTACATGTTAACATTTCAAAAAGTAGAATTTAATATACTTGGATCAAAAGAATCTTTCATTATAGTTAGTCATTACAACTAGAATTCATCATTAAAATGAACATTGTTCTTAATGTCTTCTAAACATTTCAGAACCTCATTAAAGAATATTGAACATATAATGAACACAATACAATCATTTCAATGTATTATAGTTTAACATATTTTAATTAAAAAGCTCTTTTTATAATATTATCTGTCATGACTAATCATATAATTTTAATATCACAGCCATTATAATGATCTTGATTTTTTTGCAGAATTTATAAATCATATTCACTTTGAGAGAAGATTAAAAATATAATTTGAAAGTATAAATATTGTGATATGCTTATATTGTACCATTATATATTTTATATATTGCTGTAAAATTTATATAATTTATATATAAGTATATATACTTTTTATAAAATACAATTAGATATTATATACTTTATATATTATTTATATAATATCTAATTAGATATTATTTATATATTATATTAAATATATATTATTTATATAATATATATTATTTATATTATATTAAATATTATTTATATAATATCTAATTAGATATTTTTATATCTAATTTATATCTAATTTATATATTATATATTTATATCTAATTTATATATTATATATTTATATAAAATTATGTTATATAAATTTTATATTATATTACTTATATAAAATTATATAATTTTATATTATATTTTATATTATGTTACTTATATAAAATTATATACAATTTATATAAAATTATATTATATACAATTTATATAAAATTATATTATATATAAAAATTATATAGAATTATATTATATATAAAAATTATATAAAATTCTCCTTGTAAAGATTCAGATAACATTTTATCTTCATTCCAAAGAAATCATCTAATGCAACATATTAATTTATAATTTTTCTAGAAATTTCTTAGAGTTGCTATCCAAATAAATGATTTCATCTTTTATTATATGAACTGAAAAAATTAAGCAATATAAAAATATTACCAAAAAGTCAGAATATAAACATTAATATAGCATTCTGTTTCAGTTTTGATTTAGACTCAGTTTAGGTAGATAGGCCAATTTAACAATTTTAAATATATAATTAAAATCTGCCCCCCAGAACATTTTATGGAATAGAATTTTTATGTGATTATCAAAACAGTTACGCGTTTACTAATTTGAACTTTAGAGGAAACTGTTACATATGCAAGTTTTGCTTTGTACTTTTGGAATTTTTATCTATTAATAATGAAGAAAAGCATAGTCAGACTTTCAACATTTTAAAAGTATATATACAAATTGAAAAATGCTATTTTGAAAAAAAGTAACCTAAGTTCAACCTTTATTTTTTAAAAAAAACTAGTAATAATTAAGGGATAAAGTTTATCCTCTGGTATTTTGTAAATAGTGCTATCACTAATATAACTCTTTCAACGAACAATAAAAATATCTAAAAATTTGATCAGTAAAGATTCCCTCAATAGCCTGATAAGAATTCATTTCAACATGGGTGATTATATTTTAGAAGTTATGGAATATTTATGTAGAATGGGACAGAAATTATTTCACAGATTCTATTTTGATAGAACTGATGTTTTGCATTAAAGGCAGTCACTTTTTGTGAGATCAACAAATGTTTATAAACCAAACAGTATTTTCACTGATGATTATTAACAAATATCAGAGGAAAGCATGCTTATTTAGCAAATAGTACAGGACTACAATCTTTACAATAACGTTAGCTAATTTCCTTAATAACATAAAGGCATTTTTTATGTGCCCACCTGCTCAAAGTGATTTATTCAAGTCATTCCCATTTAATCAAATATTTGAAGTACAGTAATTGTTATCAACCAGTAATGGATAAACTATTTATCATTCGATAGAAAGTATTACCAAAATAGTTACCCACGGTAGCTGTCGCACAGCACTTTAGCATTATTCATTTTCTTTATTGAAAAACCTCAAACACACACATTTTAAAAACTTAAAAAAATACTGTTTGTTTTAGAAACATTTGTTGATCTCACAAAAAGTAACTGCCTTTAATGCAAACTTCTTTAGTAGTTGGGTAAAAAAGGATTGGAAAAAAAGCTCCTTATATGAGGTTAATTACATATGCAATTTTGATAAAAGTCTTATTACTTGCAAAATCCTTTGAGAAATTCAAACTTTATACAAAATAATTTGTGCAGAAAAATTTTAAGCCAAAGATTCCACATGGAAAGATATTAAATGAGTGTTAAAGGAGAATTTTTCAGGGACAGTATTTTCAAGCCAGGGTTACAACATGACTCCAAACACCTTTGGCTAACTGCAGCAAATCATACAGATTCTTATTCTTTTCTTTCAGATTACACTGTACTTCTCTACTATAGAAAAACCAGTTAAACCTAAGCTGAAAAATAAACCCTGGAAATAATCTTAGCTTTTAAGTTGAGTTATAACGATACAAAATAAATTCAAATAAGTAATAAAATTCTGGTGTATTCTGTGTCCTAATATAACAAGAAGAAACATGAGGAAAAGGGGGGAAACAAAAAATGAGCTTCATATCACAGGACTGCAAAGAGTGGACTAAATATACATGTAAATTTCATCATACTCACTCATCAAATGACCATTTTTGTCTAAATTAGTATTTATAATTTCTATTAACAAAAAACTCCATAGAATATGATATTCACTCTGTTGTGTTCTTCTTTTTAAACCACCCATCTTCACACTGATACTCTGTTTTTTGAAACGTAATTCTATGATACCCTCCACATTTTTTGAAATTTTATTGTTTGGAAAACTTTTTCTCAAATAACATCATTTAAAATTTTCTTTTAGCTCTCTATACAGCATTATAAATAAAAGAACTATCAACTTTCCATATATATTCAGGGAAATATCAAACTTTTAATAAAAATGAAAAGCTGGAGAATATAAAGAACAAACTTAGTAAAAACAAGTTGCATTATAAAGAAAACTTCAGCTCACTGCATTTTTTTACTAAAGTATGTCATACATTTTATCTTTGCAAGAGTTTGACGATTTTTGCAAGTAAAATTCTGTTTCCTCCACACTTGCTAATAGTCATGAGAATCTGTAGTTTGCACCTTCCCATTAAAAATGTATTGTATTTTTTGAAATTATTCACCCCGCCTTTTATCCAGATCATGTCTTTGAAAGGAGGAAGTAGATAATAAATGGAATAATTCATGATTCCCCATTAAATATGAAACTTTCTTTTGCAGAGTTTAGAAAATGAAGTTCTACATAATGTACAAAAGTTGATTAGAACTTTTTTAACCTTTTCAAGAAAAAATCTTTCGTATTAAACAACTACTTGAGGAGCTTTCTCTGAGAAAGGTAAAACAATCAAATCTTTACACCTATAGCTTCGTCATATACATTCTAGTGTTGCTCCCTCTAAACATATATTTCCTTATAACACTTTAAACATATTAAAAAATAATGGCAAGAAAAATAGTATACATTGAGCTGTAAACATGACAAGTTTTTAAGAGAAATATAACATGTTTAAAATACAAAGGGAAAAAATCACATAAATTAAAAATGAAAACAAAACATTATTCATGCCCTTTTCAGTAATGTAATGGAAGACAGTGTAAGGGTAAATAACAAAAACTGCACGTATATTTCTCTTACTATAGCATGTCTTCTAGTGAAGTAATGATATTTTGTCATGAGAAAAAAGTATATACACTTATAAAACTTCTCTTTTACAAATCAATCATTGGTACTCCATTAACTACACTCTCTTGCACCCCTTTTTTGATAAAATTTTTAAAAAGAAACCAAATGATTCTTAGGCTGACTCCAGTTCTATATTTTTATATATAAATATTCTGTATGTCTTGGGTGAGAAATCTATATGTCTTGGGTGAGAAATTATATATAAATATTCTATATGTCTTGGGTGAGAAATACGTTAAGAGAAATGTCAAGTTCTGACTACTTAAGAGCAGCAGTTGATCTCATTTCTTCTTTGGGTTTTTAAGTTTCTATTATAGAAATAGTTCCTCATTTGACTCAACATATTTTGATTTTCCTCTTATCTAAAAATAAAATTAGAATATATTTCCCTATCAAACTTGAATGCTTAAAAGATAACTACCAAACTGTAAGTCATGCAAATAAATCTTTCATATTATGTGCTCTTTAATTACCATTGCAAAGTAAGTATGCACTGCACACATGAACAGTGAAGCCATGAGTTTTCACAGACTATATATATACAATAAACTTCCAGAACATAATAAAAACTAAATTAATAAAAACAAAAAGTCAATGGATCATTTTGATGCTTTGGTCAGAAGACATCTGTATATAAAGATCTTGTTTTCCTGAATATCATATTAATTTCATTGCAGCTATCTAAACATTTAGAAAATTACTAGTTATAACTAAGAATATGGAATAAGTAAATACAAAAGTATATCAATAAGAACATTGCAAGAACAAAAGAAAGTATTTGCAAGAAGATGAAATAAAAGAGCCTTGGATTTAAACTTTTTAAAAAAAGTATAAAATAGATTAGTAGGCAGAGAACAAGAATATTTTTCTTTTGTATTCCCATATAATAATGCAAATACCAACAAAAATAAAGCTTGTATAATATTATTAGTATTAAACAAAATAGAATTCAGGCAGAAAAATATTAAAGGAGCATAATAATATCAGATTTATAAACAGATTAATTTACTGAAAAATATAGCAGGTGGGAAACAATGTACCTAATAATATAGCTTAAAATACATAAAATTAACAGAATAATGAGAAAACATTGATTTTAATTTTTTTCAGAAACTTACAGATAAAGTAGAGGGAAAAGTATTGGAACAGTAATTGCCTAGCTTGATTGAAATAACAGCCTCACACTAATATTTAGATTCTGAGCGATTTTTATGTAATTATCTACCAAATAAATAGAGAATATATACTTATTTTTCAAAAATAGAAATATTTATAAAACCTGACCAGGTACTGGTCACACCAGGAATTTTGTAAATTGATACATTTAGTACACATCCATGGGTATACATCCATGACACACTTACTAAGCATGAGTAAAGATTTACTTCCCAATCCTGGATCCCTTACAAAAAAAAAAAAAAAAGAAAACACCAAAAACTACAAAAACTACTCACCTGCACATTTAGAAATACACTTCAAATTTATTTTTGGCTTAAATGTAAAACCACTATGGAAATTTTCACATATTTATAATTGAAAGGAAAAAGAAGTTATCATCGTATTTAAAAAGGAGGCTATAGATTTAAGTGCATTTTCTAAAAAACAGGAGCAACTGATACTACTGAAGAAGCTAGCTTTCAACTCAGGATGATAGAAAAAAATCCTAACAAAACAAATATTATGAAATAATACTAAATAAAATTCTGAGAAGAAAATATTAACAGTAAATTAATAAAATGATAAAAGAGAGACCAAAAAGTTGACCCATAAAATGAAAGAACTGGTTATGTGAGAAGAAACAGATATCTGTGCAAATATAACCAAGAAAAACAAAAACAGATAGTTACTAAACACAGTAGCATGAACGGAAAAAGCTTCTAATTATAATTATAGTAACAGCTAACTCTTACTGTATGCTTAATGATGTGCCACGTGCTGTTTTCAATACTTTACATGTAATTAGCCTATTTAAACCTGACAACATTTTTAATGAGATAGGTGCTATCATTTTAATCTCCATTTTACAGATAAGGAAACTATGGCACAAAGAGTTTAATTAACAAGGTGAAGATCACACACCTGTGAGTGATGGAGCTGGTTCATTAACAGAGGCAGTCCAATCCTAGACCCCGTATTAGCCATCATTATCTTTTCATCAACAGAGGCAGTCCAATCCTAGACCCCGCATTAGCCATCATTATCTTTACACTCCCTCCAAGATATAGAGAATATTTCAAGAAATATAGAAGAGACTTTAACATTATTAGAAAATACCATGTTAAACTTTAGTGCAGTAAATATAAAATTTTACATAATAGGCACTTATTTTTTAAAAATAACAATTAGCTGGAGAAGATTCAGAAGACCAATTACAAGACCTACCTACCCTCTTTCCCCTGACCCTTATTCTCACCAAAGGAGAGAAACTATTCAGTTTTACATGGGAGTTCTACCAAATTTTCAATAGTAAGAAATTCCCATTTCATCCAAAATGTGCTAGAGCATTGAAAAGGAAAAAAAATTCTTTAGTCAATTTTACAAAATACAAGTAACCATTGTAATTTCTTTCACTGGGGGAGGGCCCAGAAAGACTGCAGAGAAAGAGATGTTTCTAGGTCCTTGCATTATCTGAAAAAATTTTTAATTTGCCCTCACTTTTAATTGAATGAGATAAAAATTCTTTAGTCGATTTTACAAAACCTGAAAGTGTAGCATGAGAAAATAAAAATCATAGCTCAGTATCATTATTATTTAGATACAAAAATCACACACACACACACACACACATGCACGCGCGCACTAACACACAGAGAAGTCAATCAATTGAAACCATCGTAAGTAGAGTTTATCTCAGAATTGGAAGAATAGTTCAAAATAGAAAATCTAGTAACTTTATAATAATCTAGTAGGTGCTAGAAAATTATTTCACAAGGTTCAAAACTCACACATGATTAAGAAAAATAGAAACTAAAAAAAAGCTTCTTTATCTTGGTAACGTGTATCTATTAAAAAACCTATGGCAAAAGGCTTTCTGTTTGGGATACATTAGAATTGTCTTCACTGAAGGCAGGAATGTGAAGAGGCACCGCTGTCAATGCTATTATTTAACACCATTGAAATGAAAGGTTCTTGTTAATGTGGGACTCAGTATTTTAATAATGTCAGTTCTCCTAAAATAACATATGAACTTAACACAATCCCAATAAAAGCTTAATGATATTTCCCCAACTCTTGACAAGATAATTCTAAAATTCATATAAAACAGTGAATATACAAGAAAATCTTTCTCATTTGGAACAAAAGGGACTGTCTGCCAGATATAAGAATGCATTTCAACTATATTGATAAAAAGATTAGTGGCATTAATATAAGAAAATGTAAATAAATCAATATAACAGAATATATATTTACATGTATGTGTATAGGTATATGCATACACACATGAAAGTTTGGCATTTAATAAAAAGAGCATTTCAATTCAGGGTAAAGTTTTTAGGACAACTGATTTGCAAATATTACTGGTTTTATTTTTTTAGATTTATATTTTATATTCAACAAATAACATATATATATAGCATGTGCTATATTACTTTTCCGCATTTAAGAATATACTTAATACACTTAAATCTCAGTTTCCTGATCATCTCCTTAACCCTAATTAATACATGTGATAGGTTTATATTAACATTATCATGAAGATCTTTCAGCTGCTTAATCATATTATTTGCTAGAGGACTAGTTGAGAACTGTTTCTTCCTCTTCTATTTTCTTGAAGAGTTCGTGTTAAGTTTGTCATTATTTCTTCCCCTAATGCTAGGTAGAATTCATTAGTGGAGACACATGGGCCTGGAATTTCTTTGTAGGAAGTTTTTTTAACTATAAATTTAATGTCTTTAATAAATATAAATCTCTTCCATTATCTGTTTCTATGTAAGTGAACCTTGGCAGTGTCTTTTGAGAAATTTAGCCATTTCATCTAAGTTGTTGAGTTTATCAGCATAAAGTTTACCTCCTAATAACACTTTAATATTTGTGTAATCTGTAGTGATGTGTCCCTTTTCATTTCCCAAATTGGTAAACTGTGTCTTCTATTTTTCTCTGATCAGTTTGACTAAGGGTTGATCAATATTTTTCAAAGAACCAGCATTAGTTTCATTGGTTTTTTTGTTTGTTTTCTGCTCTTATTTTACTATTCCTTTTTCTCCACTAACTTTAACTTTAATTAGCTTTCTTTTTCCGGTTTCTGAAAATGAAAACTTAGAAAATTAATTTTGGATATTTATATTTTTCTAATACGAGCATTTTAATGCTATAAATTTCCTTTTAAGCACTGCTTTAGCTGTATCCCACAAATTTTGATATGCTGTGTTTTCTTTTTCATTCAGTTAAAATATTTTCTAATTTGACTTGTGATTTCTTCTTTGATTCATGGGTTATTTAGAAGCATATTGTCTTGCTTCCCAATTTGGGAAGATTTTCCAAAACTCTTTCTGCTATCATTTTTAACTTAATTTCATTCTTGTAAGAGAACACAGTTGGAAGGATTTAAATTGTTTAAACATGTTAAAATTTGTTTTATGGCCCAGACTATAATCTACTTTGATAAATCCTCCATGCACAGTTGAACATAATGTGTTCTACTGTTGTTTGGTGGAATATTCCATAAGTGTCAATTACTTAAGGTGATTAAAGGTGTTGTTCAAGGCTTCTATATTCCTGCTGGTTTTTCTACCAGTTATTGAGAGAGTGATGTTGGAATCTCCAACTAAAATTATGGGCTTTTCTACTTCTCCTCTTCTTTCTATCAGTTTTGGTTTTCTTGAAGTTCTATTATCAGAAGCACAAATATTTAGGCTTATGTCCTCTTGATGAGCCAACCCCTTTTATCATTATAAAATATCATTTTTTTCATAGTGATATTTCAACTGCTTTCTAAAAACATATTTCTGAAATTTTGAGATTTCTAATTTGTTTTCTCTCCTTCCTTATCATGGTAAGAATTTATCATCCTTTGTACTTCTGTGTGGCCATTTCAAATACAGAAATGAGATTCGTCATTTATCTTGACCTTGACATTGATGTGGAAAAACCTTAAGCCAAACTAAGTTTTGAGAAATCAGTTCCCTTAATCAGCAATGCATTTTTTGGCTACTTTGGTTATGGGATAAAAAATTGTTTCAGACAAGCTTAAGTAAAATGATTTCATGGAAATCTGAATCATGGTTGCAGAACGACTGAGTTCTGATAGAACTGAACCCCAAGGGAGGTTCTGGATCCAGGGTAGTCCTGGAAATACCAGAAAAGTCTGAAAATTGATTTCAAATATATGTCATCCATTTTCTTTCCAGCTCATTCATTCCTTCCTCTCTTTGAACCATCTTTTTTTCTACTGCATTGCTTCTGCTTCTTTATAACAATAGATTGCCTTGGTCAAATTACTTAACCTCTTCATGCCTTGGTCTCTGGGAGTAATAACAAGGGTTATTGTTCATACGGTTGTTTTAAGGACCACTTAACACAGAGAATAGCACACAGTAATCATTTATTTTACCTGTTACTATCTTGTTTGAAAGAAAACTTAACGAGGAGATGTAATATTTATGACAAGCTGTCTAAATAACTATTTTGTTGCATTAGGTGTGCAAATTTTTCTTATATAAGATTATATAATAACTTTCTTTTGGAGCTTAGTATCAGGAAAAAGCTTGTCTCTCTTAAAGAACTGATGTATGCCTTTTCATCACGTAATGAGAATTCTGTAGTCCTTCACATCTTCCTTTTTGCCCAGTCTACCCAGAAGTTGAAAGAGAAACTTAATGTTCCCTCATAGTAACTATAGTAATTCCAGTGGGGAGCATATTTACATACTTTATTTGCCTTCTATTTTCTAGTTATAATCTGACAGCTGTGTAATACAAAGGTTTGTGTTTTTTTTGTTTTGTTTTGTTTTGTTTTTTGAGACAGAGTCTTGCTCTGTCACCCAGGCTGCAGTGCAATGGCGCAATCTCGGCTCACTGCCCAGGTTCAAGTGATTCTCCTGCCTCAGCCTCCTGAGTAGCTGGGATTACAGGCCCGTGCCACCATGCCTGGCTAATTTTTATATTTTTAGTAGAGACAGGGTTTCACCATGTTGGCCAGGCTGGTCTCGAACTCCTGATGTCAGGTGATCCACCCGCCTTGGCCTCCCAAAGTGCTGGTATTACAGACGTGAGCCACCACGTCCAGCCTACAAAGTTTTAACTTTAAGTTTCTTTAATCCATTCTGGAAAGAAAGTCAATAAGCAAAAAAGTGTTATTTTATGTAAGTCAGAGGCCTAAAAGATAAAGAAAACACAATCCCTGCTTTCAAAGACTCCAGTCTAGAGCAGAGTTCATTCCTTATGACAACCCACATTAAGAAAAGATACAAAAATTAGCTGGGTGTGGTGGTGCATGCCTGTAATTCCAGCTACTCAGGAGGCTGAGGCAGGAGAATTGCTTAAACCCAGGAGGTGCAGATTGCAGTGAGTGGAGATTGCGCCATTGCACTCCAGCCTGGGCGACAGAGCAGGACTCCATCTCAAAAAAAAAAAAAAAAAAAAAAAAAAAAACCAAAAAACCAAAAAAAACAGACACATTGCAATTCAGCACATGTATAAATGTGTGTGTAACATATTAAACCAATATTTAAAAGCACAAATATGCAAAATGTTCCAATCAGTTTATAATTATTAACTCAATTATCATAACTATTTTAGGAAACAGACCCTATTATCATTATTTTTTTCAGATTAGGTAACTGAAATACAGAAAGGTTAAGTAACTTCACCAAAGTCAACCAGTTACTTTGTTAATGAGAGTAAATCCGGGACTGGAGTCCAGAGAGTATGGTTTAAAAATTCATGCTCTGTTCCACTATACATTGCAGCCTCCCAATATTTAGCTTTCCTCTGTGCAATGCGTTCTTTTCTATACTATTTGTCTACACTCTCTTTCCATTGTTTAAATCCTGGCCATGATCCCCAAACTGATAGGTCAAAATCACTACCCACTAATGAGTCACAATCTATATACTATCCCTACTATAATACATACATACAACATACATACATAGTATAGAACATATTATAATATGTTAAATATTAATAAAGGGGAAATAAAACACTTGTACATGACTGTCAATGGCCATCAAGATAGTTCAAACAGGAGCTCTGCACTCTACCAAGTGTTTCAAAGGAGGCCTCACAAAGCAGGAAACTGTTAAGTTGAAGCTGGAAGATAAATAAAAGCTTGCCCAGTACACAAGGCATGAGAGAAAGCAGAGGGTTTTCCAGGCAGAACACATGTGCAAGGCTATGAAGGGGTAAAAGATCATGGGTTCTCATTCCTGTGAGGTGAGCTAAGCACTGTATGAGTAGAGTACCAAGGATGCACATACGAGCAGAGCAGCAATGGCCCCAGCTCTCTTGAAGCTTGTAGTCTAGTATAGGAAACAATTATTCTAGCAATGGTAATACAGTGCTATAAGTGTACTGGAGATTACAAGATAGTAGCCAGTTTATCTAATACAGTTGAGCCATTTAAGATTGAGTAAGAGTCATGAGACAGTAAAGAGAAAAATCATTCTAGGCCAAGAGAATGGAAATACCCTAAGAATGAGAGACGAGAGAAAACACAGTTTAATGAAGACCTGAGTATTTTCAGAGGCAGAGTGGTATAATGCTCCAAGAATGAGTGCTAGACCCAGACTGCCTAGATTCAAAGTCAGCTCTTCTACTTATTATCTGTGTGTCCTTGGGAAAGTTACTTAATATCTCTGTGCATCAATTTTTAGCTGTAAATTGAATTAATAAATACTTTTTGTAAATTAAGTGAATGAATACATATGAGGCACTTAAAATAATACCTGAAACATAGAAAGTGCTCTACAAATATTAGTCATTACTATTATTTTTGCAAGAAGATGAATTTCAAAGCAGGAATGGAAGGAATTAAACTGGAAACAGTATGCACAGGCTGGGATGAGGCTGGCCTTAATTAAAAAGTATTTCTTGAGGGCCTACTATGTGGATACTATTATAGGTGCTGGAGACACAGCAGTGAACAAGACATCCCTCTAGTTGCTCAGGTCAGTTCAGAAGGAGTCATTTTTTATCTATTCCTTTACTTAGTTCCCATGTTTACTCCATTGGTAAGCTCTAATCTCCCTGTCATTTAAATATATTCTAAATTAGACCACTTCTCATCATTTCTACTAAATCTGCCCTGGTCAAGCCACCAACATCTTTTGCTTGGGGTGTTCCCCAGTCAAATATCTACAGAGCACAACAGCCTTGAGTGATCCTTTTAAAATAAAGTGACATCATATCATTTCCCTGCGTATAATGAGCCAAAGGTTTCCTAGCGTACTTTGAAGAAAATTTAGGCTTTTTGGAAATTATTCTGACCAAATAACTTCTATCCCTTAGGAACAATGTGAAGGGAATTTTAAAAAAATCCAAAAGCACAAAAGAGATTTGGAAAGATTCTTATTGGTCATCTAAGAGTTTTGGAAGATACTATAGTAATTAATTAATAAGTAAATTAATAAACAATTTGTATTAATTTAAGGACAGAGGCAATCAACATTGGTAAATTTTCCAACAACACAAATCTTTCAACATATAAACCTAGACTAAAACAAAAACTAATAAAGCAAAACATATAATTAAAACTTTTCTAAAATATATCATTCATTTCCCTGCCATATGAAACAGAGTAACATCAACAAAATAATGCTTTGTTATGAATTCTGTTATATAATTTCAACACAATGTAAATACACTGAAAAGGGTGGCTGCAGGGCCCAGTCATTCCTTGCCCTTGTCCCCAGACAGTCTGTCCTTTTCACAGTGGCCAATTATTTTACCTTCCCCATGTCAGCTAGTATATCAGTATTTTAGCTTCTTCCTTACAAATTTAATTTACCTAAAGTAGGAAAAATAGGATGCTTCCATGAAAAGCAATATAGGCAAGTTAGTTAAATAAGAAAACCTAATTTTATATACATGTCTAAGTAGACAGACTTGGCCTAAGTATGCCTCCACAGCCCTCCTGACAGTAAAATATGTAGGCTGTTTTTCTGGAGCTTTTCTTTGTTGTGTCAAGGTTTGCATGCATATACTGATGTTGGTTAATGTAAATCTGACATCTGAATTAGTGATGTGTTCCTGATGTTCTTCTTATGAAGGAACTGTCAAGTTTTGCCTGCACTGTGTGGATTGCCGGGAAGAAGAGGAAGAAGCTTCTCTATCTGGGTTTTCTGGCTATACAGTAACTGTATGTGCAATACAGCAAGGTGCAATAGAATAAGTTATGCCTGTATTTAATTTGACTTAACATGCTTACACTTTGGTTTAAAGAGAAGCACTTAAAATATACTGAAAGATTTTTATATAGTGGTATGTAGAAAATTGGGATTAATAGTTAAAGCACAGACCTTGAAGATGCTAATACACACACACATATATACACACAAACATTCACACATACTATATATATATTTATAAAGATACACACTACATATATTTGTATGTGTGTGTGCATATATATATATATATATATATATATCTTGATAAGTTGCCTTTCCAGATCAAAGAAAGGGTAATCATATTTTAAATGGTCTCAGAGAATCACTGAAATACAAACATGAAGTTTTAAAAGCTTCCAAATAATAAAAACTATCAAGGAAAAGTATCTCTTACAAATTTATATTCTTTTTTATTGCTTATAACTAGACATTTAAATGCTTTTATTTTAAAAGAGAATTAAAAAATAAAAATAAAAGAGAATGATAATGCTGTTCCCTTCTAATCTGGAGGTGGGCATCACCTGATTATGCTTCCCAGAAAAGTCCCTGGTCTGGTAATATCTGTGGAAACCCTGGTGAAGCAAAAGAGTTCTTGTGAATCCATAACTTTGTTTTGCTTTAAACAGTGAGATGGTGATGCTGGTTATTACAACATCTCCAATTTCCAACATAGAAAACAGAACAGGATACGGGTATAGGCCAGGGAGATGATTTTTCCATAGTTGCAGTAACCTCAGTAATTTTAAGGATTGTTTTTTAGCTGTAATGGAGACTTGAAAAGGGTCTAAATAGTTTTTAATCTTCCCTGTTTTCTTAATACAGAGAGAAGACACTATCAAAGACAAAACTCAACATAATAAAACCATCTTGCCCCATACATTGAGAGTGATGTGGCTGGATCATTGTTTATCCCACTGACTGACAGTTCTGGCTGATTCATCCTCTGTGGTACCTGTGTGCTTGTCACCTTTTATCTTTTTTTATTTATCACTTTGTCCTATGACACTGAAAAAGGAATTTCCCAAATGGTTTTTAAATAGAGAAGTGCATTTTGCACTTACAGGTTTATGGGCTATTGCAGGAAGAACCACATCCTTCGGCTATATTCTGTGTATTTCTAAAATTGCGAGTTTATCTGTACATTTCTGAAAAGTTTTTATTACAACTTGAAATTTTCTTAAAAATCTGGCTGGGCATGATGGCTCACAGCTGTAATGCCAGCACTTTGGGAGGCTGAGGTGAGAGGACTGCGTGAAGCCAGGAGTTCAAGCTCAATCTGGGCAACATAGTGAGACCCTGTCTATACAAAAAAAAAAGTCCCCTCATTGATTAGTATTATAAGTTTGAAATACATGTTATTTAAAACTCTGCCTTTAGAACATGATGAAAATGATACTTAGCACAAAGCAAAAGATGTAACTATACATATTTAAAGAGAAATGATAAATTAATATCACTACATAAATCAACACATTAAGTTAATACAAAATATTTAGGTTATTTATACTATTAATAAATGCTTAAAAGCCAAAGAAAAATGGGCAATGATAATTAATAATAGTCTGAATTGAGTGCCGTCTACACGTGTTTCATATAGAGAATCTCATTTAATTCTTGTAAGAATTTCTTGTTATTATGTTCTCCAAATAGTTGTGGAAAGCAAAGATTGGAGAAAGCAGGTAACCTCCTTAAGACAATACAGGTATTACATAACAAAGCCAAGTTTTCAACCGCAGAAGGAATCAGCTCCTATAATAGCCAGAGCTGCAAGTCATGATTCCCATGCTTTCCTCTTAGAGACATCTTTTTTTAATGTCTATTAGAGCTGGTAAGCTTAAACACCATATGTGAAAATAGTATTTTAAAGCAAACTCCTAAAGGACACAAAGATATAAATGCCTAAGAAATTGGCATTTCTATGTTCTGTTGACATTTGAAATCTTTTCTTTTATCTCTATATTTGGTTTTGGTGAAAATTTGAGACCTTTTTTTTTGTACCTAGTGAACATTGTTCTTTTATTCTGTCTTGTTTTGTTTTTTACAAAGCTCCTTCCAACTACATTTTTTAAATTCCCCAATTTTAAACTTTATTGATATCAGTCTTTTCCCCCTTCTTCTTTCTGCTTTTTCTTCTTCTTCCCTTCCTTCTCCTTCTTTTCTTTCTTCCTTTTCTTTTAAATCATGGCAAAACGATCTTTTCATTCCTGGTTTCACATCCTAGAGATCTGATCTAGAAGACAATGCCAGAATTTTTTCAAAAAGAAGTGGCAATTCCTTCTCTCTTCCCACCTGCATTCTCTGTAATCGCTTATTTTTTAAAAATATTCATGAGAAAGGAAGAAATTTTCTCTTCATTTTAGAACACCAAAATCTTCTTTTCCTAGCAGGAAACAGGGGTTCTTCCTTCTCCTGCCCACCTATCTCTGTCTCATCTGGAGATTAGTCATGTAAACATTTGCTTGGCAACTGGCTTCTTCAGGAAGTTAATTTGCAAACCTCCATAGAGAATTTTTTACTTTACCAAAGAGCAAACTTTTTTAAGAGAAACCAAAATGATTTCACATTTTCAAAAGTAAAGAAAAATGAATGAAGCAGAGGAAGAGTACACTTGAAAGGATCTAACTTCCAATAAAGAATTATGAAATATTGTATCTTAAATAAATGGCTTCATCTTGTGCCATATGTTTGAGTGCCAGGGCATTGTGCAAATCCAGACGCTAGATTTGCATATAAAAAGTGTATTTGTAGTTCATAAAAGCATCTTTGGACAAAAATTTTGAGATTCAAGATAAAAACCTAATCTGCAAAAAACAAAATGTGGACTGGCAAAACACTAATTTACTTTGAGTAAGTATAATACAATTCAAAATGAAGCAGGAGAAAAAGGCTTTAAAGATATGAAAGTAGGCCGGGCGCGGTGGTTCACGCCTGTAGTCCCAGCACTTTGGGAGGCCGAGGCGGGCGGATCACGGGGTTAGGAGATGGAGACCATCCTTGCCAACACGGTGAAACCCCGTCTCTACTAAAAATACAAAAAAAATTAGCCGGGCGTGGTGGCAGATGCCTGTAGTCCCAGCTACTCGGGAGGCTAAGGCAGGAGAATGGCGTGAACCCAGGAAGTGGAGCTTGCAGTGAGCTGAGATCGCGCCACTGCACTCCAGTTTGGGTGACCGACTGAGACTCCGTCTCAAAAAAAAAAAAACAAAAAACAAAAAAAGATATGAAAGTAAATTGTTCTTTGTTTCTTTACAGCCCAAACTCACTGAACATAGTAACAAACAGTCCTAACTGCCACTGAGCTTGCTGACAAAGTGATGCTCAATAAACACCCATTGATGATGCTAAAAATAAGATGTTCGGAAAGAAAGTAATATCTTAGAGATGCACATAATTTTGAACCAAATATATTTTTCTGCATAACAGAACTTGATATCTGAAGCAGAAAATAATATTGAGCAGATGAACATACTCTGTCCCCAGATCATTTTGTTTCCTCATATACATAGCTAAAGCTGTAAAGTGCCCTCTAGAAATGTTTATTTGAATCTATAAATGACTCTTTTATTACTTAGCTACTCAAAGTAATTATGATATGATAATAAGTGATATTTTAAGTTCTTTTTGAAAACAGTAATGCATTCTGATAATACTATACAGAATTAAAACTCGGAAGTTCAGAAATACAGAAACTCTTCTGACATGACTGTCTGTACTTGTTAAAGATCAGTTAGATAGTAGCAGTGAACCATTTGAAGTTCACTGCTAAGTCAAATTTGACTTTGAAGTTTAAAGTCAAATCATCATTACCAAATATGGAATGTGAATACAATGGATTTGATTTTTTTAAATGCACCTATAAGGCACAACAATAATCTAGTCACTTAGAAAGTAACAAAGCATACTGAAATTTCTTCTGTGAAGGTAGATGATACAAAACCCAGAAGCCTTTTGCCTTTGAACGATTCTACCATTCCCAAGTAAAATAAACCCCCATCACCTGGGTTTGGCCATTCCAGTGACAACTACATGTTAGCTTATCCTGCTTGCTTACTCATTTACATTGTATTATGAGGTCAAGAAATGGCTCACTGTGGAGGTCACATTCAAGTTGACACCTGCATAAGAAATGTCAGCAATAAGGCCACATCGGGAGTAGAGAGTGGTGGGGAGAAAGAGAGAGAAGGTCAGAGAGGTCAGTAAAGTCCAGACCATGCACAGCTTCAGGGCAGGTGAAGAATGGGAAGCTATTGGCAGATTTTAAGCAGGGGAATGTCATGATCTAATGTTTTCAAAAGACCACTCTAGCAGGAGGAGTGTGGTGGAGTGAGAGTGGGTGTGGGAAGAGCAGTTATATGACCATTTAAGCGATCTTAGCAGACATGATGGCAGCTCCGCAATGAAGACCAGGAGATGAGCACGGGATATATTTTGGAGTTGTAGCTGATCGGGCATACTGATGGATTAGAGGGGGGGTAGCAGTAAGCAAGGTAAGACTCAAGGCTGCCTTGATGTTATTTGCTGAATTGAGGAAAGGCTGTGGGATGAATATTGGGGATAGGAGAGGAGCAGGGGTGAAGCAAGAGTCCAGTTTTGGGTTATATTAACCTTGGGATGTCTGTGATATATCCAAGTAGACACATCAAGGAGGCAGTTGGATCTAAAAACTTTCAGCTTGATGGAGAGGTCAGTGCTGGATTTATAAATTGAGTAGCCATCGGGTTATTGCTGATGTTTAAAGCTATAAGACTGGGTCCAGGTTGAGAGTGTGGCTGAAGTGCACCTAGGACCCAGCCTTTGGGCACCTCACCACTGAGAGTTTGGAAAGAGAAAGCCAGCCTGCAAAAAAGACTGAAGTGCTCCAGTGTGGAGAAAAACCATAGAATATGGCATCCCGAAAGTCACAAGCACACAATGTTCAAGAAGATGAGAGCGTTCAACTCGGTCAAATGCTGTGAAGACATCAAGGAAGCTGGGAACAGAAACATAACTATTAGATGTGATAAAAATAGGGGTCATGGGTGACCCTGAAGAGGCATTTCTGTAAGTATGGGGGTTGGAAAGCTATTTAGAGTCAACTAAGGCGAAAAAGAAATGTGAAAATATTAAGACAGCACTTTGCTTGCTGTCTTGGGTAGAGTAAAATGGAGTAGAAACTGGAAGGGGATAAGATGTCAAGAAAAATGTTTGAGTAGAAATGAATAATAGTGAGATCGTTCCAATGAAAAAGGAGAAATTGATGGTATAGGTGAAAAACAAATTTAACTGCAGGAGGAAGTCTTGGGAGCAGGTAAGGGGATGAGATGCAGAGCACAAGCAGAGGGACCATGCTTAGATGACAGTAGGAACTCTCTACCCATCGCATTGGGAGGAAAGTCACAGCGTGTGAGTTTACACATAGGTAGGTTGGCATATTTTGGGGTACATGATGAGAGGTTATTTTGAAACTAGACACAGAGCATATGTGTACCATGGGATATCAAAGCCAATGTACATCAATTGTATTAACGAGTATACACAAATATATCGATCACCATATTAAAGACACGAATAAGGCAGTAGAGAGAGGGATTTGAGGATATATCTTAGGCATTGTTTTTGCCTGATTTGATTCTTCCATTTCTACCCATTACATTTTTGTATACTGAAGATCTATGACTTACCAGTTAAATAATTTTATAATGCAATCAGACAGGGAGCCAAACTCAAAATCTATTTTCCTTAAGAAGTTCTATCCTATCGTCTTAGTCTTCTCTGATTTTTTCTTGACCTCTAGGCTGCACCTCACAATACAGTCGGCACTCGATCATTTCATATTTGTCTCCTGCTCATAGGTCTTATTGTCTCAAATAAATGTTAAGGCTCCAGGATGGGGCCAAGTATTTTACAATAAAATATCATTGTCTCTCCCACTGTGAAAAACCTAGTATTAGATATAAAGTGAGTACTTAATAAATGTTTGTTGATCAATTTATCTTTTTAGAGCTGAATGGCTATAAAGAGTTTGATGCAGTAATTCCCTGGCTAACAGACTATGCATAATTCTTCATGGCACCTGCTGGGCATTGCTGGAGATGCTGAAATCATTCATCAATTTTCTCCTTTTTATGCTATTCAATTAGTCTGTCTAGGGCAAGGTCTAGAATGTGTATCAATCAAAAGCATAATAATGACCTGTGTACAAGCTATCTCCATACTAATGATTTGCATCCACTATCTTACAGAAAGAGCTTTGGTCTAAGAAAGCACTGAAGTGAAGGAAACTTTAAGGAGAATATTGTAGTAAGTCCTGAGAATTACCCAGTGTTACTGTTGTCAATAGTGTAATGATGAATTTGAAATCAATTTGGCAGTATCTTTACTGGAAAAATAATATTAAGAGAATACTCATCACCATAGCCTATTGTGCATTGTCTTAGATAAAGTTTTTCTTCAGCCTGCACTGAAAACTTAAATGTCAGTAGACTTTTAGTATATGGACTTCTAGTTTGTTGAAATTATGTGTAGCATGTTTAGTTTTTAATTTAATTCCAATTCTTAAGCCAGTTAAAACTATTTGGATATAATATTTAAATCAGAATCCAAATATGGCATACATATATTTTTCTTTTAAGAAGTAGTTGTACTATCATACAATATTGGCCTTAAATTTTATCTAACAGGTTATCACGGAAAGTTAAAGAATTAATCATCAGAATAGCATTTAACCAAAAATCCTGCACACCATATACATGGTAGTCTGTAGAGCTCTGCAGAAGTGAGTGATAACAGCTACTGTAAAATTTTGTCATTCTATAAAGTAGTTATTGACAAAATAAATGACTGTGTTTTTCCATGTTATATGCAAACTGACAAAGATAATATCTGATAAAATGGAAAACACCAAGAGACTTGGAACTTTAGAATATATCAAATCTACACCAAAATATCATTAGCAACACCCTTTCAGTAGAATCCCACAGCATTAGACAAATTAATAGAGAGAATCTTTTAAAAACATTTGTTGCATAAAATATTTTAATTGAAACGATTATTGAATTCCATAAGATATGTGTAAATTTACAAGATTTCCATTTTTCAATACTTACATGAAAAGATCTGATAACAGAGCCACTAAGTATAGGTAAGAAATATTAAACCTGTTTAGCTATTATTCTAAGTTTCTGTTCATTTCTCACTAACCTACATTGATTTTTGTACTGCTTTTATTCATCCCATAAATTAGATGCTAACTGGTGATAAAATGTCAAAGTTTGTGTCGTTCATCTAAAAAATAAATCTAGACAATTTAGAATTATTTAAAAATTAACGAATAAACTATGATCCATTGGTTCTTTTTGTGAGTGCTTGGGTGGAAAAGGAGACATATTAGTACATTAGTAAGGTGTTTTTCTTTAATCACCAGGAGAAAAGATATATAAATCTTTTTCTTAAAGCTTTTTTCTTTCCCATGGAGACAACACACCTTAAAATGAAGGTTAATAAGCAATTAATAGCACAGACTTAACTAAATATTGCAAATGTGATAGTATAATATCTTGGTAAATATGGGAATTTTGAGAGCCATAAAATTAAAGACTTTGAGATGTGTGAGATCAATAGACATGACTTATCACTATTTAATATGAGCTCTAATTTTTAAATGCCATGTTCCAATGAAAAAGTATATTACACAGGAAAATTGAAATTTCAATAAAGAATCAAGACAAAAGAAACAAACTTTATATTAAAGTACCTTTAAAGGTTGTACTTACGCTGCAACCTCCTCTTTTGATAATCCTTTGAAATTCACCTCTAGATAATGATCTATGTCATCTTTTTCTTTGATCAATTGAGACCTAAATGAAATAGAAAGAAATAATAAAGCACCACCTTATCAAGTTGAAAAGCTACCAAACGCATAAAATGTCACCAGGAGAATAGAAATATTCAGAGTATAATACCATATGTAATAAATGCAATAGCTATAGAGTTAGGTCGTTGGTTGATCATTTCAAAATTTTATCTTTCCTGAATGGAAAATGAGAAGGAAGAATATTAAACCCATTGTGTAAACAAATAAAACACCAACACCTTGAAATAATTCACTTTCTACTTAAGAGTCTTCTCCTCAAAGCTTATAAGACCTTCTATTTTGCTCACATTTTTTCGTGGTGTAACTTTCCAACTGCTGAAGTTATATATTGTTTGGCACAGAATCCTGAGCCAAGAACACCTGTTTGATTCAAATGTGTAACATGAATTTGTTCCAAACATTAATCAATTTTGTCCTGAAATGCTCTTTGAATAGTTTTTTTAATCACACATAAAACTCAAATTATTAAAGGTTCAAGGTGCAATATCATTTTAAGAAGCCCTTATTGAAAATGTATTATACTTGTAGTGCATTCATTCTTTACACCCTTTTGCACTTTTAAAAATAAGCATGCTATCAACCTCTCATAACTATGATGATATGGAACTAAACAAATATCAGTGTTTTATTCAGAAGCTATTACAGAATGTTGATACAAACTTTGCCTTTTGTGGGTATGATAAAAATATTTTTCTTCAATAAAATGAATACCAGAAAACATTTTCTTTAAAACTCATCCTATCCTAAGGATATGAGATTTGGCTATGCTTTTGCTCACCTTGAAAACAAAATATAAATTAAATCCTTTAAAAAGACAGAAAGAATAAGCTTTTTCAGACTTCATAAATATTTTACATTATTCAAAAGTAAAACAAAAATATGTATGTATATATATTATAGTATACACACATGAATTATGCATTCATTGAAAGATTTCTCTGCTATAGGAAAAGAAAATTTTGATTTACCATTTCAAAAGAATTTTTATGTTAGTTTAGCTGAATGTATTTATTTTGTTCCAGGGGCTTTGGTCTTTCCTAGAAATACTAAAAATGAGGCATGAGAACAAAGAAGCCTCCTAATATGTTGATCATTATGCCTTGCAAGAATGGAAAAGTAGGCATATAAAGAAAATAAACCTACGTATGCAAACTGTTTATATTGGTAAATAATATGTATATTACTAAAAGTCAATAGAATTACAAATGGCAATTTCAAAATAGCACAATCAGTTAATATTCATAATTATAACAAAATGTATCAATTTCTCTGCCCTGCATTTCCTCAGTGACAATTTGAGTAGCTCAGCAGCCATTCATGGGCAGCAGCAGTTTGATGATGCATTTTCAGGCTCCAACATCATTTCAGGAGCTGATTCTCGCCTGCCAATCTACCCTACAAGTAAGGCTCTACCCTCCTTCCAAAACAGAAGTCAGCCCTTGGGACTTTGTAGATTAAAAGCATTACACCTTTCAGTCTGGGCATGGTGGCTCATCCCTACAATCCCAGCATTTGGGGAGGCCAAGTTGGGTAAATCACTTGAGGCCAGGAGTTCAAGACCAGCCTGGCCAACATGGCGAAACCGGTCTCTACTAAAAATACAAAAACTTAGCTGGGCATAGTGCTGCATGCCTGTGGTCCCAGCCACTCAGGAGGCTGAGGCACAATAATCGCTTGAACCCAGGAGGCAGAGATTGCAGTGAGCTGAGATCACACCACTGCAATCCAGCCTAGGTGATAGAGTAAGACTCTGCCTTAAAAAGAAAAAAGCTTTACACCTTTCGTTCCCAAAGCTTCTGCTTTCTGTTCTCCATACACATTTAAAACAGGAAACTTATCTCCAAAACTCTATGGGAACCATGATATAATTGCAATAGGAAATAAAATGATGAAATAAGCCTAGATTAATAAATAAATATATTTGCAGCATTTGAATGTGGTTCATAAATACTTTTGAAACAGCAGATTTCAATACTCTCAATATAACAAGGTATTTTTCTCTTCTCTTGAAATGATTTTATTTTCTGAGATACATTATTGACATTTCTTACAACAGAAAATTTATTCTGTAGGAAAATAAGTAAAAAAACCAGGGGCACGTACCTTGGAATTTTTCTGGAGGAGCAAGGCAGCTTCTGTCTGGCTAAGGCTGTAAGCTTCGGGCGTGTCATGGGCAGTGAGGGCAGGGTGGTCATTTCGGACTACAAAAAGAAATAAGTAGAAATTGTATTTTAAAGAATAAATCTTTCAAAGGATCCTTTAAAACATTATTAGAGATTTACAGTCTGTCATCTTAGTTGAGAATGCCTATGTGTAGTGCTACAGCTGTGTTATTCAGGAATGATGCTCAGTGAGTGGATTCTGCAGGTTGCTTCTCTCATTATTTTCTTCCATTGTCTGCTTTTTGGCCAATTTATTATTTGTCTGTATCTTCAGCACAAAGTAGATAAGAAGAAAATTTGATAAATGCATTGATGGTTCAGTTGGCATCTTTGGTAAGAGTTTTATAAGTGACATGATTGCAATTAAAGAATAAAGATTTTTAGGATAGCTATGGATTTCTAATGTTTATGTGTTGCTTTCCTGTTACAATCAATAATTGGAAATTGCTCATACTTGCTGTTTTCTAAAAGCCTTATCGCTCACAAATAAAGGCTTTCCCTTAGATGTGATGGATGATAAGAACAATTCTCAACAAGGAGACAGCTGCCCTGAGAAAGCACACAGCCATAACAATATAATGAATCACTTCAAAATGTACTGTTTTTTAAAAGTTGTTTAAAGCAACTTTATCTCACACTTTACACGGGTCAGGAATAAGGACAGGGTATGATAGGCATGGATTTTTTCTCCTCCATGGTGATGGGAGCCTCTGCTGAGAAAACTCAGAAGCTGTAGTAACCCAATGATAGGGGACAGGAATCACCTTGAAGTGTCTTCACTCACTTTGCTAGTGGTTGATGCTAACTGTTAGCTGGGACTCAACTGGGGCTATCTGCCAGAACTCATACATGTGGTCTCCTCATGTGGCATGGGCTTCCTCACATCATGGCAACCTAAGACTTGTTATGTAGCAGCTCCAGGCTCCAAAGGCAAGTATTTTAGAGAAAAGCCAGGCAGAAGCTTTATCCCCTTTTAGGGTCTACCCTTGGAAGTCACATAACATCCACTTCTACTATAATAACAAGTTCAACCAGATTCAAGGCAAATGAATACAGAACCACCTATTGATAGGAGAGTGTCAAAGTTTCATTGTAAGAAAAGAATATGGCATGGGAGATATTGTTACAGCCCTTTTTGGAAAATGCAGTGTGCCACAGTGGTGAGCAATTAGCAAGGCTAGTCTATAAAATCAAATTATCTAAATCCTACTCCAAAGAGGAAGAAGCGTGGACATGATGTCTGTGAACTTAGAATAGAAAAATTGTTACATGGTGCAAGGGCTCTCAGACGCAAAAGAACCCATGCTTCTGTTAAATAGAGAGGCATCCAAAAGGCCAGGGGCTCCTGATCCCACCCCCTCTATGTCCACCAGGTTTGACCTGTACTCTTAGCTTCACCAAGTAACTGAAAGGCTTGTTTTAGGTTGTAAATGGCTTATCTTCAGCATTACTACCTGTGTGACCCAGGGAAGATCACAATAAAATCTGGGCCTTGAATATATTCAGCAGATATTTAATGAGCTCCTATTTGGTGCCAGGCACTGTTCTAGGTGCCAAAGATACAGCAGTGAAGAAAAAGACAAAACTCTCAGATTTCACAGACTTTGCAGTATGGGGGTAAATATGGAGAAAGACAATACACAAATAAGCAAAATATATAGAACCTCAGATGTTGATAAGATTCTCTGCTGGAAAACGAAGCAGAGAACTAGAAACTACCCAGATGCTCACCAATGGCAAAGGGATGAATAAAAGTAGAAGGAGACAAGCTCAAAGACATTGTGGAGAATTTTGTTGGGTGTCCCAATAATGTAATGTCTTGAGGGTTACTGTAAAAACTGGCTTTCTCATTGAGGTAAGAATCCATTGGAGGATACAGAGCATAGAATTGACACGATCTGACTTTCATCCTGAAAGGATCACTCTGAGTTTTTCTTTCAGGTTAGACTGTAGTTGGGGAAAGGGTAAACAGAAGAGAGGCCAGCCCAAAGCCTCCTGTGAAATACAGGGGAGAGAGAGTGGTTGCTTAGGTAGGAGTAGAGAAGGAGAGATGTAGTCAAACCCGAAATAGAACCACCTGTGGATAGCTGAGACACAATATTCCTCTAGTGCTACAAAGCCATGGTGGAGGTGGGGGTGCAGAAGCACTAAGACGAGAGAAAATCTTCTGAAATTCAGTGTAGAAATAGACAGCTTTGTGTTTTTGAGAAAGATTATTACCCTGGCCTAAAAATAATTTTTTACATAATTAAAGAGAATTCTAATGGAGATCAGTGGTTTATTTTAAATATAATAGAATCCTAGTACTACCAGTTTATCAAGGCATGATATGATCTATGAAACAAAATGCCCACTTATTTTTATGCAGTTGTAGCTTTAAAGTGCACAATTTAAACAGCAAATGTTAGTCCTCTCCTACAGACTAAACATTAGAAACATGCTATATTACCCTTCATAACTTCACAACATAATGACAATTTTTTTAATTTTAAAAATCTATTTTTCTGATTAGATGTTATATTAAATAGTTGAGTTACTGGAATAACAAGAACTTACTAAATGGCAGCATCATACAGAGCATACGGAAAGAAGTTATGATTCATGTGAGGTTTGAAGGGACACCAAAACTCCTCAAACGGGCCTCCCAAGAGCTTACTCCAGAGGAGCTGTGAAGACTTTTCCAGAGTTCCAGAGTCTTCAGTGTTACAGTGAACATCGGAATCATCTAAGTTCTTAACCCAGACCAGTGTAGCCCTAGTAAATTTCAACAGGGAGAAAGGAAAACAACTAAGTTTGCCTCATGTGGGGCATTCCATCCTCTATAAATTTTAGACTCTTTTCTAAAAGCCCCACTTTACTTGGCAAAGCATTATGCACTGGCCACTGGGGCCAGGGTAATCTCTTCATAATTGCAGGGGTCTTTGAAGAGTTCACCAAGGAGCTTCAAAATGAGGAACAGTGCTTGCAATTTCCTTGAATACTAAGAACATCCAGCTATTTGTAGACAGATAAAAGAGAGCAGCCCCCAGAGGTGCTGATCCAGCCAACATAGCTCATCGAGGTGCATATAACTTCCCACCAAAGTTGGCATACCAGCATGTTATATAAAATTTATCCTTTTTGATGTTTACTTGAGTTCGATGATTTTTGTTAGAAAATGTAAGCATGGAATAGAAACCAAATGCAAATGACATACATGGAGAGGGATATGTCTTCTTTGTCATACAGATCAACTGAGCTTTTTTTTTTTTTTTTTTTTTCAAATTCTGAGTCAATGTTTCCTACCATTAAAGTTTCAGCTGCCAGCTCCTTCATTTTGCTCTCCTCTGATCTGAGAACATTAGCAGCAGGAGCACCTTTACTCTTAAATTTAGTTTAATGTAAGTACTGCAAGCCCTGCTGGCAAGCCTCAAGGCACAAACTCTGAATGGGGGGTGGTCAGAGCTGAATGATAAAGTGGAAAAAAAGTTATCAGAGCTGAATGATAAAGTGGAAAAAAAAAGCATGTTGGAAAAAATATCCCTCAATCAATCTATGTTGGACAGTTTAAGCTTAGAGTCAGGGTGGAAGTTGAACAGGCTTTCTCTTTGTTTCTGAACCCCACATCCTACCTTACCTATGCCTATCAGGAAAGGGAATTTTGTTTCTCAGAATCAATATGTGGCCACATAAGATATTTTGTTTTACACAACAGATAATGTGTGATCTGAATTTTATGACACAGTTAATATTTTGAATGCACCAAATATGTAAAGGGGTCCTGTAACAAATTACTTTCTTATCTAAGTAATTGCCATCTTTTATGCCTTATAAGTTCAAGCAGGGTTTGCAGTACTTACATTAAATTAAATACCTGTAAAGAAAGCCTTTTGGTCTTTGTTAATATGAGTTGCATCATTTTCCTGGTGTTGGTCAGACAGCATTCTCAGTTCCCATGTGAGCTCCAATCTAGACTCAACAATGAAGAATGGGACTAGTGCTATGAGGTGACTGACCCAGGCCTGTAGCATAAATGGAGCACATCACCATTAGTTATGGCACCTCCTTAGGGTTCTCCTAGATCAACATCTCAGGGGAAAACACACAAGATGGGTGTGGCTGCAGGAAGGGAAATTGCTCAGGTTCAGGTGAGTAAGAAAGAAGAAGAATGAAAGATACCTCTTTGGCTGCCACCAAAATGAGCTTAGCCCCAGGAGCTCAGACTGAATCAGCCTTTTAGGAGGACCCAGAGGCACCTCCCCCAGTGCCAGCAAGTGGGCAGTGCTACAGTGTGGCACCATCGGGTGCTGAGACAAAGATCAAAAGGCCGCCTGAAGCCATTCCACTGTTGGTATTCAGAAGAGATTTGGTGCACTCTTTGATCTGCTGGTTGGCTCTTGTATCACAGTTATAATCTCTAAGTTTGGCCCCCACATGCAAAGACAAATGAGAATGGAGAAATACAGGATGAAAGGTTTGAGAGTGCTAGGTCAGGCTGAATGTGTCCCATGGTGTGAGTTTAAATTTTTGGCCCCCAAGTAAAATTCTTCAAAGAGTAACCCTCCTGCCCTCTATCCCCAGAGATGCCTTTATCAGGAAACACAAAGGAGGGAGACCTACTACTGTGTAAACGGAGGCTACTTGGAGAATGACTATGTCTGAGGCTGACCAATGTCTCCAGGGTTCAGTCACTTTGGAGTAAAAACTGAGATTAGAGAAATAAAGCCAGTAAACCACAGTAAGCAAGTTTATTATACATCATCACGAGTTCAAAACAAATATGATTTTACTAAAAATCATTCATAAGAATTAAAACTTTTCATATTATCACAAGCTCTTTTACTATCAAAGTTTAACGAAAACTACAGAAGAAATATCACTAATTATGCTCCCTAAGTAAAAAAAAAAAAAATTAAGTTTATAAAGAGTCACTAATAATGTTTATTCCCGGTATCATAATTTTTGGACACTTCTGGCACTCTCTTGTGGGTAGTTTGTTAAGTAAAATAAATAGAAAACACATTTCCTACCAACTGACATTGATGGCTAAATCACAAAATCAAGCAGGAAATGAGTTTGAAGGCAAGCCGTATTTCACCTGACTTACATTTGCAGATTACTGCTAATGGCCTCTCCAAGCTTATGGACTTCAGCCTGAAAATCAGGAAGCAAAGATAATACAAAGAAGAAAAGAAGTTTAAAATCAGTCAGTAGTGTAACTCCTCTCCCCGCCCCAAGTCATGGAATAAGATTCACTCTTACAACAATACTTCCTACCGTCTAAGTTTGATGAACTTTTAAAGAAAATCCCCAAGTATAGATCCTACGAGAGAAACTAATCACTAAATCAGTGAAATGCCAAAACATCTGAAATATGTAAATGTATTGATGTATTTCAATACAAATGTGACATTAGGGATAACCATTTGTTCTCTCAAAATTACGAGATACAGTTATCTTTGCCAAAAACCGAGAGCATCTCAGTTCCCTTTCTGTTCCCACCTAGTTCTCAACAGGACTAAAGGACTTATCCTATGCCTAGGTAAACCGGGGAGCAAGAGGAACTGGCGCCTTTCCTTACTTCTCTTTCAGTTCGTTTATTGAGGTAAGTGGCGAGGGCCTGGACTCAGGAAGCTTGAGAAAGACTGATGGGGGAAGGGCTGTAGGGGTCAGGGAAGGGGCTGCCTGAAGAACAGCCCGCCTCTCCAAGGAGCTGAGGAAGTCCTGTCCCAACCTCGCCCCTGCCGTCACGAACCTCGGTGCACTGGCCCAGGGAAACAACTCCAGTTTTCCGTTCCGCCGAAGTCAGTCCCCCACCGGCGGCAGGTGCTGGACGTTGGCGCTGCCCCCTCCTCTCTCAGTGATTCCGAGGCCTGGCTCCGCCGGCGCGGAGAGAGGAGACGCCGAGAGCGTCTCCAGGGAAACAGAGAGGCGAGGCAGGACGGCCAGGGGTGGTGTTAGGCTAAACCGGGCCTCGGGATTGGGGCTGCTCCCAGACTCTTCGGGCTTGGGGGCGGAGTCTGGCGAGGGGTGGAGCTTACTGATGGCCGGGCGGGGCCCCCAGACAGCGGAGGCTTTTCAAGCAAGGCTACTTTCAGAAGTTGGCTCGCTTTTAGGCATTTTCGCATAACCCAAGGGGCTCGAATTTGCCACTTTGATTTCTTTCGTGGCCTTGCATTCTCAATGTTTTTTCTTCATTTCCCTTTTGTCCACAGGATTGATGGGAAAACGCTGAGCCAGGCATTCATGAGCCCCGTCACCTGAAGCCAATTTATCCATCTAGCTAAGTCATTCATTCTCCTCTTCCTCAGCCTCTCTTGCAGTCAGAACCCACCACAAATGCCTTTTCCTGTCCTGTCCCCACAGACAATTCAGTTTTGAATTGTGGTTCGCTAAATACTCAAGGTCTCTTTCAGAGAATCTCCCTGCATCTGTCCTTATTTGTTTTGCATTTTTACCTGAAACTCAGGGTTTTATATTTACACCAAATAAATATCATCCTATTAATCTCGGCCCATCGTTGCGTCTCTTCTCTCAGACATGAGTGTAAGGAAGTGAGCCTCCTTGCTCATTCCCTCATATATACATGGGGCAAGAGAGTGAGGCTTGCCACTCGTTACTTCTAAAATACTGAAGAGCTGGAAAGTTAGGCTTTTGTTCCTAGTCTACTGTCACACATTGTAAGAGAACGAGCCAGCAATATTGCTCACACGAATCATTCTATTAACCATAAATCGATTCTATTTGGAGTACAGGCATATCAACCATAACCACTTTCATTCTAACATCTGATTTGCTGTAACAAATTACTAAATTATTTCCCAGTAAGTTTACATTATACATTCAATGATCACTGTGACTATCTGCAATTGGGCTCCACCCCATCCCCCACACCAGTAAGACTCTCATTCTATTCTCATGAGTTTATTTTCCAGTTTCAGCATCACCTTAACACACTCCACTGTGACCTGTGTGAATTCTTTTCCAGTCCTTGCTGCTTTTTCTGACTTAGACGTTTGTGAATTCCATGCACCTTCCTTTCTCCTCACAGGAGGCTCTCTTAGCTGGCTTTCTAGGTAGTTCCTTCCTGCTTCTTTGGACTTATTTCTGCTACTTGCTGTTTTTTCACTAGAAGTTCTTTGACTAATTCTCTTTCTCCTTCTGCTTAGCATAGAATTCCTTCAGTTAGAGAACTTTGTTTGCAAGTGACAGAAAACTCAAACCGGCTTAAGCACAAAAGGAAACTGATGAAAATCAAAGGATGCCAGATTCAGCTGCAACTTTATCTAGAGACTCAGGCCTTTCTGAAAGTTTTGAGGATTCCAGAATACCCCTTCCTTTCACTACATAGAAATAATTTCTCCTCCTCTCGCCTCCTTTCTCTTAGACCTACCTTTATTTTATCAGTATAACTTTGCATGGTGTTTGGCTTATGGGAACCAAACTTGCCTGAAAGATTGTGAGTACCTTGAAAGCACAGACTTTGTCTTATTGTTTTCTAAATTCCCTTGTACTGTATGCAAGGATTAGTATACAGTATGTGCTCAAAAATATTTTTTTAATTAACTGAATGACAGAGTGGTTTTTCAAACAGATTCTTCCTTGTATAATTCTTCTCATTGCTTCCTCAATCTTCTCCACCTAGAATTCTAGGGGGAAGGTCAGGTGATGCAATTGATAGTTTGAAGGCTGTGACTGACATAACAACCTCTAAAGTTTCCTCTTCCAATCTTGCTCTGGAGAAATGATTTTAGGTTAGTTCAACTCCCTAAAGAAGCAAGTGATAATTTTCTAGTGGAAGCCAATCCATCTTAACTGCTCCCCATAATTGTTCTCAAAGTGTTTTTGATATCTCAATCATCAATTTCTACAGTAAAATTACTCTGAATCATTCTTGTTTTACTAAACACAACCCCAAGTAACATCTTAGGAAAGAACATATGAGATAAAATTTTAAGTTCTTTCATGTCTGACAATATCCTTATTTTGCCTACAATCATTTGGTAGGGTTGCACATTCTAGATTAACAATCATTTCCCTCTGAATTTAGAAGGTATTATTTCACTGTTTTCTAGTATCCAGTGTTCGGGATGAGAAGTCTAGTGGCAATTTTATTGTGCTTCCTTTGTATGTGATGTAGTAGTAAGATCCATATGCAGTGACAACCACAAATTGACAACCACAAATCTGTGTGGCCTAAAACAACAAAGTTTATTTATTGATTACCGTATGTCACCACAAGTCAGCCTTGGGTTTTGCTCCATGCTATGTCACAGCAGAATCAATATGAAAGAACCTTTGCCACCTGGGGGATGGCTGGTCTGTAGCAGAGAGATCATGAGAGTAAACTGCACATTAGCTTTAAAGGCTTCATCCAAAAGGATATCCATCACTTTTGCATTTCGTTGGCCACAACTGAAATAGCCATGCTCAACTTTAAGAAAGCAGGTTTGTGCAATTTCACCTGTGCCTGAAAGACCAGATATCCATTAATGGTCATAATGATGGTCGTAGACCTGGTTTTTCCCCTCAACACAGGCATTTTTAGGTTACTTTATCTTTTTTGTTCTCTAATTTTATGGTAGAACTCTTCAGCTGAGTACTCACATCCTTCTTCAGATTTAGATAGTTGTCTTCTATTTTTTAAATTATAATTTCCTTGTCTTGAATTTGTTCTATTATTTCTTTAAGATTCTGTTTAGTGAATGCAGATCCCTAGATTTGTCTTTTTATCCTTGATCTTTTTAAAAACATTTTTATCCTTTTTGCCTTTTTATCCTTTTTGCCTTTTGCCTGTAAGTTTTTGACAATATTGCTTTTTAGTCTTTAATTGATTTTTTTGTACATAGGAGGAGTCATATTCTTGGTCTTTGAGCGTTCTTGCTTTCTGATTGCTCCTTCTTTATGGACTCTTTTATGAATGTAATATTTTGCAAATATCTCTGAATATATTAATTTGTTTTTTAAAGTTGTCTTTTTATTTTTAATTTTTATGGGTACATAGTAGGTGTATGTATTTATGGAATACATTAATTATTTTGATTTAGGCATAAAATGTGTAATTATCACATCAGAGTAAATGGGGTACCCATCACCTCAAGCATTTATCCTTTGTGTTACAGACAATCCAACTGATACTCTTATTTTTAAATGTAGAATTAAATTATGATTGACTGCAGTCACTCTGTTGTGCTATCAAATACTAGATCTCATTCATTCTTTTAACTATATTTTTGTACCCCTTAACCATCCCCACTCCCACCCCCACTCCCTCACTACCTGTCCCAGCCTCTGGTAACCATTCTTTTACTTTCTATCTCCATGAGTTCAATTGTTTCAATTTTGAGCTCCCACAAATAAGTAAGAACATGTGAAGTTTATCGTTCGGTGCCTGGCTTATTTCACTAACATAATGACCTCCAGTTCCAGCCATGTTGTTGCAAATGACAGGGTCTCATTTTTTTTAATGGTGGAATAGTACCTCAAAAGTTGCCTTTTTTTTTTGTTGTTAAATTATCTTTTCTTCCAGGAAAAGTGTTTCTTTTGTTAATGTTGAAATTTCTGTATTATGTACCATATTGTATTTGGTTACTCTGTTAATTAGCATTAGGTTCAGCTGTGAGTAACAACCAACCAAGCAAACTACAGAATAGGAATGGCACTTCATGGTGTCAGATTCCTAGTTCCTTCTGTTTTTAGCTTCACTGCACATGGATTCCATTCCCAAGATTGCCTCATTGGTGATCCAGCTATTACATCTTATCAAAAGAAAGCCTGCACAGGGATGAGGGGTCAAATGGGGAACCTAGTGGTTAAATTTTTAACAATGGAAATTGGGCTATCTAGGCATATTCAGAGAAGACTTAGTAGCCTAAAATGCAAAGCCCCTATTAAGCATTTTCCACTGAGGCATCTTTGCTCAGAAAATTCCCCTTTCTTGACTGATATAACTGTTCTTTCCTTGCTTGAAGATACTGCTACTTCTTTGCCTAAGGTGGTTCCCTTGAAGAAAAAATATGATACATTTTTATTTGCCCAACCTATCCAGATCTGTAATTAGAAGTGAATTCCATCATGTCCTAGGGGACAATATTTTAAATATCCAAACCTGAGAAGGCTCTTGTAAACACACACGCGCACCCGCATACACACACACACACACACACACACAGAGATGACTTTGCTAGTTTATATCAGTAAAACTCTAACGACATTGTTTTCTTTCAGAATAGATTTTTGTGGATTCTTCAACAAAAAGGTTGGAATACAATATTAGAAAAAATAAATTTGTCAAATGAGTGCATTTTCCAGAGATTCTAAATTCCATGTGTTATTTTGGGTGAATAAGTATATTTGACACTTTTCTGGTTTGGGTAATGCAAACCTTCCCAACTCTAAAGTAAGTTGTGTTGCCAAAAAAAAAAAAAAAAAAAAAAAAAAAAAAGTTTAATTTAAAGTCTTTCAGAAACAGGAATGCTAACATACATCATTATGTCTTACCTCCTAACTATGTTCCCTTAAGACCATGTTGAAATTTTCCATTCCTCAAGGATTTGAGATCTACAAAGCCAGAGACTTTGTAAGTTCTTTATTATCTTGTTTCCCTTGTTTAATAGCACTAGTGGGAGATGTTAAACTGAAATGGGCATCATGGCTTCAATGGAGAGGCAATGTTTCCAGGAAAGAAACGCTAGATTATCAAATCTCGTGGGATATTTGGTGTATTTACCATAAACATACAGCTATGCCATAGTGTTAATCAGTATGACCTGATCTACAGAGATCTATGATTATGATTAATTGGTTATGACATTGTTAGGAATCAAATTCAAATTTGATTTGTATGAGAAAAGGGGAAAGTAAAGTCTCCAAAGTCTGGTAAACAGAGCCCTGACCTGAGTTACCACAATGGAGAGCAGAGAGTACTGCTCTCTGACTGTGTTCTAAAACTAGACTCATAGCACATTGAATGAAAGAGCTCTGAACCCTGGGGTCCAGAAATAACACCACAAGTGCCCACTGTGAATCTTTCTCCTATTTTTTCTCAAAGGTAACTGTATTTATTTACTTAGGTAACTGCACTGGGGAAAAGAGTATATCCAAAACTTTTGGATTGCTCGACATTAGACGCTAACTCTGAGCTAATACTAATTTCCAGGGACCCAGAACAAACTTATCAATGGATTTCAGGTAAATTAATTTTTTTAATTCTAAAATAGACCTAGTAGACTCTGAGACCATGCTATGGTTATTCCTCTGAGTGTGTAGATATATGCAAAAAATGGCATAAGTTTTTAGTGGCCATCTAAGCTATGGAATAAAGGTTATTATGGTTTAAAAAAAGGGTCAAAGAAGCTCTGGGTCAGATAATTGAAAGGACACAAGACTCTGGTGATGTTTACTCAGAAAGATTTTCTATAAGCAAAGGCTACACAGAATCAGGGACAAGAAAGCACAAGGCAACTTCGGGTTGGTCCTGAACATTCAGGTACAACTTCTTTGGTCCTCCTGCTGTCGCGCAGAATGCCCTTCATCTTCACAGCAAAAGTTTACCAAGGGATCTTTTATATTCCACTGGTCACATAGCCAAAACCTGTCTACGTATCAGGTAATACAGGTGAAGATTACCAATCTGTATTTTTTAAAAAACGATGCAGACAAGCTCATACAGAGTGCATTCAAGGGAGCTTCAGGATATAAATAGCATGTTATATATCACTAGCTAGTGCATTTCATTTCTGTCTTGGCTAAAAGAGAGTACTGTGACTCCAACCATCTTTGGAGATAAACATAAAGCTACCACAGGCCAACTGCAAGCTAACCCCACACTTTCCTACCAAAATAGTAAATCAAAAGTAATAATTTCCAGGGGAATTTCAGACTTGAATATTTTAGGGGTGATCATTCCTAGCATATTCCTATTTTATCTCTGAGTTAGCTGAACAAAATAAATGTGTCTTGAAAAGGAATATGTTAATCTGATGGTAACTTTAAATGTGCTACTGTTCCTGATACAGCCTTTTTTCCTAGAGCAACGTGATACACAGCATATACTGTTTCTCCCCTACATTTTGATAAATAGAAGAAAAAGAAGTAATTTGCTTTTATGTAGCAGGGATAGCAGTATACTTTTGTTTTCCAACTTTGTAACCCATCTCTTTGTTGTCAACCCTGCCTCTTTGTTGCAATTTAACCCACAGGGACCTTAATTATCTTACCCTATTATGCAATAAGATGCAGCATCATTGTACTGATAGGTATTCTAAAAAAGACTTGGAAAGCAGGAAATAGCAGGCACCCTACATGCCTTGGTACTATCAATACATGCCAAAATAAATGATATAAATCTTATGAAAACACAGGAGTCTTTCATCTTAGTGAAGGTTTTTGTTTTTTTTGTTTTGTTTTGTTTTGTTTCACTGTTTGTTTTTGTTTTTGTTTGGTTGGGGAGGAGTGTTACATGGAGGGATACTCCAAAGTAAAGTATAATTTGTTGAAATTTTCACAACCAGGCAAAATGCTTATTTGCCTATCTTTTGGATTTCGGAATCTGATATGAATTAGCTTCTCATAACTTCTGCATTTGTACCCTACCATGAGAATTACTGCAGTTCTTATTTTCTAGCCCCAGGATCTGCCTTGATATCTACCCTTCTCAAGTCTGGCTTTCCAGCTTCGCAATGATTTTGTGAGCCCCTGATATTATTTCAATGAATTAATTTTTCTAAAAGTAGACAGAGTTGATTTTTATTATTTACAACCAAAGAATACTAATGAATACAATAATTTAGAAAGCATTAGATGATACAAATGAGATAAAATTATTTAATTAAAAACACAAATTAGTAGGTGTTAATTACAGATAATATCAGTTACACAGAACTTTCCAGAATATTACACTTTTTCTAAAGAAGCAGTTGAAGCTCTCAGATTCATTTGATAAATTGCATTAAAGAGTCTACATAACAATTACATTAATTTTTCTATTGTTACATAGAGATTTTATAAAATTGGTTTAAGAAATTAAGGCCTAAATATTTTATTTATACAGTAGCAAATGATGATGTGTTGTTGACCTGGCTGAAAATATTGTAAAATATTTTATGAGTTTCAAGCATTTTCCATTTGTATAATAAGTCAGGTAGAGAAGTCAATATTTATTGATCTTACATAAACAGCGCACTGCACTAGGTTTTCTAACGTAAAACAAACAAAAAAACACATTTGCTTATTGATGCTTGCAAGTAATAACTTTTTACTGAATTTAGAGTTGAAAGCCTTTTTATAGATTTCACCTACATATATAACTCTCTTGTAATTGTCATTAAGTGTTTTGCCTTTAAAAGAATCTACAAAAATAACTTTTAAGATCTAATCAAGGAGAATCAGCAAATAGTTTTTAAATTATGCATTCCCAAAGTGTCCCTTTGGTAGGATTTCGTAAAATGAAATGGGACTGGCAAAGGAGAAGCAGCACACCAATCATAATATAGTCCTCAGGCGGCAATTTTGGAAAGGAGCACATTTGAAAGTCGAAGGTCTGAGAAATGATTTCCTTAAAACTATCAACATCTGGCTGGGCACAGTAGCTCATGCCTGTAATCCCAGCACTTTGGGAGGCTGAGGCAGGCGGATCACAAGGTCAAGAAATTGAGACCATCCTGGCCAACATGGTGAAATCCCATCTCTACTAAAAATAAGAAAAAATAGCTGGGCTTGGTGGAGTGCACCTGTAGTCCCAGCTACTCGGGAGGCTGAGGCAGGAAGGTCGCTTGAACCCAGGAGGTGGAGGTTGCAGTGAGCTGAGATGGTGCCACTGCACTCTAGCCTGGTGACAGAGGGAGACTCGGATTCAAAAAACAAAAACAAACAAACAGACAAAAACTATCAACATCCAAAAAGCTCTGGAAAGTCATCAGAAGCTAGCCTGAAAATCTAGGCTACCTCGTATGGCATCTTATGAGCATTTCCTTGTTTTTTTTTCCCTCAATGTATACAAATCATATTGTTTTTAAATCCAAAGTACACAAAGAACCAGCTTCACTTTATAATTTATCTTATAAACGTCAGTGGGTATTAAACTTACCAATTTTTTCTCAGCATCTTCATACTTTGGGTCCTGTTTTGGTCCAATTCTGTTGTCTCAGATTGCTAAATCTGCTAATTTTAAAAAATACCACTTGAACATGAATATCCAAATATACTTTATTGTTAATTTTACTCATCTTCATCATTTTGTGCTTCTACGTAATTGATAAAATTACATTAGCAATGTTTTCTATAGGTGGAGACAAATATCTACAAAATAATATGCTTCAATAGTTGTCCAAATATATTTAATCTTAATTATGTGCATACATTATATCCAGCTACTTATATGTAACAAATGGCATTCTTAGATATTAAGAGACATGTTAATATTTGTCTAATGTAATTAAGAAATGAAGTTTCTCATTTTCCAAGGACAAAAAAGTAACCATGTATATGCAAAGGAAATTCAAAATTTATGAAAAATATATAGAATATAATGATATTTCTTACAGATTGTTATAAACAAGATGACAAATATCACATTTGGTAAAATTCTACTATAACTTTCATTATAGTCTCACAGGGAAACAATTTTTAAACTAAGGTTATAAATAAAAGCTGAATTAGATATAACAGAGAAAAAAATATGGAGTAGCAACCCTAAGTACTGAATTTGAATGTCTAAGTCCATCAGCCCATTCATTATTTCAACCAGCCAGGTACTCTGCTAGGGTGGGAATATAAAGATAAGCCATGTCCTCAATGAATTCACAGCCTGGAAGTTAAGACAGACAGGCAAAAGAGACAACTATTTATTTGCCTCTAATTTCTGTGATCTCTTTGCACCAGGAACAGAGAGAACTAGACTGATGTCTTTGTTTTCTTAATGGCCTAAGTCTTAGACCTAAGTCTCCCACCCCACTCCCCAATCTGTTCCAAATTCTCTCTGCTCCTAATTTCCTATTTAAGACCTTAAACTCACTACCCAGATCTGACTCTTGCTCTTCGGGCACAGATCTCAGACCTTCTTGGCATTCACAACCCATTAGTTACCTGCCTCCAGTCAGTTTGCATAACTACTTAGTCCGGTGGAATCTGGCACAGCACAGACCATCGTGGCTGATGCTCCTCCCTGAATCAGCCCAGTCCCATAGCCACAGTTCCATGTGATAAGCTCTGTACAGATGACATCTCAATTGGTGCCCCAAGGAGGGGCCATCTAGCTTCCCAGGACTGGCTTGAAGTTGAGAGGTAACGGAAGACTTCACAGAGGGAATAACGCTTGTAATGTGATTTTGAGCCTTGAAAAATAAATAGAGATGTGCCAGGTACTGAGGATTGGAATAGAATGGCTTGCTTGATACATGTGAATTCTAGAATGCAAGGGCAGAGAGCTGTGAAACATAATGCCAGCCATGAAACAATGTAGCAACATAAAATTTTGGGCTCCAACCAAGACAATAAAAAACTGAACACATCATAACATATTCATTAGTTTAGTTTGAGATTATAATTGATATTGATTTTATAGAATTAGTTACAGTCAGGACATGGGAGAACTATGAATGCCCCTCCAGAAGATTAAAATAAAACTCGTTATTTAGAGAAAATAAAATAAAAAAGTCATTAGTCCTATACGGATAAAACTGGTTATAAGAGTATTCTACAAAAAGCCTTGGTCTACCTGACTCCAAAGCTTTTCTCTTAAATCACACTGCCTTTAATTAACTCCTTTCCTTTTATCCCATGCTCACCAAGCAATCACATAGGTATGCATTTTTTTCTGCATGTAGAGATTTCTAAGTGGATGAAAAGTATGTTCTAATTAATGACATAAATATTTAGGCTCTCCTCAAAATTATGTTCTCACTGTAAGTTAATGTAATGACATTTGGTTTTTGTATCAGCATATGTGAATTTGGTTTCTTTGGGTTAAAGCCTTTACTACAGTTGATCACCACTCTGTGTACTGCAGAGTTTCTGGACCTGCAAAAAGGGGAAACAGGTTGGCTAGAGTGGCCCATCCAGAAAAAGACCATCTTCTGAGGGCCAATTTAGTAACTACTGGCTTCTCTTGATGGTAGTTCTATCTTTACTCTCTTAATTACTGTAGTAATTAGAGGGCCACGTGGTTTATTAAAAATTTTTAAGTATTATAGGAACTGTAAGAGAAAATAGAATATTGATGAAACTGCTAGTAACACTCTTAGTTTGTGCTGCCATGACAACCACAGACTTGGTAACCTGTAAATAATAGAAATTTATTTGTTACAGTTCTGAAGGCTGGGAAGTCCAAGATAAAGATGCCAGCAGGTTTGGTGTCTGCTGAGGGCACAGTCTCTTGTTCCAAAATGGTGCCTTATTGTTGCATTCACCTGAGGGAATGAACACTGTGTCCTCACATGTTGAAAGAATGGAAGAAAGCACTCCCTCAAGCCCTGTTGTAAGGACCATCATCCCACCATTGAAATGATGACTTGTTCCCTCATGACTTAATCACTTCTTAAAGACCCACCTCTTAATACTATCTCATAGGTGATCAAGTTTCAACATATGAATTTTAGGGGACACATTCAGATCATAGCAATAACCTAACAAATTTATTTCAGTGCTTACTCAATGATTTTGGATATTACAAACCAAAGTGCTAAAAATAATTATACTGGTTCTTTTAACAATTTTAGCAATAATATCTTCATATTTTATTTCTGGACTAATTGGACGGGTGAAGATCTAGTCTCTATTGTAGTGACCATGGAAATGAACTTCACAGACCACTAACTATAGGGATTGTAATTAGCCAAGAGCCCCAGATACCTTGTTTAGAAATTTGTGGCTTCCATGCCTCCTCTGGGTTGTTTCCAACCAATGACTATGTGCAGCAGGAGTACAGATGCAGACCAATTCCTGAGAGACACTGGACTCCTCTGAGGGCTAAGCTTAGCTTAAGAATTCTCCTAAGCCTTTGCCAAACCTTTAAGCAGTGTAGGATACTTCCACTTAATCATTTCCTCTTTTTCATTTGGGGTCAAAATTGCATCACAGTCTGATGGCTCTCAGCTTTCTCATCTCCCTCCCTATTTTCTTTCAAATGGGCATTTTTCTCAAATAAAATCTTTGCAGGTGTAGCCCATTTTTGCATCAACTTCTTGAAAGACCACGACCAACACATCTAAAAACTTTCCTAAATTCTCTTCAACATTTATGTCATATTATACAAGGTCAGAATTCCAAATGGTAGAGCCTAGTCCTCCTGGGGTCAGAACATTGAAAGATATATCCTCTTATCCACCAAAAAATTACCCAGAATAGGCAGAAGAGGCTTTAAAAGACCAGGTGGATATAATTTCCTGCCCAGTGGAGGTCAATTTATTTCAGTGCTTACTCAGTGATTTATGAACTACATGATTGTATTGGCAGGAATGGAGAGGACACATGAATAAGCACAGTAACAAGAATTTGCCCTCACCAGGATGACGTGGCCTTTGCCATTGCTGAGAACCCATTTTGCATGCAATGGTGACCAACCCCAGATTCCTGATAGGATGCTACTTCCTGGGAGGGCCAACAGACTAACTAGTAGTAAATTGGTTATATTATATCCCCTCTGTGACAGAGAAGGCAGTGTTTTGCCCTAACTAGAATAGATATGTATTCTGCATATGGATTTACCTTCTCTATTAGATATGCTACTGAAAGCCACATCATAAATGGACTTATAAATGTCTTATTTATGGCCACAACACAAATGGCATTTAGGGGAAGGAGTAAGGGGGTTTGTTGATGTTCATGAATTTTTTGCTTTTACACATCACCTATTATCCAGAAACACGTGATGTTACAGAAGGAAACAAATGAAGACTTGGAGCTCCAGCTGCCGCACGCTAGCTTCTAAGTTTAGGGTGTAGTCCTATAAGATATAATATGTACTCTGAACTAGAAATCAGTGTATTGTGCTGTTTCCCATAGCCAGGATACTTGAATTCCAGAACCAAAAGGTAGAACAGAGAGTGGCACTACTTGATATTATACCTAATATTTGCTTTGCAGAAATTCTCAGCAACACACTCTGGAATGTGCTGAGTTCTTAGTACCAAAGGGAGAAATGATTTTACAAAGGGTCACAACTTTGCTTCCATTGAGTTGGATGCTGAGTCTGCCACCTGATATCTTGAGCTCCTCAAAGAGGTTGTGGTATTAGATAAGATGATTGATCTGAACCATCAAGAGAAAAGGGGAATTATTGATGAAATCCAAGGGGTTCCTGGAGTGCCTTATAGAACTTCTATAGCTAATGGTTAAAATTATTAGAAGACCACAACAATCTCATATGATTTGGAACACCAAGGGCTTATATCCATTTGGAATTAATGTTCAAGTTATTCCATCAGATAAAGAACTTTGACCAGCTCAAAAAAAGAGAACATATAGTGGAGAAGGAAGATTGCTGCATACTTAAGATGCATGACAAGTTGTAGAAAAAAGCTTGCACCACCTATCCAGAATATTGAGCTGAGATCATACCAGAACTTGAGAAAGAATGGACATTACTGAGCAATCTTGCATGTGGATATAACTGCAGTAACAAATGAGATTTTTTTAGTTGACCCCTTTTGAGAATGGAATGGTCATGGTTTTGGTTTGGTAAAGAATATTTAAATAAGGGAATTATGGTGTATGTTGATGTTGGGCAGCCAGAAGGGTAGATCATGGTGGGAATTTGGCATTCTTTTTGGTTACACAGCATCTGTACCTTCTGCCTATGTTTGGGAAATCTTGTACCCTATGAAGAGTCCACTTTCATTTACAGAAGCGCAATATGCCAAAAAGTTACTTTCCCAGACTTTGTTGCAATGAGGTCACGGATACGTTGACAGTTTCAGCCAATGAGGCACGTTTGCCCCAGCATCTGAACCAGAAAGGAGTCATGCAAAGACATAATGATTATGCAGAACTGGCAAGGCTCAGAGCAGTGGTAGCCCCCACACCCAGTTTTCAGAGGCAGCACTCTATAGAGCTAAGGGCCAAGAATAATGGAGTTGGAAGTCCAAGGTGAAGTTGAGTCCCCAGCACACCAGAGTGTTCACAGGACCAGCTATGAGGCATGATGTTGGACATCGTTGTAGGCTTCAAGTTTGTTCTCCAGCTGTGATTATTCTGTGAAAGATCCAATATGATTCTAATGAAATTATATCTGCTTATATTAGCCAGAGTTGGTTTCTGCTCTTTGCAAATAAGACCCTGATTAATACTGTGCCTCTTCCGCATGGGTGATTTGACAGACTTTGGGGGAGAAGTGCTCTTACTGCCTGCATTGAATGCATTTCTCTGGAAGACATCCAAAGCCAGCACCAATCTGCCAGCTGCCTGTACAGTTTGGGCACTTTGTTTTAGGTCTGAGCAGGAGTAGCCCTGTCTCTGTTTTGGGAAGCTACCTGCCATGCAGCATGTATCCAGTTCTGCTGTATTGTTTCAGTTTTCCCAGATAATAAATGACAGAGCTGGGATTTATTCAGGTGTTCTAACTCCAAAGTCCTTGCTCCTGATCACCATGCATACCGACTTTGAGCAGTGATGTCTCACAGACGGGAATGATTCCTCTGAAGGTGAGTGGTCTCTTCGCGACTCTTCCAGATCACATCGTTAATACAGTCTCCATATCATCTGATTGGCTACCACCTACTGACAATTGCAATCAGTCTGATTATCAAGCTGTATACATTATTGCCATTTCTAATATCATCTGCCCAAACTGCCCTGCACCTTTTACATCATTAATGTGCTGCTCAAATCTTTGCACTTGCCCTTCATCATTGTATCTTTCACTAACTTACTTCCTCCCTCCAGAAAGAACAGCATGGTCTCAGCACCCTGTTCAGCCTGGTTCCCACCCCTGGAATCACTGCTGCTCCCCTTCCTGCCTTCCAAAACTCCTGATGTGCTTCTCTCATTGCTTAAGTTGGCTCTTTGCCAATCCCAACAAGATGAATAACATAGTATTTTATAGTTCGACTAGAAACTGCTTTTGAAGTGGTGGGAGTTTTCGTGAAAAGAACAGACCCTTAGATGTGCAGAAGCATATGTGACTAGGTTGTTTTAACTGAGTAAGAGCTTACCACAAACAAAATGGACTTACTTTATCCACTTAATTTTGCACAGTATTGATAGCAGGAGGCATAGTTTTGTTTAAGTAGAATCTTGCTCAGTTGATGATTACTACTGGTTTCTGATCAGAAGACAAAACAATGGGTGTCTCACTTGAAATACATAATAAGCCTCGAAAATTCTCCAAATCATCTCTCCTTTTTTTACAACATGCAGAATGAGATGAGAGAGAGAGAGCAGTATCGTTGGAGATTAAACTACCATTGTCAGCGTTCTTAATAGATACAGCTCATCACACAAATCATTAAACACATAGATTCCAGAAGAGCACATCTGTGTACTGCTTCAGCAACATACTGAAGGGAGAATAAAATATTTTCAAGAAAGTTGACACCCAAAATGTTTATTTCAGTGTTTCCATTTTTCTCTTCATTACTTTCTGTTTCAGAGAGAATACGTTGAAAATTGTGATAGAAAATTGCAGATGTTTTCCAATAGCTTATTCTCCTAAAATATTGATAGAGTTTATAATGAAAATATTTTCCCTATTAGTGCCACCAAAACCAGCCAAGCAGATGATTATTTAATAAGGAAAAAGCCACACATATAGTCAGTTCACAGAAGCTACAGGTGCCAAAAAGGGTACAGGAGGGCTTGAGAAGGGGAAAGGAAGAAGTTTTTAAATGAAACTGAGAGCTGTAAAAATCAACCATTATAGGCAAGACCAAACATCTATAAAAATAGCCCATTGTATGAAACAGCTTGTAAAAGCATTGCCCCTGAGACTGAGGACTTGTGGCTATAAAGATCTAGATGTATTTTTAGAAAATTGTGCCTATAATAGATTCCACTGCAATATAAGTTGCCTAGGAGAGATAATGTCATGATTGCTAAAAACAGCAGAAGGCAGAAGGTGAGAAAGACCAAGTGCCCTCCAGCAGTGTCCAGAGACGCTAGGGCTGACTCCAAAGGTCAGCTCTAGTCATGTAGCCAGACACATCACTAGAGTAATGCAATCCTATAGGTGGCCAAAGCATGGTAGACATGTCTTTTAAGGATATCTGACTCCTTTCTAACTCTGTGCTTGCCAGTAGACTTTCTGACTGACAATTTGCTTTATGCATTGAAAAAGGAAGTTCTGTCTTGAGTTAAGGGATTAGGACTTGTTGCCTTGTCAAATACAGATTTGAACATAAACTGGCAATCTAGTGTGTAAACACTAGTCGTTAGAATGTTGATCATTGTAAATCAGTTTCTACTTTCTAATTACTTCTTGATGAACTAGTAAATATTTGTCATTGCATCAGCAAAGCTGTAAGCTAGACACTGAGCTAGTGTTCCTACCCAATACTGGGATAAAGAATTGAATTATGAAATTCCCATGTGAAAATTCCATAAAACTCTACAGAACAGCCTACTTCAGTATCTGTTGTAATGAGTATTACAGTCAATTAATTTGTTTATTTTTCCAGCTTGAAAAGGCATGTGTAATTTAAATGAAGTTGAAATTTTGTGACTTGAATCTGCAAAATTCACAAAATGACAAACTGGTACAAACATGTGAAGACTCTGATCCTCATGTAAATATGTATTGTAAATTTAGGAATATAATTATCACTGAAGAAATAAAAATTTTACAAGTCCTATGCTTTTTCTTCACAAACCTTTTACAATAAGAAGGGATACGTAATTATGGATTTTAATTCAGACCTCAATCTTCCAAGTACTGATTTTTACATATTGATAGTCACATTAGCAAACTGATCTTTAGAACAAGGTTTTGATCAATTTTATTTTTCGATTTTCAGATGGGAATCTCATAATTCAGTTCTTTATCCCAAGTAAAATTGTAAGGCATAAGCAATTTTTCCCAATATTCCTTTATTTTTATCTAACAATCTTAGTTATGCTATTATGTGCCACTTCTACCTGTTTAAATACAGTGCTAAACAAAACACTCAGATTAATGGGCCTTTTGAATATTAAACTCTATTGAGGGGAATGGGAGATGGACAGTAAGTAAAAAAGATGATTTCGAGGCTATGAAACAAATAAAACAAGGTAACACAATTAGAGTGATGTGTGTGTGTGTATGTATGCATGTGCACACTCATATGTGTGTTTGGGGATGTCTCTTTAGATTGAACAGAGAATGCCTCCATGTGAAGTGATATTTGAACTGCAACCTGAGTGAATGATGGAATGGAGAAGTCAGGTACAGATCTGTGGGGATAGCATCACAGGTAGGTGGGATGGGACAGGCAAACCTCCGGAGGTGGGAGCAGAATTGGTGCATCGGCTGTGGTAGCTTTCCATGATGTCGTCATTCCAGTGTTCACATCTTTAGAAGATTTCATCCCACTGAATGTAGGTGATATCTGTGACTTACTCTAGCCAATCTATATAACATAACAAAAATTATGGATGTCACTCCTGTAATTATTTTATGTGATGATCCATCTTGCTATCAGACTTACTCTACTCTCTCTATCCCTCTGCTGTCGGCTTTGTAAAAGTAAGCTTCCATGACTCCTACAGCCCCAAGAAACTGAGTGCTTCCAAAATCACACCAGTGGGAAACAACACTTCCCTAGTTGAACCTTCACATGAGAACCCAGTCCTGGCCAACCCCTTGTTTGCAGCCCTGTGAGACACTATGCAGAGCACCCAGCTAAGCTATATATCATACAGAAATGATGAGATAATAGATATGTGGCTGGAAGTTGTTAAGTTTCTACTCATTTGCTACAGAGCACAGAAAACAAACAAATGGCCCAGGAGCCAAGAAAACACATTTGGTTTGTAGGTAGTGATCCAGTGGGAGAGAAGGTGACCTAGAGGGGTAACTACATAGAACCTTAGGCCATAGTAAGGAAACTGGATTTTATTTTAAGTGTGTTAGAAAGTCATTGGAGATATGTAAGCAGGAGAGACTGGCTTGGATTAAGGTAGTAGGAATGGGGTGTGGTGACAAAGAAGAAGAGTCAGGAAAAAGTTTGAATACAGAGTTCACCAAATCCTAGCTATGTGGATTCAGCAACTGGAACTACAGTGATACCTTTACTGAAATGGAGAACTCAAGAGAGGTAAAGCTAGGTGACTCAGGTGAAACAAACGAGAGAGGACAAAATCAGTGTGCTATTTTGACATGTCCAATTTCAGATATCAATTACATATTCAGGGGGAAATGTCAAGGAAGCCATTGAATAAACAGATCTGGAACTCAGTATCAGTTATACATACTTGGAAGTAGTTGGAATACTGGATGTAGTTAAAAACAGGAACGGGATGAAAATCATCGAGGGAGGAAGTGTTAATGTGCTATATAATTAAAACAATGAAATCAACATAGAAACTTTCTTCTAACAATGAAGATAGAGAATTTTACTTTGCCAATGTTTAAACCAGTAGGCTATTATCACTATGTTCAATAGCATATGTAAAATATAAAATAAATATTTAATAGCAGGGGTGATGTAGATATAGTAAAACCAAGTTCCACTGCAGCCCTCTTTTTGGCCAGCTCCCACATGGGACATACATTCCCACAGCCCCCTCACCACCGCCTCTTCATTCTACTTGAACCATTGATCTAGCCCCAAGGAACCTACTCTATTGGCTGACCTTCACCCTTTACTGGTTTTAAGTAATCTTTTACCTTCCAGGTTTTCAGACATTAGTAATACCTGTTCAAATAACACTTTTAATTTAGTAGTTAGAAATTATTACTTCCAAAATAAAATTAGTTGATGGAATACACTTAAACTTTATCCTTTGTTTCAGTCTAATCAGGCTGCTATAACAAAATGCCACAAAATGGTGGCTTATAAATAACAAAAAATTATTTCTCATAGTTCTGAGGGCTGAAAAGCCCAGGATCAAAATGCTGGCAGATTTGTTATCTGCTGAAGGTCCACTTTTCTGTTTCATAGATGATACCTTCTTGCCATGTCCTCATGTGGTAGAAGGGACAAAGGTCTCTCTGAGGCCTCTTTTATAAGGGCACTAATCCCATTCATGAGGGTGCTGCCCTTGTGATCTAATCACCTCCCAAAGTTCACACTTTCTAATCTCATCATTTTGGGAGTTACTATTTCAACATGTGAATTTTGAAGGAACAGAAACATTTAGAGCACAGCACCCTCTCTTATACTTTAGTTGTACTAATGCTAACACATGACAATCAGTTTAGTATTATGGACTATAGTTGAAGAGGCAAATAAGTTGATAATAATAAATTAAGATTCTACAAAGGCAGGATTGATTTAGTTAAAGGATAAAAACCGATAACCCTCACTGAGTTTTTACTGCAGGATTTCTCACTTCTCAAGAGTAACTCTTATCTTTCTTTCATGAGCATGAAAAACCTAGAGCTTATGAGTGCCTCAGGCAAGTGAGTTTGAAGGTCTTCTTTGGATTGAATGAAAGATAATAATCAAAATCTAGGTCAAGATATTATTTATTCTATAGAGAATTGTTTAAGCTAATGTTTTAAATGTAAGTCAGAACACATTTTAATATATGATTCATACAATGCTGATCAAATATTCTTAATGACTGCACATGTTATAATCTTATTCTGACTATTTAACTTTGAGAAATGTCCTAACATCAAGTAGTATAGCCATTAAATTATCATTACAAAGATATCAAACTTCCTTCATTGTATCTAACTGTTCCTCAAGACACATATATGAGTTATGTGTCTGAAAGCTTTAGAAACTTCAACATACCTTTTCAGAAAGAAAATGAAAACAAAGGGTTTATGGTAGATACACTGAAACAGAATGTGAAAAAAAGGTGAAGAAAAAACATCTAGTTTGACACATAACAAGGAAAGTTTCCCCTCAGAGAACCAGAATTAAGTCACTGATCGTTATTATTAGCAATAGCACAGGTTATTAAAATTTTTAATAATTATTTAAAAATATAAGAAGTGAAAAAATGATAAACAGCAAAATATTAGAAAATGGTGAACAATTAATAGGGAATAAAGATGATTATCCATCATGAATACTTTTCCTAGGAGAAAATAAACTACAATGCATATGATTTACATTTCAACAAAATCACTCTAGTTTGTATTAGATAACAAGTAAATATTTGGTATTTAAGAGTATGTAAATATACCACATTAAGGGTTTACTTTAAAAGTTTCTTCGTCTTATCATTTCATTCATACAGTTGGTTATGAGCACAGGTTATATATAAAGAAACATGCATCCTACCATCTGTGAATTTAGGATAAAGTCAGAGTGAGTCCCAGCTCTCTGCTGAAAATAATGAAAACAGAACAAAATTGCATTCTCTTCTTACAGACTCCACATAGCAACAGGACTATTTGGAAAAATATTATAATAAGGTGTTAGGTAGAAATAGCATATTTGAGTGATGTTAAAATAAGTTAGAGTTATATCAGAACAAACGTTTGAGTTATGTTAGAATAAGAGTTAGCACTGCATACCCTAAAGTCTAGAGAGGAGGTTGGATGTGATAGCCAGGTCCCTGAACTGTGGGGATTAGGAGTTATTCACGATGAAATTGTACTTCCAGTAATGAGGATGGAAGAAAAGGCCACTTCTGATTATAACTTAAAAACTAAAGAGAGTAAAGCATGAGAAGAGCAACTGACTGGAGTTCTGTAAGGAAAGGTGGATCATGTGAGGGAGCACGGGATTATTGAGAGCAAGTCAGATTTCTGGCTCCGTTTTATGACCAAAAACTGCATTTACCTTCCAACCAGCTTCCTTATAAAATGATGACTAATGGCCACAAGGAGGCTAGACAGGTGTCAGAAATCTTATTTGCAAATGAATTTCCATAATTGTCAGTGGCTCAATAGTGCCAGGGAAATTTTCTAGGCAAATGGAGAACATCTAATCCAAATTATAGTAGAGGAAATCAAGGTCCAAAAAGATGATGATAGAGTTTGGCTGTATCCCCACTCAAACTTCACCTTGAATTGTACTCCCATAATTCCCATGTGTTGTCGGAGGGACCCAGTGGGAAATAATTTGAATCATGAGGGCAGTTTTCCCCATACTGTTCTTATGGTAGTGAATAAGTCTCATGAGACCTGATGATTTGATCAAGGGTATCTGCTTTTGCATCTTCCTCATTTTCTCTTGCTGCTGCCATGTAAGAAATGCCTTTCACCTCCCGCCATGATTCTGAGGCCTCCCCAGCCATGTTCAACTGTAAATCCAATTAAAGCTCTTTTTCTTCCCAGTTTCAGGTATGTCTTTATCAGCAGCACAAAAACAGACTAATATAGTAAATTGTTACCAGTAGAGTGGGTTGTTGCTGAGAAGATACCCGAAAATGTGGAAGCAACTTTGGAACTGGGTAACAGGCAGAGGTTGGAACAGTTTGGAGGGTGGCTCAGAAGACAGGAAAATGTGGGAAAGTTTGGAACTTCCTAGAGACTCATTGAGTGGCTTTGCCCAAAATGCTGATAGTGATATGGACAATAAGGTCCAGGCTGAGGTAGTCTCAGATAGAGATGAGGAACTTGTCAGGAACTAGAGCAAAGGTGACTCTTTTTATGTTTTAGCAAAGACACTGGCAACATTTTGCCCCTGCCCTAGAGATCTGTGGAACTTTGAACTTGAGAGAGATAATTTAGAGTATCTGGCAGAAGAAATTTCTAAGCAGCAAAGCATTCAAGAGGTGACTTGGGTGCTGTTAAATGCATTCAGTTTTACAAGGGAAACAGCATAAAAGTTTGAGAAATTTGCATCCTGACAACGCAATAGAAAAGAAAATCTCATTTTCTGAGGAGAAATTCAAGCCAGCAGCAGAAATTTGCATAAGTAATGAGAAGCCAAATGTTAATCCCCAAGACAATGGGGAAAATGTCTCCAGGGCATGTCAGAGGTCTTCATAGCAGCCCCTTTCGTCACAGGCCCAGGGACCTAGAAGGAAAAAGTGGTTTTGTGGGCTGGGCATGGGGTCCCTGAGCTGTGTGCAGCCTAGCAACTTGGTTACTGGCATCCCAGCCACTCCAGCCATGGCTTAGAGGGGCAAATGTAGAACTTGGGCCGTGGCTTCAGATGATGCAAGCCCCAAGCCTTAGCAGATTCCATGTAGAGTTGAGCCTGCCAGTGCACAGAAGTCAAGAATTGAGGTTTGGGAACCTCTGCCTAGATTTCAGAAGATGTATGGAAACACCTGGATGCCCAGGCAGAAGTTCGCTGCAGGGGTGCAGCTCTCATGGAGAACCTCTGCTAGGGCCCTGCAGAAGAGAAATGTGAGGTTGGAGCCCCCACACAGAGTCCCTACTGGGGCACCACCTAGTGCAGCTGTGAGAAGAGGGCCACCATCCTCCAGACCCCAGAATGGTAGATCCACCTACAGCTTGTACTGTGTGCCTGGAAAAGCCACAGACACTCAACACCAGCCTGTGAAAGCAGCTGGGACGGAGACTCTACCCTGCAAAACCACAGGGGTGGAGCTGCCCAAGACCATGGGAACGCACTTTTGCATTGGCATGACCTGGATGTGAGACTGGGAGTCAAAACAGATCATTTTGGACCTTTGAAATTTGACTTCCCCACTGGATTTTGGACTTGCATGGACCCTATAACCCCTTTGTTTTGGCCAGTTTCTCCCATTTGGAACAGCTGTATTTACCCAATACCTGTACCCCCATTGTATCTAGGAAGTCACTAGCTTGCTTTTGATTTTACAGGCTGATAGGCAGAAGGGACTTGCCTTGTCTCAGATGAGGCTTTGAACTGTGGACTTTATGCTCAAATGAGTTAAGACTTTGGGGAACTGTTGGGAAGGCATGATTGGTTTTGAAATCTGAGGACGTGAGATTTGGAGGAGCCAGGGGTGGAATAATATGGTTTGGCTTTGTGAACCTACCCAAATCTCACCTTGAATTGTACTTCCATAATTCCCACATGTTGTGGGAGGGACCCCATGGGAGAGACCCAGTGGAAGATACTTTGAATCATGGGGGCAGTATTCCCCATACTGTTCTCATGGTAGTGAATAAGTCTCATGAGAGCTGATGGTTTTAGCAGGGATTTCTGCTTTTGCATCTTCCTCATTTTCTCTTGCCACTGCCATATAAGAAGTGTCTTTCACCTCCCACCATGATTCTGAGGTCTCCCCAGCCATGTGGAACTGTAAGTCCAATTAAACCTCTTTTTCTTCCCAGTCTCAGGTATATCTTTATCATCAGCATGAAAACAGACTAATACAGATAAAATAATTATCCAGAAATAGCAAGAAGCAGAAGAATGCAGGCCAGCTTAGTCTTGCAAAGTCAGGGCTCTCTCCAAAACACTACAAAAAGGACAATATCTTATCTCCTCTTCAGAGACAAGATAGATCACTGAAATTTACAAATAAGCCCCAAACTGCTTTTTCAGCCAATATGTCCAACTTTCCCCCAAGCTAAATCACAGTAAATCAGAGAGAAATAATATTACATAATTGATTTGAGTTTCATCTACTTTTATTTCCTCTTTTATTTCTTGTAAAGTTGCTAATGAGCAGTAAAATGGCCAAAAATTAGAAAAGCAGAGAAAGCAAAGGATGTAGAAAACCCATAAAATGACTAATCAGCCCCAGTGTAACTGAGTATTAACACTAACATATTTATCTGGTGCAGATCAAAAGCTTTCATCATGTTCTAAAATCTCAAAGAACTCAAGTAAATCAGGACCTAGTAGAATAATTTCTCTGGAATATAATGACTTGCCAGTCTCTCCCAGACTGTACTGAAGCTTTATTTTCTGAAACTTAGGTACTATTCTCCTTATCATGAAAGACATAGTTGGAACTGAAAACAAAAATGGTCTTACCCATGAGTTGTTCCCTTACATTATTCCATTTGTCTGTTTTCTACACTTAACAACTACAGACAGCAGAGTATATTTAAGTAGAAGAGAGGAAGGGTGACACATCTTCCTTCCCATCTGTGTGCACATGCATGCACATGCACATACCCACACAGACATACACACACACTCCTGAGGAGTAATCAGTTCCTTCTGCAGTGTTGTCATTCAATTTACACCAATATATACAAATGCCAAAGGGCAAAAAGCCTCAAAAGTATTTTCCTTAGTTTGTTAACTTATCTCCACTGCCTTTTCCAGGCTCACAGCCTCATCCCCGGGATGTTAGAGAGCCTCCTGTGGCCACTGCTGAGCGCTTCTCTGGACTCTCTTTTTCCTAGCTCTGCTCTCCCAATCCTACATGGTACTAACCCATTGAGCTTTAAAACCATTTTTCTCCTGCCCGTCTAAGTGACTGCCTGCTATTGTGACCCAGCCTCTACCCTGAGTTATCAGTCATTTTATACTCCGCTTGTTTCCCCTGCCAGCAAAGACAAGGAGGGATTTTCTAATTCTCAAGGAATGTGTAGAGGGGCTGAGGAGGAGAAAGAGACTCCCTCAGAGTGTCTGGCCTTAAGGAAGAATATCTGAAAAAATCAGCCCCATTCTTCCTGCAAAGAAGAATCTTCTGATGTCTCTTCTCCTATGTCTGCAAGAGCATCTGTCTCCTTCTTATCTGTTTTAGGTGCAGATTTTAGGAAAGGTGGGCAGAATGTAAGAGTAGAAAATAGGTTATTCCCCAAACAATCTATTTCTGTGTGTTTTTGAGAGTTGAAGTTCTCTTTGTTTAAAAAAATCTCTGTAAGTCAATCTATTAGGATAGTGTTACATAACTCAATATCAACTCCATTAGCAGAAATAGAGAGAGTGAATACATTTAATTTTACTAAGCAGATATAGTCATATTAAATGCCTCATTTAGGACCCTGGGGTACATCAGCATAGGGTCAAAGATCCACTGTGTGTTTCTGACTTTGCACAAAGGCTTCTAAGTGGAAGAGGTGTGATGAGGGATGAGATCTAGTTTGTTTTTACTTGTCTGCCTTGTGCCCTAGCAAGGGCTACAATTTTTAAAGAAAATGGTGGCTTATTTTGTCACACAAAGGCACCTTTTGCTGGTCAAGCCAGTGGGATGCCACCATGCAGAGGGAGTGCCTTTTTTCAAATTGATCTGCCCAGAGCAAAGGCTCTCAGTAGGATGGCCAGGGCTCTAGCTCAGCATCACTTCTCTGCTCATTTTATGAACACAGAAATAATTTTAACATCTTTAAATGAAGAAATGGCATCAACAGTGATGTTTAAGCTTTCTTTAGTGGTAGAATCATCTCTTTAAGTGAATTCTGATAAGCTTCATGTCTAAATCAGAGCTACTCTGGTTAAATTCTGCATCGGGTTCTGGCTTTTCCCTCTTCCCCAAAACTACGATTTGTTATGAACTGTAGTTTAATAATTTCTTTCTTCCAAGTTATTTTTTAATAAAGCATCAGATGGTTTAAACTAAATCAAAATAAATTTATAGCAGAGAGTTAGTCAAAGTTTCCTCTCACATGCCCAAAGCATTTACCACTTTCCAAATGTACAAAGTACCTTGGTAATTATTTGTCATTTGTGATTCCCCTCTTCTCCTTATGTTTTTAAAATTTTGCAGAGTCTAAGACTGTAAAAATAGTCACTTTGCTTGCATGAAATGGTGGCACCAAGCTGAGGATCAAAAAATCATTATCTATTTTATGACAAGTTATGAAACAAAGGACATCCTGGGTTCTTTATAATTTTAATACAGGCTCCTTCGTTTACCTTGCAGTTTTATGTTTCACAGGGTGACAAAGTACACTTTGTGTGCATGTTTTAGGTGCCACAAGTGCATATCCATGCTGCAGAAAACACGTCTTAAGATGACATTCTTAAGATACAGATTATTCTAATTCCTTTCAATCCAGTCAAATTCATTCTGGTTCTGTGTAGAAAAGTATGGGACTTTAAAAGGAGACTTTATCTATAAAATATTTATTATATTTACCTTCTTAGAATATTCATCTATTTTAAGCCTTCTATTTTAAAGTTAATATTCTCATTTTTTTTTCCTTTCAGGTTGTGATGATTAATTTTATGTGTCAACTTGGCTAGGCCATGGCATCCAGATATTTGGTCCAATACCAGTCTAGATATTGCTGTGAAGGCATTTTTTAGATAAGATTAACATTTAAATCAATAGGTCTTTTTAAAAAAGATAATACAGGTTTTTATTTTATTTGTTTATTTTTGGTTCTATGGCTAGCAAAGTTATTTTGTTTTAACCAACAAGAAATTGTATATATTTATATATAATTGTATATGTTTATATATAATTGTATATATTTATATATACATATATAATTGTATATATTTATATATGCATATATAATTGTATATATTTATATATGCATATATAATTGTATATATTTATATATGCATATATAATTGTATATATTTATATATGCATATATAATTGTATATATTTATATATGCATATATAATTGTATATATTTATATATGCATATATAATTGTATATATTTATATATGCATATATAATTGTATATATTTATATAACTTATATACAATTGTATATATTTATATATATTTATGTATATTGTATATATATAGTATGATTTTTTTTTTCAGTGATAATAACTCAATCCTCTATATGACAAAGAAGAAGGAGAAGGAAGAGGAAGAAAAAGAAAGTGGGATAAAGGATCAGAAAGGGAGGAAAATAGAAAAAATTAGAGTATGACTCCAGGGTAGACCTGTTTTGTTGTCACTGAGTTGGTTGGTTGGTTTTTCTGTTGTATTTTTCATATGTTTCGCCATGTTGGCCAGACTGGTCTCGAACTCCTAGCCCAAAGTGATCAATCCGCCTCGGCCCCCCGGAGTGCCGGGACCACAGGCGTGAGCCACCACGTCCAGCCCCCACATTGCTTCTGGCCTCCGTGGTAGACCTCCCAGACGGGGCCGTCAGGCAGAGGCACTCCCCACATCCCAGACGGGGCGGCCGGGCAGAGGCGCTCCTCACTTCCCAGACGGGGCGGCCAGGCAGAGACGCTCCTCACTTCTTCCCAGATGGGGCGGCCGGGCAGAGGTGCTCCTCACTTCTTCCCAGACGGGGCGGCCGGGCAGAGGCGCTCCTCACTTCCCAGACGGGGCGGGCACCGGGTAGACGCGTTGCTCATTTCTTCCCAGACGGGGCGGCCGGGCAGAGACGATCCTCACTTCTTCCCAGACGGAGCGGCTGGGCAGAGGCGCTCCTAACTTCTTCCCAGACGGGGTGGCCGGGCAGAGGCGCTCCTCACTTCCCAGACGATGGGTGGCCGGGCAGAGGCGCTCCTCACTTCCCAGATGGGGCGGCCGGGCAGAGGCGCTCCTCACTTCCCAGACGATGGGTGGCCGGGCAGAGGCACTCCTCACTTCTTCCCGGACAGGGCGGCCGGGCAGAGGTGCTCCTCTCTTCCCAGGTGAGGCGGCCGGGCAGAGGGCTCCTCACTTCCCAGAGGGGGCGGCCGGGCAGAGGCACTCCTCACTTCTTCCCAGACAGGGCAGCCGGGCAGAGGCGCTCCTCACTTCTTCCCAGACGGGGCGGCCGGGCAGAGGTGCTCCTCACTTCCCAGACGGGGCGGCCGGGCAGAGGCGCTCCTCACTTCCCAGACGATGGGCGGCCGGGCAGAGGCGCTCCTCACTTCCCAGACGATGGGTGGCCGGGCAGAGGCGCTCCTCACTTCCCAGACGATGGGTGGCCGGGCAGAGGCACTCCTCACTTCTCCCGGACAGGGCGGCCGGGCAGAGGCGCTCCTCTCTTCCCAGGTGAGGCGCCGGGCAGAGGCGCTCCTCACTTCCCAGAGGGGGCGGCCGGGCAGAGGCACTCCTCACTTCTTCCCAGAGGGGCGGCCGGGCAGAGGCGCTCCTCACTTCTTCCCAGACGGGGCGGCCGGGCAGAGGCGCTCCTCACTTCCCAGACGGGGCGGCCGGGCAGAGGCGCTCCTCCTAGCGAGGGCGCCCTCACTTCCCAGACGATGGGGGCCGGGCAGAGGCACTCCTCACTTCTCCCGACAGGGCGGCCGGGCAGAGGCGCTCCTCTCTTCCCAGTGAGGCGGCCGGGCAGAGGCGCTCCTCACTTCCCAGAGGGGCGGCCGGGCAGAGGCCTCCTCACTTCCCAGACGGGGCGGCCGGGCAGAGGCGCTCCTCACTTCCCAGACGGGGCGGCCGGGCAGAGGCGCTCCTCACTTCCCAGACGGGGCGGCCGGGCAGAAGCGCTCCTCACTTCCCAGACGGGGCGGCCGGGCAGGGGGCTCCTCACTTCTTCCCAGACGGGGCGGCCGGGCAGAGGCGCTCCTCACTTCCCAGATGGGGAGGCTGGGCAGAGGGGCGGCCGAGCAGAGACGCTCCCCACCTCCCAGACGGGGCGGCGGCCGTGCAGGGGCTGCAATCCCAGCACCCTGGTAGGCCAAGGCAGGCGGCTGGGAGGCGGAGGCTGCCGCGAGCCAAGACCACGCCACCGCACTCCAGCCCGGGCAACACCGAGCACCAAGTGAGCGAGACTCCGTCTGCAGTCCCAGCACCTCGGGAGGCCGAGGCGGGCAGAGCACTCGGGGTCAGGAGCTGGAGACCAGCGGGGCCAACATGGCGAAACCGCGCCTGCAGCCAAAGGAGAAAAAGCAGGCAGCGGTGGTGGCGCCCGCAGTCAGTCCCAGGCAGTCTGCAGTGCGGCGCAGCAGCGAGCCGAGTAGATTGCAGCCTGGGCCACAGAGGGAAAAGAAAGAAAGAGAGGGAGGGAGGGAGGGAGGGAGGGAGGAAGGAAGGAAGGAAGGACGGAAGGAAGGAAGGAAGGAAGTTAGTTTTAAATGTAAATTTTTATTTTTTATTTTTGGGAATTTGATTTTTTCCTTTTATTTTTAGATGACACACAATAATTGTACATATTTATGGGATAAAGAGTGATATTTTGATAGGTGTATACAATATGTCATGATTCAAATTAGGGGGATTCATGTATCTGTCACCTCAAACAGTTATCATTTGCACTGTGAACATTCAAAATCCTCTTTTAGCTTTTTGAAAACATGTGATAAATTTCAGTTAACCATATTCACCTTCCAGTGCTGCAGAACCTGAGAACTCACTCCTCCTATCTAGCTGTAATTTTGTATCTGTTGGACAACCTCTTCCCATCCTCCCCGCCCACTATCCTTCGAGCCCCTAATACCCACAATTCTACTCTCTACTTCCATGAACTCGGATTGCTTTTTAGCTCCGACATATGAGTGAGAATAAGTGGTATTCATCTTACTGTGCTTGACATTTCACCACACATACTGTCCTCCAGGCTCATCCGTATTGCCACAAATGACAGGATTTCATTGTTTCTTAAGGGTGAATAGTATTCCATTGTGTATACCACATTTTCTTTATCCATTATTCTGTCAATGGACACTTAGGCTGATTCCACATCTTAGCTATTGTGAATAATGCTGCAATAAATATGGGGGTGAATGTATCCTTGTGATATACTGTAAATCAGTAGGCTGAGTAAAGCAGGTTACCTCATCCTGTCAGTTGAAGGCATATATGACACACAGTATAGGAAAAAAGACAAACTGGTTTCTCCTACTATATGCTCAACACCACACTTCTTGTTACCAAAATGTGTGGGCTTTTATATCCCCAACAAGCAATTCTCCAGCAGACACCAACCAGGTGTCCTATAATTCAAGTCAATTCTGATACTATTGACCTGCAGTTAGAGACAGATCCCATAGGTTAAGTGCTCAGTCCCATAAAATTTCTCCCAACTTCAGATACCAGTCATAAATCCAGTCCTCTGGAGCTTCTGATCAACTGGCTGTAAGTTGGGGTTTCCAGGGCCCCACCTCAGGTTTGATCGTTTGCTGCAATGACTCACAGAACTCCAGAAAAACACTTTACTTACGTTTCCCAGTTTATTCGAAAGCATGCAGAGCCAGATGGAAGAGATGCAAAGGGCAAGGAATGTGGGAAGGGGTGCAAAGCCTCCATGCCCTCTCTGGGTACACCACCCTCCAGGAACCTCCAGGTGTTCAGCAACCTGGAAGAAAGCTCTTCAAACCCCATAGGTTAGGGAGTTTTATGAAGGCTTCATTATGGAGGCATGATAGATTATTAACTCAATCTCCAGACCTTCTCCCCTTCCTGAAGGGTAAGGGTGAGGGTTAGGGCTAAAAGTTCCAAGCTTATAATCATGGCTTAGTCTTTCTGGTGACCAACCCCCATCCAAGAGTCCACCAAGAGTCACCTAATTAGAACAAAAGACACTCCTGTGTCCCAGAAAATTCCAACGGATTAGGAACTCTGTGTCAGGAACCAGGATCAAAGACCAAATATTAGAACTATTAGAACAAAAGATTCTCTTAGCAACCCTATTGCTCAGGAAACGACAATGGTTTTAGGAGCTTTGTGTCAGGAACCAAGGATGAAGACCAAAATCTATATTTCTTATTAATCACAGTATCACACACACACGCACACACACACATAATCACTCATTCTCTGCATTCTGTTTCCCTGGAGAGTGCTGACTAATGCACAGGTTCTCATTCTGGCCTGGCACACACTCTTACTTACCCTTGCTTTCACAGAGAAGACCACTAAAATTCCAGTGGAGGCCATGTCAACATTTCTTTTAAGTTGTATAAATATAAGCATCTCTTATTAATTGCTGTTGATTAGCCAACAGGCAAATACTTAATTAAACATTGAGAGATAATGAAATTGCACATGAATTATCTATCTAAGAGCACATAGGTCCGTACATTTCATTAAGATGCTTTAACTAATAATCATGTCTCTTACAGCCAGTCCTTGCTTGAGCAGATAGATTGTTTTAAAAAAAGAAAAAAGTTCCCTAGAGGGAGGGTGTTGTTTTTGTTAAAGTCATATGTTTGTTGATTTGTATTTACTTTGCTATTCATTCATGTTCTTTTAGAAGCACTGTTGATCTCACCACAGATAAATATTTTGTTTGCTATTCTTGAATACGTATACTCAAGGGGAGTTACTGACCAGTTTGAATGACAATGAAGCCTTTACAAAGAAAAGATTTAGCTAGTGGGTGAGCAAAATTCAGTTCTCCACTGTTTATCATACGTCCTTCTATTTCATAGGGCTTTTCTTGGTGCTGTTGTCTGTGGATTTACAAGGGGCAAAAAGGGTGGCTTGCATTTTTGAGTGTTTACTTAAGACACAGACTTTAATTTGGTTATGGGCTGGGCGTGATGGCTCACATCTGTAATCCCAGCACTTTGGGAGGCCGAGGCGGGTGGATCACCTAAGGTCAGGAGTTCGAGACTAGCCTGGCCAATATGGTGAAACCCTGTCTCTACTAAAAATACAAAATTAGCCAGGCGGGGTGGTGCACACCGTAATCCTAGCTATTCGAGGGGCTGAGGCAGGAGAATCACTTGAACCTGGGAGGTGGAGGTTACAGTGAGCCGAGAGCATGCATTGCACTCCAGCCTGGGTGACAAGAGCGAGAATCTGTCTCAAAAAAAGAAAAAGTAGGTTATGAAACCAAAGGACTATTTTGATCAGAACTGCCTGCCCTGCTTGCTTTTGGTCACTTGTTTTTTTTGTCACGTTTTTTCCTTTTTCCATGAAACTGAAGGCCATGGTAGCTAAAGGCCTCCCCGCTGAATGCTGAAACTTAACTTTCCCTGGCTACTTTATAGATACATATCATTTATAGGTCATCATAGTAATGGTTGCTTCTGTTGTTTTTCAGGAACTTAGGCCAGCTCCTGTCCAGTCAAACTGGTTGAGACCACTGACCCTTCCACTTGGCCTGTGCAAGTGCCCAAGAGGTGGCGTTTTGTTATCCGAGGGCTGAAACCTCTTCCTTGGATCATCCTAATGCCACCATTTTCTGCACATATGTCCTAAGACCTGCCATAAACTCCAAATATGCTTGTCCAAAATGAACCTGTTACCTCATTGTTCCCATTGCTAGTCATCTTTTTTCATGCCTTACATCACCCCACTTCCCTAAACCATAAAGATCCCTAAGCCTTATCCTGGGGGAGACAGATTTGAGAGCTATTTTCCCACGCCCTCCCTTCCCCCACCACATGTCAGTCTTGTGAGTACATCTTTTCTCTTTTGCAAAACCTATGTCACAATGATTGATTTACTGCACACCGGCAGAACTGACCTGGACCTGGCCTGTAACAGTTACTTCAAGAATCAGGAAAAAACCCTAAATGTTTCCACTGTTTCCCACCCAGGACTGAACAGAAGTAGCTGTGCAACCTCCACTAGAAGCCTTCTGAGCGTGTTACTGAAGAGGATGGGGCAGGAGGCTTCCAGAGGCAACAGCCAAGACTAAGCCATCAACCACAGGGCCAAACCCAGTAAAAAAGAAAAATAAGAACACTTCCACTTAAAGAACTGCTGCAATTATGCTGTTCCTTTTGTTTGTTTGTTTGTTTGTTTTGGGAATTAACATGTCTTTCCTTTTATGATGGTGAGAGTTAATATTAAGGTGTGCATATATGTTTGTTAAACGATCTCACTTTGCAATTAAAAGTCTGCACTTATATTAATACATTGGTTCTACTATTTCTTTTAAAAAATATGTTTGAAATTTTCTGTCTTATGAAATCCCATTGGCTGAGAAATATCAGCCTACCTACATACAGGTTTCTTGCTTATGTTTGATGTTGCGGCTTCCAAATTCTAGTCACTCTTCCTCTGATGTTGCAAGAGTGTGTTTCTATGCAATGGAGAACACATGATCGTTATCTTTATGGTGCAGGTGGTTGATCTCTGAGACCAGATGGCAGATGGCACAACAGGAGTCCTTGACACAAAGCTGTTAAAGAACATGTTCTCCTTTAATGAAATGGAGCTAGAATGGCTCAGGAAAGTGTGCACACAAATTTCACTAGCACTGAGTTTGTTTCTTATCTTAAATGAGATCAGCAGGAAAACCAAGGCTATGCTCTATAGATGAACTATAAGGATTGTTTACACAGCATGGGCCAGTGTCTGGGGCTGCAGATTGAGGAGAATTACACCATTAACTGGGCTGAAAAAGACCCTTATAAGCCTCTGAGTTGCATATTCACTCTAGCATAGAGTTACTTTGCATTGTTTCTCTAATTCTGCATGCTACTCCAGCTGTATTGATAATAAAGACAAACATGGCATAGACATATTTAAAGCCACTTTGAACATATGATCCAAAGGATTACCTATAAGAATAATGCTCAGAAAAAAGATCACCTAAACTTGTTCTAGTACAAAGCTACTAATTTTATAGGTTAGTTGTTTGTATTGGCCACCTCAGATTTACATTGTTTCGTTGAAATGCCTAATGTAGTAATTCTTTTTATTGTCACAGTCATAACATCCTTGAGATTCATTCCTGAATTTGTTTATTCACTTGTTTCTTTTTGTTTCTTTTATGGGTCAGGCATTGTGCTATGTACTGGAGACACCTAATTAAACAAGTGTAATGCAGTAAGTAATCAAGTGTGGGAAGTTCCAGACAGGGGCAAGCTGGAAGAGCTAAGGGCTAGTATGCATGGCCAGATTGATGTTTCACAAAAGAAAACCAATCCTAATCATCACCCACTTTTTGCTGTTCTTTGTATCTGCCTTAGGCGTGCCTACCATTTAATGCTAACAAAGATGATACTTCCCATTCCTTTCTTTCCTGCTCAAGAACATGGTAACTTTGAAATCCTGAGAAATTCTGACTGTTTTAAATCAGGGGCTTAATAGAGAAGTGGTGATTTATTAAGCACTGCTGAAACACTATTTATTGATTTAAGACTTTTAGAGAAACTGCTGCTAAGTTATCTGGTGCTCGTTTGAATGGAAACTCAAAACAACCACAGTAGTAGCAAATACATAAACGTGAAAATAGAGGCTTAGTTGGAACATTGGAGTGAAGACTGAAGAGGGCTGGATGTAAAAGCTTGGGCAACACCTAAGCAGGCTGATTTAAACACAATTCTAAAATTGCTGCTAGCAGAGAAGGCCAGAGTGAGCCCAAATGAAACCTGCGACCAGCTGAGAGTCCCTCAAGTTAAATGCAGAGACTTTTATTCTTGTGTGCAGTTATTTAGACTGAAAATGGAAACGTGCAACTGTGAGGCAGATCTCATTCATGCATAATTAAAACACCCAAGGGTAAAATACTGAGGCACAATGGATGACATTTGATAAAAAGAGAGCAAGGAAAAAGAAGAAGTTAAAAACAAGATACAAGACCCTGGGGACCACAGAGAAGAATACCTGACATAGGCCAAATAATCTCAAATAAAAATATCCATATTACCAGACAATGTAAATATAAAGACAAATGCACGGAAGAGACATGAAGATTGGGTAGGGAAAATGTCTAGAATATGAAACATTCAAAGGATGAGTCACTGGTGAATGAAACTCTTATTCTAACTAAATGCAAACCAAAGTACTTATATAGTATTTTCAAATACATAGGAACTAAGAACAAGCACAAGATTCACTGTCTTTAAAAAAGTTATATTGTAAATTACTATATGATGTATGTCTATTCATACATATAACTATGTAGCATATGTATGCATAAATATTTAAAATTTCTTTAACTTACTGGGAGAGGAGTTGTATGTGTGCATATGTGAATATGGATGTAGTTGACTTCTTAATTGTGCGAGATAAATTCCATTTTGTTGGGGAAATTTGCAGGAAAGATTTGCAATAAGTATTTTAAGAATGAAAATGATGAGCTGAGAAACAATGGGCAATTAATGCAGTTGTCTTGGCTATTTTCCTTGGCAAAGTCACAGGTGGTTTAATGAGCATTTATTATGCATTAGGCACAATCCTAGATACTCTGGACTATCCCATTTAATCTTCTGAGAAGAATCCCAAGAGAAGAAATTATTACTCTCATTTTAGGATGGCGATTCTGAGGCTCAGAGAAGTTAAGTCCCGTAATCTTGTCTGAATCCAATCCAAACTCTTCCCATCACACGCTTGCTCCTTTCCCTTTGAGAGATGAAAGGGGAAGGCTGAATAAAAAGGTTCTCAGTGCACCATTTCCGTGTTAGGCTAAAAATTCTTTATTCACTCAGATAATGTGCTCTTTCACTAAACAAACCTAATGTTGCAAAAATAAATCCAAATCAAAACCAATCCTAATCATCACTCTCTTTTTGCTGTTCTTTGTATCTGCCTTAGGCGTGCCTACCATTTAATGCTAACAAAGATGATACTTCCCATTCCTTTCTTTCCTGCTCAAGAACATGGTAAGTTTGAAATCCTGAGAAATTCTGACTGATTTAAATCAGGGGCTTAATAGAGAAGTGGTGATTTATTAGCACTGCTGAAACATCATTTATTGATTTAAGACTTAGAGAAACTGCTGCTAAGTTATCTGGTTCTCGTTTGAATGGAAACTCAAAACAACCATGGTAGTAGCAAATACGAGTACTTTTTTTGTTAAAAAAACAATGAGGCCTTTACATTGCTTACTAATTCTGCAGATTAGTAAGATGTGGTTCTGTGTTTAGGTCCCTATCTTCCTCACTTTCTTTTATCCCTTGTAATGAGAAGGAAACCTAAGGAAAGGCATCTTGTACCAATGGGAATATAGGCAAGTTGTAGGAAAATGATTCATGCCAGATAACCTATACATTTTCCATAGATATTTCATTAACTAAGAAAGTAGACATGAGGCATCTAATCCTTAATGTCAGCAGAGGGTTATTATATACTCCATATAGACCAGGCACTGGGACTTCAAAGAACTGTAAGTCACAGTTTCGACCCCGTGGAAACTTAAAATAAATCTACTGGTGTGCAAACATGTACATATATGTGTACTTGTAAACACGTGGAAGACAAGTGATAAATGCCTCTTGGATGACATGTGCAGCAAATGCTACAAGAAGTGAGAGAAAAGTCATCGAAGCCTGGAGTCCATTCAGCTTCCAGCACATGTGCCCACAAGGTTTGCATCCATATATCAAATATTGCCACATCTGCGGTTTTCTGAAGACTTCAAAATGACTTAGCTTTCAAGAATCTTGGTCTGGGATCCTGGTGGGCCCATTCAGGTACTATAGCAATCTAGTCCAGCTCAGTAATGATGTGGAAACAGAGGCATAGAGCGGCTAGATAACTTATTGCAGGTCATACGGACAGCCAATTTATGCAAAAGTATCTTTGGGAGTAAATATGTTCTATTCTCTATGTACATCTATTATATATACTTCAATTGTATACACTTCTACTATATTAAAAATATCTCCATTAGCTGGAAATTGGGGCCAGTTATAAACCAAATGGAAAATATTGAACTGAAGGAATTAAGCAACCATGGTTATAACATGACTGATTGTTTTTGTGGCCTAGAACACATCATTTAACCTCACTGGTGGCCAGCTCTCCCATATGTAAGAGAAAAGATATTGACTTAATGATGTCTATGGTCATTTCTAGCAATGGGATACCAGGATTTAATGATTCTAAATCAGTACTCAGTATTATCCTCCTACCAACTTCACAATCTTTCCTTTTGAGTATTTTCTTTTTCCTCTTTTTTGTAGTGTCCATGCCCCATGTATTTACATTGCAAATGAGTAGGCAAAAAAAAAAAAATCAATGAAATGACTCATTGCCTTTCTACTTCACATAAGGTCCTTAAGAAAACTGGTAGCAGTACTGAGACTGCAATTGAGACATTTAAGCATTCCCCTGTTATTAATACTTTCTTTTCCCTGGCAAACATATTCCATTCAATTTTATATGATTTCTATCCTAAAGTCACCTGGAAATCTTATAATTTTCCACCCCTTCCTCATCCCAAGTAACCTGTGCAAATCAACTCTGGCTTCCTGAGAAGAAGTCTCCACATTGTGGTCTGAATTTGTAGAAGTAGTTCTAATGGCAGCAATTCCAAGTCAGGTGGAAAGGGGGCTATGATAGTGTCTATGTCTTCAGAAACACTTATCTTTTCATTCCTAAGATGAAACTAAGAATTTGCTTTTTACAGAAAATACACATACCCTATAATAGAATAAAAACCAATGCAAGTTTTAGGGTTCACCCACCTCTTCTACCCCCAAGGACCGCATCCTTAACCAAAAGAAGAGGGAGGCATTTTTATCCCATTCTCCTAGATAGAACTTCAGGAGGAAAGAGTAGGAGTGCTTCCAGCAACTTGGAGAACTCTAGGAACTGGTTGGTGTTATCGAATAGAGAAAGAATAGCTACCTCTCCAGGCTTACCAGATGATGGCCATACTCCATAGACTTCTCCTGAGCCAGGACCACGAATCACTTCCTTTAATGAGGTTGACTTCATTGCTCACATGGTGAGCAGCCAGGTCTTCAGAGGCTGGGCTCACCACAGTTAAGTGCTCTTCCCAATCCCAGCCTGGACTCCTAACAACATAGTGGAGGAAGAGGCAAACAAATATGGGATGCTTATTTTTGTTATAAAGAACCATGAGCTTATTCTCTTTTCATCCTGTGTGGAGGATGATTTAACTCTCTTAAATTGTGGGCCACTTCTGCTTGAGAGATATTTCAAGGCAAATGGTATCTATTGGGAATTGGTACACAGTGTATCAGTACTTCTCAATCCTGGGTAGATATTTATTTATATATGCATCTGTGTACTGTTTCATCTCTGAGTTGTTTTTATTTTTTATGTGGGCATCCAAGCCCCACCTCAGAACAACTAAATCAGAATCTCAAGGGTTGGGCCCAGGCATCTGTTAGCATTTTGGTTGTCAGGTGAAAACAGAGAATGTTTTTAATGGACAGCTTCTGTATTCATTTGGAATTATTACATTTAATATGATTAAGATAAAATGATTAATTGTGCATATGTTCATCCTTTTGTTACTAGATCATTTTTGTCCCCTTTTGATTTTCTAAAACTCCTCCCAAAAAGTTACTATTTAACTAACCATTAGATTGAAAAGATGATTGTCCATTGATGATCATTGGTGGATATTGACTGTTTAGCCAATTCTAGTTCTAACAGAAATTCTATAACTTAAAATAATTATCAGTGAATATCTACACCCAATAAGAAGATAAAAATGTCATAAAGCAATAGATGCTTTTTCTCATCTTGTGGAGAAATCCACAATGGTGAAAGCCTTTGGCCTTGCTGTCCTATTCCACCCAAAGCCCACATGAAAATTTCTAAGAGTAACTGAGAAAAGGAGAGAAGAAACAGATTCGTAAGAACACTCCAAGAGCCCACTAATGAACTCCTGGATCTGTAAGAAAAATATTGTAAACTATAATTCAGCAACATGTTAAAATACTATACTGAAAAATGATACCATGGTAAGTGATGGTGATTTTTAATATTCTATCAATAAAATGGACAGTGACTTGGAATTGAGGGTCTATTGCTTCATATGACCTGCTTCCAGTAATTTGCATTTGAGTTCTATGTACAGCATGCTTGAAGGAAGAAGCTAAGGGAATATTTTTATGAGACTCCATGAAACACAGGTATCCAGGGTTACTTTAGTGTCGATGTGAGCATTAGAAAGGAAAACATTCTCCTCACTACTGGATAACAAATACGATGGCTTTAAATCACAGAAGACCCAGAGTGTTCCTAATACTCTCAGGGAGTATCAATACATAGCACTTTTGGTTTCGGTGCCAACCTTGTTATGAAAGGCACCATGAATCATAGCCATAGTGAGGAGGTTTGGAGGTGACATATACATGAAAGTGGCTCTAGTCAGACAGGAGGACCATGGTGGATGCACCGTAGACTATAACTGGCTAACTTGTACCTAGACACGTATAATACATTTCTCAAGATGTTAGAAATCAGGGAGTGAGATTTTGCAAGAGTATAAGGTAATGGATGAACAAGCAGAGTCAGAGAAGCTGGTGAGATTAGCTCCACTGCCGTTACTATGATCCCTTATCTAATGTAATGGTAATGTCTGGGGAACTCTAATTACATATAATTACTGGTTCATTTGGGTTAACAAGATGTTACTATTGGGAGAATTAAAAGGATATTATCAGTCATTTCAACTATAATACATGTAGTTTAATCAGACTGTTTTTCTGAAGTTAAGCTATGGTCACCTCTGTAGGAATGTGAGTTTTGAAGGACAGAAGAAAAGTAGAAAGAGGATTTTTGTTTTTCTTTTTTTTTAAATCATAGGGCACTTCTCTACTATATAGCAACAGATTATAAAGATTTGTACAGCCTTCATGCAGTAAAATGATGTGGTACATCTGGGAGAGGAGAAAGTATATTAATAGACAAACTTTAAAAATACCAAAAGGGAGCTGGGAGGGTCCAGACAAACTTTGAAATTTAGGGGAGGAAGAATCTCATACTCAATCTTCCTCATCTCAGCTAAGCACAATATTCCTTATATCCTTCTCAAATTGCCAGTTCTTGCCATCCAGCCGCATTATTCCTCTGAGCCTGGAGTGTTGAGAATATGGCTGGTGGCGGGGTGGAGGGAAACTCAAGTCCTGGACTATGAGTCTCTGCCCATCATTCTTCATCTATGGATTAGTGACAACTGGTGTAACCAGCCTGTCCTAGCCTTGAATGTCTTCCATAGTATTTCACTATAATTTAACCTATAATATGTACATACTTTACAAGAGAAAGAAAATGCCAACTTCATATAAATATGTGTTTTCAAATACGCTTCTTTCCATTATTAACTAATATTTGCCGTGTACATGAAAGATACATGTAAAGCACTGTATCACTGGCCTTAAAAGGCAATTTGGTTCCTACTATGTTAATCCAAATGTTCCAATTAGTTTAGTGCTTTCATAATTATGTATAATTCGGTTTGCATTTATGCATGGAATGTTTATTTCCATAATTGCAACAAGCACTTAAATTAATTATACCATAACCTCTTGATTCTATGGGCCAACTGTTGAGTCTTTTTTTTAATATTTTAGAGTCAGCCCTTTTTATTTTTTGAATTTTCCCCCCACCTTTGATGTGTTGTTTCTTATCCTTGTTTGGAATTCTCTATGGAATATTCTCAGAATAATCTTGCAGTTTTCTTTTATGATTGAAACTTTGCATTTTAACAGTTGTCTGGAGATAGTTTCTTCCTTGTGAAATATCAGTTTTAATAACAGAAAAAGAAAAATGCCATAAATCTGCACTAACCACATAAAGCTGAAGTCTCTGAGAGACTGATTAACATGGAGACTCTACACAGGTTTTTCAATAATTAGAGGATGTGCTTGCATGGAGCTACAACTGCTCAGGCCTTGAAGCCATTTCCCAGGGCAGCCAGCAATTATTACAGCCTGGAGTACATTCCTTATATTCTATGCCTCTAGCTATTGAAGCTGTTTTCAAATAAAGGTCTCTTAATTTCACAAAAAGTTAACATCACCGTGGATGAACAACATTTTTCTGCTAATACCTTCGCTACTTAGTTGGGAGAGGGCCTCAGAGAGCAGGCAATTAGAAATTCCTAATTTGTTGTTCACTCACCCATAAAAGGTTAAGAACATTCTGGTCTCTGATTACATGAACCGAGCAAAGGCCAGATCCAGCCTCCCACAGTGCCTTAGCTAACTGCCTGCCCTATCAGCAAATGCTGCTGAACATTTTCTTCAGAGCACAGGAGTGTGTGGGCAGTTTCACTGTGGGCTTGAGTATTTATTTATTTATTTTTGTCTCCATAAATTACAGATAGCAAATATAGTATGGAAAAGATTGTCACTTTTCTTTTTGGTACAAAACTTGGTATATCATTACCACAAATTAAAGGCTAAATGTTAGCTATGATACTTTTACTGGAGAAAACCCATGTGATCGTTCATCACCAATAGCCATGGAGTTCTACTTTCTGATGCATCATTGCTTGTATGGTGTGGATGTAATAATGCAGCATTACTAACAATGTAGATGTCCATGTAGCTTACTACATTATTATTTTATATCAAAAAGTGCTGATGAAATTTTGACTATATGATACGGCTTACAAAAACATAAAGCTTCTGCCTAGTGGACTTGATATCTATTTTATTTTATTATTTTATTTTGAGATGGAGTCTCGCTCTGTCGTCCAGGCTGGAGTACAGTGGCACAATCTTGGCTCACTGCAACCTCCACCTCCAGGGTTCAAGTCATTCTCCTACCTCAGCCTCCCAAGTAGCTGGGATTACAGGCGCATGCCACCATGCCTAGCTAATTTTTTGTATTTTTAGTAGAGACGGGGTTTCACCGTGTTAACCAGGATGGTCTCGATCTCCTGACCTTGTGATCCACCTGCCTCAGCCTCCCAAAGTGCTGGGATTACAGGCATGAGCCACTGCGCCCAGCCTGGACTTGCTATCTAAATAAGCAACGCATAATGTATATGCCAAGAGAAAATTTCATCAGTCATAGGTAGTTGACTGGACATTTAATTACCCTTCGCCTATGCTTTCTGTTATGCCAAGTTAACCATTTAATTTGGCCAAATATTCAGATTTAGTCCACAACAAAAGTCTCTTTCAGCTGGAGTTGGCTAGGGGATGGGTCTTAATGAAGAAAAGGAAAGGCAAAGAAAGGAGATGAAGATCAAAGCAGAAGAGAGCTGAGAATATTAAGCAAACTCCAATGTTGCCAACTCTCTGGCATACAGATAAACAATTCTGATGGGAAAGAATCATGACTTAGTCCAAAGTTGGACAAGTTGAATAATTTGGTAAAATATGATCAGTTCAGCCTGCCCAATCACTTGAATGTGGGAGGGATTCAGCAGCAACATTTTTGTCTCTTTGGGGAATGAAAATAATCTGTCGCAAACTGTGTTTAGCACATTCAAAATCGGATGTAATTTTGCCATGCTTCTTTTTGAAAAATAGTTGTGATAATATATGCTTCAGTTTGTATGTCATATACAACATGTGACTTCTGAGCTTGGTTACTAACTTTGATCCATGTTTCTGTAAACATAGAATATACAAAACTCCATGTGTGTGACATTGATGATTATAAAGCTTCTATATGAATATTGGGGCTTTCATATGAACACCATGTGGCCTTTGGGAGATTTCTTAACCTTTCTGTGCTTCAGTTGCTACATTTGTAAAACGGTGCTAATAGTCTTTGTTCTATTTTATTCTCATAATTCCTAAGAGATTACAAGAAATAACTTGTGTGATGTGTGTGCTTCGAAAACAATAAAGGATTCTACAAATGTGATGTCATTATTATATCACTGTCAGAAACACTTTGCCTAAACAAGAAACAAAAGTCATTAAGTCAAGATAATTAAAAGGATATAGAAGGAAAGGGGAGAGAAAACGGTAACATATTATTGATAGCTGACAATTTACTGAGTTGTTCTGTATTTTTCCACTCATTTTTTCTCAAATCATTTTAGTTGATATACTAATCTTAAAGCAGAAGAAACCAAGTTTTGAGGTGTTTTTGAAGTCAAAGTCTCCAAACTGTGATTCTTGCTCACAAGTTGACCAACACAATGAAAATTGTTGCAAAAATGTCATCTTTAGTGAAAACAATTGTCTGGGAGCCATCTTGGCCATAGCATCCTGAATAACTTGAAATGTTGTTCAAGGTGGATTACTTAACTACCATTTACCACTTGTTAAAAAAAAAAAAAAAGATTTGGGAATATGGCTGGTCCAGTTCATTTCTCAGTGACAATACACCAAAGCTTTTAAAAATACAATCCCTTTTTGCTTTCTCCTTTCAATATGCTGAAAACTGAAGTGTTATTTATAAAAAGGTAAACATTAAACCATTGCAAACTTGTATTTGTTGCTAGTAAATGAAAAAATTAGCAAATGTATTAATAGTTACCAAGTAGAAGAATCCTAAGAGATAATTCTTACCATTTTCTTCATTCAAAAGTTGTTCAGTGCTGATAATTATTAGAGATCAGGTCTCACAAATATTTCTTATGTGATAACATTTTCATGGGCATTCAGGAGAAACAGTTTCATGAGGGAGAAAGATGGAGTTGTGATGATTGGAATAAGACAAGAATAGATTGTAGATGGAAGACAAAATCCATATTAATTTTCTACAGTCATAATCAGGGGCACTAGTAATTGGAAGGGGACAAGGCAAAGCACTCCTTCACTATTCTCTCAGTTCTTGGCTTTGTATCTGAAGTGACCTCATAAAATATTAGGCATATAATATTGAACACCACTGGCTGAACAAGTAATTGATCGTATCATTCCCCTCCTTTCAGTCCTTCAAAGTCTTCACGTCATACCTAGAAAACTGTCAAGTTCTTAATCCTGCTCCTGAAAGAAGCAGACACTAAGACGGGATTAACAGGCAAGAATTCTATTAGGAGAAATACTCTGTTTGAGAAAATAGGTCGAAGCTAGGTTAGACTGGGAGCACCATCAGACTGCAGTGCAAGTCTGACCAGAGAGGAGAGAGGGAAGGAAGTTTGGGTGCTGTACAGTCTAAGCAAGGCCATGGGGAGTCCTCAAAATCAAATTTGCTGTCAGAGGATGCCAGTGTCTTCCAGGAATTGTCCTGCGTTAGTAGAACCAATGCACTCATCATTGACTGGAAGCAGCATGTTGAGAGCATAGGTTCATCAGAGAGAAATGTGGCAATGGATTTAAAAGGCAGCAGCTGGGGCCTTTGGTCAAGTATACTCCCACAGAGTTGCAGATCTACAAGGTGTGTTTCTCATGGCTGCCACAGTCCACTCTTAGGCCACACAGATTTATTTTTATGCAGATTTGGAGAGTTGCTCCTCTGTGGTTTCTGTGGTCTTTTCTTCCTGTGGGAAAACTCAGAATAGAGAGGTGACTGGGATGAGCTACTGCTCCCATTGCTCCTGTTGATGTTGGGGCCATAACTGAGACTTACCCTGTCTCTCCTCCACTATTCATTCCAACTCCCTTTACACTCAGCTATTCCCTAGGCAAGTCTTGGTAGCATTTCTGAAGTATCTAAACCCCTGAAAATCACATTTGTCTAAGCCTGAGGTTGCTACAAATGTCCATTCACAGATACAGCAAGTAAAGGGACAACCAAGTGGTGACCAACTAGATCACCTGTGTTTCATATGTATTCCTCCACGCCCCTATTGTGTAAAAACAGCATTGCCTCCTCTTGCTGATCAGGGAAAATTACTCTTGCCAGTAAGGTGACTCCTCTCTGAGGGAATAATGAGTTCAACGTGCTCTGGAGGCAGCCATAACTTTTAGTTCAATGCTATGTTCCCTAGCAGAGCATGTGCTTACTGGGGACCAGGACTTCCAGCCCTGAAAAGTCCAGAGTTGTAGGGACAGGAAGCATGAAACCACCAGTATGTCACTGGGAGTTATGACAAGTGGTGCTATTCTTGCTTCTACCCCTTGATGCTCTAATCCATGTCTTTTTCCTGTAGAGAATACAGCACATTGGATCTCTAGTTAATTAAATGCACTGCATCCTAGAGAATGACATCTACCTTTCAGTGTTTCCTTTGAGCTGGTGCTTCAATTGGCACCTTTAGAAGATTCTTCCAGACTTGTACGAGACCAGTAGCATCTGGTTGGTAGGGTATGTGATACAACCACTGAATCCCATGATCTCAGATCCACTTCTGTGCTCATTTCACTGTGAAGTTGGTCTTATGGTTAGAGGCTATGCTTTGTGAGATTTCTTGCCCATGGATCACTCATTCCATAAACCACCAAATAACAGAGTGGGACACACACAGTGTTGCCCTGGGACAGAAAAGGCAAACCTACATTTAGTTTAGGTATCCATCCCTGTGAACCTCTGGACCTTCCAGGAGTATTCCATGAGGAACGTGTCGTGTTGGAAATTTATCACTGGTCTCTGTTGCTGGAAGGTTGGGTATTCAGAGGCAGCCATAGCTATATCAGCCTTGGTAAGTGGGAGTCCATGCTTTGGGGCCATGTCACCTCCATCATATCCTATAATGCCATCACATGCCTGGGGTAGTTGACAATGAAGGTTGGCTAAATCAATTCACCAACCCGTATTATCTATTTCTTTTTTTAGTATCTCTTCAGAGGTAGATGCTTTTGGTGGGCATTAATAGGTGGCACAAAAACCTTTTGCTTTGTGTTCACTCTCATATGTCTATCCAAATGCCTCTATTCAGAACTACTTTTCTCAGATCATCCAGTCTTTTTCCCCTGGAAGTCCCTGAGCAATTTGTTAGGCCAAAGGCCACTGCTCAGAAATATTTATATGTTCTTCCACACAAAAGTGCATGAGCAAGTGCACTGCTCATAGCTCAGCCAATTTTTCATTCTCCACATGTTTCAGGGATATCTCTGACTGTAGTTGTCAAACAAATGCCATCCATTTTTAGCTTGTACCCACATAATGAGATGACTGAGGTTGCAGCTGGGTCTCTTTACGTGTTTTGCTAGATACTAAGCTGTACTTGTGCAATGAGAGACTGTGAAAGACCTGTTTGGGCAGGGAATAATGATAGTGTAAGGTGCGCTGTGAACTGAACAGGGATTCTAGAAGTCACACAGGACTGGAAGAGGTTGGAATTCCAGCCAATGACGTGGAGAAATCTTCCTGAAAACTCAGGCATTCCTGAAGAATCCAGAAAGGCCACATTTTGGCAGTGAGCTTCTCTAGCCCTAGAGCCAGGGATACTCCAACTGCCCTAACAAAATCTGAAACCAGCATTGATAGGATCAGACTGGTCCACCAGTAATTTAACTGCTTGTCAGAAAAAAAAAAAAAAAAAGAAGAAAGAAAGAAAAAAACCCCAGCACTCTTTAAAGGAAGATAATAAAATACAGATTTTCAACAATGTAGCACTCACAATGTTTGGCATACAACAAAACTTAATTAGATAGGCAAAGGATTAGAAAACTGTGACATAAAACTAGGACAGGGAAAAAACAAATCCAGAGTTGACAAATATGTTGAAATTAGCAGAAAAGACCTTTAAAGCAGCTATTGCAAATATGTTCAAGAATTTAAAAATGGGCATAATGAGTGGGCAGGTATAGAATGACAATGGAAAAATAGAACTATCAAAAGATGAATGGAAATGCTAGAATTGAAAAATACAATCTAAGAAAAGACAAATTTAATGCATAGTTTTAACAGCAGGACACTGCAGTGCAGAAGAAAGATCACTGAACTTAAAAATCAATTAAAAGAAACTATCAAACTAAAAACAGAGAGGAAGAAAAAAATTGAAAACAAACAAACAAACTACAGGACCAGAGGTGACATACAGGGACTGCAAGAGGTTTAATATGTGTGTATTTGGAATCCAAAAGGAGAAGAGAGAGAGAGTGAAGGTGGAGCAGAAAAAATATTCAAAGAAATTGGCCGGGTGCAGTGGCTAATGCCGTAATCCCAGCACTTTGGGAGGCCGAGCGGGGCAGATCATGAGGTCAGAAGTTTGAGACCAGCCTGGCCAACATAGTGAAACCCCATCTCTACTAAAAATACAAAAAAATTAGCCAGGCATGGTGGCGGGCACCTGTAATCCCAGCTACTTGGGAAGCTAAGGCAGGAGAATCCCTTGAACCCGGGAGGCAGAGGTTGCAGTGAGCCAAGATTGTGCCACTGCACTCCAGCCTGGGTGACAGTGTGGAACTCCATCTCAAAAAAAAAAAGGAAGAATGCCAGCCAGAATATCAAGTGATGTTACTATTGAAGCACTGAAAGAAAAGACCTGTCAAATTAGAATTCTAAATGCAGAGAAAATACCCTTTAAAAATGAAAGCAAAATAAGGACATTTTCCAATAAGCAAATGCTGAGAACTTTCATCAACAGCAGACTTGAATTATGATAAACGATAAAGTTTTTTGGGTGGAAAAACATGATACCCGATGGGAGCATGGATCTACAGGAAGGAGTGAAAAGCACCAGAAACGAGGAATATGTGGGTAAAACAGAAAAGTTTTCTGCTTGTATCTTAATTTCTTTAAAACACAATTGACTGTGTCTTTATGGTAGAATGATTTATACCCATGTAACAAACCTGCACATATACCCTCTGAACCTAAAAGTTGGAAAAAAATTTGTCTTTCTGATTGTATTTATTTGAATCTACATTGTTTCTTTATTAGTCTACCTAGCAATCTATCTAAGTATTTATTCTTTCAAAGAACCAAGCTCTGGACTTGCAGATCTTTTTTATGGTTTTTCATATTTCAATTTCCTTCAAGTCACCTCTCATTTTGTTTTTTTTTCTTCTGCTGGCTTTGGGGTTCATTTGCTTTATTTTCTCTAATTCCTGTAGGTGTGATGATGGGTTGCTAATCTGAGATCTTTTTGACTTTTTGATGTGGGCATTTAGCACTATAAACTTCCCTCTTAACACTGCTTTAGCTGTGTCCCAGAGATTCTCATATGTTGTATTTTTCCCCTTATTAGTTTCAAAGAATTTCTTGATTTCTGCCTAAATTTCATTGTTTGCCCAAAAGTCATTCAGGAGCAGGTTGTTTAATTTCCATGTAATTGTACGGTTTTTGAGCAATTTTCTTAGTATTGATTTCTAATTTTTGGATGTGCTGTAGTCTGAAAGTGTGGTTGGTGTAATTTGTGGTATTTTAACTTTGCTGAGGATTGTTTTATGGCTGTTTGTGTGGTCAATTTTAGAGTGTGTGCTATGTAAAGATGAGAAGAATGTATATTCTGATATTTTCAGGTGGAGGGTTTTGTACTATCTATTAGGTCCTTTTGTTGAAGTGTTGAGTCCAGGTCCCAAATATCTTTGTTAGTTTTCTGCCTTGATAATCTGCCTAATCTTATCAGTGAGGTGTTGAAGTCTCCCACTATTATTTTGTGGTTATCTACGTATCTTTGCAGGTCTTTAGTAACTTGCTTTATGACTGATGCTCCTGTACTAAGTTTAAATATATTTAGGATAGTTAGGTTTTCTTGCTGAATTATGTAATGCCATTGTCTGTTTTGATCATTGCTGGTTTAAAGTCTGTTTTGTCTGAAATTAGGATAGCAATCCCTGCCATTTTCTGTTTTCCATTTGTTTGGTCAATTTTCTTCACCCTTTACTTTGAACCTATGGGTGTCACCGCATGTAAGATGGGTCTCTTGAAGACTGCGTATCATTGAGTTTTGCCTCTTTATCCAATTTGCCATTCTGTGCCGTTTAATTGGGACATTTAACCCATTTACATGCAAGGTTAATATTGATATGTATCAATTTGATACTGGCATCATGTCAGCTGGTTATTATGCTGACTTGGTTTACGTGGTTGCCTTCTAGTGCCAATGATCTACATACTTAAGTGTGTTTTTGTAGTGTCCAGTAATGGCCTTTCCTTTCTATATTTAGTACTCCCTTTTAGGCCTCTTGTAAGGCAGGTCTGGTCATAATAAATTCCCTTAGCATTTGCTTGTCTGAAAAGGATATTCTTTCTCCTTTGCTTACGAAAATTAGTTTCACTGGATATGAAACTCTTGGTTGCAAATTATTTTTTTTTATGCTTTAAGTTTTAGGGTACATGTGCACAACATGCAGGTTAGTTACATATGTATACATGTGCCATATTGGTGTGCTGCACCCATTAACTAGTCATTTAATGTTAGGTATATCTCCTAATGCTATCCCTCCCCCCTTCCCCCCACCCCACAACAGGCCCCGGTGTGTGATGTTCCTCTTCCTGTGTCCATGTGTTCTCATTGTTCAATTCCCACATATGAGTGAGAACATGCGATGTTTGGTTTTTAGTCCTTGCAATAGTTTGCTGAGAATGATGATTTCCAGCTTCATCCATGTCCCTACAAAGGACATGAACTCATCATTTTTATGGCTGCATAGTATTCCATGGTGTATATGTGCCACATTCTCTTAATCCAGTCTATCATTGTTGGACATTTGGCTGGTTCCAAATCTTTGCTATTGTGAATAGTGCCTCAATAAACGTACGTGTGCATGTGTCTTTATAGCAGCATGATTTATAATCCTTTGGGTATATACCCAGTAATGGGATGGCTGGGCCAAATGGCATTTCTAGTTCTAGATCCCTCAGGAATTGCCACAATGACTTCCACAATGGTTGAACTAGTTTACAGTCCTACCAACAGTGTAAACGTGTTCCTATTTCTCCACATCCTCTCCAGCACCTGTTGTTTCCTGACTTTTTAATGATGGCCATTCTAACTGGTGTGAGATGGTATCTCATTGTGGTTTTGCTTTGCATTTCTCTGATGACCAGTGATGATGAGCATTTTTTCATGTGTCTTTTGGCTGCATAAAGATCTTCTTTTGAGAAGTGTCTGTGCATATCCTTCGCCCACTTTTTGATGGGATTGTTTGTTTTTTTCTTGTAAATTTGTCTGAGTTCTTTGTAGATTCTGGATATTAGCCCTTTGTCAGATGAGTAGATTGCAAAAATTTTCTCCCATTCTGTAGGTTGCCTGTTCACTCTGATGGTAGTTTCTTTTGCTGTGCAGAAACTCTTTAGTTTAATTAGATCCCATTTGTCTATTTTGGCTTTTGTTGCCATTGCTTTTGGTGTTTTAGACATGACATCCTTGCCCACGCCTATGTCCTGAATGGTATTGCCTAGGTTTTCTTCTAGGGTTTTTATGGTTTTAGGTCTAACATTTAAGTCTTTAATCCATCTTGAATTAATTTTAGTATAAGCTGTAAGGAAGGGATCCAGTGTCAGCTTTCTACATATGGCTAGCCAGTTTTCCCAGCACCATTTATTAAATAGGGAATCATTTCCCCTTTTCTTGTTTTTGTCAGGTTTGTCAAAGATCAGATGGTTGTAGATATGTGGCATTATTTCTGAGGGCTCTGCTCTGTTCCATTGGTCTATATCTCTGTTTTGGTACCAGTACCATGCTGTTTTGGTTACTGTAACCTTGTAGTATAGTTTCAAGTCAGGTAGCGTGATGCCTCCAGCTTCGTTCTTTTGGCTTAGGATTGACTTGGCAATGCAGGCTCTTTTTTGGTTCCATATGAACTTTAAAGTAGTTTTTTCCAATTCTGTGAAGAAAGTCATTGGTAGCTTGATGGGGATGGCATTGAATCTATAAATTACCTTAGGCAGTATGGCCATTTTCATGATATTGATTCTTCCTACCCATGAGCATGGAATGTTCTTCCATTTGTTTGTATCCCCTTTTATTGCATTGAGCAGTGGTTTGTAGTTCTCCTTGAAGAGGTCCTTCTCATCCCTTGTAAGTTGGATTCCTAGATATTTTTTTCTCTTTGAAGCAATTGTGAATGGGAGTTCACTCATGATTTGGCTCTCTGTTTGTCTGTTATTGGTGTATAAGAATGCTTGTGATTTTTGCACATTGATTTTGTGTCCTGAGACTTTGCTGAAGTTGCCTATCAGCTTAAGGAGATTTTGGGCTGAGATGATGGGGTTTTCTAGATATACAATCATGTCATCTGCAAACAGGGACAATTTGACTTCCTCTTTTCCTAATTGAATACCCTTTATTTCCTTCTCCTGCCTGATTGCCCTGGCCAGAACTTCCAACACTATGTTCAATAGGAGTGGTGAGAGTGGGCATCCCTGTCTTGTGCCACTTTTCAAAGGGAATGCTTCCAGTTTTTGCCCATTCAGTATGATATTGGCTGTGGGTTTGTCATAGATAGCTCTTATTATTTTGAGATATGTCCCATCAATACCAAATTTATTGAGAGTTTTTAGCATGAAGAGTTGTTGAATTTTGTCAAAGGCCTTTTCTGCATCTATTGAGATAATCATGTGGTTTTTGTCTTTGGTTCTGTTTATATGCTGGATTACGTTTATTGACTTGCGTATGTTGAACCAGCCTTGCATCCCAGGGATGAAGCCCACTTGATCATGATGGATAAGCTTTTTGATGTGCTGCTGGATTCAGTTTGCCAGTATTTTATTGAGGATTTTTGCATCGATGTTCATCAGGGATATTGGTCTAAAATTCTCTTCTTTTGTTGTGTCCCTGGCAGGCTTTGGTATCAGGATGACGCTGGCCTCATCAAATGAGTTAGGGAGAATTCCCTCTTTTTCTGTTGATTGGAATAGTTTCAGAAGGAATGGTATCAGCTCCTCCTTGTACCTCTGGTAGAGTTCGGCTGTGAATCCATCTGGTCCTGGGCTTTTTTTCATTGGTAAGCTATTAATTATTGCCTCAATTTCAGAGCCTAGTATTGGTCTACTCAGAGATTCAACTTCTTCCTGGTTTAGTCTTGGGAGGGTGTATGTGTCAAGGAATTTATCCATTTCTTCTAGATTTTCTAGTTTATTTGCATAGAGGTGTTTATAGTATTCTCTGATGGTAGTTTGTATTTCTGTGGGATCGGTGGTGCTATTCCCTTTATCATTTTTTATTGCATCTATTTGATTCTTCTCTCTTTTCTTCTTTATTAGACTTGCTAATGGTCTATCAATTTTGTTGATCTTTTCAAAAAACCAGCTCCTGGATTCATTGATTTTTTGAATGGTTTTTTGTTTCTCTATTTCCTTCAGTTCTGCTCTGATCTTACTTATTTCTTGCCTTCTGCTAGCTTTTGAATGTGTTTGCTCTTGCTTCTCTAGTTCTTTTAATTGTGATGTTAGGGTGTCAATTTTAGATCTTTCCTGCTTTCTCTTGTGGGCATTTAGTGCTATAAATTTCCCTCTACACACTGCTTCGAATGTGTCCCAGAGATTCTGGTACATTGTGTCTTTGTTCTTGTTGGTCTCAAAGAACATCTTTATTTCTGCCTTCATTTCGTTATATACCCAGTAGTCATTCAGGAGCAGGTTGTTCAGTTTCCATGTAGTTGAGCAGTTTTGAATGAGTTTCTTAATCCTGATTCTAGTTTGATTGCACTGTGGTCTGAGAGACAGTTTGTTATAATTTCTATTCTTTTACATTTGCTGAGGAGTGCGTTACTTCCGACTATGTGCTCAATTTTGGAATAAGTGTGGTTTGGTGCTGAGAAGAATGTATATTCTGTTGATTTGGGGTGGAGAGTTCTGCAGATGTCTATTAGGTCCACTTGGTGCAGAGCTGAGTTCAATTCCTGGATATCCTTGTTAACTTTCTGTCTCATTGATCTGTCTAATGTTGACAGTAGGGTGTTAAAGCCTCCCAGTATTATTGTGTGGGAGTCTAAGTCTCTTCGTAGGTCTCTAAGGACTTGCTTTATGAATCTGGGTGCTCCTATATTGGGTGCATATATATTTAGGATAGTTAGCTCTTCTTGTTGAATTGATCCCTTTACCATTATGTAATGGCCTTCTTTGTCTCTTTTGATCTTTGTTGGTTTAAAGTCTATTTTATCAGAGACTAGGATTGCAACCCTTGCCTTTTTTTGTTTTCCATTTGCTTGGTAGATCTTCCTCCATCCCTTTATTTTGAGCCTATGTGTGTCTCTGCACATGAGATGGGTTTCCTGAATACAGCACACTGATGGGTCTTGACTTTATCCAATTTGCCAGTCTGTGTCTTTTAATTGGAGCATTTAGTCCATTTACTTTTAAGGTTAATATTGTTATGCATGAATTTGATCCTGTCATTATGATGTTAGCTGGTTATTTTGCTCGTTAGTTGATGCAGTTTCTTCCTAGCATCAATGGTCTTTACAATTTGGCATGTTTTTGCAGGGGCTGGTACCAGTTGTTCCTTTCCATGTTTAGTGCTTCCTTCAGGAGCTCTTTTAGGGCAGGCCTGGTGGTGACAAAATCTCTCAGCATTTGCTTGTCTCTAAAGGATTTTATTTCTCCTTCACTTATGAAGCTTAGTTTGGCTGGATATTAAGTTCTGGGTTGAAAATTGTTTTCTTTAGGCATGTTGAATATTGGCCCCCACTCTCTTTTGGCTTGTAGAGTTTCTGCCAAGAGATCCGCTGTTAGTCTGATGGGCTTCCCTTTGTGGGTAACCAGACCTTTCTCTCTGGCTGCCCTTAACATTTTTTCCTTCATTTCAACTTTGGTGAATCTGACAATTACCTGTCTTGGAGTTGCTCTTCTTGAGGAGTATCTTTGTGGTGTTCTCTGTATTTCCTGAATTTGAATGTTGGCCTGCCTTGCTAGATTGGGGAAGTTCTCCTGGATAATATCCTGCAGAGTGTTTTCCAACTTCATTCCATTCTCCCCATCACTTTCAGGTACACCAATCAGGCGTAGATTTGGTCTTTTCACATAGTCCCATATTTCTTGGAGGCTTTGTTCATTTCTTTTTATTCTTTTTTCTGTAAACTTCTCTTCTCGCTTCATTTCATTCATTTCATCTTCCATCACTGATACCCTTTCTTCCAGTTGATTGAATCAGCTACCTAGGCTTGTGCATTCATCACATAGTTCTCGTGCCTGGGTTTTCAGCTCCATCAGGTCCTTTAAGGACTTCTCTGCATTGGTTATTCTAGTCAGCCATTCATCTAATTTTTTTTCAAGGTTTTTAACTTCTTTGCCATGGGTTCAAACTTCCTCCTTTAGCTTGGAGTAGTTTGATCGTCCGAAGCCTTCTTCTCCCAACTCATCAAAGTCATTCTCCGTCCAGCTTTGTTCCATTGCTGATGAGGAGCTGCGTTCCTTTGGAGGAGGAGAGGCACTCTGATTTTTAGAGTTTCCAGTTTTTCTGCTCAGTTTTTTCCCCATCTTTGTGGTTTTATCTACCTTTGATCTTTGATGATGGTGACGTACAGATGGGGTTTTGGTGTGGATGTCATTTCTGTTTGTTAGTTTTCCTTCTAACAGTCAGGACCCTCAGCTGCATGTCTGTTGGAGTTTGCTGGAGGTCCACTCCAGACCCTGTTTGCCTGGGTATCAGCAGCGGAGGCTGCAGAACAGCAGATATTGGTGAACAGCAGATGTTGCTACCTGATCATTCCTCTGGAAGTTTTGTCTCAGAGGAGTACCCGGCCATGTGAAGTGTCAGTCTGCCTCTACTGGGGGGTGCCTTCCAGTTAGGCTACTAGGGGGTCAGAGACCCGCTTGAGGAGGCAGTCTGTCTATTGTCAGATGTCCAGCTGTGTGCTGGGAGAACCACTACTCTCTTCAAGGCTGTCAGACAGGGACATTTAAGTCCGCAGAGGATTCTGCTGCCTTTTGTTTGGCTATGCCCTGCCCCCAGAGGTGGAGTCTACAGAAGCAGGCAGGCCTCCTTGAGCTGTGGTGGGCTCCACCCAGTTCAAGCTTCTGGGCCACTTTGTTTATCTACTCAAGCCTCAGCAATGGTGGACGCCCCTCCCGCAGCCTCGCTGCCACCTTGCAGTTCAACCTCAGACTGCTGTGCTAGCAGTGAGCGAGGCTCCATGGGCGTGGGACCCTCTGAGCCAGGCGCAGGATATAATCTCCTGGTGTGCCATTTGCTAAGCCCATTGGAAAAGCGCAGTATTAGGGTGGGAGTGACCCAATTTTCCAGGTGCCATCTGTCACCCCTTTCTTTGACTAGGAAAGGGAATTCCCTGACCCCTTGTGCTTCCTGGGTGAGGCGATGCCTCACCCTGCTTTGGCTCATGCTCAGTGCACTGCACCCACTGTCCTGCACCCACTTTCCCACACTCCCCAGGGAGATGAACCCAGTACCTCAGTTGGAAATGCAGAAATCACCCGTCTTCTGTGTCGCTCATGCTGGGAGCTGTAGACTGGAGCTGTTCCTATTCAGCCATCTTGGCTCCACCCCCGCAAATTCTTTTCTTTAAAAATGAGACTATAGTCTTCTAGTCTCTTCTGGCTTACAGGATTTCTGCCAAAAGTTCCACCCTTAGCCTGATGGGGGTCCCTTTGTAGGTAACCTGCCCCTTCCCTCTAGCTGCCTTTAACATTTTCCTTTCATTTCAACCTTGGAGAATCTGATGACTATGTATCTTGAGGATGGTCGTCTTGTATAGTGTCTTGCACAAATTATCTGCACTTCCTTAATTTGAATGTTAGCCTCTCTAGCGAAGTTAGGGAAATTTTCATGGATGATATCTTGAAGTATGTTTTCCAAGTTGCTTGCTTTCTCTCCTCTCTCTCCAAGACATCAGTGAGACACATTTGTTCTCTTTACATAATCCCATATTTCATGGTAGACTTATTTATTCTTCTTCAATCTTTTTTCTTTATTTTTGTCTGAGTTATTTCAGAGAACTTGTCTTCGAGTTCTGAGATTCTTTCCTCTGCTTGGTTCATTCTGCTCTTAATACTTGTGATTGTATTCTGAAATTCTTGAAGTGAGTTTTTCAGTTCTATCAGGTCAGTTTGGTTCTTTCTTAAAAATGGTCATTTCATCTTTTATCTTCTGTATCATTTTATTGTATTCCTTAGAATCCTTTGAGTTTTGAATTTCTCCTGAATCTCAATGATCATCATTCCTATCCATATTCTGAATTCTATTTCTATCATTTCAGCCATTTCAGCCTAATTAATAACCAATGCTAAGGAACTCTAGCTTTTTGAGCTTCCAGAGTTCTTGTGCTGGTTCTTTCTCACCTGTGTGGGCTGATGTTCCTTCAATCTTTGACATTGCTGTCCTTTGAATGCAGGATGTTTGTTTGTTTATTTTGTTTGTTTTTTGCTTTTATCCTCTTCGAGGCTCTCAGCCTCAAACCTATTGTGGTATAAGGTGGGTTCAGTCAACTAGCTTCATTTCTGAAAGATTTTAGGAAGCCAAGTCTCAGCTCAGCACTCTTGGCCTCTGTGCTCTAACTCTGGAGAAACGGTACCAGCCTACAGCTTTGTTCTTTGTTTGCTAGAGGCTCAGAACCTGCTGAACTGGAGGGGCTGAGGTGTTCCCAGACTGCTGGCCACAGCACTTTGATGGATGATAGCAGCCAAAGTGCTTCACTGAGGTGGTGGCAGCAGGATTCATGCCCATTCATGCATGCCAGCAGCAGTGGCAACGTGGTGGGGTGCATGCATGTTTGCTGTTGTGGGGTACTAGTGGGAGTGGGGTTGTGGCATTCCTGTGCATGCTCACACCAGTGGCCACAGCAACAAGGGTGGGTTGCTGGGGAGTGCGGAGCTGCCAGCCTCTGTGTGTATGTTTTCAGCAGTGGTGATGGCAGTATGGGGTTCGGGGCAGGGTTGCTGGTCTCTAGGCATGTGTTTGCACTGGTGGTGATGTCTACATATGGAGGGCCTGGGATTGATGGAATCTTAGCATGCATTCGTGTCAGCAGTGACAGTACAGCCAGGGGGTGTGGGGTGTGCTCACACCAGCAACAGTGGCATGGCAGGGTGCACACACACATACAAGTTGGCGGTGGAGGGGAGGTGATGTCCATTCCCATGTATGTGCACTGGCAAAGTGATAAGGGGTGGCTGTGAGCGAATGCATGCTGGCAAAGCAGCCTGGAGGAGGCTTCAGTGGGTAAGGGAATGTGTGTGCGTGCTGATGCAAACTGACAGGGCCACTCTGCTGTAGCTGATAGTCAGGCCCAGTCTGCTGGTGGGGGAGCTACAATGAAGGCCCCTGGGAAGCACCCATGTTGGGCATCTGAGGCTGTACTGTAAGCAGGTGCAGCCAAACTGGGGCTCTAGGACAGTCCAGCAGACAGGCAGTTGCTCAGATTGGGCTGGCCCCATCTCGCGGGCAAGATCGCCCTGCTCTGTCCCAGGCTGACAGTCACCCTAAGGCTAAAGTCTCCTAAAGGCACAAGGCAAGCTTTGGGGGATGGGCATCCCTGGCCATGCTCCACTGCACACGTTCCCACACCAAACCCTCTGGATTCCACACTGGCTGGATTCCTGCCCCTACCACCTCTCTAAGCCGCTCTCTCTGCCAGCTCAAGTGTCCCTGGGGGTCCTGAGGTCTCCTGCTGACAGGATTCCAGAGATCCCCAGTGAGAGCAGGATGCTGATTGCCTGCTCAGCTCACTCCTTCTCCAGGAGTCGCTGGGGGCCAGGAATGAGTCCCAGTGTGCAGTAGCACCATGTCGGGTTCCCAGCTTCCTTTCACTTCAGCCCAGCACCTGCATCCTCCCTCCATCCGCTCTCAGTACCTTCCCTCTGAAGATGGCTCAGAATGCACCAGTCTTCCCAATGTCCCAGTTTCTCAGTGGCAGACATTCTTCCTGGCTGTGTCTAGCTACCCATCTTGAATATGGAAATTCACTTTATATTAGTTAGAAGTGAAGAGAATGGGTAGCTTTGTGACAAGTACACACTAATAATAAGAAAGCTGAAGAGATTACACTAATATCAGTCAAAGAAGGCTATAAGGGAAGGGGTATTACCAGAGATATGGGTGAATATAGTCATGTGACACTTAACAGCAGGGATATTTTCTGAAAGATGCTTGGTTAGGATTTCATCATTGTGGGAGCGTCATAGAGTATACTTCCACCAGCCTAGGCAGTATAACCTACTACACGCTTAGGCCATATGGTTAGCCACCACACTATATGGATACTATTTAATAGTTGTTATACCGTATTTTTAAATGTGTTATTTTTATTGTTGTATTGTTATTTTTTACTCTTCTTCCTGAATATTTTCTATCCAACATTGTTTGAATTGTGGATGTGGAACCCTTGCATACTGAGGGCTGACTGTATTTAACTTTACCTCAATTAAATGAGTGATTCTTCTGGTAAAATAGCAAAGCTATTTTTCACAAGCTTGAACAAACAAGAATTTGGATTTGATGGATCTTTGTATAAATTGGGCCTTATATTTTGGCTATTTTTCCTAGTATCAATTAACAGCAAGTTTCTCAATTTATTTAGACTGTCATTAAACTATATTTGGCCCACTAAGTGCAATCTATAAAAATGCACTGGTTCTTTCTTGTGATTTCTTAATTATCAATGCATGATTTCATATGCATGTGCCTGTCTCTTGACACAGCTCTCTCCACTCCAACTCATTTGGGCTCTGGTAGCTGATTTACACTGAAGAAACATATGATGAGATTTCCTAGGCTTCAAAGTATCTTTTGTTTTAATTGTTTTCACTTCAAACTAATTGTTATCCATCCATTATATGAATAAGATATTTTATATTTTAAGTTACATCTTTTTTTTTTTTGAGACAGAGTCTCCTTCTGTCTCCAGGCTGGAGTGCAATGGCATGATCTCAGCTCACTGCAACCTCTGCCTTCCGGGTTCAAGCGATTCTCCTGCCTCAGCCTCCTGAGTAGCTGGGACTACAGGTGCGCAGCACCACTCCCAGCTAATTTTTGTATTTTTAGTAGAGACGGGGTTTTACCATGTTGGCCAGGATGGTCTTGATCTCTTGACCTAGTAATCCACCCTCCTCGGCCTCCCAAAGTGCTGGGATTACAGGCATGAGCCACCGTGCCTGGCCTAAAGTTAAATCTTTATTTGCTCACATGATACAGTTTGTTTGAACACTTATATACAATATCAGTTTTAATTCAAAGATCTTAAGAGAAAATACATACACCTTTTAATACTGGTTTTTCCTAATGTCTAGAGATAAATATGTATTTGCCTTATCAAAGGAAGTAATCTGAAATAATAACAGTGTTATTAGTCTTTATGCAAGTTTTAAAAATGCTTTGGTCATTTACCTTGAAATGCTTTAACAGAGTGTGTATAAGGCAACAGGACAGTCATCTAATCAGTGAAATTTCATTATTTTATAAATTAATAATTTACACTAATAGATACATTTTCAATAAATATGACATTGTAAAATTCAAACTTGCTTCGTAGCCCAGGGACATAACCCCAGAAATTACAATGCAATAGGGGACAGGACAAATAGGGAGTTTTGTTCAGAAGAGCAAGATAGAGTTTAAAGACACTTGGAACCAGTCTCTATCTTAGACACAGTAGAGAAGTTGAAAGTAACTTCTAGTGTTTGTTTCAAAATATTGAATACAACACATCTGAGTTAAGATAAGCTATGTTTAAGTTCTCCAAATGCTTGAGCATATGCTCTTCTCATCTAGGAAATCATTTGAACAATGTTAAAATGCGCTCATGAATTTAACTTTTTAGTTCCTTTTCTCTGTTTCAAAGTATCTCGATGAAATGAGTTCTAAGTGGGAGAAAACAATTTCTGATGCAAATTGTATTTCATCTTATATACCATGCTCTTCAGTATAGTATAATGGCATAGATGTCTAACAAGTATTCCAATGACTGACTTTTCAATTTGGCTGCAGGCTGAACTCCCCCTGGGTAGTTTAGAATAATCCAGATGTCTCAGTTCCACCTTCAGAAATTCTGATTTAATTGGTAAGAGGTGCAGCATGGTCATCAGGGTCTTTAAAAACTTCCTGGGTGATTTTAATGTGCAGCAAAATTTGAGAACCATTGCTTCAAAAAGTAAGAGGTAAATGTTTACAGGAGGGGGAATTCCTTCTGTGTTGGAATTCTGGAATTATCAGAATAGTCTTAATGGAAAATGTGACAAACTGTGTTGTTAAGGGAGAGGGTTCAGGGGCAGAGAACAGAAGTTATTCTACCAAGTTTAAGTAAAAATGAATGTATTTTGGAATATTAAGTGGCTTATATATCATTGAGAAGGCTGAGGAAATCAATGGTAAGATGAGCTTTTAGAAATGACTTTGGGAGCCATGATTCTGAATTGAGCCATTAAGGGAGCTGCTACCAAGTTATGAAGTTACTGCTACAGTTGCCAACTCCCAAAACATACCACCATTCCCAGGACCAGGGAGATGGCACCCTCAGGAAGTGTCCATGGCTAGGAAACCACCACAGAACACATAGGCACTTCAACGATGAGATCGAAAAATGCAGAAAAGTTTTCTCTCATCTACTCCCCCTGTCCTATCACACAGGGAGGTTTGTTGAGAATCACCACATGAAAGTGAAAAGAAACTAAAGTTCACATGCTTTTGTAAGAGTCCAGGTGGGAGACAGAAGATGAAAACCTGAACTAAAGCAGTAGCCAAGATGACAGAGAGGAAGATACAGAATCTTGAGATCATTAAAAAGTAAAATTGATAGGACATGGTATCCGGTTGGCTTTACAGAGAGAACGGTATCAGAAATGATTTTGAAACATACAAGCAGCCAACAAACACATGGAAAAAAAGTTCCACATCACTAATCATCACAGAAATGTAAATCAAAACCACAATGAGATACCATCTCACACCAGTCAGAATGGCAATTATTAAAAAGTAAAAGCAAAAAACAAAACATGAACCGAAAAACAGATGCTGGCAAGGCTGCAGGGAAACAAGAACGTTTATATGATATAAGTAGGAATGTAAATTAGTTGAGACACTGTGGAAAGCAGTTTGGAGATTTCTCAAAGAATTTAAACCAGAACTATTTGACCCAGCAGTCCCATTACTGGGTATATAACCAAAAGAAAAGAAATCATTCTACCAAAAAGACACATGTACTTTCATGTTCATTGCAGCACTATTCACAATAGCAGACATGAAATCAACCCAAGTACCCATTGATAGTAGATTGGATAAAGAAAATGTGGTGCATATACACCATGGAATACTACACAGCCATAAAAAAGAACAAAACTGTGTCTTTTGCAGTAACATGATGTAGCTGGCGGCCATTATCCTAAGTAATCTAACGCAGGAAGAGAAAACCAAATACTGCATGTTCTCACATATAAGTGGAAGCTAAATATTGGGTACTCATGGACACAGAGATGAGAAAAATAGACACTGGGAACTACTAGAGCAGGGAGATAGGGTGAGGAGTGAGGCTTGAAAAACTATTGAGTGCTATGTTCACTACCTGGGTGATGAGATCAGTTGTACCCCAAACCTCAGCAATAGGCAATATACCTGATATGGTTTGGCTGTGTCTCCACCCAAATCTCATCTTGAATTGTAGCTCACATAATTCCCTTGGGTTGTGGGAGGGACCCAGTGGGAGATAATTGAATCATGGGGGTAGTTTCCCCTATACTGTTCTTGTGGTAGTGAAAAAATCTCACAAGATCTAATGGTTTTATAAGGGGAAACCCCTTTCGCTTGGCTCTCATTCTTCTCTTGTCTGCCACCATGTGAGATGTGCCTTTTACCTTCCATTATGATTGTAAGGCCCCCCCAGTCACGTGGAACTGTGAGTGCATTAAACCTCCTTCTTTTGTAAATTGCCCAGTCTCGGGTGTGTCTTTATCAGCAGCTTGAAAACAGACTAATACCCAAGTAATAAACCTGTATATGTACTCCCTGAATCTAAAATAAAAGTTAAAATTACAAAAAATATTTTAAAATTTTTAAAATGATTTTGAAGATAATTGAATAAATGCTTGTGCTATTTACTGCCATCTATTGCCATGTATAGACGGGAAATACAATTTGAGGAACAGGCTAAGACAAGGGTGGGTGGAGAAGAAAGAACAAGTGAAGTGCACATGTATTCACCCTAGAGTCATATCCAAGTGCTGAATATCGGTTGAATAAGCAGTTAATATTACGGTTCTGGAGCTCAAGACATTCAGGGTTAGAGAAACTGACTGGCAAGTCAGTGAATCGTTGGGTGTAGATGTTTTGTCCATGAGATAATTTAAGGAATATGCCAAAAAAGTGTGGTCAGAACAAAGAAGAATTGGATTGGAATAAGATGGTAGATGGACCCATATGGCTCAGCAGATGTAGGGACTATAAATCAGAATACCTGACTTCAATTCTCAATTCCATCATTTTCATGGACCAGTCATTTAAACTCACTGAACTCCACCCAGTTTGTTTCTGTAAGGAGTAGATAGTATTTGTGCTGTTTATCTTAAGTACTTTGGTAGGGCTCAAACATGATGACTTATGAGAAAGCAGTTGAAAACTTGCTAAAGAAAGCTGATAGAATGAACTTTATTTTGCATTTTAAACTTTATTTCAAGCTGGTGAGGTTAGATGGTCAGGAAAACTGGGGAAGAGAACAAAGATGGGAGAAGGCATTTGCCCATCATTTTGGTCATTGAGAAGAGACAGGAAGGAAAGGAGCCCCTAATCTTATTGCCTGAGAGCTCAACTACACACCTTTCATCCTCCTGGCAGGTGGATCGCACATCTTCCATCGAGCACAGTCTCATTTACACACAGTTTTGCACATATGGATGCTGCTGCTACTCCCCTGCAAAAATGTTTCCAAAGCCACTAATAAAAAGGTAACTCGCTATGTGCTATGAGAGATGACAAGCGTACCTTGGGATGAATGATGGGTAAAGAATTGTCATTTCTTTTCTCAAAATCAGGCTATCATCTGCTCATGTGGCTTGGCACCTGTGGCTTGTTAGCAATTACATTGCGGAAGCCAACCCATTCAAAGTTTCCCCTGCAGAGGAGTTTTAGGCTGTTGCCTTCTTTCCATCTGTCTCTACATGGTTTCAGAGCACTCCCGTACGTTATTTGAGAAGCTTTAAAATCCATTTTCTTTTTCTAACCTTTTCTCTCATTTTATTTTTAAGTGTGATTTTATTATCCTTTAATTCAGGGTTTAAAAAGGAATGGGAATATTAATCCCTTTGGGTGTGATTATTTTGGTTAAAGTGGGACTTAGTTTTGGAATAAATGATTTGATATTGATTCATATTAGACATGGTACTTGTACTTCAAAAATGATTCAAAGTTACTAACACCACAACAAGTCCTTGCATGTCTCAAGGTTGTAGAACAGGTTGGTTTTTGATGTGATATTAACAATAATAACAAAAAATTATTTTTTCCTTAAAATATGCTAGGCAGTGTTTCAAACACTACATGAGTTACCCACCTTAATTCTCATTATACTGCTATGATTATCCCCATTTTACATTTTAGAAAACTGAGGCACAGGAAGTTAATTTACTTAATTGTTACATATAATATAAATACTAACACTTTACAAAAATTCAAACATTCCTGCAAACTGTCAACTTACTCTCTCTAAATCACAATATTGATTTTGCCATTCTCTACCCAAGAAATCTTTAATAAATATCCTGTGTCTATCAAATTAAGTGCAAATATCCTATCCTTACACACAAGATCTCTCAAATTGTGATCCTAATTTCTCCAGCTCTGTTTTACAGGAATTCCCTAACAATGGTCCTCAATCAGGGATAATTTTGCCACCTGGGGGATATATGGCGCTGTCTAGAGACATTTCGGGCTCTCATGACTTGGGAGTTTAATGGCATGAAGTAGGAAGAAGTTGGGGATGCTGCTAAACACCCTAAAATGCAAATGACAGTCCTCCCTCACAACAAAGAATTATCCAGTTCAAATCATCAAGAATACTGAGGTTGAGAAACCCTGCCCTAACCTATTCAATCAAACTGGACAAATTGTGGTTCTTTAAATAGCCTCTGCATGTTTCATCTTTGCAGCTTCCTCTTTTTTTTTTTTTTTTTTTTTTTTTCAGAGACAAGGTATTGTATTGCCCAGGCCGGAGCACAGTGGCACAGTCATAGCTCATTGCAACCTCGAACTCATGGGCTCAAGCAATCCTCATGCCTCAGCCTCCTGAGTAGTTGGGACTACAGGCATGCACCACCACCATGCTTGGCTAGTTTTTTTGTTTGTTTGTAGAGATGGGGCCTCTGTTGCCCAGGCTTCTCTTAAACTCCTGGCCTAGCAGTCCTCCCACCTCAGCCTCCCCAAATCCCAGGTTTACAGAAGTGAGCCACCATGTCTGACCAGCTTTCTTTCATTGTATTCCTTCACTAAACATTCACAGAGTACCTACTACATGCCAGCCCCTATTATGTATAAGACATGATCCTTCATCTCCCACTGACCTGGCTTCCTATCCTTGTTCCCCTCCTGTATCAAAATCCTGCCCAGTAGTTTGTGACACAAACCTACACACAAAAGTGTGTATCACTTATATATACATACTTTCATTAAAATCAATAGTAAAATTAAACCAAACAAAATCCTGCGTGTACTTCAAGGCCCCTCTCAAATGCTATTTCCTTCATGAGCTATATCTTTGCTCTTTCATAGTAGCTTTTTAAAATAAAATATTATGATATGAGAGTGTTGATATTATATGGAAATTCATAAAACTTGCTCCTATACGATGGATTTAATATGAATATTTAAGTACCATTTTTCCACCGCAGAAGCGTTAAAAAATCTTCTCAAGCTTGCATGTCTCAATGTTGTAGAAGCAGCTTTTTATTCCCAGTAAGTTTTTTTTTAAATCAAAGTTTTGGAAGTGAAAGTAGTAAGTCATTGAAGTTCTAGTCAGCACTTTGTAGCATTTGAAGAGGAGGGTGTAAAGGCTGTGTGAAAAGGCTAGCATCCATTGGTTTGCACCATGTTTCATTTTGGCAATAAAATTTTAAAAATTCAATTTAATAAGAATTTATTGAGTGCCACTATGAGCTAGACACTGTGTTAGATACTGGAATTTAGAAGAAAACACCTCATGTTTTTTGCTCCAATGAGGTCAAGTAAATATTTTTAATACTTCAAAATATTTTATCATAGAAGTAGAGAAATCCTTTACACAGATAAACATTCTGATGACCAGGTAAATGTAGAGGTGATAATAAGTATAAGTAATGAGGCATTGCTTCATCCTAACTCTATAGAAGAATATTAAGGAGAGGAAACTAGGAATGCATGAAGTATTAAGGATCTTAGCAATGACAGTGAATAGGAGTAAATAGACAAGAGTAAACGGAAATGACTTGCACAGTTAAGTGTTCTATATTTAAAGGGATGATTCCATATTTGAACAATATAGCCTGCCACTCTGAAAATATTTCTTAATGTGCCTAAACCTCTCTATTTTAGCATGTTACCAAGATTAGAGTTGTGAATGCATATGACACATATCCAGGAAGTTTTGGCCCCCTACTCTGGTTCAGGCACCAGATTTATGGTAAGTAACTTCTGCCATCTTGGTCAGACTCAAGTCATTGAAATTTGCCTTTTGGATGCACAATCTTACAGTTTCAATATAAAAAACTACAAAAAATTGCCATTCCTTATAGGCAGATTATGTAAATTATACATGAGTCAAATCGTGTTCATCAAGTACCACAAGACAAGTGTTGGTGCCCTTTAAACTGTGTCTGTCTTGGGATAATTTTCTCCATACATAGCTGTCCCTGTGGTTGTTTGCCTATCATAAACAGCCGAGGTGAAGCTGCTTCAATGGGGCTGGAGGCTTGAGTATAGCAAAGATTGAGAATCACTGTGCTATAGATGTTGATTTCATAGATAGCCTATGCCATCCCAGCCATGCACAAGTCCTTCTCCAATGCCCTTTCACTGCCTTGGACCTAAAGCCATGAATATTCATGGTAAATGATTTCAGTTCCAGTAGTTCACTGTAGATTATATACATTTCATCAAGTTAAGTAGTGAGGAATCCTTGCAGTCTAAAAGTGGTGCTGCATGAGCTCACTGTGGAAAATCATCAGGGTCTGGTGAATCATTCAATCCTTTTGGACCATGGAATCCAAAGCTTTCCTTCTCCCTTAACATCAGGAATCCCATCAAATCTCATGCTATGTGGAAATTTGCAGACTACTTCAGACCCAAAGAAAGAGGGAAATCTCCCCTGGCTGGTCTTTAAGAGGGCCTTGACATAGATGTACTTAAAGCACATGAACAAAAGCAGAGACACCTAAGATGAATTTTGTAAAGCAAATCCAAAAGAGAGACAACTCTACATTTACTGCTGATGATGGAACCTCTGAATAGCCTTGTTATGTGCCCTTGAATACATTGTGCTGCATATTACAGTCCTCACTGTTGTGACCCCCACTTCACTGGGCAACATGGGTTGTATATGATGGTGGACTAGGGTGTGTGGCTAACACATGCACTTACTGAGCTGGTCTTTTCAAAGTCCAAAACTGTTTTATAACATTGTCTATTTTGCCATTGGCTGGCTCATCAGCTGCAGAAGTAAGCATTTCAAGAAAATGTTGAAAGAGTTTATTATCTGTGTGAAATCTAACAAGGACTGCCAGTGACTGCCTGGTGTTGTTAACCAAAAAAGCCCAATATTCTCAGATAATGCCACCTATAGTGGCATTTTGTATTTGTCCATTCTCACACTGCTATAATGATACTACTTGAGACTGGGTAATTTATAAACAAAAGAGGTTTTGATTGACTCACAGTTCTGCATGTCTGGGGAGGCCTCAGGAAACTTACAATCATTGCGGAAGGTGAAGGGAAAGCAAGGCACATCTTACATGATGACAGGAGAGAGAGGGCGCAGGGAAAACTGCTGCTTTTAAAACCATCAGATCTCGTGAGAACTTCTTCACTGCCACAAGAACAGCATGGGGGAAACCACCCCCATGATCCAAGCACCTCCCACTAGGTCCCTCCCACGTCATCCCATGTGGGGATTACAAATGGAGATGAGATTTGGGTGGGGACACAGAGCCAAACCATATCACATCTTTTTTTGATTTCATAGATTCCCTGAAAAACAATCATAAAGTGGCTCCTAAAATTTAAGGCCTTAGGCATTTGTCAAAAGAACTTCATGTATGTGATGAAGACAGTTTCTGCTGAATTTTTAAACACAGTTCATGGGACTTCCTATAGTCAGAATGAGTTTCATGCTGAGATCTTTTTTTTTTTCTTGAATAAGTTTAGAGCTGGCATGGTAGATAATGAGAACACTTAAGCATGCACAACAACGCGGGAGTTAATGTCTCTGGCTGACATTATTTCCTACTGTGCTGAATATGGCAGGAATGAAAAATAATGTTTGCTACTTCTACATGAGGTTTATCAGGGATGGAAAGTATTATAGGGGAAAAAATCAGATTCCCACTGTGAATTTTTTAAATTAATTTTATAATATATATTACTCTAATTTGGAATATTTGGGAAGCACTTAAGATGTTGTCTGTGATTCGGTGCATGAAGTCCAATGAAGCCATTTTCTGATCATTGAATCCTACCTGTTTGTTCAATCTCAGCTAAAGGTCACCTGACACTCTGTAGTCAATTCTCTTTGAGCATGAAGACTTGAAAGAAGAACTTGTCACAAAACACAAGGTCCCTTTCTGTACTGCCTGGTCTCAGTGAGATGCTGTAAATAAAACATAGGCGAACTAAAACACAGGTAGACAGGTCTTTGGAGATGATCTGGAAGAAATACGGATAAACAAAGAATTGCTTCTGGGGAGCCTGGCAGGACACATCACCCCACCTTGTCCTAAGTACAACCCATAAGGAAGTTACTTGCAGTTACACACTAGGTGCATGGAAGCAATCTCATCGAAGAGATCGTGTTTTGGGGACTTACCACACTGCTCTTCCTGCAACCCCTGAGATAAAACATTCATACAAAACAAAACAAAAATATGTGTAAACAACTTACAGGACACATGGTGTGCAGTCAAGGCAAATGTTAACCAGGACTTTATTTTGCTTTAGGTAGTAGAAAAAAGGTATGATTGCAAGGTTCCTGGTCCTTGGAAACTCTAGGTTCTGATTAATGTGTGCTCATATCCATGATAAAAAGTCTCATTTAAGTCTAGAATGCTGCTCTCTAACTCCTCATAGTTCCCAGTGTTCTTTTCTAAGCATTCTCTAGTCTGAAAATGTTAAATCTTGTAAGATTTATCTCTCCAGTTTTACTCAAGTTCTTTTTTGAAAATGATCCATTAATTTGTATTTTATTATTCATGAGAGTGCTGCAATCTTAAAGCCATGTGACCCTGTCCACCTCCTTGTCTGTTACAATGGTTATACTTGCTTCTCAGAGTTGTTGTGAGAATTAAATAAGTTAATGTATGCAAAGCCCTTAGATAATATCTGGAACAGAGTGAGTAATCAATAAATGTTAGGGCAAACCAGGACAAGATAAAGACTATTCAACATTTATATCAAAGGTCCCCAATACATCTAGATTCTCAGTGAAACCCATTAGAATTTGTCTTACTGTTTTCTAAATAGAAAGGCAGGCATGGTAAAGTATATTTCTCTAAGATCTCTTGCTTAATTTCCTTTAGATCTATCTTGATAGCCACCATAGTTTATTGGTCAAAGCTTCTTTTCATGGCAAGCCACATTGTACTTAACAAAAGTGAGGGGTACAAACTGTTTTTTTGCATCTATGAGTTGTTGGCTTTTTGTGTTATTTGTCAATGAGCAAGGTGTAATAAAGGTCACAATACCTAGAGTCATCTCTTGACCTGAAAAAAACTATATTGACCTTGACCTTTTACGCCAGTGAAAGGCAAGTGTGGAATGAACATAAGTGTGGCAAGCTCCTCCAGGAAGTGGCCCTCCCTGGGTCTTCATGACACCAGAATTGATCATATCAACATAGACAAATCTCCTCCCACCCTCAGGTTCCCTCTAAGCCAGGGAGTGAGATTTCTCTCATATTATTTTCCATTGATTGTTTCAGAAGTGATTTGGAGGCCAGGCACAGTGGCTTATGCCTGTAATCCCAGCACTTTGGGAGACCCACGGGAGTGGATCACCTGAGGTCAGGAGTTCGAGACCAGCCTGGCCAACATAGCAAAACCCTGTCTCTACTAAAAATACAAAAAATTAGCTGGGCATGGTGGCTCACGCCTGTAATCCCAGCTACTCGGGAGACCGAGGCAGGAGAATCACTTGAACCCTGGAGTTGGAGGTTGCAGCTAGCCGAGATTGTGCCACTGCACTCCAGCTTGGGCAACAGAGCAAGACTCCATCTCAAAACAAAAACAAAAACAAAAAACAGTGGTTTGGTGAACACTTACCTAGAATTGCAAATTGGGAGTTGATGTAGAGCGCTGTGAATTCCTTGGGGCTCAGGTTCACTGAGTAGGCTTGTTTTGAATTTGAATAACGTGGAAATGTCACTCCTGTGAATTCAGGTAACTTGCTGACTGGCTGGACTTGCCCCTACGTGAGAGAGGAGTCAGCAATACCTATTAAGGATCTCATTTTCATGGAGGATTTTTTTTTTGTTTAGTGGAGTTCTGTAATTCATTTCCAAAAGCACCCAAATAGTTTAAATTTTTATAAGTTTTGCATGCACCGATCACGTCCCTTGAATTGCTAAGTAAGGAAGGCAAGGAGGGCTGAAGGGAAATTTTCTTGTGAATACAGTGTCTGTGGCTGGATTAACATTTTCCTGCTCAAATTGCATGTACTTTTAGCTCTCAGAAGGTCCCAATTAGGCCTGACACAACGCCATCACAGTGCCCATGCTCTCTGTAACAACCACTTTAAGCTCAGTGGGTGCTGGGTGAGTTTTAAAGTAGGTTTTTCAACTGGTATGGGTGGACAGGTTCCCATCTCACCACCTCCATTCCTTCCCCCTGCCCACTGCATTATATTTCCTATTACAGCACCCTACTTAGGAATAGGGTAGATCCAGACACAGCTGTTGCTTATTTGTCAATGACGGAATAAGCCTGATCACAGAAGACCATCCTGATGGGATGAGAAGAATCACAGTGAACACCACAGACTTTGTGGAACAAGTCAGAAGTTATGAGAAAATGGCCACTGGAAATTTCACATTTTAAGTGCATCCAAGTATAATTCAAATAGTTCATATCTGATGAGAGCTCCAAATAGAAGGCTGTAAAGAAAATATCTTTTGTTTTTTATTATTTATTTATTTATTTTGAAATGGAGTTTCACTCCTTCACCCAGGCTGGAGTGAGGTGGGAAGATCTCGGCTCACTGCAGCCTCCGCCTCCTGGGTTCAAGCAATTCTCCTGCCTCAGCCTCCTGAGTAGCTGGGATTACAGGCACCCACCACTACGACCAGCTAATTTTTGTATTTTTAGTAGAAACGGGGTTTCATTATGTTGGCCAGGCTGGTCTCAAACTCATGACCTCAGGTGATCCACCCACCTGAGCCTCCCAAAGTGCTGTGATTACAGGCATGAGCCACCACTCCCGGCCAAAAAGAAAATAATACTATTCATGAAGACACTGGGTTGCCTACATGGTACCAAAAATATTCTTGCTCCACTGATTTCCCCCTTCTGGAAATTTGTTATTTTGGCATTTGGGATGTGCACAGAAATGCATGTCAATACACAGAACAATCCAATTCCTAAGATTCTCCACCATGGATCCTTCACAAACCAAGATAAACTTCTCATTTCTTCATTTATTTTTACAATCCTTTACTGAACTCTTATTAAATGGCAGACTGTTCTGGTTCCTGGGGATACAGCTCTCTCTCATTTTGTCTCTCTCTCTCTGTACTTACTTACTTTACTTATTTATGTATTTCTTTTACCTTTTAATGTAGGAGAGACAAATAATTTAAAAAGTAAACAAGAAAATAGCAGGTGGTGATAAATGCAGAACAATGACAATAATCAGTGTGATGTCTTAGAGAGCCCCTAGGGGCCATTTTTGGCAGGGTGGTCAAAAAAGCCTTCTCCAAAAAGGGGATTTCAGCTGAGGCTTTCATGATAAGAAAGAGCATGCTTTGTGAGCACCTGGGCTTACCAGGTTAAAAGGGCAGCTAGTGCAAAAGCCCTGCGGTAGGAACAAGCTTTGGCAAATACAAGGAATTGGAAGAAGGTAAATGTACCAGAAGCACAGTCATTAAGGTGGACAGTAAGGAATGGAATATGAGACAGTCAGACAAGTGCTAAGGAGGCAGGGCCTTTATAGGCCAGGCGAAGAGGTCAGATTGTACTTTAAGTGTTACAGGAAGCCATTGGAGGGTTTCAAGCAGGGGAGTGACATGACCAGACCTCATCCTAAGTAACCAGTTCTGAATAAGATATTATTTTATATTAAAGTTTCACCAAGAAGGCATTTAAAAAAATGGAAGATTAAAACTGAAAGCCAGAAGAATTCTACCTGTTGTTTTTCTGCTTATAATAAGCAATAATTCCACATAATTCTATTAGCTGGTTTCATGTCATTAATATCCTCTCACCCATCTTCACAGTCAATTGGAAGATCAACTACAAGAGCTTCTTCAAATGCCTGCTAGAAGAATTGTTTCTATTTTCAGTTTTCCTGACCTGCTATGCTGGGGAGATTGAATGAGATACTCAGGTACCTTGCTTTTTAGACTGGAATCTTTAATATAGGGTACTATCATCCATAGTGGTGCCTCATTTTTTTAGGAGACTCTCTGCCCCATTTTTTTAGGTGACTCTTTTCAGCACCTAATCTTGGTTCTGGTAAGTAGGTTGAGAAGCTAATCCTTCAGTCCTAAATTGAATTTGCAAATTGTCAATGAGAAGCACAGTGTTCCTCAAACAAAAACAGACAATACTAGGCTTAGGGTTTTTTTAAAAAAAACTCCAAGTCAGGTATAACGTAACAACCTTTCCAGATATGTATAAAAACTGTCTCAAATTTCTTTATAAGCTCTTCGAAGAATTAGCAATGACCATTTGCTTTCCATTTTATAAGCTAAACCTTTTCAGTTTCTATTACTTTCTTTTTTGTGTGTGTTTTACAAGAGTTCTTTCTATTATTTTCTGCTTTCATCATCTGTAATATGATGCTTTCTTGACTCACAATGATCCAACTTCCTGTGGTTAATATGGACAAAATTCTGGAAATTGTGCATGTTATTGACTTGCAGCACTCAGTGAAGAGAGCAAACCAACTGTACCACCTGGCCAATATGCAACTCCCTTGTCCTCTGCCCTGACACTTTAGTGCAGCCCTAGCCAGGACAGGCCCCAGCCCAAGAATCCTCAGTAGTTATCCAAGGCTTTTCTGGGAATCCATTGGATAAATGTGTATCATTGGTTTTTCTCTGGCTTCCCTATATACTTGATAAACATAGTAGCATTATTTCTAATTCACCATTTACAGAAAAATAATTGGAATATTTTAGGCTGTGTGATGTAAAAGCGTATTCTTGACAATTGATTAAATGCTATATTTGTGTCTTGTTCTAATAAAAAATTAGACAGTAGGTTCTTAGTTAGAAAAGTAGTCTCCTATGACTTTGAGTCTCAAATGTATTATTCAACTGGTGGAGCAACTGAAAATCATAACATAAAATATGATGAAATATTCAGATATCAAATTTAAATTAATTTAGTGCTGATTGGGATCCTATTTTATCATTCTCTACACAATGAGAATAGAGAAGGCTTAAGAAAAAATGGGGGTTAAGTTTCAGTGGAGAGAATTTCAGTAATTAATTTAATTTTCTTCCTAAAAATTTGGAGAAGACTATTGTCATTAAGTTTTAATAGTGAAGTAGTGACGCTCTATGGTCTGGAATGGGAACAGAGCTCCAAATTCATGATCCTGTTACAACATTGTTTATATGCAGAAATCAATTTAATTTATATCGTTTACATTCAGGGGCTGTTAAGCTGCCACAACGCTGAGAATTGCCTATACTAAAATGTCTGTAGCATGGGAGAGCCACATTTAAGGAAAGAAATCAGTTTTACTGCATACATCATGCTCTGTCCTAATGAATTTCAAACACATTGAGGAATTGGACTGGATGCCTCAGTAGTCCCTTTCAGCCCTGAAATTTTGTGATTTCGTATTAAATGTCTTTGGTCACCGGATAACCTTGTATATTGAAAAATGTTGCGCATTTTAATAAGCCCAGCGTGCAAGGGCTGTTTCTATAAGAAGCCTGAGAGAATTGTTGTTGGATTATTTGGAAAAGTAAGTCTCTAGAATATCTCTTAACATCTAAAAATAAAAGCAGATTAGAGAGTGGTGAGCAACAGAAATTTACACACCAGAATGCTAAGAAAACATTGCAGAAAATGTCTTTTTAATCTTCTGATAATTGCAAAGCAAGTAGGTCACCAGTTGAGATAGAAACATCTTTTTCAAAGCTCCCTTTTCCAGCCAGGAAAATGTAGAAATGTGTCAGGGATCAAATATATTTACAGAATATTTACTATGGAAATTTGTAGACTTTAAAATTGGTATTTTAAAATGCAACTGCAATAACAGGTACTTTATAATCATTCAAATGAATTATGAACATGTTTCTAAGCAGAGGCCCTGCCAGGCCTGATTTTTACGGGTACTAGGACCCTCAATTATTGCTGCAGAAAAAACTTGAGCAGTGGTGTCTGAAAGACTTGGTTTTGGATTTGGGCATTTTGCTACTTAACTAGCTATGCAAGTTACTAGCTTAGGCATGTTAACTTAAGTTTTCTATGACTTTACCAAGTGTAATAATATAATAGCTACCGCATAGTTGAGGATGAAAGAAATAATATGTGAGAAAATACTTAACACTATGCTCAGGTTTCCCTTCTCTTTCCTCTCATCTGCCATCACTGCTTCTCACCAATGGCCACACTCAGGAGAAAACACAGGCACTAGTGCCCTTCAAAAGAATTTGTACTCTTACCATCCTTTTATATTTTTTGTTGACTCCTCTAATGTACAGCAAGTGAGTACCATATCAAATAAAAGAAAATTAAGTTAGTAAAATTCTGAATTAACATTATGCTTCATGTGCTTTTCCCCTATTTGTCAAGCTCTTTCAAGATGCAGTCATACTGGAACACTTGCTTATTTTCCTTCCAAGGAATTCAGCACTCTTTCACATTTATTTAAAGAGTCAGGTGTGGTGGCTCACATCTGTAATTCCAGCAATTTGGGAGGCTGAGGCGGGCGGGTCACCTGAGCTCAGTAGTTTGACCAGCCTGGCCAACATGGCAAAAGTCCCTCTCTACGAAAAAATACAAAAATTAGCTGGGTGTGGTGGCACATGCCTCTAATGCCAGCTACTTGGAAGGCTGAGGTGGGAGAATCACTTGAGCCTGGGAGGTCGAGGCTGCAGTGAACCAAGATTGTGCCACTGCACTCCAGCATGGGCAACACAGCGAGCCCCTGTCTCAAATAAAATAAAATAAAATAAAAAATAACATTTGCATAACAGTCCTAAGAGATGCACTGACGGGCAAAAGGGCTAGTTGTATGAAGCAACGCTGGAGGAGCTGCAGCGTTGGTTTCCTGTACCCACAGCCTGTCTTTACCATGTCCGTGCCCACACTTTGCATGGCACCCATTCCCTCCTTCACGGCTCTGCCTTTCAAACAAACCTTTATACTAGTACTGCCTTTTTCCTGAGGTGCATGGCAGAATAAAAGCTTTGTCTCTATTACAGTATTTTTAGATATCCCAAAGTTGGCCATGTTGAGGTGAGGGAGAAAGAGCAGAACTGAGGGGAGCAGGATCGGCATGTGCCTCCCGCTGCAGCTGCCGGCTTCTCTCCATCCTGCCTTTTCCTGCTGTGAAATGGTGCCTTGGCATGTGGCTGTGTCTTCCTCCCCATCTGAGCTCTTCAGAGGCCCATCCTTCTCAACCATCCTCTCTGGCTGACAAGTCCTGCCATCCATAATTTTTCAACTATCCTTTAAAAGAAGACTGGGCAACACAGCAAGACCCTGCCTCTACCAGCTGCCTGTAGTCCTAGCTACTCAGGAGGCTGAAATGGGAAGATCTCTTGAGTCCAGGAGTTTGAGGCTGCAGGCAGCCATGATCACACTACTGCACTCCTGCCTTAGCAACACAATAAGACCCTGTCTCTAAAAAAATAAAGCAAAAGGGATCATGTGCTAGACAGCTTGAAATTTGGTTATTAGGAAAATAAAAACTTCTGATTTCAAATGCATACTTGATTTTCTTCAAAATGTAATTTTGATTTGATAACTTACTATATAATGCTTCACTTATATTGCTTTGTTTTCACACAGAAAATGGGATATATTGTATGTAACATAATATATATTCACACACAGAGAGTGAAAGATAGTGCACATACCTTACCTTTTTCCCCTCAGTGCACACATAAAAGTATTTATAATCTGAGCTAGCACGAGATTTAATGAGTATGAGCAGACCACTACTTGACACATGCCATTTTCTTTGTAATGTCAATCATTTTTGCCTTTATTTAAAAAGTTAGGTTAATGTTTGAGATTAATGAGCACTTGAAATGTTTCACTTAAAACCAATAGACTGTGGAAGTAGATGAATTAAATAATACTATGTAACCTATTCAGGTTTCTGAATGATTTATGATTGATATATAAATAGTGTCAGAACATTTGCGTTAAAATCTAGAAGTGTTATTCCTATGATTAACGCATTGAAACAAATGTTTTGGTGGCCATAGTTCATTTTAATATTTTAATTACATATATAAAATATGAATCAGGAAAGGAAATTATTTTAAGTGCGGTCAGGAAAAACAATGTATCAAAAAAGATGGCATATACAATATTATTTTGAAGTTCCCCAAAGGCAGATGTTATTATTATTATTATTATACTGACATTATCATTATTATTATAATGACATAGCAATGACCATTTCAGTGATGTTATATCAGATTATTGCCTGAAATAGAGTTATGTCAGCTATTCTCACATTTATTGGTAAAACATCTCTGAGGTCATGTACATCAGGCAGTTTATTCCAGTATGAATTATTACAACATTCTCATTTTTTCTCATGTGGAATTTTAAAATTCCTTGTAATCGCTTCAAAGTCCGAAGTCTATAGGCCTGAGTTAATTTGCATGCTAGGCGCAATTTATTTCTAACAGAAACTATCCATAATCAGACATCTTATGACATCTGATAAAAAATTTACGTTTTCAAACAAAGTGGGGTTGGTGGTTTATAAGCCCTAAAATAAAAGTGAATCCCTTAAATCTTGAATTTTCAATCTAAATTTGAATGGGTTCAGACTCTTGCTAGAAGCAATTACTGAAAACTCATTTCCTTGGTCACCTCCTCACTCCCACCCCCAACCTCCTTTGCAATATAGAGTTAAAATTTAACCCGCTGGGCAAATGTGAGAATTAACTAGTTGGCTCTGTCAAAGCCCACCTGGTTACTATTGACGAAGGAAGCGGCTGCCTGGCAGTTCCTGCCTCACGATCCCAAACACCAGGTAGTTTTCAATCTCTTTCACCAATAGAATTGCCTTTGATCCTCACAATAAGCCCCCAGTGAAGGCGGCAGGGATTATCATCTCCACACGGAAATGAATGAAGGGAGGGTCAAGTTACAGTTTATCAATGGCGCAGAGCATTAAATCAAGAACAAAGATGCTCCCCGTGATGATATCGGCATATATATTTGTATACATTTCAGACTGTCACTTAGTTATTAATTAAGAGACTGTTTAAATTATCCCACCTCCACACTTAGATCCCTTGATTGTTTGCCCTTCCTAAGACTGTGGAGATGGAGATTTAATCAAAAGACCTTAGGATGAGCGCCTTGTCAGAGCACAAACATTTTGAAATCCCAATGAAAATGCAGTTTAATGCATCCAGTTAAATTGCCTGAGAGGAAATAGTGAATACAGCTTTCTTAAAGCCTTTTCCCTCAGGCCATTAACTAAGAAACTGGTCACTAACTGCTGGTAACAACCCATTTTGGAGGGATTATTGCTATTATTGGCATCTGTGGTTTATGGCAACATTTTGTTAAAAACATTAGAAACGATAGTGCAGCTGGACTTGATATTTCAGAGAAATCAGTCCTTTCCCTTGTGGTTAATGGCCATTTTTTCCTTCCAATCTAAGTGTACTGAGGCTGAGCTGTGCTGCTGCGTTTATTATCTGCTACATTTCTTGTTGCTCTAAGAAATATGCTTTACACTGGAGTCAGCATTCAAATCAATGGAGCAAAAATATAACATTTATTGTTAGTAAAATTGAATCATACTGGAAAAGGCTGAATGAATGCTTGACTTAAACTGGATGTTAGAAATCATTTCACTTGCCACGAGCACTTTTCAGCTGACACACAGCCACATGCTATTTTCTTCCAGTGATTAATTGTTAGCAAGAGCAGGCATATATACATTGCCAAATGGAGAGTAATAACCAAAGTTATATTATTGATTTCCCATAACTCTATGTGAACTTATATACCTAGAGAGGGGCCTGCTCTCTGTGGCTTATAGCTGCATGCTGATAATTCACTCTAGTAATTCCATTCACTGAAAACAGAATTAGAAAGGAGGTGGCCTCAGTGAAGGGCAGGCAAACATCACACAAGGAAAGAAAAGTTCTGGAGAGTTTCAAAAAATATTTCTTTTGTTCACTTCTAATGGCAGAAACAAGTCAGAACCATGACAGGTAAAAACTATAAGGTATAAAATTGAGATTGAATGTAGATTACAACTATCTTATTTGCATGGAGACTTTTTTTTTTTTTTTTGCTTTATTGGGGTCCATTTTTCCTCCTATATTTTAATTCAAAAACAAAAGATCAGAACATATCATTAGCTATGCTTCTTAGTGGACCTGACTTTTCTCAAAAAATTTACATCTTTCTCTCATTTTCTGTTAAGGTTTCTTACCCTGTTTTCCCACCTAAGGAATTATAATGAGGTAGAGTGAATGAGCTCTATGGGGAGAGCGGTGGACCCAGAGACTAAAGGTAAAAGGATGATTGATGGTATGAAATTACCATAAAAGTACAATCAGGATCAGATTTTAAAATGAATTTTTAAGCAGCCTAAGAGATACTCTTTGATTTGCAGTCTGGTGGAATGGATAATGTCTCATTCAGTGGATAAAGTTTCTCACTGTGTTACTTGAGCTTTTTCTGATCTTTCTGACTGGGAGTAAAATGGAACCAAAGCCTAAAGTGGTTTTTAATGCAGAAAATATCAAACACAATATTCTTAATGTCAAAACCTGGGCATAGCAGGTGAGAAAAGAAAAATAAATAGTAGAATATTACTGTTAGTATTATTGTTTCAGGCTCTCCTCTCACAGGCAAATGGGGTTAAAGCATACATTTCTTAAAGGGTAAACTTGTTTACATATTGAAAAAATAATAATGCTTAGGTTAGTGTCAGGTTTTAATTTTTCTTAGGTGTATAAAATGCTCCAACTAAAATATTCAAGCAAAATGCATTTGGGGGCTATATGTTTTCCCACTTTTCTTTTTTTAAGTTTATAAGTACTTTCTATTTTGAAAAAATTTTAGGTTTATAGAAAAGTGGCAAGGATATTAAAGAGAGTTCCTGTACACACTTCATCCAGCTTCCCCTGTTGTTAACATCACATTACTATCAGGGTTGCCAGATTTAGCTGATAAAATATAGGACACCGGTTTCATTTGAATTTAAGATCAACGATCTTTTAATGTACCAATGTCCCATGGCATCCTAATGTAACCCTACTATGTTACATTTGCCACGGCTGAGAATAAATATTGGTGAACTGAATTCTACATTTTTATTTGAATTTCACTAGTTTTCTTATGTATCTCTTTTCTGTTCCAGGATCTCATTCAGGATAGCACATTACATGTAGTCATCATGTCTCCGTAGGCTCCCCTGGTCTGCAAGTTTTTCTGACTTCCCGTTTGCTTTTAAACACGGTACAAAATGAGCTAAAACATTAATTGATAATCTAATAGTGTTAATACTTGATTATGTATTCAAAATCCACTTTTTAAAAATCAATACATTTTTAAAATGTTTAATATAAATATTTTAATAGTCTATATCTAATACTGTATATGTAAGATTACAAAAACAGTAATAAATCGTAAGTATAAATCAGGATTGTTCATTTTAACATTAGGAAAAATATAACTTGTAGCAACTTGTAAACATGTATGAGTTCATCATTAGATTGGAACTATTGTTTTCAGTTGAACATTGTACTTATCATGGTCTTCGAATATAAAGATAATTACTGGAAACTTTCAAATTATGTGCTTTCATTTCACTAAGCTTGAATTTTCATTTCATTAGTGTTTCCACAGAATATACATACTTTTAAGAACAGATCCTTGAAAGATGTTAATGAATTTGTGTTGTAAACTTTGTTCATAGCCATAAGTACAAATGTTTTGTTTTGTTTTTGCTTTTGTTTTCTTCAGAATTTTTCTAAGAAAGACTTAAAAAAAAAAAAAAGGGATGTGGCCATAATCTAGCAGAAAATATTTGAAGCTTGCAGCTTTATAATTTAAGTTGATCTTCATTAAGTTAAAATACCCTGCTTTAAAACATTATGGAAATCTTTAACATTTCAGACAGTTGCTTTTTGTGACAGTTTCTATTTCTTCCCCTCTGCTGACAGTTGCTATAATGACTTTAATCATAGAGTCTGGAAACGGAATCGGCTATTGAATAGCAACAAACTCAATGGTCAATGTCTATGTCACTTTTCTGGGAGCAGGACTTTCTGAGCATCAAGAAGCTAATACTCAGAGCCTCCTGGAAAAGTGCTAAGTGCATTAACTCTCTGTCAATCACATCTGTAACATGCAGGCCAAATTATTACTATTTGGCTCAAGACATTCCATTGAAACTTATTGGTGTGGTATTCTTATCTGTGTACTGTATATAACTAATGATGATTGTTTATGGAAAGGTGCCTGTCCAATTATTTTTGAAGAAACACAAGAATGCAGAATGACTGGAAGCATCAGGTTTTTGCCAGAGAATGCCTCAGGTAAGAGGAGAATGGCTAGAGGCTATAAGGAATCACAAGAGACAAGTCAGAGTCGTAAATTGGGAAACTGACATATCTCATCTAATATACTTGCTAACTAGGCCTTTAAAAACCTTGACATTTAACTAAGTTTGTGGGAAAGTTATGGGTTTTGTCCTTTTCTATGGGCTCTAACTCATTAATCCAGTGAATTAAGGTGTTTATCATTGTTACCAACATTAGGAGATAACGGAGGGAAATGTTTAGAGAGGCGGTGAGCTTCTCGCAGCGCAGCCGAGCAGCTGTTTACGCAGGCTGTGCCTGTTTCAAAGCCAAGTCAGTCAAAAATGATACTTCAAGTTATTTACCCTTTTGGTACTTCGGGGCTTGAGATGGCATGAAAGGAGCCTTTCATTCGGCAGAGGCATTTAAATAAAGCTTTCCAAAGGCTGATGTGTTTGGAAGAGGGGGGCTCTTCGCTGAAATAAACAAGTTTCTGGGGATTTTAAGAAAATAGGAAAGAAATGAAAACTTTCCAGTGAATGTCATCTACTTCAACGTCTGATTTTAATCAAGTTCATATTATTTAAGGGCATAGCAATGGCTCATGAGATCATCTTTGGCTTTTTATGTGAATGTTCCTAAAGTAGATTTAACTTTGCCGTAAGATATTTTTTTAATTCCAGAAACATTAAGAAACAAGACCAAAGATAAACCATGTGTAATCAGAAAGCAACATAGTTTCTTGAAAAGGCAGAAAAAAAGGTGCTGTTCACAAAGCGTATAGTAAACTAATTGAGCTTTTAATTCAGGATTTTATTAAACATATGTTAAAAGGAACGTCATTAAACCTAAGTGCTTCAAAAATAGGTGATGGAATTTGCCTTTTTTAAACAATAGTCTTTAAAATCAAACCAAAAATCTCTTTTTTTTTAATTGCAAAGCTCACATTGTTAATTTACTTAGATAAAGTAGATGACAAAGATATCCGGAGACACCTGAGAAAATGTTAAGATAAGACTATCTAACAATTATCATGTGGAAATTATTACTCAGAAACGCTAAGAAACTATTTAACCTTTTTTCCGAGTTATTAAAAACCACATGTGTCTGTTTCCTTTTTTACCACTTATTTAAAAAATTTTTAAATTTTTTAAAAGATAAAAAGGCCTTGCTACTTGCTTTAGAATTATCATTGACAATTTCTAACATTTTAAAGTTTACTGGCAATATGAAAAATAATTTAAAACATGCATTTTAAGGAACATTATTGACTTATTTATACCAGTTCCTTTCTTTTTGGTTAATTCCTATAAAGGATTTATCAAGCCAATATTTATTTAGCATCTTATAGACAACTAGCATAACATTACATTCTTTAGAGATAACAAAAATACATTTAAGGCATGGTCCTTCAGGATAACTTCGAGTTCTAATTTTATGCAGAACACAAATACAGCACTTACTGAAATAAAAAGCATGGGAGAACAGTGTAAGACTCTCTGTAGTGATTAATGAGGACTTTCTGTAATAAATAATAAAATGCTATGCTATGTGTATTAAGAAAAAAAAAAAAAGTTTTTACAGCAGTGCAGAGAAGGAAGATCTCCAGATGGAGGGGTCAGGAAAGTGGAGGTCCTAAGGTTGTGGTGTGAGATCTGTCTCGTCCATGTGCATAGATCAGTGGTGGAAGGAGTAGCCCGCTCCAAAGCCAGAAAGCCAACTAGACAGAGTGGTAGTTAGCGAAGCGGCTAAGGGTTTCCTAGAGATAATAAATATCTTTGATGGAGAGGGCAGCACTGGATGAAAGCAAGTGGAATACACAAGGTGCCCTCTATGTATAAATGTCTACTGCCTTGAGCAAGTTACTTAACCTTTCTAAACCTGGGTTTTCTCACCTGTGACATGGACCTAATAATAGTTCCAATCTCACTGACTTTGTGCATAGTGAGTGGCAAAAGGCAGTTATATCTGTTTGCCTGGACCATGGTGAGAACTCAATGGGATAACACATACAAAACACGATGGAGATTGGGAGCAGAGGCTGAAAGGTGTCAGGGAGGGTGTAGCAGCTGGTCTTAGCCCCATGTCTGTAAGGGACTGATCTGGGAATGCCAAGGCTCAATCTGGACAGCTCTATTTAGGCCTCGTATGTGCAGTGAGTCAGCAGGGAATCACTCAGAAATTGAGAAATGTCCCCATATGTTGGTTTATGGTGTTTTTACATACTGGGGGCCTTAGGGTAAGGCCCTGTGGATAGAGATGAGATTGCTCCCCATCCAGAGGTAGAAAATGAAAGCCCAAGGGTAAGATTTTAGATAATATGGGATAAATGTCCCTCTGTTTAGGACTGGAGAAAAAAGAAGTTTAGATTCAAAATACAAGAGATATTTGCAAGGATATCCAAGTGCCAGCATTTTAAATTGACCCCTGCAATATGTTGGAAGGAGGGAGCTAAAAGCTCTATGCACTGCACGCTGGGGCTTTAGAAGGGGCTTGAGCCCCAGGACTCCCACAGTAACCATATCTAATAACCAGTGTGAAGTCCTCTGTTCATTAATTCATTCTGTTCCCCAAAGCCGTCATAAATGTCTCACACATTACAGCTCAATGTTCCCTATCACTATAGGAAAATATGGGAAGCATCTGAGCCTACACTTCAGACAAAGCTGTGCCAGGAGAATAGCAGCTGATGCCTGAATGAAAAGAGTCTCTGGACAGGAAGAGGAGACCTTCAGAAGAGCCCAGTAGCAGCACAAACCCAAACCAACATGCCATAGATAGACAGGATTAGGGCCAGGAAGAATTTCCCAGGGGTTCCAAGAAATTCTTGAAAGGGAAACTGGAGAAGCCACTGGACCTCTGACAGTAATAAGGAAAGGAGACCTAGATTATTCTGGTTTGGATATTCATGGGAGGTGTGATCTTACAACCTGCTGATGTATGGGGTATCTGGGTCACACAGGATTGTTGCAAGGTTGAAATGAGATAATGAATAAAAAGTTTTTAGCAAAACATCTGTTTTGTTTTTGAGACAAGGTCTCATTATATTGCCCAGGCTGGAGTGCAGTGGCGCAATCTCGGCTCACTGAAACCTCTGCCACCTGGGTTCAACTGATTCCCATGTCAAGCCTCCTGAGTAGCTGGGATTATAGGCGCCTGCCACCACATCCGGCTAATTTTTGTATTCTTAGTAGAGACAGGGTTTTGCCATGTTGTCCAGGATGGTCTCAAACTCCTGGCCTCAAGTCATCCTCCCACCTTGGCCTCCCAAAGTGCTGAGATTATAGGCATGAGCCACCGTACCCAACCAACATATGACTTTTTAATAGGATCTCAGGTAAATGTCTACTGTAATTGATGTTATTGTTATTGACTATGGGATGGTATGTTAGGGGATTATGTAAGTGTGATGGACCAGAAGGTCATATAAGATATATTCGCTAAGCAAATCCTGTAGGTACCCAGGCTTCTGCATATACCAAACAGCACCATTGTATGCACAGACAGACCAAAGCCAGACCCTTCCTTCAGAAAGGACTAGAAGGCCAACTTTCTACTTGTCACTTTCCCAGATAGGGACAAGGTTGTAAACACCTGGAAGTATAATTTTTTTAGTGACAAATTACAAATGCATTCAACAGAGCTGTTTCAGAAAGTCATGAGTCTGTGGGAGCAGGTACCAGCCTTAAACGGTGAATGCATTGAAGCAGTGGTAGCTCTAGGGGAGATGGTCCATTTTTCTTTCATTAGACTCCACCATAACTTGGTATCTTTGTTTTTCTCCATGGCTTCTTAGGCTCAAAGACAAAGATAGCCATTTGGCAAAAGCACAGGCCCTAGTGAAACACGTATTGAAAGCAGTCTTCTGTGTTTATAGACATCTCCCTATACGACAATTGTCCCAGATGTCAGGCACTGTGTTGGAAGGCAAGCTGACACTTGACAGGTGACATAGGCAGTACTAATGGTAGAAATCTGATGCAGCAGAAAACAGGGTGGATTTAAGGAGCTGAGTGAATATCTAGCCAGAAGAAGCCAAGATACAGGGACACCAAAGGCAGAAGATCAGACTCCACATCAGCTTCTCAACATGCTACTCACACTCAATGGTTTACCAACAAGAAGCAGCAGGTGGCAGTGTCCCCCAGCATTAGGGAGGCCACAGGTCAGGTGTGGAAGTGGACCAGCTGGGCCAGAAAGTATGAAGCATTCTGATAATACTAATACCTAATATTAATCAAGAAATATTCACCTACCAGGCTCTACTTTAATGAACGAACTCACTAAATGTCACAACAACTGTATTTAATAGATCCAGTCATGATCTCAGGCATGCTTTAGCTTCAGGGTGTTTGCACTTGAAGTTTCCTCTAATCAAAACACCATTTCCCAGGTATATTCATGGCTTACTCCTCATGGCATTCTGACCTTTGGTCAAATGTCATCTCCTCAGTGAACACTGTTCTGATCATGAAAATACTCTACCCCACTGCTTTTTCCCTTGCCATCCTTTATTTTTCTGCACAGCTTTTATCTCCCTGAAGAAATTCATGTATTTGTACATTGCTTATAACCCTTCTAGAACTTAACATTGCACAGTGGATGGGAATGTTATCTGGTTTGTTGATGGCTATATCCTAGTCCCCAAAATGATACCCTTCCCAAATAATTAGCACAATAAACAGTTGTTGCACGATGAAGTATCAATTTATAAAGAAAAAACTGAGTTACAATGAGTTTAAGCAAATTACCTGAAGTCTCAAGTCATGCATGCAAAATCAGGCTTGGAATCCAGGCAGTGTGGCCCCGGGACCCCAGTTCTTGCCTGCTATCCATACTGCTTTGTGAGTACTTCCTCACGTCATCATCTCAGTCCTGAGAGAGAAACAGATCACCTGTGAGCAGGGGAGAAGCACATGGAGCACTGCTCTCTATGAAGAAGGACTGGAAAAGGCCCATATCTGGCTTCCTTGGTCCTCTCTTCCTGCATGAGCCTCCATACATGCTGCTGCTGCTGCTGGGAGGCCGTAGGCTTCTGGCTGGAGGGCAGACCCTGTCTATCTCTCTTTCTCTTGCTGAGCATGAGAGCAGGTAGGTGGGCTAAGCCCCTCTGAAAACCTAGATACCAGCAATACCCATACTGAGAAGAAAGGATGGCAGGACCTCTGCTTGCTACTGCATTTCTAGGCAACAGCCTGGAGTTTGGGGATGCTCTGGTTAAAGTGCTTAGCCCCTAGTCCTATTGGCCATACTCAGATCAACCCCTGTGGAGGGCACTCCTGAGCCTCAGGACACAGCAGGCCTTTAGAACTCTCCTGAAGCCTAGGCTTCTCCTTTATTTCTAGTGAACTAACTAGAAAAGGACGAGTCTATAGGTCTGTGATTTCAAGCTCTGGGTGTGTGCCTGTCTGAGGTATGGAGAAGCTTCCCAAAGAAACACATCAGTCAGTTACACTGGCCATTAAGGAATCTTCGGCACACCCAGCCACTGTAGCCTGAGAGGTAGGAAAGAGACTGGAGAGACCGGTGTTCAAACAGCTCTTGCATTTAGGTGGTTACCCCACAGCCTTAGACCTAAGGCCTGGATAAGGCACAAAGGTGAGACAGAAAAACTCCACAGATTATGGTTTGTGTGATAAAGAAAGGGGCCAAAGCTCATACTTACATTTAAAACCAGGAAGACAGTAGCAGCTGGGTAGAGAATATAATTGAGGGTCAAGCAGTGGAAGAGAGGACAGGTATTCTTGACCAGAGCAAGGGCATTCAGGACATAGGTGAGAAGTAGAGCCCAGAGAGACTTACTGAGCGTGGGGTGTCACCACTGTCCCTGTGAAAGCACACACTGTTAGCCTGGCCATGGTGGGAGAGTCACTGAAGAGGCAGAGTCAGCTAAAGGAACACTGAAGTTATGGAGAGGGGCTTTAATAAACTTAGGAAAAAAAGAAAAAGTAAAGTGAGCATTTCTGGTCTTATTTTCATTTATTTATTTCTTTGAAAGAGGATCTGGCTCTGTTGCCGAGGCTGGAGTGCATACTCTGCCTCCCAGGCTCAAACCATCCTTCCAGCTCAGCCTCCTGAGTAGCTGGGACTACAGGCATGCACCACAGCACCTGGGTAATTTTTGTAATTTTTTTTTGGTAGAGATTTTTTACCATATTGCTCAGGCTGGCCTCAAACTCCTGGGATCAAGAGATACTCATGCCTCCGCCTCCCAAAGTGCTGAGATTACAGGTGTGAGCCACTGTGACCAGTCTATTTCTGTTTTTATGTCTCCAAAACTCAAAAGACTTTTCACAGATTCTACTCTCCATGGATCACTACATTTCTTCGTTTATTCAACAACTGTGTATTCAGATCCTATTGTGCCAGACGTTAAAGTAATTTATGGCTGAGGTGAACCCAACAAGCCACAGTGCTCATTTTGTTTATGTAAACCTTGCAAAAACATTTTTTCCTTGTCAAATGCACCCACATTATCCATGCTATGAAGATATATTCTTCAAATATTTACAATTTTTTTAAATTTACATATATACTTTTATTTTTTTTAACTTTTATTTTTGGTTCAAAGGTACATGTGCAGGTTTGTTACATAGGTAAACTCATGTCATGGAAGCTTGTTGTATAGATTATTTCATCACCCAAGTACTAAGCCTAGCTCCCAATAGCTAATTTTTTTCTGTTCCTCATCCTCCTCCCACGCTTGACCCTCAAGTAGGCCACAGTGTCTATTATTCCCCTCTTTGTGTCCATGTGTTCTCATCACTTGGCTGCCATTTATAAGCAAGAACATGTAGTATTTGGTTTTCTGTTCCTGCATTAGTTTGCTAAGGATAATGGCCTCCAGCTCCATCCATGTTCCAGCAAAGAACATGATCTCATTCTTTTTTAATGGCTGCATAGTATTCTATAGTACATATGTGTACCACATTTTCTTTATCCAGTCTTCTATTTTTGGGCATTTAGGTTGATTCCATGTCTTTGCTATTGCGAATAGTGCTGCAGTGAACATAGCCGTGCATATGTCTCTGTGTGAACAATTTCTATTCCTTTGGTTATATACCCAGTAATGGGATTGCTTCGTAGAATGGTAGCTTTGTTTTAAGCCCTTTGAGGAATCACCACACTGCTTTCCACAATGGTTGAACTAATTTATGATTTTTTTTAATATAACAGCCATTCTGACTGGTGTGAGATGGTATGTTATTGTGCTTTCGATTTGCGTTTCTCTATCAGTGATATTGAGTTCTTTTTCATGTGCTTGTTTGGCCATATGTATGTCTTCTTTTGAAAAGTGTTCATGTCCTTTGCCCACTTTTTAATGGGGTTGTAAATTTCTTTAAGTTCCTTGTAGACTCTGGATATTAGACCTTTGTCAGATGGGTAGAATGCAAAAATTTTCTCCCATTCTGTAGGTTGTCTGTTTACTCTGTTGATAGTTTCTTTTGCTGTGCAGAAGCTCTTTAGTTTAATTAGATCCCATTTGTCAATTTTGGCTTTTGTTGCAATTGCTTTTGGCATCTTCATAAGTTGCTTTGCCAGTTCTTATGTCCAGAATAGTATTGCCTGAGTTGCCTTCCAGGGTTGTAATAGTTTTGGGTTTTACATTCAAGTGTTTAATCCACCTTGAGTTGATTTTGTATATGGTGTAAGGAAAGGGTCCAGTTTCAATCCTCTGCACGTGGCTAGCCAGTTATCCCAGCACCACTTATTGACTAAAGAATCCTTTCCCCATTGCTTGTTTTTGTCAGTTTTGTTGAAGATCAAATGGTTGTAGGTGTGCAGCCTTGTTTCTGGGCTCTCTACCCTGTTCCGTTGGTCTATGTGCCTGTTTTTGTACAGTACAAAACAGTACCATGCTGTTTTGGTTACTGTAGCCCTGTAGTATAGTTTAAAGTCAGGTAATGTGATGCTACCTGCTTGGTTCTTTTTGCTTAGGATTGCCTTGGCTATCTGGGCTCTTTTTTGGTTCCACGTGAATTTTAAAATAGTTTTTTCAATTCTGTGAAGAATGTCATTGGTAGTTTGATAGGAAGAGAATGAAATCTGTAAATAGCTTTGAGCAGTATGGCCATTTTAATAATATTGATTCTTTCTATCCATAAGCATGCAATGTTTTTCCATTTGCTTGCGTCATCTCTGATTCCTTCAGCAATGTTTTATGATTATCATTATATAGATCTTTCACCTCCTTGATTAGCTGTATTCCTAGGTATTTTATTATTTTTGTGGTAATTGTGAATGGGATTACATTCCTGATTTGGTGGTCAGCTTGGCTGCTGTTCATGTATAGGAATGCTAGTTATTTTTGCATATTGATTTTGTATCCTGAGACCTTAGTGAAGTTGTTTATCTTCAATAAAGAAGATTCATTATCTTCAATAATGAAGAAGCTTAAGGAGCTTTGGGGCTGAGACTATGGGATTTTCTAGACATAGAATCATGTAATAATGCTTTTAAGTTGCTAGAAACACAGCAGAAAAACTTTGAAAAAAATTAGACAATGTGAAACTGACTTTTTTGTACGAAAGAGGCAATAATTTTTGTTCAAAAGTTGCCTACAAGTCCATCTATCCATTCTATCCAGAGCTATGAATATGTGCATTTCCACAAAGACCACTCTCCCAATTTTACTCAAAGCATTCTTCAGGTTTACAGGCTGGCCTCCCTGAAGCCTTCTTTCTTAACCTTCTTCTTTTTTTGTTGTTTGCCATTTTGAATCTCTAATTGTCACTGCTCTGAGGGGCCCATGGTTCAGAACACTGTAGCAAACATATATACTCCATTCATTATATGTCAGCATGACTTCACACTTAAAGGACAGTATCCTTCAAATAAAAGACAGTGCTGATTGCTCACATTGGAGCTGCCCATGAATACACTTACACATATTTATTGAGAACCTGCTTATGTGACACCAAACTTTAAGTTTCAGTGGTGAAGGTCACTCCAGGTTGTTTGTCTCAGGAAATTTATATTAGAAAGATTAGGAATTTGAATCAAGTCTAGTGAAAATCTGAAGGCCAATAAAGCAATTGGGATCTCCAGTTTTGTGTCTTTTAGAGAGGCTCAAAAATGGCCAATGGGTATCTGGTAGACCAAGAAGAACAGAGCAAGGTGGATTCCACTACTGTGTATCACCAGCAATCATTTTTAAGGTATTCAACAAAAGGTCACACATACTTAGGCATTCTATTGAAATGTGTTAATATTGATAATGGCAAATATGTGGAGATTATTTTCCCTTGCACTTTCTCCTAGGACACTTCTCAAACGTACTATATCATATTAAAAGTAGTCTGAAAGAATATTTTAAAACAAGTTTCATTAAGGATACTACATTTCAAACTTTACACTTTATTATATAATACAAAGCTTACATTGTACTCTCCCTGCTTCCTGCCCCTATAAAGTATTACATTAATTTATTTTCCCTTGATTGACTATCCTTATGCAGTAGAGATAAATCCTTTTGAAGCTACATCACTGTCTAACACACCAATATTATGGACCCTTATTATTCTCATTCACCATTGAAAAAGTGATGTCTAAACAGGCTAGCCAGATTTCCAAAAATGTCAGAAGACAATACTGGCAAAATCCAGCATAAAATTGATTCTTCATTTTCAAACCAAGAGCATTTACCACAATGCCAATATACATTTTAACGCTGGCACTAAACTTTTGTTCTACGTTAACGTTGGTCAGAAGTCAAGATTCCTAAAGTCTTTTTGACTGACCAAGAAAATTACTCTGGAATCATGAGGCTTATGTTTTTCTAATATACCAACCAACCAACCAAAAATAATATGTGTCTCAGAGCTATCCTTTGAATGAACTTGGCCATATCTCAGAATATTAATAATGAATCATAAATGTTTGATAAGCAAAGAACATGATCATAGGAAGGAGAAAAAAAACTGAGGAACACATTAGTGACAAATAACTTTTTTTTTTCATTTTACAATAATGGGAAATACCATCTAGATTCATGCTGAACAGAGTGAGTCTGGAAAAGGGAGCATTAGGAGGTTGTATAAGTTTTCTAATGAAATCAGATGTCATTGCTTCAGGCCATGTTCTCTTCTTTTAGATCTGTACAAGGAGCCACCTATATAGTGCCAGATGAAATGTCTTTCAATAACAAGACTTCAGGCTGGCCCAGCTCTTTTACTTTCAACTCTGAGTTCTATGACCAACAAGGGCTGTGTGATGCATTCCAACTTCAGGGCTTCCCCTGTGGTTATGGGTTATGTAAAGTCCTGCTAACCCCTAGGGTTCAGCTTCTCTCCAACTGCTCCATTGTTCTTTCCTAGTGAGTCTGAGTTCCTCGGGGAGCCTCTGCCTTTGCATATATGCTGAAAATGATCATTTCTTGAAAGAGTCCATTTGCCTTGGAGAGAGATCTGAGTCTCTTATATTCCTTCTTAGTCCGCTGAGTTACTAAATCTTGTCCCAGAAACATGCAGCAATAGGCAATTTGTCTTCTCATTTTTTTTTTTTGCTTTTGCTGAGTTTCAAGCCCTATTGTTTAATTTTGACACACACACGTATATAAATATATAAAATACATATAACACATATATGTAAAATATACATATGATGTTCTTCAGGACTGTGCTCAATCTTTACAATTATTACATACTCATTTTATGCTTTCAAAAACTCCTTAACTAGGCTTTTTTTTTTTTTTTTTTTTTTTAATTATACTTTAGGGTTTTAGGGTACATGTGCACAATGTGCAGGTTTGTTACATATGTATCCATGTGCCATGTTGATTTCCTGCACCCATTAACTCGTCATTTAGCATTAGGTGTATCTCCTAATGCTGTCCCTCCCCCCTCCCCCCACCCCACAACAGTCCCCGGAGTGTGATGTTCCCCTTCCTGTGTCCATGAGTTCTCATTGTTCAATTCCCACCTATGAGTGAGAACATGCGGTGTTTGGTTTTTTGTCCTTGCGATAGTTTACTGAGAATGATGTTTTCCAGTTTCATCCATGTCCCTACAAAGGACATGAACTCATCATTTTTTATGGCTGCATAGTATTCCATGGTGTATATGTGCCACATTTTCTTAATCCAGTCTATCGTTGTTGGTTCCAACTCTTTGCTATTGTGAATAGTGCCGCAATAAACAAACGTGTGCATGTGTCTTTATAGCAGCATGATTTATAGTCCTTTGGGTATATACCCAGTAATGGGATGGCTGGGTCAAATGGTATTTCTAGTTCGAGATCCCTGAGGAATCGCCACACTGACTTCCACAATGGTTGAACTCTTAACTAGGCTTTTAATCCCCATTTTACAGATGAGAAATCTGAGGCCCAAAATAAATGATGTAATTTATTTAACATCAGACAGCTTGGATGTAGCACACTGATCCAAGATTTCAGATTCCAAATATTCTGTTGTTACTCTAAATTATACTACTTCCATTGGCCAGATCTGTAGACAGCATGTCTTGACCTTTATTTTTCTTCATGATATTTATCACTGACACTATATAACTCTGCCACCTAGGGCCATGTGACCTTAAGGAAGGCACTTCACCTGTTGTGCCTCATCTGTAAAATGAGAATTATGATGATACCTACCTTAAAAAGGGTTGTATCAAGGGAGTTAATGCATGTAAAACAATGAGAAGAATCTTTAGCCAATTGTAAGCATGATATAAGTGTCAATCATTATCATTATTAGTAGTAGTACATTTATTTGTTTGGGGTTTATTATCTGTCTCCTACACAAGAACATAACCTTCTTAACGATAAAGACTTTGTTTTGTTTACTACTATATTCTCATTGCAAGAAGAGTGCCTAGCACATAGTAAGGGCTTAATAATTATTTATTCAATGAATGAATGAATGCATAAATGACTTCTTCATCATCCTTGTTCCATGACTTTTGGGATTTGGCTGCTAAAGTTCATGAGTGGGTGAACATAGTGTTTGATGTCACAGCTGCACACACTTGGTCCAGCACCCCCATATGCCTAGATACAAAGTGGGCATCACTTGTGTTCTTTGTTGTGCCTCATGCTGATGGCATTTTCCCCTGACATCTTCTTCCCACAGGTCTCATGAATGGCCAAGCCATGCTCCATTTCCTTCAAGTTGTTCATTTCTCTTCATCTCATTAAAGTGAACCTGTCCTCAATTTCATTGCCATAAGATCTCCTCTTAGTAGGTGATGCCTAATTACTCTTTCCAATTAACATGCTATTCAAATTTGTCTAACGTTTCTTCCAGTTCTAAAATTTGATGACCACTGATCTGATGTGACTGTGTGATTGTTTCACAATTTGATGTGTGTGATGATATTAGTATGTACAATACATGCTGTTTACCTCTATCTAGTAACAAATGTCTACATTTGTTACTAGAGTAAGCTTTAGGGGTAGAACTCGAGTCTCAAAGCTCATGTCTTGGGAAAAAAAAGATCTGGTGTTGATAGAACCTTGATAAATCCCTTGTTATAGCACATGTTTTTGTTTCCCAGAAGTAAGGCAAGAGCTCTCTGGCTCATCCAATCAGCTTCTTCTCCTGACTTAAGTAGAGACACGGGCTTCATTACTGAGTTGGGAATTTAACTTCCCTCTGTCCTATGAAAAGTAGAAGATTTTCCTAAGAGAAACCTTCAGTGAGAGCAGAACAGAAAAAAGAGCAAAGAACTAACTGAAGGAGAGGGCAAGAAATCAGTGTACTGTGTGGCAGCAGAAGGGAAGTGACAGGTCAAAGAAAATAGGAGAGAAAAAGAGAGAGCTACCCAAGTAAACAGGAAAAGGGGAGGAAATACAAGGCAAAAGCAGAGAGCAGGGGAATTGGCATGACAAGAAAGTGGTGAAACACAGAGGATTCCACCACACAACAGAAAGCCCAGTAGAGAAGAGTGGGCTAGGATAAAGAGACAGGAAACAAATGGATTAAGACATAGAGTAGCCATTGTCAGTTACCTGGGTAAGAAAAGATTGGTGGTCTAAATAAAATGCAGATTGTTCATTTACAATTCTGACGGTTTAAATTATTTATGGTACACCTTGGTGCTTCACTTAATCATATTAAATTACAGTTGTAATCTTATTAATTACTTGCAATCAGCTTTCTCAATGTACCATGTATAGAGGACAGCTTATCAAGGGGTAGAAGTACTATAGCTTCACTTTTAATCCAGTATCATCCAGTACACGAATTAGCCTTACACTGTTAGAATCTTCCCGATGATGACTGGCTGAACTAAGCATTAGTCTTGACAATACAAGTACCACTGTGCGCATTTACAGAAAGGGAAGCAATTCTTTCCCGGAAAGTAAGATCTGATTTAAATGCTTTGGCCTAATTAGCTGTGAAAAAGGACATGGCTCAGGTAGGGCTTCGGGAAAAGCCAATTAACATATGTGCATATGTCTCTCTCCATTCACATCACCCAGCCTAGTCCACGTCACCACCATCTCTTCACTTGCATTGTTACAGTAGTCTCTTAGCCCCTTTTCCCACCTCCACCTTTGGTATCTCTAGTCATTCATGAGGTCCAAAATGAACTTTTAAAAATAACACCACACTATCTCTATTTAGACTTTTCAACAGTTTCCCATTGCACAAGGGATACATTACCACAAGGAATTACACCAACTTGCCCTTGCAAATCTCATCTTTATGTTCAACTGTGCTGATCTTCATTTTCCTCCTCAGATGTGCAAATGCTTTCCCATCCCAGGGACTTCAGGTTTGTTCTGCCCCAAAACTAAAACACTCTTCCCTATTCTTCATCTGGCTAACCAATATTCGTGCTTTCTGTGTCAGCATAAACACTGTTTTCCTCAGACAAGCTTTCCTAACTCCCAGCCTAGGCCAGGCCACTTTGAGGTGTGTGCTCTCCATAAATTTTACTTCTTCTATATACATCAATTCACCTAATTATACTTTAATACTTACTTGTATAATTGTTCGTGTGCTATGACCCCCAGCTGGCTGTAAGTCCTATAAAGACAGAGGCCACATCCATCTGGCACATCCTCTGTTCCCAGCACCTGCCATGGGTCCTATCAGCTGACAAGCACTCAATATATTGTATGAATAAGTAAATAAGATTCTAATTTCCAACATCCTAGACTTGTTTACAGTCCCAAGGAGCCTGCTCAGGTAGAGCACATGCAGTGCTTCCTATGCATGTGTTTGCAGAGAGAAAAGAGAGCAGCCCTACTGCTTCTCCCACGTGTTACCATTCTGACCAGGCTCAGTGCTGAAACACTGATGAGAGGGATGGAGACAGTGAGCCTGTGAGTGCCGTGTGCAGAACAGCACTTGCCTTTGTCCCCCATGAAAGTAATGTGATGCTCGGTGTCCACAATCTTTTTATCTGGCTGCTGTAGGGTGAGAATTTGTGGTCCTTTTCTGTTAAGATGGAATCTTGCTGAAGGTCAGAATGTGGTTAGAGTCAAAGAGTGGCATCACTAGCATTGTGTATAAAAGAAAGAATACAACTCGGATCTTTCATTCTCTACCAACTTGACTCACTTTCTCCACAGCAAGGCTCATATTATCCTTTCCTAATGGAGTTTAGGATGCAATTGCAGTCCTCTTCAGACAAGTCACCTGTCCCTTTTGCTTTATTCTGAAACAATGGAGTCCAAAATCTGTACTTCTTACGTAGTACAGTGACTAGCTTCTAACATTCCAGCATGGCTATCTCAAGGACTTTTGACTAAATGCTGCCAGTTCGTGTGGAGTGATCTCCAGCAGGGCCAGATTCAGCATAATGTAGCTTCCTGTTGTCTTCCTATATTCCTGTATGTTATTGTAAATATATTGACATAAGCTGACCTATTATACATGCTTGTTCCCTTCTATGGTGATAGGGACTAGGAAAGACAATGCACTGTTCACTCTAACGTAAGGGATCACATACAATTCTTAAGATTTGATGATGCTCTTCCAGCACCCAAACCTGCTTGTAGCTTTTAGGATTCATGGCCACTGGCGGCATTAAACACTTAGGGCCTGTCATCACAAAAGGACATCTTGTACACAATTATCTTTCCAAAGGCTAGATCAGCCCATGTCAATGTCATGTTTAATATTTAAACACACTTTGCTGTCATTTGTATCTGTTTACTCAGTTACCATCTGCAAAACCACTGTGAATAAAAATGGAACTTGTGGGGCGAGAAAAATATATTGAGAATCATTGAGTTGGACAGACCTAGTGAGAAGGTTGTGTCTATTCAAACACCTGTCTTCCACCCTCCCACCATCTGTGCAATCACTTCACCCTTCAGCCTCACTAGTCCCCCTAACGATTACCCTGTCAAGAGGAGAGTGCAGCTCAGGTGGATTTAATGTGGGTTTAATATGGCCTGTTGAGTTTCATGTTTAATGTTGATTTCCTTTAAGTAACCATTTCTGTATAAATCTATATCTGTATAAATCTATATCTGTATAAATCATTGCTATAAATCTATGACTATATGTCTATGCTTAATTTGGATGATGAGGGCAATTTGGATTTAAGGCAAGAGCCAGTTTATATGTTTTATGAAGAGATTATAGATCAAATAAGCAGACGATAGGCCTTCCAAAGCTATAAGTGAAAACAGAAAAATGATGCATAATTCACAGGTTACAGTGAAGTTAAAAGAGAGGGTTAATATTTTAATGTGTTGTTAAGAATTCTTTCACTCATTGAACTCCCATTCACAATTGCTTCAAAGAGAATAAAATACCTAGGAATCCAACTTACAAGAGATGTGAAGGACCTCTTCAAGGAGAACTACGAACCACTGCTCAATGAAATAAAAGAGGATACAAACAAATGGAAGAACATTCCATGCTCATGGGTTGGAAGAATCAATATAGTGAAAATGGCCATACTGCCCAAAGTAATTTATAGATTCAATGCCATCCCCATCAAGCTACCAATGACTTTCTTCACAGAATTGGAAAAAACTACTTTAAAGTTCATATGGAACCAAAAAAGAGCCCACATCGCCAAGTCAATCCTAAGCCAAAAGAACAAAGCTGGAGGCATCACACTACCTGACTTCAAATTATACTACAAGGCTACAGTAACCAAAACAGCATGGCACTGGTACCACAACAGAGATATAGATCAATGGAACAGAACAGAGCCCTCAGAAATGATGCCCCATATCTACAACTATCTGATCTTTGACAAACCTGACAAAAACAAGAAATGGGGAAAGGATTCCCTATTTAATAAATGGTGCTGGGAAAACTGGCTAGTCATATGTAGAAAGCTGAAACTGGATCCCTTCCTTACACCTTATACAAAAATTAATTCAAAATGGATTAAAGACTTAAATGTTAGACCTAAAACCATTAAAATCCTACAAGAAAACCTAGGCAATACCATTCAGGACATAGGCGTGGGCAAGGACTTCATGTCTAAAACACCAAAAGCAATGGCAACAAAAGCCAAAATTGACAAATGGGATCTAATTAAACTAAAGAGCTTCTGCACAGCAAAAGAAACTACCATCAGAGTGAACAGGCAACCTACAGAATGGGAGAAAATTTTTGCAACCTACTCATCTGACAAAGGGCTAATATCCAGAATCTACAATGAACTCAAACAAATTTACAAGAAAAAAACAAACAACCCCATCAAAAGGTGGGCAAAGGACATGAACAGACACTTCTCAAAAGAAGACATTTATGCAGCCAAAAAACACATGAAGAAATGCTCATCATCACTGGCCATCAGAGAAATGCAAATCAAAACCACAGTGAGATACCATCTCACACCAGTTAGAATGGCCATCATTAAAAAAACAGGAAACAACAGGTGCTGGAGAGGATGTGGAGAAATAGGAACACTTTTACACTGTTGGTGGGACTGTAAACTAGTTCAACCATTGTGGAAGTCAGTGTGGCGATTCCTCAGGGATCTAGAACTAGAAATACCATTTGACCCAGCCATCCCATTACTGGGTATATACCCAAAGGACTATAAATCATGCTGCTATAAAGACACATGCACACGTATGTTTATTGCGGCACTATTCACAATAGCAAAGAGTTGGAACCAACCCAAATGTCCAACAACGATAGACTGGATTAAGAAAATGTGGCACATATACACCATGGAATACTATGCAGCCATAAAAAATGATGAGTTCATGTCCTTTGTAGGGACATGGATGAAACTGGAAAACATCATTCTCAGTAAACTATCACAAGGACAAAAAACCAAACACCGCATGTTCTCACTCATAGGTGGGAATTGAACGATGAGAACTCATGGACACAGGAAGGGGAACATCACATTCCAGGGACTGTTGTGGGGTGGGGGAAGGGGGGAGGGACAGCATTAGGAGATATACCTAATGCTAAATGACGAGTTAATGGGTGCAGGAAATCAACATGGCACACGGATACATATGTAACAAACCTGCACATTGTGCACATGTACCCTAAAACCTAAAGTATAATAATAAAAAAAATAAAAAAATTAAAAAAAAAAAAAGGAATTCTTTCACTCAAATTCTCAATCTGAATCTAATAGTCATCTATATACTGCTATAAAGGAAAGGGAAGAAGTTAATATGAAATCCAGACCTATTATGTGTTATTGGGTGTGATGCTAGAGAGTTTATATTCATTTTCTCATCTAATAAAACAACTCTTCAAAGTGGGTATTTTAAAGACAACCTGAGGTCAGAGGGTTTAAATACATTGGGATACCAGCCACAGTCTGATTCAAAAGTATGCATTTTCCTCCCTAAATGGTCATATTATTTATCTGGTGATAGTACATCCATTAGTTGGAATGATTCAACCCTCTAAGGGTCTCACCTCACCATGTATAATATAGTATGTTATATCACCTAAAGGACAAAAATGATTAGAAAAAAAATGAAAATTGTAAGAAATTGTCCATCCAATACCTAGATAGCATTCAAGCTCAAAGCATTTGGATAACCACAATTGTTCTATTTCTATTTATCTGAGGCATATTCCTTCATTGCCAACTATGTATCAGGTGTTGGGATTGACATTTTGGATAGAATTATAAGCAATATGGAAATGCTCTCTTCTCTCACAGAGCCAAGTACCTACAGAGGACAGTGCAATGCAGATTGGCCTCTGTGGATTCTGAAGCAATATAGGGCTCAACGTTGCCTGCCTTAGAATGTGAGAAAGTAAGTAAAAATAGATGCTGCTTCTTTGAAGTAATGTATAAAATTTAAAGAAGATAGCAGGATCAGTAGTGTTTTATATTTCGTCAGGCTTTAAATGTTTATGTTTCAGATACACTTTGACCATGATATTTCATAAATATGAGACAAGTTGTTAAAGGGGAAGTTTGTGGTTGATTTCCTGAATTTGCCAACATGTTGACACCACGAAGTACCTTTATATTTTGCAGGTATACTGAGGAAGAGCATAGTTGGCCTTCAATGCCAATACACAGCACCTCAGTGCTGAACTAAGGTATTTGTATCTAAATAGTAAGGTACTGAGTATCATTCAGCAGGATGCACAGGTCATAAGTCCTTCCCAAAGGAAAAATTGCTGTCTTTCAGAAAAGAGCCAAGAGTAGAAAGAGGTGCTCACTCACTCCTCATCCTTTGAATTAGTAAGGCCAATCAACAAATTCATAAGAGATACTTGAGCATGTCACATCAATTTCTTTGATTTTTAGATGAAATGTGCTTTGTGTTGCTCTCAAATTAGACACTCATTACGCATAATTAGCCCCTTACATAGAACAGCTGCTGGCTTTTACAATGATTTCAGCCCAGAGCTGAGCATACCCATTGTTGGTGTTTACTGTGAGTGAACTTAATCAAATTTGTGATATATGCATCATTTGATGTGATTATCAAATATAGGGAAAAAAACCTAGAGAAAAGCATGGTGTGTTCATCTTCACTTAGAAAAGTTAACTCTGAAGTAATTATGGGCTATTATGCTGGAAATTATTTTAATTTTTTTAAAAATCAAAATTATTTGAATTTAATAGTAAATACAATTCTGTGATTGTTTATGAAAAAGAGGTACCAGTATGTTTCCCATGAGTGAAGAGGACTGAAGAGGCAATCAAATCACCAGGATAGGCCTCCATGGATAACCCAGGAATTGGGAAAGCTTGGCCTTAACTCTGACTTTCAAACTTTGCTAACATATTTAATCTCTACTTTTCCCATTTATAAACTTGGAAAATAATCATCAAGAAGCATGCACATGTAGCATTCTAAACACTTTAAGATGTAAATTGTTACCAAAGATATGAAAAATGTAATTCTCAGCATATAGTCCTAAATTGAAACACCAACATGGTTTGTCTATGCCACAAAATTGGAGATCTTGTAGTGGATTCTGTTGTGATGCTTTATGCATTTTGAGAAGTTAGGAAAACTTAGAGGAAATGTAATGTAATCATTAAGCAGTATTCTGCCCCCTTTTACTTTTGAAGTGTACGTATATCTCATTCACTCTGTTGGAGATACACTGGAATTGGCAATCATTGTTTCACAAATAAGATAGCTGAGGAAAGGGGAACTTGCAAAGTTACAGCGGGTTAGATAAAGAGATATTGCCACAGTTCTTTAGTTTATATCTTTTTATTCTTAATCCTGCCCAGATAGATAGAGATGTAGAAATTTAATATATCATATTTTAGACTACAAAGGTCTAAAATAAAAGCTGTGTCATGAGCACAGTGATCCTTTTTCAAATTATGAAAGTAAAATTTGGCTAAGGGGATATATTCAAAATTTTAACTGCCAATGTGCAATATTTCTGTTAAATCAGCTTTCCTGGACTATTCTAGATATCATTTATGGCATTGAAGCAATGTGTTTTGGAGTGATGGACTTTGAAGGCTGTTCTGGAAGTTAGAGATTCTAATTATTCTTTTTGGGATAAAAAGAATAATTTGGTCACCATTTATTTTGGGAGAAAATTATTACCTATTATTTTCTTTCTAAATAATCTTTAATTGAATTCAACTAGTTCTCAACATAACTGCTTGACTGCATTCAACCTGTTTTGCCAAGTTAATTTGATTGAGTAGATTCACTTTATATTCAAGATCCTTTTTAAAATTCTCTTTCATAAAGCAGAACCCTATAAAATTGAGTAAGAAAATAATCACAAAGGATCATTTTGCATATTGTCTGCTTCTGGAAGAGACAATGCCATTTATCACGAAAGGAAGCAAAATCATTTTTGAAGTATGATTACCTAAGGTTATTCTGTAACCAGAGGTCTAAGTTGTCATATAAGCATCATTTTCACAGATAACTTCCTTGTAACTTATTCCATTTGCAGACATGTAGAAGCCCTCAGTATAAAAATATATAAAGAAAATTTCCCATCAACTATTTCTTTCTTCAATCTAAAGGACATAGAAAATTTTAGCTTACAGCAATTCTGTAAATGCACTTTAATGATGGGAAAACACAGTCTCCACTGAAGTACACGGGCTTTGAAAATAAATCACTTTAAGTAAATCTTTTCAAAAACAAACAAAAATCATATTAACAAAATGTATTTAAAAGACCTCAAATATTATCTTGCCATACTTTTGAATTACATGTTGAGATGAAAGAAAGAGAGAGAGCAAAGGAAGGAAAAAAGAAAAATGAAAAAAGGAAAAAAGGAAAGAAAAAAAGGAACTATCTGTGTTTCTACAACAAAATAATGGAAAGAGTTTGCACTGGCTACTTAGGACCAAGGCTGATGCAGAGTGACACTTCATGCCAACAAAAGGATATTGAATATTCTGCCTTTTCTTAGAGATGCCTTGGTATTTAACATATTGATATCTTCTGACAATTTTCCTAAAGGATATTAAAATTATCATAGGATAGGTGCAGAGATTTCACTACTCAGGACCATTTATCTTTTTTAAAAAAACTAAAATACATATTGTTCTTTAGATACATTTTTGTCCTCTAAAGAGAAAATTAAAGCAAAGTCAACATTGAGATGAAGTAATAGCAGAATGCAGAGACTTGGAAAATGCCAAATTTTCATAGTTTTGTGTTGATAGCAATGTATGTGGTGTTACTACAGAGAGATCTGTTAAAAAGACTAAGAAGCATATATTCTGATTCATAGAATTCCCATTGAAGACAATTCAGAAAAAAAGAGAAATCTTTCCAAAATTATGCAAATGAAGCATATATAATCTGTGTCTAGATGACAGTGTGTTTTCAACTCTCTCTCTTCCATTTTGTTATGACATATTTCAAGATTTTATCACAGAAAACTACAAAAGGAAAATCACTTCAGTATACAAACATATGCACATGTTAAGGGAGGAAGGATTTAAAGCATTTACATTAATAAATCAAATTTGGGAGGGGTTTTCATAAGTAAGTTATAGGTGGGCCAATCAAGTAAGTATAACCACCAGTAAAAGTTAAAAAAGGAAGCATACTATTTGGGTCATCTTCATGAGTTCTAATTAAAATTCATAAGGAGAGTTATTTTTAAAAATCAGCTGGGCCACTGTCTGATTTTCAAGCAAGAACTGAACACTGGTTCATCCACTTACTGAGAAAAATATTATTGAACACCGGCTGTATGCCAGCCACCATTCTATCTGTATGCCACATGCCATTGTAGGTGCTAGAGGGGAAACCAATAACCAACTTTTGTTTTGTTTTCTCAAACTGATGTCTCGTGAAGACAAATGAAAGAGAGAACTCAGAAGACCGCAACAGAGGAAGTTTTCAAGAGAGAAAGGGAGAAGGGAGATTTTCAGATACACCTTCTACCGATGATCATCAAAGCCTTTATATTTGGACAGTTTATTTTTAAAGCAGTAATTGTCAAAGCAGTAATTGACTTATATCAAAGCAGGCAAAAAATGGTTTGGCTCCTTTGCTTCTTAACAGTGAGCAGTCTGTGCAGAGAGGCAGGCCTGAGCTCTACTTCCAGCTCCACCACTGAGCTCCAAGTTTCTCAACCTTTCTGGGCCTCAGGAACCTCATCTGTACAACAAGGGACTAAAAACCCTTCCAGTTCTCCCTGTTATTCATCTGAATCCTGGCCAGGCACCACAAATATGTGTTACTGTGTTACAGTAAAATGTTTGGCGTAGCCTGCAAATGGCTCATCAAAAATCGTTTTGATTCCTGGAGAAAATAACTGACAACTTGTTCTACTATAGGTGAGTTAGAAGCATCATCTTTAAATATGAAACAGAAAATCCTGACTTTTCCTGTTAATATGAATTAAGGAAAACCCAAAAGCAAATATTTGCTAGAATGTACTTTATACTAACTCCTAAGTTACTTGCTTAAAACAAACAAAACAAACAAACCCAAGCTTGTTTTAGATTATATACTGAGCTCTTAAATATGAGCAGACAGATATATTAAAAAAAAGTCTTCTGATATACATTTATTTTTCCTAAGCAGATGTTGAATCTCAAGTCCACATCAAAAAAAGAAAATTATTCCTTTATCCCAAGTGTAGTCTGGGGCAGATTTTCCATGATTAAAATCTTCAAATATTTTCTTGACCCAGATTTTACTCCATTATCTGTCATTTTTGTTCCGATTCAGACAGATGTATGAGATCGGACTCATTCTGAGTCAAGCCAAGTTTTTTAATTTGCCAGAAGTGTTCTTTGTAGAAACAGGATTGTGGTGCAGGGAGGACTGGATGACATTCTTAAAATGGATAGTAAATATACAGTTTTCTTTCCATTCCCTGTCAGTTGTGAGGTATATGATTGCAGGCACTGGAGTCTGAGGAAGAATACTGAGTTGCATTTTCCTTGAATTTAAGCATGTTTATGTGCCCTTCTTTTAAAAAAAAAAAAAAATCCCTTGAGTTTCTACTTCTAAAGCTTTCACCTGGTCTTCCTACTTGTTTCCCTCTGAGGTAATACCCCTGGAATCTGAAATCACTGATCATATTTTCAAGTGCTAAAATGTCAGTACGAATCTAGATTTTAGTATCACGGGGAGGAATAAATATAGAACCAGAAGAACTTGTCTGAAACTAAGAACTTATTTAGGGATAATAAAAACCACCTAATGTATGTTATTATCATTTGGGTTTCAAAGTAGAATGCTTTTTAAGCACTTGCTTTCAAGTTCCACCCTACTAATAGTTGTAGCACTTTGTCAGGGCTTGACTTCGTTCTTAAACATTAATTGTTCATGTGTCCAGAAATATATAATGGAATGTTATAAACACAGAAATTTTAAGATCACGCAGTTCACAGAAGTATATTTCCTTACCTCTCGTGACCTTTATACCCTTAGGATTTCAGAACAGGGATCATTAGTGCCTAAACCTAATATAAACCTTCCAGAACTTCCTCTCTCTTCATAGTGAATTAAAGAGTTTTTTTCAACATCTTTTTTTTCTCTCTTATAGTAATTTTAAAATGCGGGTCTCTACTCCACACAAATAATTTGCTCCTTGCAAATTATTTCTCTAATGAAGAACTACTGTTGCCCTTGCTGTTATTCTTTTCCCTGACTTCCACCTTCCCTTTTTCCTTGCATGTCTCAAGTTTCTTACAAATGCCACTCCTTTTCTTTCCAACCATTTTTTGTTGGCGGTCAGTCCTGGCTGGCATAGGCTCTTTCCAAGCAGGGCTTTCCCTCCGCTTTTCTCCATGGGCTCCTCAGCCTGAGCCTCCAGCAGCCGCCTCGCTCCTTGTCCTCCTCCATTTTCTTCCCACCACTCCAGAAAGACATCCACTGTCAAGTTAACCACTGGCCTGGAACTTTTCAAATCTCCTGGGCCTCCCCTCTCCCTCTCCTCCAAGAGCCGCGATCAGAGCCAACGCACATCTTTTGGAGTTGGGGCGGGCAGCAGAAGCCTTTGGTTTTGCCTGCTGGAAGATTACTGCTTCCTTGTGGTGGAGATACTGTGCTCTACAGAGAGCCGGTAGTAAGGCTGTCACTCTCCGCCAGGTTCAGAGGGGTTTTTTTTTTGTTTTTTTTTTTTTATTGTCCCTGTCAGTTAGCAGCCCAAGGTTACTGCCAGCTCTCTGTCAGGGCTTTGATTTTTGTCAGCTATGGCCAGGTCCTTTTAGTTATCTGCTATCTTTTCAGCTTTGTTCAGGCTCAGCTCTACTTGTCTACTAATTAGCTCTTTGGAGATTTCCCTTTTAAAACTCACTATCACAGAGGACAGGAACCGTTCAAAAGTTTTGTGCTTCATAGAAATTCCATATTCATCCATATCCCATACAGCCATATTTCTAAAATTAAAAGTGGCAGGTCAGGCCAATTTAAGGTATAGAAGTAACATTGTCTATAAAGAGAGACCTTCAGGTTCTTGATCAGGTATGGAGATGAGTGACAGGGAAGGAAAAGGTTTACATCAAAAAACACTGAGGGGTACAAATTAAAAAGAAACAATCACTCTGTATAACATATTCACATTTTCTTTATCTTCTAGTGTGCAAATATTGTGCTAGCTGAATATAAAAGTAGCACAACTTTAGGGTACAAAAAAAACCACACTGTAATAACATCAAGAGTGGTCTTACATCAAGGAGGGCCCCGAGGATGTCTTTGTTGTCAACTTCAGAAGAAAAGAGAGGAACAGAAGAGGAAACTGGCAGAAGGAATAGATGCCAAAGAGAACTCAAAGGATTAGGTCTGGGTGAGGTGATCGGTATTCGAAAACAGTCTGCCTTCTGGCTCTGATCTAAGGGAATAGGCTGGCAGCCAAGCCAGAGGGCATAGCAGCACAAACACACCTTCAGCACACTGCTAGAGGGTTGCCTCAGTGCCTTAGAAATTGCACTAGCAATTAGAAATAAAGCTATGTAAGAGCAATAGGCAAAATATTCTATTTATGGATAAAACTCTGCTTTTCACATAAGTCCCATCCTGGTTGTCCCCTCCACACAAACATAGCTTTTTCTTATTTTTTTTTGTAAGCCCCCCTTCTTTTTATGCTAAGTGCATTTTTCTTCTGCTAACTTAGTGCAGTTGTAAGTTGTGCTTACATTGCATTTACACACTGTTAATGTCTGCAAGATGAAAGTAAAAACCTTTGAATATATTAATGTTATAACACAGATGTCTTACTTTTTACTCTTTTTTTTAAAGCAAGTTGATGTGGCTAATAATGATGCAGATTGTGCTGGATGGATGTGCAGATGAAACAGGGGAATACAGATTAAATAAAAATTTCTTCAAAGCTTACGTTTGCTTCATAATTTAACTTCTGGGCTTGTCTCAGTGGTAGTAGGTGCGACCAGCCATCATAACATTGTTCTAAAACATCTTGGCATCAGAGAGAAACAATCACCCAAATAGCATTGCTGTACTTCTTCGAACCCCAAGAAAAATAATCACGGGGAAAATAAAGACTTCCAGTGGCTCTGTACAGAGAAGCTTGACCCAACTGCTAATAATGGGTAAGCAGTGAGAAATCAGGGACAAAGGTTTTGTGCTTAAGAAGCTAACTGCTTGTATACTACCTTTGCTCTTTGTGGCTACATTCAAAGCGTCAGCAGCCTCTTCTCCCAAATACTGAATGTGGTGTGTGCCAGAGGTGGTCATATACTCACTCTACCATCCGTGGAATGACTCTATCTATCATCAAGCTCTTTTCAACAATAAACAGAGGGGCATTGATGACATAAGGACTTGGAGCAGGCACAATCAATTTCTCTTTTATGTATCTGTTCATTCAAGAAGCATTTTTCACATGATATTCCATGCTAGAGGTTTTGCCAGGTCCCTAAAATAGGAGGGTGGGTAAGACCCAACCCCCTTCCTCAAGGAATTCATCCTTTAATGGAGAGGACATTTGTAAGCAGAAAACCTATAATGTCATCTCTTTTGAAGACATGAAAAAGTGCTGGGGATCTCCAAGGAGGGAATACCACTGTTTTCTAGGCCACATGTGTTGAGACTGTATCTGGGGTCTGCATCTTTCATGTGTGGAGAGAAGCTTACCCAGTGGACAAAGATGATGGAGAGACTTGAAGTCATAGATAATCAGCAGCATTGGGGGTGGTGAGAATGTCAGTGTGGCCAGAGCTTAGGCTGTGCATTTGAGGAGAGGAGAGGGAATAGAGCAAGAGGCAATAAGACTAGGGAATTGGGCTTGGAGCAGACTACATGGACTCATATGCTAAGCTAAGACATTTAGAATTCACCCTACAGACAACAGGGAGCCAATTGGAACCTTCCACAAAGAGGAAGGATGACAATCAGATGTCCTTTTCTACAATAACTCTGATGGTTATATGGAAAGGATACTGACCCCTCTAGAACAGACTGGTACAAGGAGACCACTTAAGACAGGTGTAGTTCTCCAGACTGAGATGATGGTAGTGTCAGCTGAAGAAAAGAGGCTGGATTTAAGAGACACTGTTGGGGGACTTAGATTAGCAGAATAGAGCTTCAACTAAAAATTTCTGCCAATGACCACCTCATTATCCTACCTCTTCAATACTTTCTATCCTGAGGTGGGCAGTTCCAATGTAACATGCTGGGAATCCCACACATCCTTCTGAGGAAAAGGAACTCAGTTCATAGGCGTTTAATAAGACACATAAAAAAAAGATCATTCCTCTTCCCTCTTACACTGTGAGCTTTGTGAAGACAAACACCATGCCCCTATCCAACTGTTTCTTCCAGTACCTAAAAGAGTATTGAAGATGACACACTCTTCTTAATGTTTGAATGAATGAATGAATGAATGAATCTGAATGAGTGACAAAACCGGGATGCAAAAACTCTCCACAGATTGGAAAAAAGCATTGCATTTGTTTAAAATAGTTCCTAGAGTGTAAAGACCACTTTATTTTATTGTGAGGTGGGGGAAGTGACCAGTTAATTATAAATAACAACAAAGCTACCCACTTGTGCTATTTGGAAACAAGGGTCCATCCCTCCATAGAAATAAGATTAAGTATGTGTTATTAAGGTAGTGGTCTGTAATGCTGATATCTTGGCTTCCCAAGTGATACTCACAGCATGAATATATGGATACATGGCAGATTTGCTTCAGGGAGTGGCTGTCCAGGCTGTGTGCTTTTGGAGGTGGCGAGCTCTTGATGCTGCAAGAGAAAAGAGCCATCAGCTGATGTTACTTAAGAAACAGTAGGGAAACCGGGCTGACAGAGACAGTTGAGCAGGCTGTGCCCTGCACAAGAGCTCTGCTGAGGAAGCAGTAGTGACTGAAACCTAGGTGCTGTTTCCAACTCGAGGGGGATGTTTCTTTAATCACACGTAAGTTCTGGGTAGGAGAATGGCAACCTGGATTTAACAAAACTAGAATGAATGGAAAAGAATACTTCTGAGACTAGTTTCCTGGACAATACCCCAAACCTACTCATCCCCATGTCTTCATAGTGTCCATTTTTGCTATCTGCTCCTTATGTCTGTGGCATTCGGGCTTCACATCAGTCTTACTGTTTGGCCCTTCTCTCCTGCACTCAACTTGGCTGGTATAGCCTTAAAGGGGTCTAAGAGAGAACAAGCACATGGTGCCTTTAAACATGACTGACACAGCCATCTGTCGGGGCTGACAGCATCCGGGCAAGATTACTCTCCATGCTCATCTGGCCAACTGGTCAGCCGCAGGACCCTAATAATCACATTAGCAGAGCAGGAGCATCGCCCACTGGATGAAACTTCAGACATTACTTATGGATGAAATGAGGTCAGAAGAGGTCAGAGAAAACAAGAGATGAGCTGGCCATGACAGCTGTCCAAGCTGCCCTTGAGATGCAACATCACAGCATCCAGGCCGGGGCTGTATCTTCCCACAGAGCAGGGGTTCCGTCCACGAGAACCACTGTGGCCTCACTGTGTTTCAACCTGGGGGCAAGTCTCCGGGCAAAGCAGCTGTCCTGGAGGAGGAGAAGGCAAAAACAAGCTAACACTGCTTTGGAAATAATGAAAGCATTAAGCTCAAATTTGTGCTCTTCTTGTAAGCTTTACTGCCAGGCTGGGAGCTCTATGAAAGCAGCTATCAGCATTGTGGCCAGCCCTTAAGCATCTATCTGGATGAAAGCATGTATGCAGCATGAACTGATGGTTTGATGAGGGCAAAATACCCAGTATACAGCCTTGTACTGAGACCTGGGGGGAGAATATCTTAAGAGCAGCTCTCATGGAAGAAAAAGAATTTTAAGTATATTTCTTTGGTTGTATCATTAAATAAAAAGATTGAATCCTGTGAATGATAGTGCACTGTTGTCTGCCTAATTTTCTAGAGTAGAAATGTGAAGTTAGAGGTTCACTTGGAGAACGATAACAAGATTTACTCCATTTTAACAAGCATGAAACCACAAATAAAACTTTAAAACAAACTTCCTTCAGCTTTTTATAAATTGTCCTTTACCTAGGGTCAGAAACATTAATGAAGGGAATAGATTTAGATACTTCTTCTTTAGATAGTTCTCATTAGCAAAATTCCTATTTTTCTGCACAAGAAAATAGCATAATGTATTGAGAATTGGTCATCCCATTATGTGTTGCGCAAGCCTGCTTTTAATTTCACCTTAAATGTTGTCCCAAATAAAGCTATCACTTAGAATAAAATACAAATATAATGCACACATTTTGTGAAAAATAATAATTACTATTAACCTCAAGGAGCAAAAGGTTAAAAAGAGCAGAGTTCCTATTTTCAAATGTAATAAATCAGTCCAACTTGGAGTCAAGGTAGTAAAAACATGTCTCGAGCTTTTTACTCCAAACATGATGAGATCAAGAAATTTTCCTTTTGGAGAGAAAAAAAAATGCATTTCTAAAATGCAAGCACTTTGAACATCTTGCTCAATTCCAAATGCAGCCTCCTTCTGTTGCACTTTATTTTAATGCTTTTCTTTTCACAGATGAAAGTCTGACTTTAAAAAAAAAAGGTACAAGAATATGCAGATAGTACGAAAGTGATGGCTAGGAGGGATAGCAATAGTTTATGCGGTCTGGGAATTCTCTACCATGTCACCATCCTCCCCCTTCTGTAAGTGTAGCAAAATAATTGGCCAACATAATTAAATATGAATCCGCATAACTTCAGACTCTGAACGCCAGATCAGTCCTTTGATAGGCTAAAAGGAGTGCTTCACCAGCCATGTATTCTGAAAGCAACGTGGAAAAAGCTGTACTTTCTTTGATTTGTGAAAAAAAATGCTTCTTCTGTAAATACGGAGCACAAACTTGACATTTCCTTAGGAAGTCATCTGAAACCTTAGCATGTATTTATCACAAGTGCAGTGGGGGCATATAATAAATTACAGTCCTTCTACCCCAGTTTCCCCCACCAGTATTCACATGTTCTTGAAAGGAAGTTTTCAGCATATTTTAGAGAGTACAGTGCCACAGAACTAAAATAAAACAAACAAGTAAGAAGCCATAATGTAAGAGTGATTGGTAGTTGGAAAACATGTCAGTGGTATTTACTGAAAACCCATGGTGGGCAGAGCCCTTTGCCAGCTACCATGAAAAGGTAAAAATAAAATGGAAAATAGATTTTCTTCCTTCAAAGTGCCTATAGCCAAATAGAAGAAATACATATAAACAAAAGTATGTGAATGTACAAAGAGCACATACATTTCAAAAAGTCAGAGCATGCAAAACCAATTACAATCAAACACAGGAGTTTATGCAGAGGCACCCGACTGACAGGGTGACTTCATTTGAAATGGTCCCAAAACTTCAAGTGCCAGGCACACAAGCACAGCTGAATGACAATATTGTCCACAACAGAAACTTGTTCATTTTCTGTCAAAGCATTTATTTATTGTGAGATAGGACAGGAGTTAACATAGTTTGATCATATGATAAAAGGTTTCATCAAATTAATCCCATAATTGATTAACTCACCCTTCTGTCGATTGTTTTACAAAAGCTCTGGATTTTATTTCAACTTAAAAAAAAGAAGATAGCTTATAGACTTTTAACTCTTAATATTTTAAAAACGAACCTGAAAGATTTTTTTAAGTTTAATTGGGAAGAAATGTGACACACCACTGTGTTAACTTATGGTTTTTAGAATTAAAAGGCAAAAATGAGACAGTATTTTAACAGGTTTTTTTCTCCATCTCTGAGAATCATTAACAAAGACTATACTTTTAATTTTACTATCATTTTCATATTTAGCATTTTAGTATGATAGAGAAAGGAGAAAGTGTCTTGTTCTAAGGAATAATCTCTCATAGAAAATTCTATTGCAAACAGAATTCATGAATATTCAAAAAAGTACAGAAATACTAGATGCTATTTGATAAACATTTATTCCATAACACAGTGATGATACTGTCATAAACAACTTTGATTACAGGCAGGAACATGGGTATAGTAAGAAGTTACTGATCATTAAATTTGATTTAAGAAAGTAAGGAGATGAGCCAATTTTTAACAGGATTCACTTTGCCTAAAGAGCTATACTTACAACTCTACAAGTGAATGTTCAGACTAGTTAATCGCAATTTTTACATGTATGGGTTATCACTTATTTTGAGAAGCAGTGTGGTGTGATTTAAGTGATAAGAGCACGATTTGAAATCCATCTCTGCCATAAATGACCTAGATCTCTAGTCTTCTTTAACATTTCCATATGCAATCTATGATTATAAGAAATAATATGCATCTAGAAGTATTAGAAACCCAAAGAATAAAAGAATCTGTGGAGCTGAGGTAAAATTGGCATACATAAATTTCTCTATTTAAATTCTATTAATTTAATTTCAGGAAACCCTATTAATTATAACCTTTCCATAACTGCTTAATAATAATAATTGTTATTTAAAATTATAAACCTGGAAACCTTGAAGTACCTTCTGAATCATTAGTATTGGAGGCTGTCTACATGTATTTTATTTGTTTTCATATATTAATTCACATAAAACTGCTATTCAAAAAAATAAGGTGGAGGACTTCAGATGGCATAGCATAAAACAAATCAAAACAAAAAGAACCACATGCACACAAGAAAAATCTTTAAAATAAAGATAAGTTACATAGTGCAATAGAGATAATGATTCAATTGTCAAAAACTTATTTTATGGAAGCATGGGAATGATTAAAAAAAAAAAAACACACAATGCTGTTGGAATGGGGTGGAGCAAAAAGATCCCCAGCCATGGAAGCAGGGACCCAGTTTAAGGTCAGGCAAAGGCCTTTTGTAAGTCAAAGTTTCACCGTCTGTTCAAGGCGGAAGCTCTCTACCGCTCCAAGTGCTAACTTTATAATTACTTGGGTCAGACAAAAATCTTTCCCTGGCACATATCCATATGTCTTTCAGGTAGAGCAGAGAGTGAAGATCTTAAAACCAAGATGAACATACATGACAAATTCACGGGGGCATTACTCAGTGAGGGGTCTTCAGGAAGTTGAAAAGAATTTCTGAGATTGGAGTACTAAGAGTCGATTCTGGCATCATAGTCTCTTCCTCATTTTATCTGCTCAAAATAACGAGCAGATGTAATGTAAAACAACGTAAAATAATTTTTACGCTGTAAAACTAATGCATAAAAATTGCATTGTTGTTTTAACTTTGAACATGTTAATATGTTAATTTATACAAGTCAAAATTTATTTGCACACACGCTTACAAATCTTGACACATGACTAATTTTTCATGTTCTACTAGACATTTGTTATGTAATCTGTTTTATATATATAAATCTATTATATAACATTTCTGTTATATAACTTGTTCTAAAACATGTCACTTTCTTTTTAGAAGCTACTTTAATTATCTTCCAAAGATGTTACAAGAGGGCGGGTTAAGGGAAAAAGGGAACTTCAGTTATTTTCATAAAACTGGTGAACAGAGCAGTGGATTCCCTCACGTTTGACAGGTGTTTGTGTCAGGGACAATACAAATTACTCCAAGCCGAGTAAACAATGAAGATCTGTGGTGCAGCGGCTTGCAATGCTGGGGAAAGTTGGGTTCCAGCTGAGAATGTTGCACTTTTAATTTCGTATGGTTGAATAGGAACCAGTGAAAACTATAATTAGAAATTATTCCAGATACAAAAAAAAAAGAAAAAAAAGCAACTTCTGTGTCATAAAAGCAACGTGGGTTCTACCTGGTCCCTTTTGGGCTACGTAAGTTGTTTGATCAGCTTCTCCCAGTCTCTGTGGATGTCCTTATATGAGTCTAATTGAAGGACTCCTGTTCTCTTTTTATTTTTGCTCTATGAAAAATGTATTGGAGATGTCTTATTATGAACTTTGATATGGTGAAATGATAATAATGTCCTAATTATATATAAAAATGTAATTACACTTGCTTCTATTATAGAAAAACTCCCTTTATAATGAAGTGTTATGTTGGAAAAAGATTTTCATTATAGGCGGACTCCTTTACTTGTTAATTTGAGCTCTGATTCATCACTTTAATATTTAAAAAGTTCTTTGTAAGTTACTTTTGATGAGTCTCATTTATGGTTCATTTCACTTCCTGGGAACCACAAGGTGCCCAAATCCAAACTTCTTTGAAAGACACTTAAAAATACACCTTTCAAAAGGAGTTCTTCTTTCTATGTGGTGAAACAGCAATATCACTGACCTTCTCATTTACTTGAGCTGTGAAAACTTTTGTTTTGAAATTTGAAAAGCATATATATATATATATGTATATATATATATATATATATGCTTGGCTTCTCAAATGTTTAAAAATATCTGTGCATTCAGTGGTAATAGGCAAACATCTAAAAATAGCCTTTAGCTAATAATCAATTATACACGTACCCTCATGACATTAAAACAATATGATGTATTTTCTATTCTTTTTGAGATTGCTCAGATCATCATTTCACCAAATCAAGTGAAAAACTAAGAAGTACAACAAATCTGTCTTATTTCCTATTTATTATAAATCTAATCAAAGCCTTAGGAGGAAATACCATTATATCCATTGGGTAAAATTAGTTTAGAAGTTTTCAGTCTACCACCATCACAGGGAATAAATATTTCATCATTAACAACAGAAAAAAATAGCTTAAACTATAAACTATCAGAATCAACAAAATAATTTAATTGAAATAAAGAAGGCATTCAAAAGTGTTGCAAGTGAACTCCAAAGATGCAGTCTACAATTAATTCTTTTGCCTTCTTTTAGATGGTCAACTTTCAGATTTTAAGTAAGGTTAATTCATTTAAAATATTGTTTTTAAAAGTAATGGGGTTTTTTTTGTGTTTTTTTTGAGACAGAGTCTTACTCCGTCACCCAGGCTGGGGTGCAGTGGTGCCATTTCAGTTCACTTCAGCCTCCGCTCCCGGGTTCAAGCCATTCTCCTGCCTCAGCCTCCCAAGTAACTGGGATTGCAGGCGCCCATCACCACGCCCAGCTAATTTTTGTATTTTTAGCAGAGACAGGGTTTCACTATGTTGGCCAGGCTGGTCTCAAACTCCTGACCTCAGGTAATCCACCTGCCTCTGCCTCCCAAAGTGCTGGAATTACAGGCATGAGCCACCGTGCCCAGTAAAGGGTCTTTAGAAGTGAGACAATGATTATTTTAGGTCTGATTTTGATAGCCATTAGAATCACTACTATCACTTTTTTTCTAGTATTTGTAAATATGATTTGTAAATTTTTGTAGTTTATACATTTATGATTTGTAAATTTTCTCTAATTTATAAATATCTTTAAAATTTTAGAGAATTCCAACTTCTTTTTTAACTTATTCCTGAACATCATGACTCTAGGAACTTTGCTATAACTTCAGTAAGGTTGTTGTACTTGATTCCTTCCTCCCCACTGCCCCAACCTAACATCTAGTCTTTCCCTAAATCCTCTTGATTCTACCTCCCAAATATCTCTCAAATCCACTAGCACTCACCAGTGTAGACCACCATCGCTTCTCAGTGGGATTCCTGCAGTGGCCTCCTAGCCTCTTTGCTTCCTCTCCAATCTCTTGTCCATATATCAGTTAATGATCTGGTAAATCATAAACCAAACCACACCACACCACTTTCCTATGTAAATATTTCCATGGTTTCTTGCGCCTTCGGATTAAAATCCAAGCTCTTTCCATGGTGCAAAAGGCTCAAGATGATCTGATTCCTATATACCCCCACGACTTCACTTTCTATCACAACTCATCTCAGACACATTTTCAGTCCCTCAAACACACCGCACTCTGCTCCCTTTGCTTGGAAAGCTCTTTCCCCAAATGTTACCTGGCCAGATCTTTTCATGTCATAGTTTCAATGTCACCGGAAATGCCTGGCAGCTTGCTTGGGCAGGGTCCAACCTTGGTTGTTTTCACACATAGCACTCTATTTCCCCTTTCATTCTATCTTGCTAATTGTCACTCAGGCATTTATCTGTTGTATTTATTTCCCCTTTATAAGATGTGGCTTTGAAGAACAAGAGTCAAGCCAAGAGAAGGTAATATGTCCCAAGCCAGTTCTCCTCCCCCATCTTCTGCAGCTGAGAACCTATCCTTCCTTGTTCTCTCAAATTTACCAGGCATTTCCATACCAGCAGGGTTCTGCCTGGAATGGTTTCCTTACATTCTGCAAACTTTCCAATTCTTTCTTGTTTTTTAAGACCCAGCTCAAATGCTGCCTTCTGTCAAAAGCCTTCTCTGATTCCATAGTTAGAATTAATTTCTCCTTGAATGTCAGTATTATTTTATTAATCTCATCTTGGTTTGCGGCAAGGTTAGTTGTATCCAGGTATGTCTCCTTCACAGCCACACTTATGATTGTTTGGGGTATTTCTCTTAGTACAATTTTTTTTCAATTTTTAAATCATATCTAATTGATGACCTCCTTTTCCCCTCCTTTCAACAAACACATGTTATAACTTACTAGGCACATGGTATTTCCACTTATTAAAAAAAAACTGGCAAATAAGTCAATGATTTTCTAAACTCAAATGTTCATAGAAATTTCTATATCGTTGCTGTTTATTAGACTATAACAATAAGCTAGGTAATTGTAAAGTAATTCCAATGTCTATTTGGCACCTAGTGGCAACTTGAGGAAAGCAATTATGTTTCCCCCATTACACTTTTACGTTTATTTAGGTGAAAATGTGGACCCAGAGTTTGTCAACAACCACAGCTAATGTGAATGATACTGTAGGAATGTAAACATGATGATATTTCAGATGGGACATCATGGATTAAGGAGTCTCAAAAGGAAATATGGCACTTAATAGTAACTGAAGGAAGACATAGCCAAGAAAATCCATGGATATTCAAAAAATTTTTCACAGAACTTATTTTTAATTTGGGAGGCCAAGGCAGGCGAATCATGAGGTCAGGAGATCGAGACCATCCTGGCTAACATGGTGAAACCCCATCTCTACTAAAAAAATACAAAAAATTAGCCGGGCGTGGTGGTGGGTGCCTGTAGTCCCAGCTACTCGGAGAGGCTGAGGCAGGAGAATGGCGTGAACCCAGGAGGCAGAGCTTGCAGTGAGCCGAGATCGCGCCACTGCACTCCAGCCTGGGCAACAGAGCAAGACTCTGTCTCAACAAAAAAGAAAAAAAAACTAATTTTTTGAATGATTTTTGAAATAGATACATATGATTAGATGACCTACCTTAATTCCAGAAGGATAATAGAAAAGTAATGATATTTTAAACTGGAAAGAGAGTGGGAATTTAGCATTGACAAAGCCCCTCTTGGCTTTTTGAATATTTTGAAGTTTTAATTCCTTTACTTGTATCATCTTTCAAGTTGTCTCATTTTGAATGTTAAAAAGGATGAATGAATATGTATGTGAATCATCTCTGAAAATATTTTTCAAAGAGTACTAGTACTGAAACATCCTTCTCAAAACACCACTTTTGAAAAAAACACCTTAGCAATATCTCCCCTCCTAGTAAACTATATATCACTTTTTACTCTCTTTCAAAAACGAGTATTTGAATCTAAAAGGTAGAATCTAAAATAATACCAGTTGTGGTGTTTTTGAAAGAATCCAAATTGAACTGTCTAGAATAAGATAGAGGTTTACTTTTTTCTCATGTGAAAAAAGTTGGAGGAAAGGTACTCATAGGCTAATTTGGGGGCACACCAGTCAACGGGGACTCTGCTTTTTCTATCTTTGTGCTCCACCTCTCTTAGTTGTGGCTTCTATTCTCAAGGTTGACCCATGGCCCAATATGGCTGCTGGAGCTCCAGCCTGACAACCACATTCCAGGGAAGAAAAAGAGGAAGGAGGGGAAAGACAAAAGGTCATGTCTTCTGGCTGAGTCAGTCCCTGTAATAAGGTTTTCTAGAAATCCTACCCATGTCTTAATGTCTTCCATTTACATAGCATAACCATCCTCACCTGCAAAAATAAGGCAGGAAATACAGTCTTTTTATCTCGGTGCTTTACTGTTTAGAATAAAATCAGGACTTTGTTAGTAAGGAACGAGGGAAGAATGGATACTAGGAAAGTCACATTCTGTAATGCTGAAATGTCCTATATACTTAAGACAAGCATTTCCAACCTTATCTCAAGCCCTCTCCTGCTCACTATGCTTCAACCATACTGGCTTTCTGGTAAGCCTTCCAGTGTAAAATCTCTACAATTGATTTTCCTCCTGGGTGGAATGCTTGTCATCTAACTTCTTCCATGGCTGGCTCCTTCTCACTTTTTAGGTCTCAGCTAAAATTTCACCTCTTTAGCAAGACTGTCTTCCCAACTCAAATCTATGTAGCCCCTTCCCTTTCACACCATTATTCTCTCCCTTGCACCCTGTTTATATCCTTTAAGGCACCTAACATAATCAGTAATTGTTGCTCTTATATATTCATTATTTTACATATATTTGTCTATTTCATATACAATATATATAAAATATAAAAGCATATTGATTTTCTTGTTATTTTCATATCCCCAAAAAGTGTCTAAACCCCATGAGAGCAGAGAGCTTGTGGGCCTTGATCACTGTTGTATTCCCAGGACCCAGCCTCATATCTGACACATGGAATTCAACAAGTCCACGTTAAACAAATGAGAAGGAACACCAAGAAAACTGTTTTTCAACTAGTCAATAAAAATATCATTTTGTCCACATTGCCATTTTGTGTGACCAATTACATCTCAAATCCCCTATTGTAGTTTGGGTCTTTATGAGTCACAAGATTCAGCTTCATAGGTGGCTCGGGGTGGTCCTGCTGGCTGAAATCATTCCGCTGAATCCAAGTGTTTATCTCTTCCTTTGTGAAATGATAGGGAAGTTGCATTCATCTGAAACCTTGGCTACGGGAGGCTCCAAAGAAAAAGCTCCACTGAGCACATGAACTTCTTCAAATGTTTCTGTTAGAAAACTAATTGGACCAACATGCATCGTTTTGTTGTTTTTTTAATTTACTGTATCAGAAGCTTGTGGAGAATGGTGATTCTGAAGCTTTTTTCTAGCTTAATATTTTACTTGGCATTCTCATGACATAAATGGCAGGGTGGAAGTAAAAAAATGTGGAAGAAAGAATGAAGGAAGAGAGGGTAACAGGGAGGAAGAAAGAGAAAAAAAGAAAAGAAGAGACAGATAAAATAAGAACATGGACCCTTTGTTGCAAAGGAGAACTTTTCATTGTGGCAGTTTGAGTCCTAGACTTTGGAGAATTGCTGGAAGACATTTTAGCAACCAATTCTTCGAGTAACTCATTAGGGTGATGAAAAGCCCATGATGAAGGGGCAGTGCCATGTTTGAAGAGCCAGGGGTTCCTGTTATCCTGAATTATTAAGTAGTCAATATTCAGTGGGCTGCTGCCTGCTCGCCTGTCTTCAGCAGGTGGTGGCCCTCTGCCTTTCTCTGCAAAGCAGCTGCTTGCTACCAGCCTCCCCAGAGCTTGCAACAGCCATTTGTTTCGATTTAAGACAGACGCTGTCATTATTTTGTGTAGAACTTCACAGAAATATTTCCTACTAAATGCTTGAACCATCTGAGTAGCACCAGGCAGGCTGCTGGCTTCATTAATAATGCATCCATGCTTATCAATAGGTTTAGACAACTGATATTTAGAAGCTTCTTTAGAAGGAGTGGGGTGGATGTTCCTTTCACACCAGTAGGCTTCATTTTGTCAGTTCCTTGATGTTGATATTACATCCAACTGTGTTCTGAAAACCAGAAGTGCTAAAGCTGTGTTGGGCTGTTCTTTTGCTTTGGAGTGCTTCTTGTTGGAGCTGAGTCATGGTGGTTTACCTTATGCCCTTTCTGCCCTTATCTAAGCTTACTCTAAAGGGAAAAAATTTACCATCCACTTCACTTTAAACCTTATTGCAGCTTTTTATTTTTCCAGGGTGTCTCACACCCAATTAATCTGGGCAGACTCAAATTTCTTGGCACTGTGCTCTGGTCTTGATATGTTTCAGCAGAACATGATAGGAATGAACTCTAAGACTTGTGCACGGAAAGTTACCCAACTATTTTTAGATCACTTACAGTCATGAAGCAATGCACCTTCTAAACCTTTGGGTTTGAATAAACACCCATTAGAAGGGCTATGGCAAAGCTCAATCTACTGGTTTGTTTGCAACCTATTTGCATCTTGACAAAAAAGCAATGCCAAAAGCAATGAAGGAACTCTGGAATCCTGCAGGGCATCAGTGACAGAAAGAAAAACGATGAAAGTACAACCAAAACATTGTTTTTTCAGTGCTAAAGTTTATATCAATGTAACAATTTCTTTTAATGATAAGAGTTTTCTCAAGATTTCCTTTTTAAAGTTCACTTCTCACTGCTGCTTATCAACATGTATAGCAATCCAAATGAGATTGATACAGCTGGTGTCAGAAGTCTCTTGTTAAAATTTTTACAGATTTAGGAGGTATTTTTAATGGAAAAGATTGCACAGAAGTAAATTTATGGTTTTTCCTAGAGCCATATACATAGAAGGACAAAATACATAAAATGACCTATATTCAATGCATATATCTACACATACAGAATGCAAATGCAGAATTCAAATTGCATGTACCAATCCATTAAACTTTCTTTGCTATGTTGTATTTTCCCATACAAGAAATGAAACATGTAGTAGACAGGATAATGGCCACCTAATGATGGGCATGTGCTAATCTTCAGAACCTGGGATATATTATGTTACCTAACAATGGGAAGTTGAGGTTGCAGATGGAACTAAGGTTGCTGATTAGATGACCTTGAGATGAGCAGTTATCCTGGATTAATGAGGTGGGCCCAATATAATCACAAGGGTCAGTAAATGGGGAAAAGGGAGGCAGAGGATACAGAACCAGAGAGGTGATGTGGGAAAACCTCCACTGGCCATTCTGGGCTTTGAAGATGTAAGGGGGCCACAAGCCAAGGAATGCCGGCAGCCTCTGGAAGCTAGAAAGCAAGAAAATGGACCCTCCCCTAGAACTCTCCAAACACCTTGATTTTAGCCGAGTGGGTCCCATTTCAGACTTCTGCCTTCTAGATCTGTAAGATAATAAATTTGTGTTTCTTAAAACCACGAAATTTATGGCCATCTGTTTTAGCAACAACAGAAAACTAATATAAAGCAGTTTCCAGAAAAAGTATGAACATTAAAATACTGAAACAAAAAAGGTTAAAGTGAACAATAACAACAAGAATGGTCATTCTTCTACACCAAGAAATGGCAGTATAATATTTCTTGAGCAATTTACTTCTATTTATCAAAACGATAAAAAATTTCCCATATTTACTGATGAAGAAATTACACTACTTGGGATTTTCTTATAATGAAATAGGTGCAATATCACACAAGCACACACATTTTTTGAAATAGTAAATGATTAGAAACAACCAAAATATGCGACAGTATGGAACTGATTTAAATAAATTATGGTATGTATTTATATAATAAAGTTAATGAGAATAATGCTCTAGGATAATATCCAATGACACAGAAAGATCTCACAATGTATTGAATGAGGGTTTGCAAAATAGTATGGTTTCATTAGTATAGCATATATACATTTGTACACATATGCATTTTTAAGAATAAAAGATTGAAAAGAATATCAACAATGATCATTTCTGGGTGGGATTTTTTTTTCAACACTTTCCAAAATCAAAGTGTATTATTTTTATTTCCAAAAAAAAAAAAAAGCCTACAACAAATTTTATTTTTAAAATTGCTTTGGAGAAATGTCTTTGCCTAGCTCCAGATAGGGGAGACTGAGATCATCCAGACATAGGTACTCATATCCTTTGCCGGAAAAAGAATGACTACTAAGTCATGAAGGTGTATCTGTTCAGGGAAGTGAATTGAGATGGGTCACATACCATCAACAACTGACAGCCCACGTTTAACCCTGAAGAGGAAAGATGCCTGAGGGTTGTTTGTTCACGAGGTGTTTCAAAGCCAGAGTGTGGGCTGAAGAATGAATGTCTGTTTTGGCACTGTCTAGTGGTCTCTTTTCAGGTTTTGTGGAGTATCGATGTGAACTAGCCACAGAAGACTCATTAGACAGAGGAGAGCTCTTTGAGCTTTTCTGGCTTAATTGAATACTTTCTCTTGCTTTGGAAGCCACTGCTGCCTTTGTTAATTGATTTGTGATCTCATAGTAGTCAATATCTCTCTGGCTCACAGATGGGCAGGGGAATAAGGTTTCTGTTTATTTTAAGCCATCTACTATATTAATTATATTTGGAAGAACTTTAGAAATATATATATAACTATACATACTTATATAGTTCCATAAATATAACTATATAAAGTTATATACATATTATGTATAGTTATATATAACTATATATAGATATATAGTTACATATATAGTTATATATACTATATACAAAACTAAGCATATATAGTTATACATAAAACTATATAACCACATATGGTTATAAATATATATGTATGTAAATATATATGAAATAAATATATATATAACTATATACATATGTAGTTATTTTCAACACTTTTGGTTGATCCAAAGCAAAATATTTGGGATTTAAACTTCCAAAGGTATTTAAATAAATTTACATTTTATGGAGCACAACTATTCTTGTAAAAGTGGTATTTCAGTGTTGCTGCAGTGAAACAAATTAGGTTGTTTCTTATAGTTTTCAACAAGTTTTTTTAAAAAGAAGAAAATTTTAATAATCTCTTACTCCTTTTCTCAATGAGAATAGAATTTAATGCAATTTAAAAATGGAAATTTTAATTCTGTTTATATGATGTTTCATAAACTGGTGGAAATTTATTCTGCCAATTTTAGCTTCTTTTTCCTGACAGGAATAAAAGTTCTTCTCTGATAGAGGAATAGCCCCAGAATACATGCTCTTTAATATTTGTGTAGCAGAACTAATATATATTATAAGATAATCCAAGAGTTTCCCTGTTTGGTTAGGGAAGTTTCATGATGGATGATGGCCTTGGGTGAGGAAGTTAAGAACCCATCAGGATGGCCTGGAGGAGAGAGTAGTAAACCAATACGTAATTGAATTGTTTCATCTACAAAATTAATGGGGACTGGCGACAGGAGCAACATAGAAAAAAGGAGACCAAAACAACAACAACAACAACAACAAAGAGAGACTAGGCTAAGCAACATGTTGGGAAGCTGAATCTTACCAATAAATGGTTGGAGATAGATTGACAGGGGTTGGGTTCTCAGTCTCAGTCTACTAGGAGCAAGACTTCTGAAGAACCAATTGAAAGACATTTGCCTGCTTTAACGTAAGCCCTCTCTTGACTCTAACCCATTAGCAAAAATCTGTTCTACACCAAGGCTGGTGTTGGTATTGTGGTCAGTAGAGGATGCAGGGTGGAATTTACTATGGGACATAATGGCACAACTGGGATAGTTAGGTGATCCAGGAAGTTGGGACCAGAGGAAAGTTAGAATCTCAAACTTCCTCCCCTACTCCAAACCCATATCACAAGGACACTCAGAAGTTCCAAAGGAGGGCAGGTCTCCCACTGGAGGTGAGATGGGGATTTAAGCCAATTTTTTGAATTATTATTACAAAAGCCTGAATGACCTGTGCTAGCACCTGGCTTGCATATGGTTTTATAGGGTCTTAGAGTTCTCGGATACATATCTGCCACTCTTATATAGATTTGGAGATTTCTTAAATCCATCAATCAAGAAACAATCTAGAACATCAGAGTCATTTACTAATCAGGTACTTGCAATCTCATGGGAGGTGATAAGCCACATAAACATGAAATCATAAACAAACCACAATTTGTCATGTTTGTGTAAATAAATACATCAGAATTGTTAAACTAATGCAGCAGAGCCAAAATTGAGCTATGCAATAAAAATGGGCAAATAAAAAAGTCAACAGTATAGTATAGCAAATTCCATTCCTATTGTCACTGCTCATTATCTCTCATTAGATTATGGTAAAATCCTCTTGGCTCCCTGCCTTCAGTGCTCCCGTCACTAAGATATATTCTTTTCTTTACTACTAAATTAATCATAATGAGGCAGAGTTCTGTCTTGCACAATGCTTGGCACAGAATAGGGTCTCAAGAAACACTTGTTAAATGAACAAATCAATCAGTGATTCTTATCTATCCTACACAAAAAGTCAGTGTCTCATTATTTCCTATTTATCTTTCTAACATTAAATCTCATTGTGTCTCATTATTGCTTATTATGCTCATATGCTCCAGCCCTGCTCCCATTCTTATCTCTTACTCTATTCTATTCCTTCATTTGGTATATCCTTTTCCCCATTCCAGCAAGTTTACCTTATCCATATTTCAAAGCCTTTCTCAAATACCAATAGCCCTTTCTCTCAGAACATCCAAGCAAGAAATAATAACTTTTCCTCCCATTCTTCATACAAATTTATCTTTACCTTCCTATTGCTTACTGTTTACTTGATATTCAATCAATTTGTGCTCATATCTCCCAATTGTACAGTAAAGGTCAGGGTCCTTTGAGGCAGACAACAGAATCCACTCTAGCTAGTCTGAGCAGAATGGGATTTATCATAGGCTACTAAATAGTTTATAGAATCTCTGGAAGAGCCAGAAAATCAAGCTTAGACCAATTACATCCTGAAACAATATAGCCAAAAGAATTATTTTGCTACATTAAGGGAACTGTTTGGATATAAATTTAATTACCATTGCCTCCTCTCAGTTCATGATACAGCACCAAGGACAAAACGTAGATGGTAACATTTCAAATGCCTTGGGAAAACAAAGCGCTTCCACCACAACTTTCAATCTCCCAACCCATAAGCCCAATCTCATGTTTCTCACTTTCATTTTCAAAGTCTTATGTGTGGGTTCATTTGTTTGGCGAAATCTAGTGCCTATGTAAAATCCTAGTTACAAGAGAATTTGAGAAATGTCATTTTTAGACGTCCATTCAAACACAAAAGACACGATGGAAATGGATTGGAGAGAATGTGAATTGATCCAGTCTACAATAGACGCCAGATTTAGTAGGCCTACGGGGAGCATGATTTATGTTTATTCATCTTCATATCTCCCATTTGCACATAGGGAGTACCCAATAGGAAGTGCACATAGGATGTGTCCAATTTATTCAGTGGACAATGAATAAATGCATAAGTGAATGTATATCAAGTGCACAGTACAAAATAAGGCAAAGGAGAGTTGAGAAAGGAGAAATGGAATCAGTGAAAACATTAATGTTTTCTTAATGAAATCTTTGATTTAAATTGCCAGACTACCACTCTTGAAGATGTTATTTGGTTTACGAAAAACTATGCAGAAGAAGCAAATGGCAGAGAAGGAGAGTCCTATTTCCTGATGAAAAATTGTTTGGATGGTCTTATGCTGCAAGGACAATAGCAATTTGTTTGGCCTCAATAAAAAAAAAAATAAGTGTTAGTTCAGAAAGTTTATAGAACAAAAATGTAACTTTCAACAACAGATGAGATGTATGTCTCATAGATTCATAATTTTTCTTGTATCTTCTATTCAAAGTCCAGCTAAGATAACTTTATCATATGCCAATTTAAGCTCACTCGCTAGTTAGGAACACATACTTTGATAACATTCCTAACAGGTTATATTCCAAAAAAGAATCCAAGAAAGTAAAATAATACGTATTGTATATTATTATTTATACATAAACTACTAATAATTAAAAAGTGAATTAAGAAACTGCACTGATAAAATCATGAAGGACATCACTGAACAAGGCAAAAAATCTCCTATATTTGTAAGATTGGCCATAGAATATTGTCATCCCACAATATTTTGTATTTTGTATACAAAATAGCTAAGACGGGTTGCCTTGGGAAGGAAGGGTATAAAGACAGAAGATGGAGAGTTTCTCCGGAGCAGACCAAAGTGGGAAATAGTAAAACAAAGGACTTCAGAGCTCATCTGCCTCCTCCTCTGTGCACAATCAAGGGAAAAAAAGAATATCCCCACTACCATGAAGGTCCTCAATTAAATGTACTTCTCCACTCAAAGTAATGTTCAGCAACTTCACACTTTCCCTTTCAGTGCGTCATTTTCAGTGGTGATTGTGAACAGTTAAGGAAAAAGAATCCAATAACATGAAACTATTTTAATAATTTTTAAAAGAAGTTTAAATGATACACACTTGATCAGGGTCGATGAAAATGGCGCTAGTGTCGAAGGGCAACAGGTTGCTAATAAATACAATAGTTTAGGAAAGTGCTGTTTCTGTCATGGAAAAACTATATTCTGGGAAAAATAATACTACTGTAATTCATTTTTGAAAGCTATTGAGACTTCTTGGATGAAGAATGTAGTTATTAAAGGCAAAGTACACAATATGTTGTAATGAAATGTTTGTGCTTCACACTTCATTAAATGTTTTGTGGGCCTCTGGGGAAATTCTATCTCTCACACACAGAAACAATGTTTATACACGGTGGTATCAGTAGAGGGAGTGCATAGAGCAATGTTCATGGAAAGAACTTGCTACAACTTCAGTATGTTCAATTAAAAACACCAAAGCGAGGCAACTGAGGAAATGTGTGGTAACTGACAAAAAGGCACACAAAATTCTGCTGTGACTTCAGCCACTCTTATTTTTAATCAAAATAACATTTTTAAATTTCATTTGAAAATAAAAACTGTGGGTTTTGCTTGAAGTAGAGGGAGACGGAGAAAACCGGATGGTTTGAATTAGTGGGATTAACTGACAAAACATCTGATTCCAAATTCTGCAGTTAAATAGACCCAATTACACACATAGAACTCGGAGAATTCAAAAGTTTAGCAGTCTGGAATCTGCTGACTGTGTTAACTTATAGTATTTTGAAAGTGAAAGTGTAAAATAGTGGTAAAATTGCGAAGAAATTCACACATAAAATTCTTAGAAGGTGGGAAAGAAATACGCAAAAAAAATGAGTAACTTTATAGTGTCATTGGCAAAAGATCTTTTAAAAAGAAACAGAAGTAAAGTCATGTAAAGAAAAGAAACCTATGAAAGGTCTTCAACTTGTTTTGTTCCTTACATCTCGGGCTTCTTACCGTTAACAGCACTTCCTGAAGGGGAACGGTGCCTATTTGTCTGATCTAAATGTAAGCCGCCACGCAACATTTTTAAGGAAAAAAAAAACAAAGAAACGTACAAGGGAATCACATTCAAAAAACAAAATCAAGCAAGAAATGTTAAAGACAATGGGCGTACACACTTTAGACCACCAACCAAGATCCTGTAAAAAATACTGTAAGAGATTTTCAAGGAAGCATTCCTTTGCCTCAAGAACATTTTTTTTTTCTCCCTCAAGAAGTGTGTTAACCTTAATGGCTTTCCCTAGAGCTAGAATTTCAATTAGCTACTTTATTACCATGACTCTAGTCATATAAAAAAGTGGTGACTCTTTAAGATTCTTGTACTAAGCCATATTCTTCATAGGCACATCTAAGTTGAATTTAATTTTTTTCCTATTTCCAGGTTCCTGTGTATAGTAAGATGCTAGTTATAAGAAAAGTACAACTTGAACTTAGATGAATGTAGCACTTGGGCTTCCTTCCTGTTAATAAAAATACGTTAGAAAAATTGATTCATTTATTACATAGACCCAAATGTTATTAAAAATGAAAGCTATACAGCAGGCCTGAGAGAGGATGATGCCAAGCTGTAATAAGACTCTTCATAATTCATCTTTATAATCATTTTCCCTTTTTTCCATTTTATTCTTAAAATTATCAAGCCAAGTGACATCTCTATAATCCTTTTTATCGGCTAGATTTGATAATTTGACACATTATACTATATTAGCTATTATGACAAGTTTTTGAAACACTAAAAAAGGTAAGTCCTTCAACAAGTTCACATCCTTAGGGTTTGAATTACCAATTGTACAATAACAAATAATGGAATTCTGATTAAGAGCTCCAAAACAGTTAACTATTATAATAATATTTACATAGGCCCTTTCACAGTTCTCTTAAATACACATAAATATCATCTCTAGATATATTCAAAATAAGCCACAAATGGCAGAAAATAACTGATTAAAACTTCCAAGGTCTATAAAAGAACTAAGAAAGTCATAAAGTTCAGTTTATTCTCTTGGCTGCAACCTGTATTTCAGTTCTTTAGGTAATTTCTGCATTTGTATGCTTATTTAAAAGACATATAAGGTCTGATTTCAGAATACCTAGATAAAGGTCAAACTTATCTAAGAGAATTCTTTAAAAAATCATCCTATTGTAAAAATGTCTCTGGATTTATAAGCAATTCAGGGTGCATTCTGGTGGTATCACTTTAGTCAAGTGCTCATCCAATGCAAGTCCGTGGTGGAGAAAAGTTGCCAGCCACTGAGCATAGGGGGCGGACATTTGTTGCTTTAGTCTGCTCAGTATCCATTCATCCTTGCAATGCTGTGGTTTGCATGTGTCCCCTCCAGCATTCACATGTTGAAACTTAATGGCCAATGTAATGGTATTAAATAGTGGGGCCTGTAAGAGGTGATTAGGTTATGAGGCCTTCTCCCTCATTCACAGGATAAAGTGCTCTTATGAAGGGCTCGATGGAGGCAATTTGTCCCTTTTTGCCCTTCCTCTTTCCACTATGTGAGGACACAGTGTTTCTTCCCACCCTCCTCCCTCCATAGGATGCAGCATTCAAGGTGTGATTTTGGAAGTAGAGACTGAACTCTCACCAGACAATGAACTTGCTGGCACCTTGATCTTGGACTTCCCAGCCTCCAGAATTGTGAGAAAATAAATTTATGTTCCTTATAAACTACCCAGTCTGTGGTATTCTTTTATAGCAGCACAGAAGAGTCTAAGATACTTCCTCTAATAGTAGCACACCACACTTTCCAAAAACTGTCAGTCAAAGATTTGCATGTCTCCGCCCACCCCCTCCCATGCTGGTCATAGTGACTGGTTTTGTGGCAGACAAGTGACTTTATCAGTAATAAAGTTATTCACATGAGAGGTATTTTACTGAGAAGGTTGGGAAAATGAGGATCTCTTTTTCCTGGTATAGCCAAGTGGGTAGAAGATAAGCCTGAGCTGCAGGTGGCCATTTATTTCCCACTAGAGAAAGTCAGTTATAGAATGGAGCCTATATAAAAAATCAGAACCAAGAGACTTTAAAGAATTAAGTCTGGTGACTTATTACATTTTTGAACACCTGAATTCAGTCATGTTAGGTCTGGAGAACCAATCAATTTCCATGTTCCATAAGACAACTTGAGTCCATTTTTTATTATTAATAAACAAAAGATTCCCAACTAATATAGCATCTTTCCTTATTCAAGAGGGTAGATAGTGGAGACAAATAGTCTGTGTCCTTAAGAGAAGGTCAGAGAAACAAAGATGGACATACGATATGAAGTGATTCAGAATTCAGAATTGTCTTTTTCAGAAGTTTTTGTTATATATTTTATAAAACTGAATAGTGTTGAGTTCTTGTTAATCGATTTACCCAATATCATTCCTCAATAGCTGAAACATATATCATAACATGTTGCATCTACCCGGACTGCCTGCCAAAATGTACTCCTTCCCAAATGTCCCCATCCAGCTCAAATTTCCTTTTCCTTTGGCAGCAGCTCATATTTTCTTTTAGTGTTGCTGGGATTTTTCTGAGCCTGCTTTTAGGCCTCAGTGTCCTGCTGAATTCTTCACTCTTTTCATCTGTTTTCCTTTTAAAGCTGCTTTAAGGTTCATTGCTTCTTGACCTATTCAGCCTTGCTGTTCTTCTAGGCCAGTCTAATTCCCCAACTGGGGCTTCAAGACTCTATTACTGCTGTGCTGTCAACAACCTATCTTTTTCCTTTTCACCAACTTTTGGCTACTCCCTGATCACATTCAGGGTGCAAAAATGCTAGGAGTGAACAGTTAACCAATCCCCAACCCGCAACAGCACATCTGACAGAACCTATTTGGAATCCTTTTACAGGATGCGCTAGCTAATGCAGATAAGCTCTGTGGCATCAATTCACCCTCCAGAAGAAACCCAAATAGCAACACAGGACGAAGGTCAAGGATTAACTGATGCTAATGGAAATGTTCTCAGTGACCGTCCAGATAAAATATTGTATCCCAGCTGATGAGGCCGGCACATGATGACAACACTACAAGGTATGCTTCCCTGGGAAGAAAAACCCCCCTTTTCATTTGTAATATAGCTTCATAGTTCACATCATGTCTGCTAGTTGCATTGACTGTGGTAAGAACTGCATACCACAAGTGGAGTTTTTAATGGCAATATGAACCACAAAGATGATGCTTATTCCACATCTAAGCCAATAAGCTCAATGCACTCTTTCATGGCTCTTCATCTTTTTCCATATTAGATTAGGCTGTTCCTTTCAGCAGGAGTTTTAATGCATTGTAGGCCTATTTGGCAGCAAGCTTTAAAAGCATTTAATAAAAGGAATGTGAAGGAAATGTTACCAATGAACAAGGTTTGCCTTAATGATTCTTTAACCTGTTTATTATTATCTCCTGCTTCTCAGAGGTGATAGTTCAGCAGTTCTACATACCAAGCTGAAGAAAACCCTGAGACTTTTTGGAGCCAGAGATCCTTCATCCCTGTGGGGTAATAAGCTGGCTAGCCTTCCATAATGGGCAGGCTGTGGTTTATTCTGTTTCCTATAAAGAGCCTACTGGAAGGAATTTTATGGCCATAGGTTTTGTGTGAGCATTAAGCCATTTGTGGCATGTGTGAGAAGAGAAAGCACTTGTCCCCAAAGCTACTTCAATTTCCCTTCCTACTTGCTGCCCAGGGCTTGGCAGCCTCTTCAGAGAAGGCATTCTAAAAGCTATCTCTAGACAATACTCATTCACAGAACATGCAATCTAGACACGCTTGGGGGCAAGCCTGATCTCTCCTGTTCACTAAATCACTGGTGTGAGGGAATCTAACCTGAATGAAAGAGTTTAGGAAACACACTTCCCACTCCCTGAACATGGACTGGCCTTGCTTTGAGGATATCTGGGGAGCTGATGCCTGTTACCTTCCTCATTTTCACTTGGCCCAATCCACCCCTTTGATAAACACACATTTCCACAGACAGAGATATTCTGTTGACTTCTCCTAGAAACATCTACAAGCAAAGGTGAAGGAGAACTATATGGAGCAAATGAAAATAGAACCAGTGGGATAAGCTGCCACTTTATAGAAGTAAATATGACAAACTTAGACCCACAGGAAATCGTTTTATGGCAAAGATTTTTGTCCTTTCAAAGAAAGGACAAGGCATTTTATTTTTCAAAATGAAACCTCAGGTTAGTGAACGTGTGGCCAGATGCCCGGTGGAAATAATATTGTCTGTAGGGACCTTCGTGGTGCTCTCCAGTGAAGAGAAAAATTAACCTTCAGTAAATAAAAAACTTTAAATTCCATGTTGTTAAAATTATTCTTACATTCTAGTTCTCATCGAGGACTAATATATATACAACACTTGAAGTTTTTCCATTAAATTGTTTTTGAATTATGAGTGACAAAATAAAAAGTTTGAACAAATTGAAGAAAAATAAATGAAAAGACAGAGCTTATGCCCCTTAGCTAGAAAGTATGTTATTTACATCTCTGACAATGCTTTCCCCACTCTCTCCCCACCCCCATGTAGCTATGGGCAATGAATGTCATTATTTACAAGTTTGGGTAGAGAAACTTTTTACTTTAGCCTTTGCTTTAAAAAATATGTCCCCCTACTAAGGGCAGAGTTGTGTATTAAGTGCTCAAAATGTGATTATGACACAAAATTAGGAAATTTTTCTTTAGAGAAAAGTAAGCTTTATGTATTGAAGAATGCTGACAATTTAAATTTTGGAAATGTCAAGTTTGAAATGTCTGCAAGACAAACAAGGGCAGATATTTATCAGGCAGCTGGAAATTTGGTCAGTAGACAGGTGAAATTGGAGACAGTGGAGTGGTAGCCTCTGTGTCATAGGATGGAATAAAAAAATAGGTTTCCAATGCAACATGTGTTTAAATGATCACTAAGAAACTATTATTTTAATCTCTTATTTAAAATCTCTTCTAAAGTGGTAAATAAACTTTCCCTTGAATCATTTCATGATGAATATGTTCAATTCTTCCCACAACCAGCCAAGTAAGTGAACGGCTCAGGAAGTACATTAACTCTTTAAGGCACTCCTGGACCATGAGGATGACACAGGGCTCAAGAACACAGCAGTCCCTGGGACAGAGTAGGGAAAAGTGGATAGCTAAGGTATAGACTCTTGGTAGCAAAGAATTTTCGAAAGAGTTGGTAAGTATCCGAGATTTTTCATGCAGAGTAAAATATTTTTGAGAAAACAAAAAGAAAGGCAGCAAAGTGGGAATTGGTTGCTAATCTATTTAGATTTTATTGCATTGTTTCCTTGATTATCCTGAAAATACTTTCCTCTGTGAAATTTAGTCAGAAGTAATTTCTCGAAGTTGGGAATTGTGCTCTAGTACAAAGAACTTCGAGCAGACTTTGCTACTCTTCTGCAATGTTAATCGTAAACCTTTATCAATTTTTTGGTGTCTGATTCATTCATTAGTTTATTATTTATTTAGATTCTGTGCACAATTACTGACATCACTTTTCCTAAAGCAGTATTGTTATACAAAATATCCATTAGTGGCTAAAACATTTTTCTTAAGGGAAAAAGACAAAACCTGATATCAGGCAAAAGCCTTCAGTAATCTTTGAATGAATGTGGTGTTGTTATAAACCTTTGCAGTAATTTATTATTTATTTAAACAAATGTCTTAGTTTCTCTCTTTATAAAAACAAAATAATACTAGCCAGGAGAAATATTTGTATTTTCTTTAGGGTTTTAGACAGGTGATGCACTGCTACATCAGCGTTTTTTGTTTGCTTGCTTGTTTTTTCTTTTTTTGAGACAGAGTCTTGCACTGTCGCCCAGGCTGGAGTGCAGTGGCACAATATTGGCTCACTGCAACCTATGCCTCCTAGGTTCAAGCAATTCTCCTGCCTTAGCCTCCCAAGTAGCTGGGATTACAGGCGCCCACCACCACACCCAGCTAATTTTTTGCATTTTTAGTAGATATGGGGTTTCACCATGTTGGCCAGGCTGATCTCGAATTTCTGACCTTGTGAATTCACTGCCTCAGCCTCCCAAAGTGCTGGGATTACAGGCATGAGCCACCGTGCCCGGCCCAGCATTATTAATGTTATTAGATAACATTATATGTCAAGCCCCCAACAAATTATTTCATGTCAAGCCAGTCTTTAAGACACAAGATAGGAGTTGGTTGTTCCAGTAAAAAATTGATTAATTATACTGCATGTGGTAAATTTAATTAATCAATAAGAGGTTAGTCTGTACTACTGCAAATACCAAGGCAATTGATTAAAGGCATTTTTCACTTTTTATAACTTTGACATCCAATTGTCTGATTTCCAGTAGTTCTGCATTCATATCATGGGATACAGAGTCAGACATATTTGGGATTCCAGCCCCAGCATTAATATATCTGCATCAACATGGGAAAGGCTATTTCACCTCCCTGACCATCAGTATCATCATCTGTAAAATGGGAATTTGCAATATCCACTACACAAGAGTTGTTGTGGGAATTAAAAGACGTAAAGCATGAAAGGCTTTCAACAGAATCTGGAGAGTAACAGATACTCTATACATACATATGTTTACTTTTAGCAGTGTTTATCTGATTTTGATGTACATATCTCAGAGAAGTTGAAAGAAAATTAAAGACAAAAATGATAATAATTAGAATTACATTTTCTCTGAGTGTTTAGGGGGAAAAATTCCTCTCCTTTTCCCCATTTCCTTTTGTTCGTTTGTTTCTTGCTTTTTTTGTTTTTTCTTTTTTTTTGTTTTTGAGACAGAGTCTCACTCTGTCACCCAGGCTAGAGTGCAGCAGCACAATCTCAGCTCACTGCAACCTCCACCTCCCGGATTCAAGCAGTTCTCCTGCCTCAGCCTCCCGAGTAGCTGGGACTACAGGCATGCGCCACCACACCTGGCTAATTTTTGTATTTTTAGTAGAAGCAGGGTTTCACCGTATTGGCCAGGCTGGTCTCGAACTCCTGATCTCAGGTGATCGCCCACCTCGGCCTCCCAAAGTGCTGGGATTACAGGTGTGAGCCACCGTGCCAGGCCTGTTTTTGTTTTCAATGGGCTCTTTCCTTTTCTTCCTTTTGTATTACATCAAAGCTCACCTGCTAAGGGCCTTTTATTTTTTCATCAGAGCATATACCAAGTCAAAATCCCCAATAGCGTTTGGCTCCTTAAGGGAATCAACCGTCTAAGAGAGGCAGCAAAGACTAGACATTTGGCATGTCAATTACGGTATTTTGGCAACATGATGTCTTGGCATCCTTTTTTCATTACACTGTTGGTGATGGCCTAACAGAAGGAAGGTATATAGGAAAGGCATGAAAACCTGGAGTGCAAATGAGTTTTGTCACAAGTTCTTGGAATGGAAAGAGTTGTTTTGCAAGATGCTGCATGGAAGGAAAATAGTTCTGCTGGATGTCTATTTGGGTAACAAGGAACATGGTCTGCTATGGTTTACTACTCTGGGGGACCAAAGCAAAATTCCTTACTGGAATTGACTTTGAAATATGCACTTGGTTTCAGCTGAAATTTGTAAGAGATAGAGACCGAGGTTCACACAAGTAAAGAAAAAGGGACTACAGTTTATAGTGGGTCTGATTTTGGACTCTTAAATTTTTAAAGTAACATTTGTTAAGTCATAGGATTTTTAGAAACAAAAATAGCATTTGAAGGTATAAAAATTTGACTTGAGCTATTTTAAAATAATAAGGCAGCAGGCATGTATACTAGTGCTCATTAATTTTTTAGTGAGAAAATTATTATTGTCTCATGAATTGTAGCTTTTTTGTCTAGCCCTAAATAATGCAACTTTAGTGAGAAAATCTGGGCTCTGAGACACATTACAAACAGTTACAAATATAGCAGTTATATTATTCTAGTCATTACTAGCAGACGTGTCCATTATAAATATGGATATTAAGAGGTTCATCATTCATATATGTACATGCTCTAATCTGATTCTTGACAGAACAGAGAAACTAATTCTGCAATATGTGGATGAAGATATTTTCTTTTCTTTCAGTTTTTCTTGAGACCAAAAAAAGTATATTTCTTGAAAGCCTCTTTCTTGAGGACCAAGACCCTTTTAGAATATTTTCTCATCTTTTTAGGTAAAGATGGTGACAGTAATCAAATGCCACCACTGTGTACCATCTATACCTGGTTTTTAATTGAACAAGTACTAAGTGAATATATTGCCCTTGTAGGAAACTCAAACAATACAGATTAATTCTCAGCAGGCCTTTTCAACAGAGCTCCAGTAAAAAAAAGCCTCTCATTACTTGCTTAAGCAAAGATTTCTGTTTTTGAACATTCTGTGTGTTTGAAAAGCAGATTGAACAATTAATGATTCAATATACATAGACTGTGCAGATCAGATTATATACAGACTTTTGATTAGCTCCCTGTTTTCTGCTCCACTTGTCATTCTTTTCCCTCCACTGTACCTGATGATTCAAAATTCTGAACCTATCCAAGATTATCTAGAACAACAGCTCTCTAAATGTTGTCCCCAAACCAACAACATCCCCATCAGCATTTCTAGTAAGTTCTCAGGTCCTACTCCAGCCTATTGAATCAGAAATTGTAGGGACAGAGCCCAGAAATCTATCTTTTAACAAGCACAACAGGCAATTCTGATGCACCCTAGGGTTTGAGAAAGCATAGATTTGGAGCAAATTGGCTGTCTTTTATGATATATCTGCTCTTGATGTGCTCTAAGCTCTAGTTTCTCTACCCTGTGACATCAATCATCACGCTTCCATCTGCTCTCAATATTTTAAATATGTGTTAAAATCTATGATCCCTTAACAACCTCATTTCTATTCTCTTTGTTTGTTAACCTTTTAATTTACTGTCTACCATTTCATTGGTGAATCAGGAAGGACAACTGATAGACATATGCTATTAGGCCATTATCTTTAGACATTTCTGTATACAATTCTATTAAAATGTATATGGACATGTTCTACAGAAATTTCTAGTCATATACATATTTGTACTTAGTGTTCACCTATCTTTCTTAAAATTAAAATCACTAATTGTGTGTGTGTGTGTGTGTGTGCGTGTGTGTTTAACAGAGTATCTTTAAAAGGAGCAAATAAGCAAAATTTTGTCTTACTGGTAAATTCTATTTTTTTATTACCTTTTTTTATCTTTAGAAATCACTTCTTTGGAGGGGTTGTTTACTTTTCTTTTTCTAGCTTCTTGAGTTGAAAATCTAATTTTTTTTTTTTTTTTACTGTCTAACAAATGCATTTAATGTATAAATTTGCCACTGAGTACTACTTTGGCTAGCTCTCGTAGTTTTTGGTATGCACATCAATTGTCATTTATTTCTAATGAAATTTGAAACTAAATAGAAATTTAGTTTGATTTCCTTATTATGTAAAGTTATTTGGAAAAGTTTTCTGTTTACTTGCTTTATTTTTAACTTTTTATTATTTTTTGATTTATGGAGGGTCTTCAAACTATTTTTTCTTTTTTTGTTTGAAAGTTATATGTTTTATTTACAATTTTCTACTTGTAACTTTGAAGTTTTAACATATTTAAAACATTTTTCTGTAAGTAGTTAGAAGCCTGGTGCATTTAGACTTCTCTATTCTCACATCATCTTCTACCCAACCCACCTTACCCACTCCAACACCCATTTTGAGATTTTTTTTTGTTCTATATTACTTTTACAACTAACAATTAGACAACTACACATTTTGCTGATTTCTTTGCCTGTCACTGTTTATTGTATCATATATATCATTCTTTTTAATTTTTTATTTTGCTGAAATGCATTCTTCTCTTTCAAGGAGTCCTTGCATAGCTACTACTGATGATTTGGCTGTGTTTAGAATTGGAGCTCAAAGTTATTTCCTTCTGAACTTTGATGTGCCTATATTGTGTTTTTCAGTCCATTCTAGTTGGCTCTGAATAGGATCATCGATATAAATATTCATATTTGAGGATTTATTAATTTTTATAATTATATATTTATTTCTTACGTTGCTAACTCCTCAAAAGAAACTTTGTTTTGTAAATGCTCTCATGAGAAGATTTTTTGTCCTGAGAAAAATATTAATAATACTTACATATTGCATTTGTTTTTGTTCTACTAATTGGATTTCCTCAGCTATTGAATACTTTCACTTTCTTAATATATTTTTATTCAAGATTTTATGTTGGTCATCTATGAATGCTATTTCTATTTACAGCAGCCTAATAAATTATCACTTTAAATTAGGAGGAATAGGAGGCACAGACAAGCTACCAGATGCTCTGTGATGGTAGATGATTTTTTGTGAAAGCATACCCAGTTCCTCCTGCATGCCACAAGACTTGGGGGATACGGCCTTCCTCTCAAGCTTGTGCACTGCCCCTCTAATGTCCTGTCTGGAGGGAGATTATTTCTCTCCATATTGTCTTACTTACCACACTCTGAGCCAATTGTGGCATGCTATTCCGACTTTAATCGTGGGAAAAACTGAAGGCAATTCATTCTAACATACCACTGCAAAATAGTGAAGGAGACAAGAACCAATCTTAAGTCTCCAGACTCTTATATATCTATATATCTATATAACATCTATAGCTGTTTCCAGATCATGCCAAGCAGACCTCTTACCTTGATCTGATTTTATTAACTGCCTATTATAACAAACTAGAGAAAGGATTTTTAAAAAGTCAAAGTATATTATTAAGGAGAAAAAAATAAATGAACATTTTAAATAATTTTTTAAAGACTACACACTGGGTATAGTGTATACTGCTCAGGTAATAGTGCATCAAAATCTCAGAAATCACTACTACAGAACTTTTCCATGCAATCAAACACCACCTGTTCCCCCAAAACTAGTGAAATAAAAATAAAAAACAGGGAAGAATTTAATGTTAACAATAAATACAGGAACAAATGGATATTTTTCTTATAAACAGTAAGATTGGGCAAAAAGAATCACAGTAGAAGACAACATTTTTCAGGGCAAATGCTAATTATAAAATCCAGCTTCATCAGTTGCCACCAAGGTCAGCCTGGGTGTTCTCTCTGCTGCTGCTAGTGCCACTGCTGTCACCATCACTATTTACTTGGAGCAAATTGGGCCTCTGATCTGACCAAGGACAGGGCTAAGCTGTGAAAATTCAATCAAGTCCTCATGAAGCAGAAGCACTGGTGTGGAAGGTGACCCTACACAAGCAATTGCTCAATAATGCCAGTGTCTAATAGAGAATTCTGCATGCCTGCACACACATGCTAGAAAGAGAATGTAGTTTGATAAACAATTTATACCATCAGAAATTTTAAGAATAACATATCTTAATGGAATTTCAGGCCCAGGCTAAGTAACAAACTAATTCTACAATGCTGAGCTGTTTTAGGGCGATGGTAACATGGGATGATTTTATTTTAAATGTTCTTGATGTTTTTCAGACAGCACATCATACTGTTCTATCAGCTGGCTTTGGCTTTATAACAAACTATCCTAAAGGTTATTGGCATAAACCAAAATAAGTTATTCAGTTCACTAGTCTGTGATGGGCAATTTGGGCCAGCTTTGAGTGATCTGACCTGGACTGTCTCCTGTGTCTGCAGTCAGATGTCAGGTCAGCAGAGGCAAAATGATGCTGAGATGGGGCACCTCAGTCCTCACCGTGGCCCCCCAACCCCATGAAGGAATGAATTTACATTGCTGCTATCATAATTTTGAAATTTTAGGTTTCCTTCTTTTTTCTTTTCTTTTTTTCTCCTTTTTTTGAGACAAGAATGTCATTCTCTCACTCAGGTTGGAGTGTAGTGGCACGAACTCAACTCATTGCAGCCTCAACTTCCTGGGCTCAAGCAATCCTCTTGCCTCAGCCTCCCAAAGTGCTAGAATTGCAGGTGTGAGCCACTGTGCCAGGCCTGGATCCCTTATTTTTTGAAGATTAACAACAAATCTTCTCTTTGCCTTATAAGTAAACCTATAATTACTCAGATTAAAATATTCTCTAGAGAAAGTGATGTCATGGTTTATTCAAGAAGTCTCAAGTCATTGAGTTGTTAAGTGTGGACTTTTTTTTTTCCAATAATTCCTATCAGCTGTGCTGCCAACTCCCTTCGCTAACAGTCTCTAAATCCAATCTCATTGTTTTTCTGTCATCTTCAGTTATTCACACTTGGTCCAGACCAACCTCCCATTAGAGTGAAGGCTTTTCCCTTCTCCTCAGACCCATGAAGGCCACTAGACCTTGACTCCAGAGCCTGGAGTTGGGGGTGGAAGTCTTCTCTCCTACCTCCCTGCTCCTTCTTCCTTGCAGTCTTCCTCTGGCATCAGTGCTGGGAGGAAGAAAGGAGAAGATCTACCTCCTGACGTGCCTACACATGGCAAATGTCCTTTTCTTGGTTGGCCTGAACTGCTCTTGCCTAACATGAGTGCCCACATGTGAGAAAAGCATATTACTGGTGAGAGGTGCCACTTGAGCAGAATCAGAGATAAGCATGTTTTCCAACCTCAGTAGTGCAACAAAGATCCTCACTGATTCTCTGTGCTCAGCACCATTAATCAAGCTGTGGCCTATACAGTAGAAGTAGAGAGGAAAAGGTCCCAAGACCCTGCTGGCATTGGACTCAGCTCCAAGGTATTTCGTTTAGAAATCTGAATACATCTTCAAAAGTCGATATCACCTAGCTACCATATCACATCCTAGCCTGTAGTGGACCCCAGCAAGCTTGCAGCCACCTCTCTCTATCTCAATTATATTTTGCACCCTCTCCCAGCGCATTTTTGGGAACCATGAAACACTTAACAGGACTGACTCATGCTGCCTTCATTTGGCCTCAGTGCTCCCATCATCTTCCTTTAGTGTTCTTACCCCTAAAAACCAGAACAAATTTGCAAACTCTATTGCTCAGAAGACAGCAAGGAGAAAAACAAGTCTCCGTTTCTTATTGATACCCACAGTCTTTGGTTTCCTACTCCCTTAAGCTTGAGAAAAGAAATCAGTAAATGCCTAGGACAAGGCCCCTAAAAATAACCTCCTAGCCCCTTTCCAGTCTTCTTTATACAAACAAAGGATGGGTGTATAGAGGAAGGAAAGAGCTTGAAAAAAGTGCTCATCTCTGATCCTACTCAAGTGGCACCTCTCACCAAGCCCTTGGAGCTGGAGACCAGCACGTTCATCTGAGATTCTCTCTGAATTAAGAGTGGACTTTACTCTCAACTTTGAGTTCTAGAAGACAATAGGCCTTTACTCTCAACTTTGAGTTCTAGAAGCCAATACTAAGAAGTCAAAAAACGTTGCACAAAATATTTTACACAATTCTGCTATACAGAAAAGCCTTTAGTACAGGTAAATATTAAAAAAGAGTCAGTTGTAACTTCACTATTGCTGTGAATGAAAATCATTTACTTCACCTTATGTGGCCTATTTTCCTTTATCCTTTTTGTAGATCACTCTTTTTTTTTTGGTAAATCAAAACAATTTATTGTATGAGTTTAAGAGTATCTTTACAGTCATCGATTAGTTTAAATATCACAGTTCATTCTCTTTCCTTCGGCACCAAGAAAATTGATGCAATGGCCTGTCGTAAGTTGGCTTCCTCTATTGGTCTTTTATCTGACAAGACACCTTTGGCAAAGTCTCATCAATATGCTACTTTTCATCTGCCTGACACTGAAATCAATAGACTGCAGAAGAAGCCTCTCGATTAGCATTGTCAGAAATGATCACCATGCTGGATGGAGTATGCTACCTGATTTCTGTGAGCACTCATTCATTCCTGAAAGCTTTCTCTCAGCTGTTACAACAGTGACCCTGCTTAGAGGTCAGAGATAAAGATGCTCTACAGTCAGAGGTTGCACGGTAAATGTGGAGAGGGAAGACTTTCTCAGAGCGTGAGATGATATAATGGTCTGTATATCTGGCCCCTGGGAGAAATCACATTTTCCATCTCTGGGGCATGTGACCTGCAGGATCTGCATTTGTAGGGCTGGAAGCCCTAATTTGTCATAAGTGACAGTTGGGATTAGTGGTTATATTCAACATTATGGAAAGAACTTACCCAAGCAAAAGTAAATGAGTTGGCATAATTAGTTTTATGAAGAAAATTTAAAGTATTCATCAAAAACTTTATAATAAAACATAAACATGATTATATAAATCTTTTTATATATTCTTGATTAACCAATACTAATAATTGAGTAGAAGAAAAAGCTTGTCAAATACATTTTAACATATTTAGATAATTTTCTCCCATCAGTGATAACAAGAATTATCATATCAAGAACTGAATTCCACTAGCAATCATAAAGCTAATGGAATTAGTTTTCCCTGACTTGGAAGATTCTAGGCTTGTGCTCATTCTGAGAGACAGAATAATGTCTTGGGAGGCTACAGCCATCACTCAGAACTCTAACCCAAAGTAGAAGAAAGATTGAAGACCACTGGTTTCAGACAATGATACCCAAATTATTCTGCCTAGTGAATATCTAAATGACCAAGGCACTTGATTGTTCTCTGCTTGAAGGAATACAAAAGCCATTATACCCTAGAAGGCAAGAAGTTCTTTATAAAAAAAAAAAAAAAAAAAAAGAAAGAAAGAAAAAATTTTGGCCTGCTTAAAATGCACTTCATTTTGTTCCTCATGTTGACCAGTAATTATATACTTTTCCCCCTGCAAAAGAAAAAACCCCTACTCATTCTAAAATAGCAGTATTGACCCTTTAGAGCTATTTCAAAAGAATATTTTCAAAAAGACATTTCAAAATCCTAGAAGCAAAGAAAATATAGTTGAAATCCAGGAAAGCTGAGAAGGTACACAGTAAGTAATTAATTTGGAGACAACTGTCAAGAATTCCTCTGAGGAGGTGGGTACTATGTATTTCAATGACACCTTATTAATGAGGTGGCCAAGAAAAACCCCAAACCAAAATTGATTGAAAAGAGGATGTGTGAGTATCCAATGCAAACCCTGCAGGTACACTGATCACAGTGCCAGGAGCTAAGGTATAGTCTTTCAGGTAAATATCCTATAAGACCCCCAAAACATAGTCAAAACCTGGGGGGACCCCGGCTCACACGACAGATGAATAATGTACCCAGACACCAATATTCAGTGAAAGAGCAGCTAGGGGTCCAAGCCACTCACAGACACAAAGGAAGGTGCTGTAAAGAGTCAGCAGCCATGGCCCGACTAGCTGTCCCTGCAGGCATTTATTTAGCACAGTTTTAATGACAAAGGCTTTGAGTCAACACATCTGTGGGTAATTAATCTGGTCGCCCCCACCCCGGGAGAGCCATCCTGCCTGTGAGTGATCAAAGGTTAGTTTTAGGACCACATAAGTAAACAAGCTCTTTGGATAAACTCCTCTACATGCCTATGTATCTATGTCCTAAGCTATTAAGTGGATTCAGCTGCCTTCAGCCAAACACTTTATGCAAACCTCCAGGCCTTCCAAGAGGGTTTGTGTTTATTTCCCATAACTTCATTTTAAAATTTTTCCCACCAGCCTGACTGAACTCCCACAAAAGCATGGCTGTAAATCCTAGAGAAAGAAGAAAGAGAACTTACATAAAGGAGGCTTTCTGGAGAACTGGCTGTAAGAGGGTTCATGTGGAAAATACGGAATGCGCTTAGGAGGCCACTGAAGCAGTCCAGGTAAGAGACAACTGACTTATAGTGGTTGAGGAGTGAGAAGTAGTCAGATTCAGGATATACTGATAGCCTCACACATCGATATCCCCAGACAGGGAAAAAGAGAATATCCCTCCAGTGTCCCTTTTAAACAGCAATCATATCACCCACCTGTTCAGAACTCTCCAAACACTTCCCACATTATGAGAAAATTCAAGGTTCTAATCATGGCTAGACGGTCCTTCTGATCCAATGTACCACCTCTGAGATCTCATTTCTTGCCAATTTCCTTGCTCACTCCTTTCCAGCCATGTTTACTTCCTTGCTGTTTCCCAAATACATTAAACATGTCCCTACCCTCGGGGCTTTGAACTTGTCTGGAAGCCCTTCTCCAGAAGTTCCCACGGTGTACTCCCCTCCTTCATTTAGGTCTTACCTTGTAGGCCAAAGAAGACTTCTCTGATAACTATTTATAAAGTAACAGCTCCAGCCAGGCTCAATGGCTCACACCTCGAATCCCAGCACATTGGGAGGCCAAGGCGGGAGGATCACTTGAACCCAGAAGCTCAAGACCAGTCTGGGCAACATGGAGAAACTTTGTCTCTACAAAAAAAGACAAAAGTTAGCCAGGCATGGTGGCACGCTCCTGTGGTCCCAGCCAATTGGGAGGCTAGGGTGGGAGGATCACTTGGGCCCAGGAGTTCAAGGCTGCAGTGAGCTGTGATCACACCACTGCACTCCAGCCTGGGTGATGGAGTGAGACTCTGCCTCCAAAAAAAGAAAAAGAAAAAAAAAAAAAAGGAACACCTCCTTCAACACTATTTTACCTTGCACAGCAATATTGTTCTTCACAGCACTTTTCACTACTTGAAATATAGGTATCATCCCCTCCCCTTTTTTGGGCCTCTGTTTTCTTTAGAGTGTAACTTGATGAAGGCAGATAATTTGTTTCTTATCCAATAACAGAGCAGGAGATCTATTTGGAAACTTATAGCCAGCTTATTCCACTGGGTCCACTCAGTCCCACTGTATTTTCAGTATCTACAACCTTAGCACATAATATTCACTCAATGAACAATTGTGAAATAAATTAATAAAAGTAATACCTACAGCGGCTACAGCCATTCCGTGACCATAAAGAAATTTCTTGACATGTGGTGGAAGGTGGAGCACAAAGACCAAAAGAACCTGGATCCACAGGGAAGCCCCTAAGCTGTGGAATCCATCATTTCAGTAAGAGCCCTAGCTTTTAGTTGTTATATGAGACAATAAGTTGAGCCACTTTAATTAGGAATTGCTGCTTACTCCACAACTAGGACTGCCCTAACTGCTGCATAATTTTAATCTTCTAGAAAAAAATGACGTTTCAATTTCTAGAATATGTCATCCAAGAACATTTTCCTTTCCCATTTCTCATACAATCAGCATAAATTCAACCAAATGATTTGTAGGACTTTTAGGATTAATTTGATAATGTTTATCACATTCTTATCCACCATGAGCCTCTATTATATAGGCATTTGAATTTCCCCCATTCAAAGAATGATGTAAAAACAATTTTCTTGTGCAGCTGGGCAAAACTGAATTATAAAACTTAAAATGACAAAAAAAAAAAAGAGAAAACAAAGCCCCTCAAATCCAAAATGTGGCCTCCCAGAATATTTGTCTTTCAACATCTTTCTGATAAAAGTGTTTGAAACCTCTTAGAAAAACACTCAAGCAGAAAGTGCTTTTGGAAGTTGACTCTATAAGGGAAAGGAATGTGTTATAGTTAACTGCTAAAGCCTAAATCACAGACACATTGTGCCCTTCAGAAATGTGTCCCATATTCTCAAACATCTTGGGCTATTTTCCAAGAATTGAATCTTTCAATTCCAAACATTTCCCTATGAATCCACTCTTAACTAAGTGTAACTACACTATTACCACTAGAAATTAATTCTTCATTTATTTATTGAGTACTTATTGCATCAGACTTTAAGGCACTGAAGGAGATATCTATAAATAAGAAGATATGGATCCTAGTCTCAAGGTGTTTTGCTCAGAGAGGAAGACCTCTCAAAAGCCTTCAAAATATAGTATGCAATATAATTCATATGAAGATTTTTCCCAATTCATTGGCCTGTTGCAAACTTCCTCTCCCATGGTCTGAGGCATGTACAGTGAGCTACAGCCTAGAGTTGGTCAACAGAGAGCTCCAGTCACACAGGAATCTATGTGACTGTTTCTATAAGAGGTGCCCCTTAGAGTTGGGCAGTGTCAAGCCAGCTGCCCCAGAATGAGCATTGGTCCATCCCAACTGTACCTGACCTTGCCATTTGAGACAGATTTGGAGACTTAGGACTGACTCATTCTACTGAGTCTCATACACCTGTCATTCTTGATCAGTGGCCAAAGTAGAACCCTCTCTAGCCATCTTTCCTCTCTGTCTTTTCCAGTCGGGTGTTTTGCTTCTCTTACCCCATATTATGGGTTAAAATGTGTTCTTCTAGAAAAGATATGTTGAAGTGCTAACCCTCAGAATGTGGCCTCATTTGGAAATAGGATTGTTACTAATGCAATTGGTTAAGATGAGGTCATACTGGAGTAGGGTGGGCCCCTAATTCAATATGACTAGCGTGCTCCTGAAAAGAACTCCAGGTAGAGAGAGAGACACAAGGAGAAGTCCATGTGAAGGTGAAGTCAGAGATCAGAAGGGTGCATCTACAAGCCAAGTAACACCAAAGATGGCCAGCAAAACACCGGAAGCTAGGACAGAGACCTACAACAGGTTCTCCTTCACAGTTCTCAGAAGGAACCAATCCTGCAGACATTTTCTTCTCAGATTTCTAGCTTTCAGAACTGTGAGACAGGCCGGGCGCGGTGGCTCACGCTTGTAATCCCAGCACTTTGGGAGGCCGAGGCGGGCGGATCACGAGGTCAGGAGATCGAGACCACGGTGAAACCCCGTCTCTACTAAAAATACAAAAAAATTAGCCGGGCGTGGTGGCGGGCGCCTGTAGTCCCAGCTGCTCGGAGAGGCTGAGGCAGGAGAATGGCGTGAACCCGGGAGGCGGAGCTTGCAGTGAGTCGAGATCGCACCACTGCACTCCAGCCTGGGCGACAGAGCGAGACTCTGTCTCAAAAAAAAAAAAAAGAACTGTGAGACAATAAATTTCTGTTGTTTAAGCCTCCCAGTTGGTGGTATTTTTATTTTGTTATGGAAACCACAGCAAACTAATACATCCCATCTGTTGCTCCCATTCTGATTGTTGAAAAATCTCCTAACTGTGACCTCTGGAACTTCCATTCCATGCTAAAGAAACTTCCCAACATCTTTATTTTCTTCACCAAACAGCCTCTCTCTGCTTCTAGCACTGTCTTGAAGACATTGCTTTACATGTGGCTCTCTCAAGGGCAATTCATCACCATTGAGACAGCCAGGTGGGAGGGGCTCCCCAGCAAAACTCCAGCCAGCCTGTGCACTAGGGTGGAGTCTTGGGAAGTTTGAGCCTTTTGCAGCAGGGGGAAAAGCCTGGCCCCTCCTCTTCCTGTGTGGAAACCGGGATTCAAACTGTGAGGTGGGAAGCACAGGAGCAGGGGACTCTGGCTTTGCAGAGGGTCCCTGTTCCCTGCTTTTTCGTTTTCACCCAATAAAACCCGACTTCACTCACCCTTCAAACTGTCCGCAAGCCTACATTTTCGTGGCATGGGATGGACAAGGACTCCATCTTTAGCTGAACTAAGGGAAAGTCCTGCAACAGTACTAAGTTGGCATTCTCTAGCTCCCTATTGCTATTCCCAGGGAATTACTCCCCATTATGTTGCAAAACTCCCTCTCGCTCTGCTGGTTAAGCCATTGGATAGCTTCTACCCTCCCTCATTACTGCTGTCTTCCAGCATATTCATGGTGAATGTATGAGATGTCTTCCATCACATTTATGGACACACTTGACACCTGCTTCACACTCTTCATTTTCACCTCAAGTCCTGCCCTCATCTCTGGCATCTTTTATGGTCACATGAATAAGCTGCCCAACTCTCCAGCCCAATGACTCATTGTTCTCTTCACACTCAGTGCCAACAACTGCTTTCTACTTCATTCACTGGTATTTAGGTATCTTACTCACCTATCTCACCTGATCTGCTCTAAATCAGAATACTTACATTCCACTCCCTAGACACAATCTCCAATCCTACTTTTTTCCCATGGTCTTTTTTCCTGCCAAACTTGTCTCTTTTTGTTTTTTGTTTTTTATCTTTGGCTTCGTACACATCTCTAAGCTCTCAGTGCCTCCACATTTTCTCAAGTAATGAAACCTTTCTTGGTTTTACTTTCCTATCTAGACCAGGCCTCTTCATTGATCACCAAGCAAGGTCTCTTCCATAACGGCAGTCTACAACACCGTCGATGATTCTGGGGACATATCATCAAAGATGTGACTTTGTGTGATGCGCTGAGAAAGAGCTGGCAGAATGTTAATGACTAAGTAATGGGGCCTCTCAAATCCTTTTCAAAATAATTCAAAATGTAACAGTTATTTATCTGTGTAATAATAAGAAATACAGGTTTTGTCTCAGCCTCCATTTCCTGGTAGACAGTTCCTAAAACCAAGTGATAGGTGTCTTTTCATGTGCTAATGGGATGGCTGGTGGCGGGGCTGCTGAATAGCCTTAGGATGGGGGCTGGGTGCCAGGAGAACCGACCAAGTGATTACACAGTTGGAACTTTCAGCCCCATGCTACCTCCCACCCCACCCCTCAGTTTCTAGGGAGCAGAGAAGGGCTGAAGGTTGAGGTGATCACCAATGGCCAATGATTTAATCAATCATGCCTATGTAAGGAAGCCTGTATAAAAACCAAAAGGGCAGGGTTCAGAGAGCTTCCAGGTGGTTAACAGCAACACATCCACATGCTGGGAGCGTGGTGCATCCCAAGCTCCACAGGGACAGATGTTCCAGTGCTCAAGACCTTCCCAGACCTTGCCCTGCGTATCTCTTTATCTGGCTGTTCATTTGTATCCTTTAATGTAGGCTTTGTAATAAAACGGTAACCTAGTAAGTAAGCCATTTTCCTGGATTCCATGATCCATTCTAGCACATTATCAAACTTGAGAAAGGTCATGGGAACCACCAATTTGTAGCCAAGTTGGACAGAAGTTGTGGGTAACCTAGGTACTCACTCACTGCTTGTGATTGGCGTCTGGAGCGGAGGCACCCCATGGGACCATGCCCTTGATTTATTGAGATAAATTGTAGGACACCAGTTGGTATCCACAGATAATTGGAGAATTTCTTGGTGTGGCAGAAGCACCCACACATTTGGTAACAGACATGTTCTTTGTTGAGTGCGAGAACAGAGAAAAGCAGTTTGTTACTTCTATATGGATTATTTTACCTAAAATTTTGGTTACATTACTTTGCTTGTAGTTCTTCAATCTTTCCCCATCAGTTATATAACTGAGTTCTAGCTCCTTAGACTGGCTTCCCAGGCCATTAATAATATGATCTTGCCAATCCCCTTCCAAATTGCTTCCCAGCACTTCCTACTGTTCACATTGTGCAATCTGAAGTCTTTCTGATTTGGAAATGCTTCTGCCCACAGTCTTATCCTCTCTTGCTTAGGTAATCCCATAAGGAGTTCTCTCTCCTCTTAATCTTCTGGTGAACTCCTGAGCATTCTTCAAAACTCACTGAAGACCTTACATCACTTTCATATCATTCACAGATTCCTTGGATAGAATTTATAAGTCCTGTCTTTCAGACACTTCATCTTATCCACACTTCTACAATTGTACTATTTTTATTTTTCCACATGTATCTTCACTATAGTGCAGGTTTTCTCAGCCTCAGCACTATTGACATTTGAGGCTGGTTAATTCTTTGTAGTGGCAGAGGCGGGCTGTGCCGGGTATCGTAGGATGCTTCGCAGCATCCCCGACCTGTGCCCGCTAGATTCTAGTAGCATCCCTCCAAATTGTGACAATCAAAAATGTCTCCAGACATTGCCAAACGTTCCCTGGAGGACAAATGCGCCTCTAGTTATAGTGCAAGCCACTCCAGGGTTGCACCTTACCTTTTTCATCTTGTTAAACTCAGAAACTAGCAGAGTGCCTGCCTCGTAACATACACTCAGCCAACGTTTAATGAATTGATCTGAAGCTCAGGAAGTGTGACACTGTTCCAGTAAAACGCCACAGAGAACCCAAGCAGTGTCAACAGCATTCTTCCAGGTACTTCTAATGAAGACATTTTCTAGTTAAAACATAGTGTTTCACTCCTAAGACGGACAACAGCATTCTGGGTTTTCTTTCTGAAAGCAAAGGGCATATCTGCAAAGTTTCCTGAGCACCATGGCCCGAGGCTATTTTTGACTGTGTAGCTCTTGCAGACTTGGGGCCTCCCTCCCCTCCAGTTGGCTTTCTCATGCTCTTGCGGCTTTTCTGCCTGCCCCCATTTCCCCAGTACTATCATTCAGCAGTTCGCTTCCACACACAGCACTAGGCAGAGACCCTCAGTGGGCACTCGCCGCTGCTCAGAACCAGGCCCTCAACAAACGTGAATGGCTCCTGTGGCAAAGGGCCAAGTTCATTGTCTGCCTGCTTCCTGTGCCAAGGCATTTGGCTCCTGTCTACTGCTTTTATCTGCATTTGTCTTTTCAACCAAATGAATTTAAATTATGTCCTTTTTACTACTGAGGCTGCCTGAATTCTCTATCTTAATGACTTCCTAGTAAAGCCCATTTTCTTCTCAAAGAGAGGTTATAAATACTGCGAGATGGGAAATGGACCACTTCTAGAAAAGCCATGTGGGCCCAGCTTGGTGTACGTGGGAAGGGTTCAGACCTCCCAGCACCATGGGATAGGACTCAAGGAGGATATTTCATATTTAAGACAAAGGGTAACTTAACAGCTTTTCTCTCACCTGCCAAATGCCAGGCCTTTTGGCCACTCTTCTGTTTGCATGGAAAATTATAAAAAGGCAAAGAGATTCTGGAAAACTTGACATAGTAAAGCCAGGTGGAAATTTTTCTCCTTAAAACAATTGTAGAAATTAGAAAAGAAGCACCTCACCAGTAGCTGACAGGCCACTGTGACAGAGCAGTGTTCTCCTCTCCAAATGTGTTTGCTTTTTGCTCTCTCTCCCTCGGGCTTTGGGAAGCATTGATTTGGGGCTCTTATGTTTAAAACATTATGGCAGACATTGTAAGTTGACTAGCCCAATTTCCATTCTCAATTCCCTTCTTCTGCCTCTTAGAAGCTGGTAAAACTGAACACTCACTTTCCCAGCTTCCTTTGAAGCATGTGGCATGTCACCTATTTCTGTCCAATAGTACCTAAGATTATTTTTTTCTGGGGGATTCTGGGAAAGTATTTGCTTTCCTGATATGAAAGACAGATGTTTCTTGTGCTGGCCTCTGTGCCCTTCTTCCTGCTTTGAGTGTGGACATTGCCTGGAGCTGGTGCCTAGAGCTGCAGCCTCTTCTAGGGACTGTGAAGCATCTCTTCTGACCACAGGCAGCTGCACCATTCTGCTACATGAGAAAAAGAACCCCCTTTCTCTAAACCTGGTAAATAACTGTTCTGTTGTTTGCTGCCAAAAGGCTTTATAATGAAAATAGCTGTATTTACCCTGTAGTCAAGTCACTATGAAAGTAAGTGCAGCTGTTTTACCCATTCCCTCTTCCCTGTGCATGCTCATCAGAAATTCACCAGGATACAATGTGATTCTTTCAAAATCCACCTAGATAAAGCATTAATCTAAGCTAACAATGATGCTATATATTTAAATGAAACAAAGACAGAACTTTTGTTTTATTCATCATTATAGTCTCCAATGTCTACCAAGTACCTTCTATTAGGTACTTCAAAGCAGTATTTGAACTTTTAAAAAATCAACTTTATGAATCCTCTAGGATTAATGAAGTATCTTTATGAATAAATACAGTCTGTTCTTCTAAAATAAAGTCATTCATTTTTGTCTGATTAACATGTTTAAATTGTTACAATTTTTTTAATTTTAGAGATACCAAAAGTGAGTCATTTTATTAAACGTTACCCTATCTACAATTAGGATTTTCAAATAATATTTCCAGGATTTATATTCCTTTTTGGTTTCATTTCCAGCCTCCTCATCCCTCCACTTAGTGGGATCAAGGGAGGATAGAGGTACAGTACTGGGTGGTAAACAGAAAAAAAACTCCTTTAAGGACTATTGCAGCGCAGGTGGCAGAAATCAACTCGCTCATGACAGTAACTCTCTGACAGCACAAAGAGGCTGAGAGAGCTACTCAACTGCCAGAGAAAATCATTTAAGGGCCAGGGGCCCTGATTTCAGACCTGGACAGATAAAGCTTTATAGCCTAATAAAATAGGCTATCTAAGAGAAAGAGCCAGATCATTGTGGTTAATATCAGCCACACAGCAAAGTATGAACAGCATAGCAACACAGTATTTGATAACAACTAGAGCCAATGTGAGCAGGAAAAACTTTTCTCAAAACAATGACCATCAGCCTGGTCAACTTTACGAGACATATTCAATTCACTTCAGTTTTCACAGACTACAGCGTTTCTTTATTTATAAACAATGTTTTTCATGGAGTCAATGTCCTATTGCTTTAATACACCTCTGATACAGTGGTCTATTCCAATTTGAATTGTTGGATGGCTTAATTAGAGAACAAGGAAACAACAAGAAAAAAGCCAACAGTCATACACCTAAATTTCCTCTATGTGTCCGAGGTATGTCATGCATTCCTCATTTAGAGCCCAGCACAATCCCATGACGTGGGCATCACTGGCTCCATTTTACAGATGTGTTGAACCTGTAAGTTCACATGCTTTCACCACGCCATGAACTGTGTGCTTGAAGTGTCATTGTGTCTGGGTAGAGCAAGCGGAGACCTGGTCATAAATGGGTGTGTAAGGAGTGAGTGTTCGTTTGCTGAGCAGAGTGACGTTGTATTCAAATGGCTGAGAACTTTGCAACCCTGTACTCACCATTTGAAAAAAATGCAAATAAAATAATTCTTATTAAATGTCTACTTCTCATGGCAAAACTAGTAAGTGGCCAATGCTGAAAAAAATTTTAACCCAAGTCAACAAACAAATGTAGTTGGGACAAAAGCCATCAGCCTCAAGATTCTGAGCAAATTGAAAGATGCAAATGAAGAGGCTTTGGTGAATATTTACTTTTGTTTGTAGTGAGTTCTAAAGGATGGTACTGATCAAATATAAGGGTGACCACTTAGAACAGAAGAGATCCAGAAGAGGCCTTTAAGCCCTACCTCCAAACAAGAAAAGCTTGGGGAACCTAAAATAAACCCACCACTTGAGAAAAATCTGTAGGAAAGGTAATTATTTGTGTAAGGGGGTAGAGTGAGGAAATTATAATTTTTTCATTTACTGAGATCCCTGAAGTGAGAAATAAGCAATATCCAGAAGCCTTCAATAGTACTGAGAGCAAATGAATCGTGATAGAATCAGGAGATGGCTGCCAAGGCTTAGAGAAGCTAGGATTGGCTGTGTTCTGTTAAGTCACCAAGTGAATGGCTAAGGAAATCAAGGACTCACAATTTCAAAGTATAAAGTAATCTTGAAAATTACTTAATTCAATCTCTAATCTCATAAGCTTGAAAACTACAGTCCAGAAATGGTTTTAGAACACCAGGTCTTTGACACCCAGGCCAGCATTCTTCTACTACTTCATGATATTCTATCACACATCCATTATAATCAGTTATCAAATATACATAATAAGCAATATACTTACTCTTCAAAAGTGGTTGTAGAAGAGAACAAAAATTACCTCAAGCTTTCCCCATGGCCAGATTGGAGCTGCCTTCGACATGCAAAATGTGTATTACAAATACCAAAATGAGGTTATTTTTCTAGAGCAAATTTTAGCAGCATCAAGAAGTATACTAAAAATATGCCACTAGGCAGAATCTTCTTCTTTAAATAAAATATTGGTCTCTCTACAATAAAAATATAATGTACAGTTTATTTATTCTTGCTTTAGACAAAAATAAAATAAACCCTGAGAATTTTGGAGATCATTTGTAAACTGAACACAGCACAGTTATTCTCCTAATCCTCCATTTCTCACTGGAAGTAGAGGACCCCCTTGAAAAAACTTGAGTGAGGTGAGTTAAGGACAGATAAAAGGAAGTATTACTTTACACAGAAAATAATAAATGTATGGAGCTCATTATCACAAAAGAGGTACAAGCAAGGAATATAAATGGATTCATAAAGGTTTTGACCAAATTTATGAATGTCAGAGCCATAAATGGCTACTGAGAGTACACCTAACCTTTAAGGTTAATGTCAGGGGGAAAACTATGTCCTTCCCTGGCAAATCCCTTGAGGCCTCTGTTGTCAACACAATATTAGGTTGGATGGAACATGGGCTTTTCCAGCAGAGCAGTTCCAAAGTTCCTTTTGGCTAATAGGAAACAGGACCAGATGAACATCAATCTCTTCAATAAGCATAAATGAAATGGACCCATTTTAAATGGGAAGCTTAATAAAATGATGCTGTTGAAATTTGTTATATAATCAAGGTTGTGTGTGTATGTGTGTATATATATATATATATATATATATATCTCCAAAGTGTGTGACTGTGTGTGTGTGTGTGTGTGTGTGTATATATATATATATATATATATATATATATATATATATACTTTGTTATTTATAGAAACAAGAAAAAAGATTTAAGTTTTTGGAATTGGAAGAAAGCCAACATTTGCAATGTTTGAATCCAGGCCCTGGTGCAAGTTACTTCCCATTCAGTGCTTCAGCATTCTCACATGTAAATAGGGAGAATAATCCCCATGGTAAGGGCATTTTGTGAGAGTCATGCTAGAAAGCACTTTGTAAACTGAAAAACAAAATATATATGTAGTTGCTGTAGCATATAGCCAGCTTTAAGCAAGTCTCAATCATTTTAGCAGAAGGTTTGTGAGACACATGAGATTGGAAGGCTCCTCACTTTATTTTTCCTGGGAGAATTAATACAAATATTCAAAAAGTACTCAAGACCCAAGTCAAATGCCCTCTCACAATGGCACGGTTTCTTTCTCCTCTAAATTTCCAGGACATTTTAGTCACGTCTCAGTTAGACTATTTGTATTATGACTTGTCTGCTAATTTACCTCCTTCATTTAACTATGAGATCCTCTAAATCAGAGGCCTTGTCTTATTCATCTCTGCATCCCTAATACTTATCATAGTTCCTCATATATAGTTGGCAATTAATAGAAGTGAATGAATCACTTAATGTGTTACTAATCCTGTTGTCTCCACCTCACAGTCATTCCTTCACAGTCATGGAATAAAGAAATGATCCAACTATAAAATGCAATAAACCGATCATGGCTAAGGTACAAAGTCCAAGACCAAGCCTATGCTTGGTCTCATTTCTGGGCTCCAGTCTCTAACTCCCTTATTGTGGAAAGAATAGTGTCTTGGTTCTATTTGCATGAAAAATAAAAAGCAAAACCTGAATTACAGAGTAGTGAAATCTTCACCAAGTACACATGCTTAAAATCCTAAAAATCTCTTTACTGTCCTAAAACTACAGTTTTTAACTCTTTAAAATAAGATGAACACTATATAATTCTGACCACAGCCTCACATTTTAGGCAAGTACACCATTGCAGAGCATCTGATGGCCACTATCATGATCCACAAATAGAAAACAGCCTTGTTATCTACAGAATTCAATGCAGGGGTCAAAATGAATGTTAAAATACAACCTGCATATTTAGTACATGACATGAACAACCAATTATAGGTATTTAGATCTAGTGCCTGGATTGCAGATGCTCAACTTTATCCTTAATGGCCGATTTCCAAGCATACTTCTGGTTCCGTGAGCTTGACTCAATGGACTAAATGCTTTTCTTCTTTTCCCGTAAGTTAGGGTGGTTCTGCTTTATCAGATTTTTTTAATGCCTAGAAAATGTTCTCCTCTTGTTTATGAAGTTAGAAGGGTAAACAGGAAAAAGACTGCTGGCATTAAATAAATATGCATGTATACAGATGCACATGTGTGTATGCTCACATGTAACCCTGTTTTCACTTAACAGCAGTTGAAAGAATGAGAGTGAAATGGGTCAATAAGCCACTGGACACCAGCATTTTCTTTAGCATCCCCAAGGGCCAGTCCCACCCTACCGCTGCCTTTGTGAGGGCACTCTCTGGCCAGTTTTGCTCAGCACATTCATTTAGAAGTTGGCATTCTGGTTGTGAAGCTGACCTTCTGCTCCTCTGAGTTCCAAAATGCTATCCACTAATATAACAGTTTTTCTTGTCAAAGGGATTGTAATGAATGTTTATTTCAGATCTACACTTCTTAGCTTATCTGTAGCCAGACTGACTTTGCTGCCTTCAGATTTCCGCTGTTTTATTCCTCAAGGCTAAATTTACATTGGTAATTAATAATATCCTGGCTTATTCTGACCAAGTACATATATATATATATATATGTATCTTCCACCTCTCTGCATCATAAATGTATCTTACACTTATCTTATTGTCATTATTTCCTGCTGTCAATCTCATATTGGAATACACGACATTGCTGTACTTTGTCATGGTGAAAAGTTTATCCTGCAAATGTTCAGTTTCTTAGGTCTCCCGTGAATGGCTGTGCTTATCTCATGTGTGCTTCTAGGCATCTCCAGGGCTCTGCATTTAACTTCATACTTCTAAAAGCATCTGTACAGAGGTAATATTAATGTTATTGCCACAGACAGGCAGAGCCTCATTTCTCTCTGCTTTGACTGAACACGCCTGTTCATAGTGAAAATGTGCAGACATTGGCATTTTTTGTGTGAGGTTGGAATGTGTGTGGGTCCAGCCATTGACAGCAGGAAGAAATAAGACACAACTGCCAGATGGCTTGGTTTAAAAAAAAAAAATACCAGTCAAGATTTGCTAGTGATCCATAGCCATTAAAATTATTTTCCCAAAGGATTCTCTATTCCGAGGCTGGAAAAATATTCCTGAATTCACTCTCAGTTCTGAGATGGGGTTGCGTGAAAGAGTGGGTGATTTAAAGATCACTTATCTCCCAGAATAGGTACTTAACCTAGACATATTGGGTGTTTAAAATTCTCGATACAAGGATATGACTGCTATCATCTTTAAATTTTTTGAAGATCTGATTTAGAATTCATAGTAGGAAGGCAGAAAGTAGTAGAATGAAGATTGAATTTGGAGTTAAGTTCTAGTCTCTACCATTAAGTGGTTATCTTTAGTGTATCCCTAAGCCTCAGTTTATTTTCTGTATGATAGAGATAAAATCTGCACTCTCTTGGTCATAGTCATAGTATTGTTAAGATCTTAAGATAAAAATGCGCAGAAATGAACTCTGTAAACCATCCAGTGCTATGGATCCAAGTTGCTGTTATAAACTAACACAGAAGTTCCTGAGTGGGGGGAAAAAACTAATAAGAAACCTATTAATGGCCCTGGTAGCTTTTGCAACCCGGGTTTCCTTAGATCATCCAAGTTGTAACTTTCATGTTGTTGGTTTGATCATTAGCTTAATTCACTTTATATTGTTTTCTCATTTTATCCCCAAACAACTCAAACCTAAGCTGAGTTATAACAACAAATAATAATGTTTAGAAAAAAAAGTCTGGTCCAAAACAATGGTAACTATTATAAATTTTTGACATGCATAGTGGAAACAAGAATTTCAGTAGAAAATAATTAGCTTGTTGTCTTTGAATTCATTTAAGTTAAAGTGATGGTTACACTGAGACATTACTGATTCTTCACTTAACACATCCACTCAGTGTTTCCACTAGGATTTAAGTGATCCTAGACTCTTCCCCACTAATGAGAATGCCACCTTCCCACCTAGTGTGCTTCTTCTGTTCTATCTGTGGACTCCATGCTCTTCGCAGTCACTGCCCTCTTCTCTCTAGTTGGCTGCTGGATGCTGTGGACCCGCTCAGTTACCCCGACATAGTACGAACTGGGTGAACGCTTGCTGTATGAGTGAGTGACGCCACATGCCTTTCTCCTTTAAGGCTCATATATGAAGGCACTGCTGGTGGAGGCAGCAGAGTGAGTCAAATCTCACAAATGACCATCACTAAATTCAACATCCCCAAATTCCTATGTCCAGTAAATGTGATGACTTTTGCCTAAGATACAATCAAAGGGTAAATAAAATGGAATGTCAACTGTCCTGAACAATGCTTTCCCAGGGTGAGGCTTCTCTAACAGCTTCTGCATTACAGACTATCGGAAGGCAGCATTCTGGAATATTCTGAAAGCAGAGAGGGAGACAGAGAGCAAATACTGCACAGAGGTCTCAGGATTACTAAGCACTGAAATATTTTTATTTTTATTTTTATTTATTTATTTTTTTGAGACGAAGTCTCACTCTGTTGCTCAAGTTGGAGTGCAGTGGTGCGATCTCAGCTCACTGCAACCTCTGCCTCCCAAGTTCAAGCAATTCTCCTGCCTCAGCCTCCCAAGTAGCTGGACTACAGGTATGTACCACCATGCCTGGCTAATTTTTGTATTTTTAGTAGAGATGGGGTTTTCACCATGTTGGCCAGGCTGGTCTCGAACTCCTGACTTTGTGATCTGCCCGCCTCGGCCTCCCAAAGTGCTGGGATTACAGGTGTGGGCCACCGTGGCCAGCCATCTTTATTTCTCAACTATTATTCCACATCAAAGAGAAGTTCACATTTTAACAGAAGATGGACGTAACCTCTGGATGAAACTGCAAATCTATAGTCTTTAACTGTGTTAATTATCATATTAGGTAATAGTGACTATGGACATAAAATTATTGATTCCAGCTTTTAAAATAACCATGCTATTGAGTAGCCATGAACATAAAACTATGAGGTTATAATAGAAAATAAATTCGGCTCTGAGCATATAAAAATTTCAATTAAAAAAACATACAATAAGAGACACTGTTCCAGAATTACGCTTTTGGTTGATCTTTCACCATTCATGTTATGCAGGCTTCCGTGCTGCAAAACCTGGCAATGATTAAGAAGAATATGCAGCATCGAAACCACAATAATGGCACTGGATATTACAATACTGAAGTGAAACTGTACAGTTTTCATTTCAGATTCCATGATTTGTTAGTCCAGTCATGTGACACAGGACAAGTCACTTTATTTATATTCAGCCTTTTAGTTTATACATTGAACCTCCTGGGGTCCTGTGGGATTGAAAAATGTTGATGACAGAGGATGTAAGTCTTTATAAACTCTGAGTTCCCAGTTCTGTTTTTAAAACATTGCTTCATTAAATCAGCAAATTGGCTTGTTATTTCTGTTATTTTGTGACTTTGGAAGGCTGAGCTCTTCATCTCTGCTTTTATTGTAATGACTGCTACTAAAACTGACACTCATGCCCCAATTACCCACCAGGACGATCAGGCATTCTCTTCAGGTGTGTGTTATCACTAAACTTAGTCACTTTACTAAAGTAACTTCAGACGGGCTTTAGTTTTGAGGGCAGGCTGTAAAACTAACAAGAAAAAAGGAAAATTTAAAAAAATGGACACAGAGTGATGTGTTGCCTTCCTGATCGTGTATTCAGAGGCTGAAAGCCCAGAGAACCTGGGCAATTGCTAACCTGCAGTATCTGGAGCAACCAGCAATCTAATGTGAAATTCCTTTCATCTTCCCTCCACACTCCTGTGAAAACCAGGAGGATTTCTGAGAGGCACAGAGATTCTCAATCGTTGCAACCAGGCAGCTTTCTTGTAGTGTGAGTTCATGAGAGGAGGGGCAATTTCATGTTAAACATACACACAAGATGACAGGGAAGGGGGTGAGCTGATAGCCCAAAATACATATGCAAACCCTCCCTTGGAAGCTTGCTTTTCACTCTCTTGTACAAAGTTAATGGAAACCAAGACTACCATTCAGAATTGTCGCCCGCTTTAATCCTTAATAACCAAATAAAAATGGGCAGCCCGTATTCGGGAGCAGCTCTAGCAAGCAGACCTCTAGGAAACAAGGCTCCCTACAGACTTTCCCTTGATCTTAAAGCTTAACTTGAAACATTTATATGCACGGAGCACCTGGCCAGGAGATGTGAGAAGGCCTTTTTTTTTTCTTTTTTTCACCTTGGCTCCATTTCTTTCTTTAATAATAAATGCTCAGTTTTCTTTTTTCCCTTCTTGGAAACTGATTCCACTCTAAATAATGTTTTTTGTTCTTTCTTAATAGTTTAAGAAAAGCAAGACAAACTTGAAAACCCCCCATTAACATCCATCAGGCTGCCCGCCTGCCGATCGGTATCATCTTCACTTTAGGAAAGATGAAGCAGAAAGTCAGTGTAGGTTAATTCCAATCAGGTTGAGAACTTCTTTTGTTTGAATTCAAAGGGCTCAGGTTAACCTATTATGCAATTTAGCACCAACTGGCTGCACAAATCTTCTTTCACATACTTTGCTGGGTGAAGAAGTGATGAGTGCAGAAACTTGTTCTGACTGCAGCAGTTTAAATACGCAGGTGTTTGAATTATGGTTAGAAGTTTAACAGAGGAGGAAAGCTCAAATCTGTCCTAAAATGGTAACACCATCTGGGTCACATCCTCAACAAGGTTATAATGTATTTAATGGTAAAAAATATACACATAGTCTGATATAAAGACTTTCCCTCAAATCGGGTCAAAACCAGAACAGATGCTTTATAGTTATTTTGAAATAAATGTATGTAAAGAAGGAAGAGTACCAGCTCATGAGTGTCACCAGCCTCTCTCCTCCTTTCTTTCTTCCATCTTTCATTCCTTCTTTCCTCCACATTTTGATTTCACAAAAGATTTTAAAGCATACCTAAAGACACGCAATACACAGGATATAATAAATAGCTGAAATTGAAGCAAAAAAGAAAATAGACAAGAAAACTAATGATGAAGGAAATATTCCAAAATATATATAAATGCAAACCATTCACTCCTGTGTGGTTGCTGCAAAGTGGAAGGTGGAACTTTGGCTGGATGGATGCCCTGACTCTAGTCCAGTCCCCAGCACCAATGCTCAAGAGATGCCCAATTCATCTCCTCAACTCCCACCTAGCCCTCCTCTAATCTCAGTCTCCATACCTGAGTGACACCTCTAAAAAGCAAATCAGATGAGGTCTTATCATTGCTTCAACATGTTAATGACTGCCCCCTATACATAAGATAAAGTCAGAATTCCTCAGTGTAGCTTATAATACTAGCATGACCTGGCACCTCACTGCTGTCCAACTCTCTGGCAGTCTCAGTGCCCCACCAGCTACTCTGCCCTCTGGTCACACCAGACCTCGTTCAACAATTCAAATATGTCCTTTCCTGCACAGCTTTTTCAGTGAGGTTCCTCTGCCTCTCCACCAGCTGAACTTGCACTTAAACTTCCTCCAGTTCTGGGTCATGCTCCTCAGACTGGAGTAGGTGAGCCCGAAGCATGTTCCCACCTGTCCTTCCTCGTCACAGCATCTGTCACACTTCATTATTTACTTACCAGCTTGCTTTTGCTGTTTGAGAATACACTCTTGGAGAGTAGGAGCTGGGTCTAGGTTGCTCCTTATTTCCAGCATCTATCAGAGTGCCTGACATATCACTACTCCTTACCTATACGTTATTGTTGTCACGTGTACAAATCATAATAACAACTGACATCAATTAAACATTCACCATGGGCCAAAAAAGATGCACCATGTTTTACCTTATCTTTGTAGGAAAAAAACATTTATTGTTCATAATAAAGCCATTATCTTTCTTCATAGTAAAGCTATGAGGTACATTATTATTACCTTCATTTTACAGATGAGGAAACGGAACCTGCAAGCTCAGACAAATGATGCTTCCCAACAGCCTAAGCAATAAACAGACAATGTTCAGTTACAAAATTTATAGTGGAAAAAATTCACAATTGTTGGGGAGAAACATGATTTTTTCCAGATTGTAAAACTTAAAATATTAATTCCCATAAGTTATGTGAAAGCATTCGCCAATGGCCTGATTGTATGGATGGCAGCCTGGGGAATCCCTACAGTGAATAAAGTAACAGGCTTTATAAGGCCCCTTGCTAGTGTCTCTCAGTACAAGAAATGGCACAACACAAAAGCACAGTTCACCAGGCTCCAGCCTACACCAGACAAAACACACAGCTCTCCTGTGGCCTGGCTTAAACCAAAGGGTTATTTAATTTACCAAAATCAAACCTAGCAAATATTCATGTTGTGACTTTGAGATCATTTTCCCCCTGAGAAGAGGGAGGAAAAGGAGAGTCCATAGGAAGAAAAGGCAAGGACTGGCGACTCACTCTAAAGAGAAGGGCGACACACGTCTGCATGGGAGCTGCCTTCGCCAGCATAGTCTTCCTGCCTGATTTCTGAAAAGACATGCTGACCTGGGCCTGACGCCTCCTCCGCCACCTGGAGTCTTTGGTCTCAGTGGCTCTAGGAGCCTTTCTGCTCTCATGGCCCCTGAATCTATGTCTAGGTTACAAATGGCTGCCCTTGGGGGGAGAGGGAGGGTATTTTATTTTGTTGCATTTAAAAGTGACAACCCTGCTCCCAGACCAAAGCCTTGGGTTTGTTTGGGGTTTGATCATCAAAATGGAGAGTTAGTCAAGCAAGGCAATTCTGACTACTTCCTTCTCACCATCTGGGTGCCACCGAGATATAAAGCCTTTGGCAGCAGAAAACCCGTGCACACATCCATATGCCTGCACATGCATGCGCTCACAGGTCTTCTTTTGTGTTGGGTGCAACGGCCCATTTTGGAACTCTGTGCCATTTGCATGTGTGTTTCTGAGCCTGATGAAAATTTTTTCCCTGAAACAACCGAGCTTTTACCAATTATTGCCAATCAGTCTGTGCTTCACTGTCTTGGAAGCATTTTCCCTACAGCCCTACTGTGGTTATTTTACTCCATTCCATCTACTGCAATATGAACAGAAATCTTAGACCATGTGAATAGAGAGGTCAAAAGAGAGCAAATTTTCTCTTTAGTTGCAATAGTATGATCTCTAAAAAAACATTAGTTATTTATAGGCCAGGCGTGGTGGCTCACGCCTGTAATCCCAGCACTTTGGGAGGCCGAGGTGGGCGGATCACAAGGTCAGGAGATCGAGACCATCCTGGCTAACATGGTGAAACCCTGTCTCTACTAAAGATACAAAAAAATTAACCGGGCGTGGTGGCGGGTGCCTGTAGTCCCAGCTACTTGGGAGGCTGAGGCAGGAGAATGGCATGAACCCGAGAGGCGGAGCTTGTAGTGAGCCGAGATCTGCCACTGCACTCCAGCCTGGGTGACAGAGCGAGACTCCGTCTCAAAAAAAAAAAAAAAAATTAATTATATATGTTAGTATTTCTCTGTTAAAGCCATGCACCTACGCATCTGTTTTTAAAATATACACTTGTCTTTCAGACATTTGCAGTATTTCTCAACCTTTAAATAGCCTTCAGGAAAGTGACTCTAACATAGATAATGTAAATTTGAACAATATAGACTCCCTTTTTCCCTGGAAGACGCAAAGAATAAAATATTATCTATAAAAGTCTGGAAGTTTTAGTTTAAAAGAATAAATGCTAGAATCTTTAGAATATTTACCACCCACTTATTTGCTTCTAGGACATTTTGTAAATTGATGAGTCCAATTCTATGAAGTAGAAGAGAATAAACCTGTCCGCTTAACGTTCTTCCTACTAGTCAGCCATGAAATTTAAAATTCTACGATAATAGATTTATATGATATTTCTATGTATGGTTTTTGATATTACATCCTGAGTTTCTTTTGATTCAACATTTACTAGTTATTTAATATCTTCTTCCTTTCAGTTAATTACTCCATGAAAAAAATGGAAATGGTGAAAAGTTCAAAATGACAGAAAAGAGAAGATTGAACTCCTTGAGAAATAAGTCCAAACTTTAGAGGCAAAATGACAAACTAAAACAAAAGGAAGTCAGTATATCTGTCCTGGCAAAGAAAAGAAAAGTTCTCCATTTTTCTAGTAAGAAAAAAAGTAATAATCTTACGTTTAGGAAGGGAAATTGAGGTTAGATTCCTAAACAGCAGAATCATCTGGGTGGTGAGGGGCAGAATTTGTTCAGTCTATCAGGAAGTAAAGATTAGAGTAGACAATATCATCTTAGAGAATGCAGGACACAAACATTGTAAATGTAGTCCAAACTGGAAGAAGCGTGGAATGCAGTTAATGATTTCTGGAGGACAGTTCCTTCCAGCCCTAAGAATCGGCAATTTGCCTACCATTTAGTAAATAGCCTTTACTTAGTGGGGGGTAGTCTAATGCTTTAAAAAAATAAAACATCTCTCACAGCCCCTGCTCATTAGTACCATACAGACCTCAAGAATCTTTGGTGCTGTATTAATGCCAAGTACTCTCTCACTTAAGTGGTACAGCCTATATTCCATTAGAGACGGGTAAGAAGAGGCACCAGTTCTTTTATAGCAACCAGTTTTTTTTTTTTTAAATTGCCCATCCTCATCTTAAACTTTTCGATAGCTTGTCAAAATAAGGGACAGTGGAAGCACACAACATAACAAAATATAAACACCAAACCTAGTCCTTGCGAGAAAACTCCCCAGCGTTCCCTACCCTGTTCAATCATGCTGCTCATTAAACAAGTCATTTTAATACTCACTGTCAGCCCAATCTTCTAGGTGCCAGGATTTTCTTTTGAAGAGAGAAGGTACTCTGTGGGCCAGCCTTGCAGAAGGGTAAACATTTGGAAACCAGGACAGGGTTTTCTAGTATTTAAGATCTGGCATCTTCTAAATTTAGGGGCCCTCCCTTTCCCTCTTTTTGGGCTTAAAATATTTTTAAATTTTATTTTATTTTAATTTTTTAGTTTGCACAGACACAATGTGCCGTGAAACACACCTCAAGTGTCTTTTAAAAATTAAAACAGGGTTGATTTGTAGTGTCAATGATTCCTGCTAATCAAAATCACTGACAATTTTTCAGGAGGGAAGATGTATGGTTTAGCCCTCTCACTAGAGAGCATTGCTTCATTTTTCTGTTTTAATCTAAATCTGAATGTTTTCCTGCAGATAATTCTCTTGCATTTTTTAAAGGGGAGAAACAGGCAATAAAATTCTAAGAAAATAAATGTTTATTTGGACACACAAATTTCTATCCCTGACCCCAGGCGCATGAGCGGAGCTTCAGGTCCCTCTGCTGGTCCGGCTCAGTGGGAGCCGTCAAGGGCAGGTTCAGAGACTTCTACCTCTAAATGAAAACTTGTAAATAGAATGTTGTGTTTATTCTTCTCCTATGGCCAAGGACCATCACTGGAATGCAGGAAGTAGAAAGTGTGGACTCCAACTATGACGGGAAAATCAAGCAGCTGCCCAGACAGAATTTCTCTAAGTTGTGTATCTGACTCAGAAGCCAATGTACATTTCAATACATGCTCCATTTTCTAACTATGCTTTTTTGAAATTGTCTTTTAAAAATTAGAAGTGGTTTTTGTGAACTAGAAAATTTATAAGAAGCTCCTTGTCTTTAAAGTCAAGGATTTATTTAAAAAACTAGAGAAACAAGAAGAAAGAAGGTAAGAGAATGTGACAAAGCAGTAATTTTCCCAGACTCTTACCTTTTAGCAACAAAAATCTGTGTAAGTATAGTTTGGAGATCAGTAGACTTGACTCTTTTAAACCGGAGAGTCATGCTATGGTATTCTGGTACTCTTTTTCTATGAGAATAAAACTGGTTTTCAATGTTTAAACAGTATGTGTAGCTTAACTGTAAACCCATTCAAGAAAGCACCATTCTCTTTAATTATCATTGCGAGGGCCTTTACACACATTTATGAATTAACACCAGAAAAGGATAGTGCTATTTTCTAATACTAGTCTTCGTTATATTTTCATATCATTTTTAAATACAAAAATATAATATTAGAGAAAGAAAAAACTAATGAGGTCACTTAATTCAAATGAGTCAAGGCAAATAATATTTGAACAGTGATTAATTGGTCTAAAGCTATCACCTTAAACCAAAGAGTTAATAATGACCCAGAACAAATAATGACAGAAATATATATATTTATTTAGATATATATATCTATATATGTGTATATATGTACATATACATATATCTATATATATGTGTATATACGTACATATACATATATCTATGTATATGTGTATATACGTACATATACACATATGTGTGTGTGTGTGTGTGTATATATATATAGAAAGAGAGAGAGAAAGGGAGAGAGACAGACACAGAGAAAGAGAGAAAGAGACAGGGAGAAAAAGAGAAGAGGGAAAATGGGGAATGACAAAGAAAAATACTTCACATAGCTGATGGGACCCTCAAAATTATCCAAAATGATAATGACCTTTTATGTTACACATCCTAGTATTTAACAGAATAACAATAGAGAAACATCCTTCTGCAATGTCTGAAATTATTCCTGCAGAAATCCACCCCTCCCCGGTGCAAGGATCACCATTCTGAGAAACATACAGGAATGGCAACCCATGTGCAAAGCCATCTTTCTTATCACATCAATCCCAACCCACACGTGGGTCTGATCACCTTTCTTTCAGACACACAGGGTGAATGAATATTAATTACAATTGTTAGAGCCCTACTATTTTTACAATGAATTCAACTTTCTAGTAATTGAGATATTTGAGTACTCTTAGTGAAGACCATTTTGCTAAAATAAAAAAAAAGTGTGGCAATTTTAAATTAAATTGACTTAAAAATTCATATTATTTGAAGGATTCTGTTGCTAGAGGAATTAAGGACCCGAAGACCACTTCCAAACTTGTTGATAATCAGAAGCAGATGGAGGTGCTATTAAAAATTCAGATACCCATGCCCACATCAGAGCTACTAAATCAGAATCTCTGAGGACGGGTTCCTGGAATCTTATTTATTTATTTAACTTCCAGATTTGGAAACCACTGCTCCAGCATGTTGCAAAATCAAAAGAGATGTTAAATGATTTGAATGAAAACATATTTCAACATGTAGGCAGTTCCCTGCAGCCACAAAGGCTAGAAGAGCCGAGGCCACACCATCTCCAAACGCACCAGGTACAAATGTCTGTTAACCAAAAATGCACAGAAATAGAATACTGCGTAGTACACTTTTTAGGTAAATGAATTGAAAAATGATAATTTAATATGCTCTACCTTGTTCCCATTGTACAGAGTGATGCATTTAAATTACTAGCTTTTGCGTTTTTACTTTTTAAAATTGGTTGTTGGAAAATTAAATGTCTTGTTTATTGGGAGTAAAAGCTGCAACATAAAAGAACAATGTTGCCATCTAGTGGTCAATTGAAGACATTAATGAATCAGACCATTACGTGAAGTTTCAAGTTGAAGGAAAAGATAGCTCAGGAAATAATGTAAATATATTTCATAAACCTAAGACCTGAAACTAAAAATATTCTAGAAGGTAACATTGGAAAAACCCTCCTAGACATTGGCTTAGGCAAGGATTTCATGACCAAGAACCCAAAAGCAAATGCTATAAAAACAAAGATAAATAGCTCTAATTAAAGAGCTTTTGCACAGCAAAACAAACAGTTGGCAGAGTAAACAGACAACCCACAGAGTGGGAGAAAGTCTTCACAATCTATACATCTGACAAAGGACTAATATCCAGAATCTACAACGAACTCAAACAAATCAGTAAGAAAAAAACAATCCCATCAAAAAGTGGGCTAAGGACATGAATAGACAATTCTCAAAAGAAGATATACAAATGGCCAACAAACGTGGAAAAATGCCAACATCACTAATGATCGGGGAAATGCAAATCAAAACCACAGTGTGATACCACCTCACTCCTGCAAGAATGGCCATAATCAAAGAGTCAAGAAACAGTAGATATCAGTGTGGATGCGGCCATCAGAGAACACTTCTACACTGCTGGTGGGAATGTAAACTAGCACAGCCACGATGGAAAACAGTGTGCAGATTCCTTAAAGAACTAAAAGTAGAACTACCATTTGATCCAACAATCCCACTACTGGGTATCCACCCAGAGGAAAAGAAGTCATTATTTAAAAGGTACTTGCACACACATGTTTATAGCAGCACAATTCACAACTGGAAAATTGTGGAACCAACCCGAATGTCCATCAATCAATGAGTGGATAAAGAAACTGTGATATATACATATAATGATGGAATACTAAGCAGCCATAAAAAGGAATGAATTAACAGCATTTTCAGTGACCTGGATGAGATTGAAGACTATTATTCTAAGTGATGTAACTCAGGAATGGGAAACCAAACATCTACGTTCTCACTGATATGTGGGAGCGAAGCTATGAGGACACAAAGGCATAAGAATGATACAGTGGACTTTGGGGACTTGGGGGGAAGAGTGGGAGGGGGGCGAGAGATAAAAGACTACAAATATGGTGCAGTGTATACTGCTCAGGTGATGGGTGCACCAAAATCTCACAAATCACCACTAAAGAACTTACTCATGTAACCAAATACCACCTGTACCCCAATAACTTATGGAAAAATAAAACAATTAAATAAATAAATAATAAAATAATTACTTATACCATTTCCTTGATGATGCTAGGAAATCTTATCAGTTTAACTCCATTTACCACCATCTCATCTTTTGTATTATTGTCATGCATTTTGAACTTCATAGATATCTTTATTCTCAAAATAAATTGTCTTTGCACAGTTGTTAACAAAATTTAGTAAAAAAAATTCTATTATTGACGGGATTTCTCCCAACTACAGATGCTACCACCACCAGAACCCCTTAATCTTCATGCTAGCTTCTAGCTCTAAAATCAAAGTATTGGTCAGTTGACAACAAGGTTGTGTTTCATTTGACTCTAACAATAATATGACAAATCCTCTCATGTTTGTGTATTTGTGAAGGTTCTAAGGTAGATGTTAATACTGGGAGTTTCTCAAATCATCAGTGATACCACCCTTTGAGGCTATGGCTGGGCTGCTAGTTTATTCCAATTACTCAAGCTGCCAAGGAAGCTGTGAGCCTTTGAAAGGGAGATTTCAGCCCCTTCCCCACCTCTGACATCTTAGGGGGTCACACTGCTTCTCCAAGTATTCTCTCTAGAAGCCATCCTAGACTGAGCCCGCCTATGTTCCAAGGACTCAGCTGTGTGAAGGAGCTGGCCTCCCAAATCTTCTGGATGAGGAAGACTTTCATGTCTGCACATGTATGCACCCTTGACCATAGATATTAGTGCACATATGATCAGCAGGTAAGGAAAGGAATAAATCAAAGAGGTATATTACCAAGTAATTTTAGTCATTTTAATTTTAAATAATTGGTTTCATCTAAGTGATCTCAATTAGGTCAAGATATGTCTCAAGTTGAATGTTATTCTAGCTTAATTTTTTTTGTTTCTGAGAGTTACAAGACTGGTCTGAGGACAGCCATCTTTAATAGATGGTGTGTCTTTGAAAGGTGGAGTGTATAACATTGTATTTCAAAAAGCAGCAAAATAGCTCTCTTACACATTGAAACAGGGTCCCCTAGTATAGCAGAGGTCCCTAAGGAGCTTCTTAGAGGGAAATCCCAGTCACTACTAATAGTAATCTATTCCTTGTACTTTTCACTTAATGGGACCTATTTCTATGTTTACCTGAACAAAAGGTATTCTTATGCAAGATTTGTTTCTTGATTGATTTGGGCAATCTGTATTTCCTATCTAATTCCTTGGAAATGAAAAGACGCATGATTGGTGTGAGAGAATGGGTTTATAGAAAGCCTCCACTAGCCCTCTTGAAGAACTTACGGGTAGCCTGAGGCCAAGGAGATACTGTAGGGCTCTCCTGTTCCAATCTGTGCACATGCAGGAAGATCTGCCAGGAGAGAATATCTAAGGATAACCCGGAGAAAGGGTGATAGAGAATACAAGGCTTATAGCAGCCTTCCAGCTTATATTGCAAACTCCTGGCTGGTAAGGCCTTAGATATTGAGTTTATTGTGTGATTGTGTGATTACATGGCCAAGGGAATGTGGTGGGGGATGGTTTCTATGTACCAGAAACTCTTTAGAAAAATTAGCTCATTTAATCCTTGGAACAACCCTTAGAGGTAGGTAGGATCATTGTCCCCATTTTATAAATGAGGATATAAGCTGCATTTCTTTCTTTTATCAGTTTATTGTGCTTCCTTTTTGTCACTCTCTAATTTATGACAGTGGAGCAGAAGGAAAAACATAGGCTTCTTTGAACTTCCAGTAGCCTGGTCATCAAATGTATAAATATATACATGTATATGTTTATTCTGCAAATACTTTTTGAGCACCTACTATGTGCAAGGCGTTTGCTTGATACTGTTGAAAATGGGAAGATAAATGCCAAGCTGCAGCAATCAAGATGCTCACAGCCAGTGCAGGAGATTAAAAAATAAAGACTTAAACTTCACTGTGATAGTGCAATAGCGTAATTGATTATTTCAAAAAGAAAGGAATGGATCCAGTGAATCCTGTAAATCTCTGTGAACCAGAACTCATCCACAGCTTGACCCCAATAGATAAATAGCTTTTGTTTTTGTTTTTGTTTGAGATGGAGTCTCGCTCTTGTCGCCCAGGCTGGAGTTCAATGGCGTGATCTCGGCTCACTGCAACCTCCGCCTCCTGGGTTCAAGCTACTCTTCTGCCTCAGCCTCCTGAGTAGCTGGGATTACAGGTACCCGCCACTATGCCCAGCTAATTTTTGTATTTTTAGTAGAGACAGGGTTTCCTCATGTTGGCCAGGCTGGTCTCAAACTCCTGACCTCAGGTGATCCACCCACCTCAGCCTCCCAAACTGCTGGGATTACAGGCGTGAGCCACCACACCCAGCCACAGATTAAGAGCATTTTTGGAACATATCATTCCCTGACTAGATCTTAGCTTACAATTCACCAAGCAACCACAGGAGAATGGTAGAACTGGCCCAGAGGATGCAACCCGGGGAATGGAATTGTGGGGAAGATGCACCCAAGAAGAGCGGCAGCAACCTGCTCATGAACACCACCATGGAGCCGTGGCTTCAACATCTGTCCAGTAACAGCAGTGGGTTCTATCATATTCACAAAACGGTCAAAGGTTCTCCAGACTTCATTCTGATCTACAGTATCTTATAAGAATGGTCTAGAATGCCGCCTAGTTTTTCACACATTCATGGAAAAATGACTGCACATTTCCCCTCTCTGGATCTGATATGAAAGACTGTTAGACAGCCATGGCAGCTAACTCCTGTAATCCCAGCACTTTGGGAGGCTGAGGTGGGAGGCTTCCTTGAGCCCAAGAGTTTGAGGCTGCGGTGGGCTATGATGGCACCATCGCACTCTAACCTGGGCAACAGAGCAGAGCAAGATCCTGTCTCTGAAAAAATAAACATTTAAAAAAACCGTTTTTAAAAAGACTGCCTAGCTAGCCAAGCCCCTCTCTCCACCTTAAATGGTGCCTCTACCTACTGGCTCTCTTAGACCTTTTCATCACTGAGGGTTTTCTGTCACTCTGTAACTGCTATTTACTTCTGTGTCAGTTAGGGTCCCATAAAAATTACTCAGGTTAAGTTATTTGAAAGGGCTCAGGAAACTTCACAAAGCACATTCACCTAAGACTTGAAATAAAGGCAAAAGCTCGGGTATACCAAGAGAAAGAGATGGCACTCAAGCACTGGGAATCTGAGACATCTCCAGGCACTGGGTTTCTTCTGATTTGCATAAGGAGGTGCTTGCTCTCCAGATTAAATAACCAAGACTTGTGATATGAACTTGGTTTCTCAAAACCTCTAGGCAGAAGTTCCCCCAAACCCCTCACCCCTTTGTTAGCCAAGTCAGGCAACTGGTCACACCAGGTGAAAGCTATCAACAAACATTCTGGCCCTGGGTTTTGCCAGGGGACTTCTGGATAGTAAACAGTGCATTACAAATCACTGATTATTCATTGGTTAGTTAGCTCACTGACCTTAAATTGGCCAAGCGTCAAAGCAAAGCACCCAGGCATTCATGGAGGTCAGCATGGAGCTGCCCTAGTCAAGATGTAAAAATAACTGTATGACACAGGTGCGAGCAAAAGAAACTGATTCTGATTAACTTAAGCAGCAGGGAATTTAGTTAGACTTGGGAACAGGCACATAGCAAGGCAGGCCCTGGACAAGGTAGTGGGAATGACAAGGTGCTGCCAGGACCTAATGGAGTTACAATCAGTTTTTCAGTTCTTTTGTCTCTCTATTCATAGTTCAAATTCACGGCAAAAAGAACATTTCAATAACTAGACTTGGGTTGTGTATCTGTCCACAGTCTAAGTAAGTATGGGGCTCCTGGTAACAGTTAAACTAGACTGGGTGCGAAGTAATTTCTGAAAAGAAAATTGTTGTTAGAAAGGCAAAATTGGCCGGGCTCAGTGGCTCACAGCTGTAATCCCAGCACTTTGGGGGGCCAAGGCGGGCAGATCACTTGAGGTCAGGAGTTCGAGACCAGCCTGGCCAACATGACGAAACCCCGTCTATACTAAAAATAAAAAAATTAGCCAGGTGTGGTGGTGGGCACCCGTAATCCTGGCTACTCAGGCGGCTGAGGCAGGAGAATCACTTGAACCCGGGAGGAAGAGGTTGTGGTGAGCCGAGATCACGCCATTGCACTCCAGCTGGGGTGACAGAGCGACACTCTGTCTCAAAAAAAAAAAAAAAAAAAAAAAAAAAAAAAGAAAAGAAAAAGAAAAAGAAAAGAAAAGAAAAAGAAAGAAAGAAAAGAAAGGCAAAATTTCATTCAGGGTTGCCAAAACCCAAAACCCAGCCAATGTTCACTACAGCTTGTGACCAACTGTAAATGAGAAGTCTTGGGCAATTTGTGTAAAATACTTTATGTCTAAAGCAAAAGCCTCAATTCATTTCTTCTGAACATACTGTTCTTTTCTACATTCCTCTTCCTATATTACACCCACCCCACCCACCATATACCACCAGCTGCACACAGCTATTGTTATTTTAGAAAACTGTATGTACTAGCTGATGTAAAATGGAAACAAAAAAATAACAACTGGTGGTTTTTAAATAGTTTTTACTATAAAACTTCTATATACCATTATAGAAATTTGAAAGTGAAGAAAATTATAATGAAAAGCATAAAAATAATTTGTAATTGTACTACATGAGGTAGATTCCTATAAATATTTTGTTATATTTCCTTCCAGGTTTTATATTGCTATTGTAGTTTTGCCTATGCATTTGTATAGTAATGTAAACATAATCTATTCCTATAAGGTTATAATACATAATTTGGACCATGTAGTCTATTCAGATTTGGTGTGGGGGCCACTGGCTTTTTTTTTTTAACTTTGTTTCATAATGAACATTTTTACTCAAATTAATGATTTCTCCTCATGTATATGCATATATATTTTTAAGAAATTTGTAGTTTGGGTGGCCTTTAAAGAGCCATGTGGAACAACTTTGCCTAAAAGTCTGTGAAGAAACAAAACAACTGCACGACCTCAAGTAACCCTGGAAAAGGGTACCCACAAGGGGAAGCGATTGGAAGTCAGCCCAAGAGCTTGCCAGGAAGAAGCAAAGAGGGTGCGAGCCAGCAGAAATCAAATGATTTAGCAAGGGGGGTAGAAGTCACTTGGAGCCAAAGAACTGCCCAGTTAGTCCCTTTTGAGAAAGAAAACACTGTTAATAGCAGAAGTCTAGGTTCTGGCATCAATTTAACTTGCATCGTAGTCTGTTCCCACTTTCTGTCCTCAGTCTGCCACCCCACCCAGAACTGCTACATTTTCTGGTGTCTCCATGCCCTTCCCAGTCCCACTAAGAATCTATTTATAACAGCAGGAGCTCGCCTTGGTCCATTGTGACACACAGGCTGCTTTGCTGGGAAAGTTCTGCCTGACTCACTGGGGCTGCGTGAAGGCTGGGGAGGGAGTTGGTGGGGCGAGCTTCTGGCGTGACTGTCCTTAGAATGTGCACTGAGTTTCCTCAGGGTTCACTGCTCCCATCTGTGACTCAACCAGAAATGTAGAACACGCGTGAAAACTGTGTGAACCACACGCATTTGATTTGGTGGGTGGGGGGCGCGGGGCTACATTGAATTCATAACTATGGAAATCGTTTTTTCCTACATTGAATTCATAACAATGGAAATAGTTTTTTCTCTGTAAATTTTCTGCCTCCCTTAATCTATAGTGCTACCAAATATTTTCCTTAAAAGATGAGTGAGAGGAAATTCTAACACTGGTTAGAAGCGATGTTTTAAAAATTGCCATGTATTAATCCTATCAAATAATAGGTATACACAATTTTTATTTGTCAAGTAAAAATACATAAATAAATATTTGTTATGTAAAGAGAGTTGGAATCAGATAAGGTTAAGAGCCACTGTTCTATGCAGTTCCTATTTTTCCACTTTCCATATTGAGTGCTTCCTGTGTGCCAGATACTAAGTATTTCCAAGACTTGCTCTCCTTCAGTCTTCCCAACCTTCTACAGATGATATAAAACTACACAATTTTATATTGCTTTTATAAACTAAAGCTTAAAGAATCTAAGTAAACCAGTAAGTGGAAAAATCCAAGATTCAAGTTCAAGTCCACCTGGCTGCAAGGCCTGGCATCTTAACCGTTCCATTTATTTAACTAATGTAGAAAAAGGCCATCTTTTTAAAATATTACTACCATATTTCTATTTACATAGTTTAATAACCTACTTATTGAAGATATTTATCTTGCAATTAAAAGGAGCAGCAACTAAGCACTAGAGCCTTTTGTTTTAATGTACGCTTTGTGTAGTTTTTAATAAACTCCGTTACCTAATTGCCTTACTTAGCATATCTCTGTGCTATTATAACTTCTTTAATGTTTTATGTGGAAAGAATACTAATCCTTAAAATGTAAGTTATTAGCTAAGAATTTTTAAATGCAGTATTTCTCTAGAGTCCTTCATCCAGAAAATCCTAAGTACTTTGGCAACACTAGTCCTATATGGAAAATAGTCCCACTCTCTAATTATAAAAAATGACAATGAGTACATTTCCATCCAAGCTGTTACCTCAGAGAGGAGTCAGATCACAGAACACCTAAAAAGTGCAACAGACTCATCCAGTTTCAGAGAAGGGTTTTACTTAGCAGCCATTGTGCATCTAGGTCAACAGAGAATGTCAGCTGATAAAAATAAGGACAATGATGAGTGCCTATAATATGACCACCACTTTATGTGTATTATTAGGTTGGTGCAAAAGTTACTGAGACTTTTGCCACTGAAAGTAATGGCAAGCCAGGCGTAGTAACTCACGCCTGTAATCCTAGCACGTTGGAAGGCTGAGGCAGGTGCATCACCTGATGTCAGGAGTTCGAGACCAGGCTGGCCAACATGGTGAAACCCTGTCTCTACTAAAAATATAAAAATTAGCTGGAAGTGGTGGCAGGCACCTGTAATCCCAGCTACTCTGGAGGTTGAGGCAGGAGAATTGCCTGAACCCAAGAGGTGGAGGTTGCAGTGAGTGAGATGGTGCTACTGCACTCCAGACTGGGCAACAAGAGTGAAACTCCATCAAAGAGAGAGAGAGAGAGAGAGAGAGAGAGAGAAGGAAGGAAGGGAGGAAGGGAGGAAGGGAGGGAGGAAGAAAACAAGAAGAGAAAACATCGCAATTACTTTTGCACCAACCTAGTATTTATTTATTAACCCACGAGTTAGGTGTTATCACCTTTATTCTTTATTATACAGAAGAACAACTGAGGGCTCCAAGAGGCTTAAGTGACTTAAGAGACTCCAACCACAGAGTGTGCAAGCTGGGATTTCAGCCCAGCATGTTCCATTATGCTAATCTACTCGACTTCATGTGTGTGGGGATTTGAGGCAGTTTCAGGGAGTCATATTACGACTGAGGGGAGTTTTGGTGCAGTCTATGGATTAAACCTCCAGTTAAGTCTTGCTTACACCTAGGAAGTCTAATATCCAGTGAATGTTCCCAACTGTCTCTAACACATAAGGATTTCGCTGGATTTGGGCAGTTAACATGCCACTTCAAGGATGGGAATGTTTCTTGGGAAATAAAACAGTGACAGGAAAGCTTGAGTACACTCTTTAATAGCATGCAAATGATGGTGCTGGAAATTCCCAGAACCGTTTTCCACTTTCCTGCACTCTCTCTATTCGATAGCTCTCATGTCCTAGGAAAGTCGTATCACTGCTGAGAAACTTTTCTTTAAAGGCATCTATAACTTCCATACTCTCATCATCTTCTTTCATTTGTTTTGGGACAGAACTTTAAAAAGTTAAATTGAAAATTTATAAACTAAATATAAAAGCAGCAGCCACTGGGTGTCACTGATTTACCACTTGAATGTACCTCATCCCACATATCTATAGCAGGAAATAACTGGCCTTTTTATTGGACTATTTCAAAGCACTTTATGTTCTTGAGTGCTATAGATAAGCAGAAGAATTTAAAATGTTTAAAACATGAATCTTGTAACACTGAGAAGCTCAATGACCACTACTGTATGCTCTGTTACAGCTATTTATAACTGTAAGTAACAATATTCCCATTTTAGAGATGGATACACTAAAGCCAAGCAAGCTAATAAATTGAGGATGGTAGAGAACACACTCTTGAACTTTATTATTTAAATCAGGACTTTCTGGCCAGGTGCAGTGGCTCATGCCTGTAATCCTGGCACTTTGGGAGGCTGAGGCAGGTGCATCACCTGAGTTCAGGAGTTCGAGACCAGCCTGGCCAACATGGTGAAAACCCATCTCTACCAAAAATACAACAATTATCCAGGTGTGGTAGTGTGCATCTATAATCCCAGCTACTCAGGAGGCTGAGGCAGAAGAATCGCTTAAACCTGGGAGGCAGAGGTTACAGTGAGCCGAGATTGCCCCACTGCACTCCAACCTGGGCAACAAGAGCAAAACTTCATCTCAAAAATAAAAGAAATAAAAAGAAATCAGGACTTTCATGTTGTATTTTTATTTAAAGATAATTCTCTGAAGCCAGGAACATAGTACCCATTATTTCATTCTTGCTCATATCCCCCACCCCAATTCTATATCTAAGATGAAGAAAAAGAAATTATTTCAGAACATTTCTAAAGAATTTCAGGGTTCATCTCCATTCAAAGGTGGCCGAATAGGAACAGCTTTGGTCTGCAGCTCCCAGCGTGATCAACACAGAAGATGGGTGATTTCTGCATTTCCAACTGAGATACCTGGTTCATCTTATTGGGACTGGTTGGACAGTGGGTGCATCCCATGGAGGGGGAGCCAAAGCAGGGCGGAGCATCACCTCACCCGGGAAGTGCGAGGGATCGGGGGATTTCCCTTTCCTAGCCAAGGGAAGCCGTGACAGACTGTACTTCGAAAAACGGGACACTTCCACCCAAATACTGCACTTTTCCCAAGGTCTTAGCAACCAGCAGACAAGGAGATTCTCTCCCGTGCCTGGCTCAGTGGGTCTCACACCCATGGAGCCTTGCTCACTGCTAGCGCAGCAGTCTGAGATCAAACTGTGAGGCGGCAGCCTGGCTTGGGGAGGGGTGTCTGCCATTGCTGAGGCTTGAGTAGGTGAATGAAGGGGCCAGGAAGCTTGAACAGGGTGGAGCCCACCACAGTTCAGCAAGGCCTACTGCCTCTATAGACTCCACCTCTGTGGGCAGGGCATAGCTGAACAAAAGGCAGCAGACAACTTCTGCAGACTTAAACCTCCCTGACAGCTCTGAAAAGAGCAGTGGTTCTCCCAGCATGGCGTTTGAGCTCTGAGAACGGACAGACTGCCTCCTCAAGTGAATCCCTGACCCCCATGTAGCCTAACTGGGAGACACCTCCCAGTAGGGGCCGACAGACACCTCATATAGGCGGGTGCCCCTCTGGGATGAAGCTTCCAGAGGAAGGATCAGGCAGCAATATTTACTGTTCTGCAACATTTGCTGTTCTTCAGCCTCTGTTGGTGATACCCAGGCAAACAGGGTCTGGAGCAGACCTCCAGCAAACTCCAACAGACCTGCAGCTGAGGGACCCGACTGTTAGAAGAACAACTAACAAACAGAAAGGAATAGCATTAACATCAACAAAAAGGACATCTATACCAAAACTCCATCTGTAGGTCACCAACATCAAAGACCAAAGGTAGATAAAACCACAAAGATGGGGAGAAACCAGAACAGAAAAGCTGAAAATTCTAAAAACCAGAGTGCCTCGTCTCCTCCAAAGGATCGCAGCTCCTTGCCAGCAGCAGAACAAAGCTAGATGGAGAATGACTTTGATGAGTTAACAGAAGTAGGCTTCAGAAAGTCGGTAATAACAAACTTCTCCGAGCTAAAGGAGCATGTTCTAACCCATCACAAGGAAGCTAAAAACCTTGAAAAAAAGGTTAGATGAATGGCTAACTAGAATAAACAGTGTAGAGAAGACCTTAAATGACCTAATGGAGCTGAAAACCATAGCGGTGTTTGGTTTTCTGTCCTTGCAATAGTTTGCTCAGAATGATGGTTTCCAGCTTCATCCATGCCCCTACAAAGGACATGAACTCATCCTTTTTTATGGCTGCATAGTATTCCACGGTGTATATGTGACACATTTTCTTAATCCAATCAATCATTGATGGACATCTGGGTTGGTTCCAAGTCTTTGCTATTGTGAATAGTGAATTGAGGCAATAATTAATAGCCTACCAGCCAAAAAAATCTCCAGGACCAGATGGATTCACACCTGAATTCTACCAGAGGTACAAAGAGGAGTTGGTACCATTCCTTCTGAAACTATTCCAATCAATAGTAAAAGAGGGATTCCTCCCTAACTCATTTTATCAGTTCAGCATCATCCTGATACCAAAGCCTGGCAGACACACAACATGAAAAGAGAATTTTAGACCAATATCCCTGATGAACATCAATGCTAAAATCCTCAATAAAATACTGGCAAACCAAATCCAGCAGCACATCAAAAAGCTCATTCACCACAATCAAGTTGGCTTCATCCCTGGGATGCAAGGCTGGTTCAACATACACAAATCAATAAATGTAATCCATTACATAAACATAACCAATGACAAAAGCCACATGATTATCTCAATAGATGCAGAAAAGGCCTTTGACAAAAATCAACAACCCTTCATGCTAAAAACTCTCAATAAACTAGGTATTGATGGAATGTACCCCAAAATAATAAGAGCTATTTATGACAAACCCACAGCCAATATCATACTGAATGGGCAAAAACTGGAAGCATTCCCTTTGAAAACTGGCACAAGACAAGGATGCCCTCTCTCATCATTCCTATGCAACATAGTGTTGGAAGTTCTGGCCAGGGCAATCAGGCAAGAGAAAGAAATAAAGGGTATTTAATTAGGAAAAGAGGAAATCAAATTGTCCCTGTTTGCAGGTGACATGATTGTATATTTAGAAAACCCCATCATCTCAACCCAAAATCTTAAGCTGATAAGCAACTTCAGCAAAGTCTCAGGATACAAAATCGAAGTGCAAAAATCACAAACATTCCTATACACCAATAACAGACAGAGAGCCAAATCAAGAGTGAACTCCCGTTCACAACTGCTTCAAAGAGAATAAAATACCTAGGAATCCAACTTACAAGAGATGTGATGAACCTCTTTAAGGAGAACTACAAACCACTGCTCAACGAAATAAAAGAGGACACAAACAAATGGAAGAACATTCCATGCTCATGGATAGGAAGAATCAATATCATGAAAATGGCCATAGTGACCAACATAATTTATAGATTCAATGCCATCCCCATCAAGCTACCAATGACTTTCTTCATAGAACTGGAAAAAAACACTTTAAAGGTCATATAGAACCAAAAAAGAGCCCGCATTGCCAAGACAATCCTAAGCAAAAAGAACAAAGCTGCAGGCATCACACTACCTGACTTCAAACTATACTACAAGGCTACAGTAACCAAAAGAGCATGGTACTATTACCAAAACAGAGATATAGACCAATGGAACAGAACAGAGGCCTCAGAAATACCACCACACATCTACAACCATCTGATCCTTGACTAGCCTGACAAAAACAAGAAATGGGGAAAGCATTCCATATTTAATAAATGGTGCTGGGAAAACTGGCTAGCCATATGCAGAAAGCCAAAACTGGATCCCTTCCTTACACCTTATACAAAAATTAATTCAAGATGGATTAAAAACTTACATGTTAGACCGAAAATCATAACAACCCTAGAAGAAAACCTGGGCGATACCATTCAGGACATAGGCATGGGCAAATACTTCATGACTAAAACACCAAAAGCAATGGCAACAAAAGCCAAAATAGACAAATGGGATCTTATTAAACCAAAGAGCTTCTGCACAGCAAAACAAACTACCATCAGGGTGAACAGGCAACCTACAGAATGGGAGAAAATTTTTGCAATCTTCCCATCTGACAAAGGGCTAATATCCAGAATCTCCAAAGAACTTAAACAAATTTACAAGAAAAAAAACAAACAATCCCATCAAAAAGTGGACAAAGGAAATGAACAGACACTTCTCAAAAGAAGACATTTATGTAGCCAACAGACACATGAAAAAATGCTCATCATCACTGGTCATCAGAGAAATGCAAATCGAAACCACAATGAGATACCATCTCACACCAGTTAGAATGGCGATCATTAAAAAGTCAGGAAACAGGCCGGGTGTAGTGGCTCATGCCTGTAATCCCAGCACTTTGGAAGGCTGAGGCGGGCAGATCATGAGGTCAGGAGATCAAGACCGTCCTGGCTAACAGGATGAAACCCTGTCTCTATTAAAAATACAAAAAAATTATCCAGGCATGGTGGTAGGCCCCTGTAGTCCCAGCTACTTGGGAGGCTGACGCAGGAGAATGGCGTGAACCCGGGAGGCGGGGCTTGCAGTGAGCTGAGAAGGCGCCACTGCACTCCAGCCTGGGCGACAGAGCGAGACTCCATCTCAAAAAAAGAAAAAAAAAAAGTCAGGAAAAAACAGATGCTGGACAGGATATGGAGAAATAGGAACACTTCTACACTGTTGGTGGGACTGTAAATTAGTTCAACCATTGTGGAAGACAGTGTAGCGATTCCTCAAGGATCTAGAACTAGAAATACCATTTGACCCAGCAATCCCATTACTGCGTGTATACCCAAAGGATTATAAATCATGCTACTATAAAGACACATGCACACATATGTTTATTGTGGCACTATTCACGATAGCAAAGACTTGGAACCAACCCAAATGTCCATCAATGATAGACTGGATTAAGAAAATGTGGCACATATACACCATGGAATACTATGCAGCCATAAAAAGGGATGAGTTCATCTCCTTTTCAGGTGCCTGGATGAAGCTGGAAACCATCATTCTGAGCAAACTATCACAAGGACAGAAAACCAAACACCGCATATTCTCACTCATAGGTGGGTATTGAACAATGAGAACACTTGGACACAGGGCGGGGAACATCACACACCTGGGCCTGTCGGGGGGTGGGGGACTGGGGGTGGGATAGCATTAGGAGAAATATCTAATGTAAATGATGAGTTGATGGGTACAGCAAATCAACATGGCACATGTATACCTATGTAATAAATCTGCACGTTGTGCACATATACCCTAGAACTTAAAGTATAATAATAAAAAAAAAAAGAATTTCAGGATTCAGATTACATTCCAAGTACCTAAAACATGCTATTAGGTGACATCACTTAACATATGTCTATTCTTAGTATCTTATCTAATCTTCACCACAAAACAATAAGTAGGTTATCATTATCCTCAGATGAAAACAATATCTGGGACTTAGAGAGAGTAAGTAACTTGTAATAAGATCACAAAGGAAGCAAGATGAAGACTTCAGATATAAGCCCACATCTTTAGCTCCCAAAGCCATGATCCTTCTGCTACACCAGGCTATATCTTTATAAAAATGTTCTCTCTTTTTAGCCACATCACTTTCAAAACCACTTAATGTTGTGCCAAACCTTTGGTTAACCAAGTAGTAAGTGATAAAAATATTAAATGCAGACGATTGTCATTTTAGATCATTTTAAGATGACTTTGTCCCTGAAGATTATTTCCCAGGTAACTCCATTTGCCAAGGGAATTAGTTACAGTCTCTTATCCCCAAAAGATTAGAAATTTTCCCCAGACTCCTCAGGGTGAAATCTGGCCTGGGATTTGGTGTCTCTAGATCTTCTGCTGTCTAAGCAGAACAGCTCTTATCTCTTTCCACAGTGGATGTGTTCCTGCTCTCTCATTTTTGGCTTGAAAATAGCCGTCTATCTGGAGAAATGTACTCCTTATTTAGGCTAAAGGGTGATGAAAAGCCTTGGGGTTATTCGTTTGTCTTCCAAATAGGTACAGGAAGAGCCTAGCAAGGCTATAAAATCTTAAGCTTCCGGATTCTCCCTTGCCAAAAGGATTAGGCTCAGAGCTGGAGGCCTTTCTCGGGAGAAGATAAGATAGTGTGTCTGTATTACCGTTCACTCCTGCCAAGTCCCCGCTCTGCAACAAGCCAGCTTTCTTGTTGGCCGCCCTCTCACTCCTTCTCTGCTGGATTCACACCTTGATTGTGGATTTTTCCTTCTTTAACCCTCAGCCCAAACATTAGGAGTTGTTTTTCACTCTCTCACTTTAGATCCTTAGGTTTCTTCTCAGATCTGGCTATGGTGGTAATTTTTCCATGGACCCTGTACAGTCTGGCAAACAATCTCATTATTTTATATTTTAAAAAGGAGTTGGGTTCTAAAAGACAATGTTCTTTTAATCTTTCCATTCTTCATTTTAAGGAAAATGCAACACTTTTCTCGTCATGCTCAGCAAATCTCTGATATTTGGAGGACGATAGGTATCTTCTTCTCCTGCTCCTTTCAAACATATTTTTATAATAACATCGAAACACACCTGAAAAACTGATACAAAACTCAAGCTTCCTCTCTTGATGATTATTTCAAAACAGAGATGAAATAAATGCACAAGAGACGCAATCTAACTGAAACTCAATTTTATTTATTAAAAATAATATTACGAATTATATCTTAAAAACTAGATTTACAGAAAAAAAGCCTACACGTAATATATATTTTTTAATACCAGCCTCTCTACTGCCCACATGATCTCGGTTGTTGGTTAAAGTACTGGGGTATGGCTGCTTAGGAGGTGTGGGAATGGATTTTTGACATATTGTGATATATTACACGCTAGGTTATCTGCAAAAATGCACAGAAAGCATTCAGTCTCTTTTTGCCCCCAACTTTTAATAGGAGCATTTCCCATCTTTTTCTGCTTTCAAGTCACCTGGCCCTGCCTCAGCAGCCGCTGGCCCTACCGCCACCATCACACAGTCCTTACCTTCTCAGTGGACTTTGCAGGGGCACCATCCTGACCCCAAGATGTGGATGCGCTATATTGTTTGTCACTTCAAAATCCAGCACACAGGTACTAAGTGACCACTATGTGCTAGGCCCTGATTTCACAGAGCTGATGCTGCTATGTCATTTCTCTTCCTCTTTAGTTATTGCTGCTAACAGCATGGCTAGTTGAGAAACTGGACCAAAGCCCATAACCAAGAATGGACAGGGGAAGGCTTCCAAGCAAAACTGAAACTCCTAAGTAAACATGATATTGCTCCTGAGGTTTATCACAATCATGTTAGGAGAGTTTTTCCTCTCCCGTTCCTGTTCTTTCACTTCATCTAATACATTTCCCAAGAGAATAGGTAATAGAAAATAAAATAGAATAAGGTACCTTAAGCTAGTGGATATTCTAAATGATAAGGCATTAATACAGATGAAATGGGTATCTTGCTCTCTTAAAATTAATAAAGGCTACATAAAATGTGACATGTAGCTAAATATAAATATATGATGATATAAATACATCAGAGTCTGTATTTATATCTACATGATTTTTTCTTCTTTTGCAAATAAACTTTAGCCATTGGTCATTACAAAGATCAGTGTGATTATCTTATCCAAGGAAACCCGCTTTAGGAAAATGTGTCCATTTGGAGTTCACATTTACAACAAGTAGGCAGAGGGCTTTGCCCACCTCATGCCAGTTGGGATTGGGAAAGTAGGGAGGATAACAAAATATTCCTTTTAAAAAGGGTTACCACCAGAATTCTATCACTCTCACAATCCACATTAACAATTTTAAAGGTGAAATGTTTCCAAACCTGGAGATAAACTAAGGCATTGTCTGCTGAGGAATAATGGAACATTCTGCCTACATAAAGAGAATTAATGAAAATCAGAACTTGCATTTTAGAGAACATATTAGGAAAACTTGGCAGAGGTGAAAAGTATCCTCTGTCCCCTTATTACAGTTTTATTGCCATCATCTCACTTTCTGGTACTTTGCAAAGGAACAGTTCCCCCTGACAAGTACGCTTTGCTCTCAGAGACCAACTTGTGTCCTAATGATGCCGCAAATGTGATGGTGAAATCCAGACATTCAGTTTATGCGCTGTTCATATTAAAACATAACTGTTCAGTTTCTCCAGCACAGACACCTCCCTGTCTCATCCAGGTGTCAGTCATGATGGCCAGAACAAGTGTGGCAGATGAAGACCACCACTGTGGAATTCCTGCCATCCAGGGCTCTGCTGCCAGGTGACCTCACCCCTGCTCAAGAGATTACAGCAGTTTAGAAGTTCATCCCTGTTTCACCCAACCTTCCCCACCCCCACCCAGCATCACTTCTGCCTAGAGAGCAGAGAAATCACCGAAGTTGGTCCTTGTTGAATGCTGTTGGTCCCTGACTGCAGTGGCCACTGGTCCCTAAAATACTGTAATCTGGTAAGAACAGAGCCACGCGCAGCAGCTCCCAGGAGGCTTGCCTCCATTCTTCCTGACGTGAGCTGGCCCACCTAGTCAGAAAACTCTCAACCACTGCTGACTGAACGAGGCCTTTTTCTCTCTCTCTCACTCCAAAGATCAGAGCAATAGCCTCCATAAAGCAGAAAGGGTAAAGAAATTGATTATGACTTAACTAACTAGAAGAATAATATAGCAGTATTGCAACTAGCAATCTCATAAGCCCTAACACAATGGTAATACTTACTTTATGCTGCCAGCCAATTCAACTGGCTGCTAAAATGTACTTGGGTAACTATCCCAAGAAATGTATGAAGTAAACAGGTTTTTGTTGTTGTTGTTGTTGTTGTTGTTGTTGTTGTTGTTGTTGTTGTTTTAAGATGGAGACTCACTCTGTTGCCTGGAGTGCAATGACGCGATCTCGGCTCACTGCAACCTCCGCCTCCTGGGTTCAGGCGATTCTCCTTCCTCAGCCTCCTGAGTAGTTGTGATTACAGGTGCCCACCACTACATCCAGCTAATTTTTTTTTATTTTTAGTAGAGATTGGGTTTTGCCATCTTGGTCAGGCTGATCTTGAACTCCTGACCTCAGGTGATCCGCCAGCCTCAGCCTCCCAAAGTGCTGGAATTACAGGCATGAGCCACCGCACCTGGCCTAAAGTAAATGTTTTTTTATAGACTATTCTCCAACAAACAAACAGACAGTAACCGCTTTGTTAAACGTATCAAAATGTTAAATTTTCTGTTTAAATTTTTCCAAACATTATATGCTGTGATGTAAGCTTGTAACAAATAGCACAAGACCCAGCGTCTGGAGTGACACACCTCAAGGAACAGGGAGCTTGCAGGTGATGTGTTCTTTAAAGACACAGGAAGTGTCACAATGGCTATTATCAAAAAGATGAGAGGTGAATGTTAGTGAGGATGTGGGGAAAATGGAACCCTAGCACACTACTGGTGGGAATGTAAATCAAGACAGCCATTATTCGAAATAGCACGCAGGTTCCTTTAAAAAAAAAATAGAATTACCGTATGATCCAGCAATCCCACTTCTGGGTATATGTCCAAAGGATTTGAAATCAGTACATCAAAGAGCCATCCACACTCCCATGTTTACTGCAGCATTATTCACAATAGCCAAGTTACGGGATCAACTTAAGTGTCCACCAATGGATGAATGGATAAAGGAACTGTGGTGTATATACACAAAGGAATATTATTCAGCTGTAAAAAAGAAGGAAATCCTGTCACCTGTGACAACATGGATGAACTTGGAGAACATTATGCCAAGTGAAATAAGCCAGCACAGAAAGACAAATACCATGTTCTCACTTACATATGGAATTTAAAACAGTCAAACAGAGTAGAGATGGTGGTTACTAGAGGCTGAGGAGTCAGGGGAATGAGGAGATGGTGGCCAAAGGGTACGGTGTTTCAGTTAGACAGGAGGAAGAACTGATAAGTACTCAAAGTGAACAGAAAAGAGACAAGCAGTGTGTCTCCTGACTTTGCTTTGGGTTTTTACTCTCCCTTACTCTAGTACCCAAGCACAGGTACCTTTTGTGCCTTACCCTGAAGTGTAACAAAGAAGGAAAAGTGGAGAGAAGGTAGAGCAGGAAGGATAAATTATATTTCTTTCTCTATGGCAGTTTTTTTCTTATTCTACTTCAGAAAAGAACCACTTGGAAAGAGGCAAGAGGCTAGAGAAATTGCCAACTGAGCAATTTGATTATTCAGAGGACACCCACCCTGTGAGCTTGAACTATGGGATCCTGGAAGGACGCTTGATGCCAAATTGGCCTGAAGCAAGTGAAGAAGAAGCCTGAGGAAGTCTAGCCCCTCAAGAATCCAGGATAACTTTTTAAGGAACCTCCTCATTAAGTTCTAAGAATAAAGCCAAGCTTAATTAAGCTGTGAAAAACGGAGAGAAGTCATTCCTTAGATCTGATTTGCTTTTAAAAACATACTCTCTTGAGCTCCTCTTTGAAGTGAGGACCTTATAATATTGTTTGAGTTCAACTAAACTGTGCTGGAGTACAGCCCTTATTACTTTAGGATCTATATGTGTGTGTGTACGGTAATATCTTTTTCCTTTTTAGGAAACCAGAGATTAGTTACAAACTCTTATATTTTAGGAATCAAAACGTTTGCAGGTTAAATCCACAACCATATTTGGAATGATGTTAAAGTTCGAATCTAGTCAACTGCCTGAATTGTTTGTTCCAATTGCTGTACTTTGATAAATATGGCTACGATACCTACTTGGTTCTCCTGATTTGTTCACTTCCCTCATGATAAGATTCAATTCAACATGCCATAAACCTGAAAGAATTCTTGTTGCCAAGATCAAAGTATTCTAGTCATTTCACAGGAAAACTGATGTATAAGCAAATCGGCCATCTGGGAATTAAAATAATACAAAGCACTAGACCAAGTAAAAAACTACTGATGGACCAGGCATGGTGTCTCATGCCTGTAATCTCAGCACTTTGGAAGGCTAGAAGGCAGGACTGTTTGAGGCCAGGAGTTTGAGACCAGCCTGGGAAAATAGCAAGACCCTGTTTTTTCGTTTTGTTTTGTTTTGTTTTAAAAAAACACCCTACTATTGATAATAATTATGATAAAAGAAGAAATCAGAACAGAAGGAAAACAAGGAGAACCTGATGCAAACCAATCCCCTTTCCTGGTTGGGTGCAAAAAATAACAATATTTTGTATATAAATAGCCGCACCCAAAAGTAATTTTATGTCTCTTTTTAGAAAAAGATGAAGTATCTTTGTAAAAATGTTCCACAGATGTGCAGTTACTCCCAGATGCATGTGATAGGGCCCAATATTAACTGCGCTTTAGAAATTACAATCTCATAAAGAGAGTGACTTTGCTACCACTGAGATTGATTTCTTAAAATAGCCAGCTCAACTACTGTTGTCCAGATGTATTTTTGTCTTTGTCTATCTCTACTGTGAATTATTTAAAACAGCATATTCTGTAGTTTGAATATAGCCCACATTTCAAATTAAGTTCACAAAATTTTGTGCTCAATGTACAATTTCCATTTAATAGAAATAGTTCTATAAATCCATAACATCACTGAAAAGCAATATGAAGCTAAACACAAGAATATTTCTAAAACCCCATTTTATCCCAGGAAAAATTAATCTTTGAACAAAAATATCATGCAAATACTTATTTGCAAAGAATTCTGAGCATGATCTAGAAAACCACATTTATAAAAAATCTCGTTGGGCTGTTTAAAAGGCTCTCCACCAACATGGTTCTTTCATGTTGTTTTAATTACTTTTGTAGAAATGTATCGTGTATGCAAAGACCTACACGCTTTTTGGCTGGATAGGGAAGCTCTGTTTTTAAAAAGTAAAGATGTGTTACAGTATTACTACTGTAGTAATTTATTGAGATCAAATTCTTCCAATAGCTCAGCTACCTCCTACAGGGACAAATTTTCTAGAAAAACAAATGTAACAAATGGGGAAAGAAGGAAGTTTAGATCATAGGATTGGAAACCTAGACATTCACCTCTGCCCTCTGAATTACTGGAAACATTTCAGGTCAAACAATAATTTATGGGCCGTCCTAGTGGTCTTTGATTTCATGATACTGGTTTTTAGGTCTCTAAATCCATTCCAAGGCAATTCTAAGCAAATTTAGAAACCCTGTGTGTTTAAGATCACCCGTATCACTTTCCTTGGCTCCATTCTAATCGTCACTTATTCAATAACCTGGTAAAAATTATAACAGCTGCCACCAAACCAACACATACACCCATGCCCAACCAGTTTATAAATAAGTAGATATTTGTACCTACATACATATGTTAGACTTACTCTGCTATATTTTGACAGTGTGGTCTTATGATGTTATACGGATTGATGTCTCCAGTAAGGAAAGTTAGTATTTCTGTGACAATTATCTGGGGAAAGGAAGTTCCTCGGACAGAAAATCCAACCTTGGAAGACAGACTTTCAATTCATTCATTTGCCCGTTCATTCATTCAGTGAATATTTATTGAATGCTTACTACCTATCTGGCAGTGTTCTCCAGCCCAAATCATTGCTGTTTCCACAAAAGTCCCTAATGGACATCTTTAATTCTATGTGTGCATAACTAAACTTACATTCCAACTTCCCACCATGTGTAACCCACTCCTCCCCGTGTCAGCTGATGGCAACTCTATGCTTCCAGTTGCACAAACCAAAAGCTTGATGCTTTTCTTCCTTTCACAGTCCACATCCTATCTATCAGGAAATCCTGTTGGCTCTTCCCTCAAATATATCCAGAGACCGACTTCTTTCCACCACTTTAACCGCTGTCACCATGCTCTCATCCACCATCATCTCTACACCGGCACCTCAGCTTTCACCTTGCCTCCCTATAGTCCGTTCTCAGCACCACCCCACAGATATTTCTGATAAAATTTAAGTTCAAATCATGCCACTCATCTGCTCAACACCCTCCAGTGGCTCTGTATTTCACTCAAGAAAAGCCAAAGTCCTTATTATGGCCCTTAAGGTTCCCACGACCCCTCATCCCTCCTACCTCTCTGAGATCATCCTTTCTCTTGATGGCAGCCTCTGCACCCTCCCTCTAATTAGCACTCTTCCTCTAATTATCTAATAGTGACCAACTTAAGGTCGAGGTGCTGGTTCTTCTTTCTGCCTCCTGCTCTCACTCTCTATATTCACGTAGTTCATTTGAGCACCTCTTTCAAACCTTGTCTTAGATTTCACCTTCTCTATGAGGCTACCCTTACCGCCCTATTTTGCATTGCAAAAACACCCCACTCCACCACCCGCCCCCAAACATACAAACTCCCCGCTGGAATTTCCAGTCCCCCTTTACCTATCTATCATGTTCTGTAGCATTTATTTCACTCTAATCAAACTTTTTAAAAATGTTTTGTTATTGTCTGTTACTTGAAAATGTTGTTTTTGTCTCTTTGGCTTCCTGATGTAACCCAAGCATCTGGCATAGGGTGGATGCTCAGTGAAAAAATTCCTCAATGAAAGAATGTGAGTAAAACAGATGTGATCTCTGCCATTAAGAAAGTTACAGTCCACAGGAATGATAACTCCTATCTCTCGAGGCTTCCCCTTGTGGCTGGCATCTCTATGGGCCTAGAAGGGCCTAAATATGCTACAGGACATCCCCCGGTCAGGGAAGAAGGATGGCCTCTGCCAAACACCTGGCCTGGAGCTGCTGAACTACAACTTGAAGACAGTGTAGCTATTCCTTAAAATCCAAATTACTTAATTTCATGCTCTTATTTCTCTTTACCTTCAGGTATCCGTAAGTGGTTAATAAAATCTTATTTGAATGTTGCTGCTTGCATTTCACTGTGCTCTGAAGAATTCTCAGAAGCAATGTATCATCATTTACAGTCAGTCCAGTGAGGGAGACAGCACTGCCAGCACAGGGCAAGAGGACTCTACTGAGGACAAGGTCAGGGGGCAACATGCCTCTTCTCTCAACACGGGCTTCTGCACCCTTCCTCTAACTGGAAGAGTTGCCCCATCTGCACTACTCTACAAGGCCACTCTTGGAAATGGACAGAATTTTCTCAGGTTGCCGGTGGGTTTCCTTATGGCCTTCATGCTGCTCACTGCAAGCAGCGCCGCACACCTCAATCTGCTCTGCCCCATGTGACCTCACCGCCTACAGTGGCTGATATTCAACCCCCCCCCAATCTTGTGAAAATTTCTACTTTCTCAGTGAAGGTGGGCTCAAAGAGTCATTAGGAGGTATAATCCATACTTATTAATCCAATGAATTTCTAATGTATTGCTACTCAGTAATGTGACTATCTTGGGCAACCTGGGAGAAGCCTGTTGGGTCAGGAGGGCCTTCCAGGCCTCTTAAGCCATGTCTTATTGACATCTCAGGACTCGCCACTGTGATAAAGCTGCTTCTCGATGTGGTGCCCTGCTCAAGGAGCTCACATTTGGTGCTTGGGAATATCAATGTTCTGGAAAACTCTAGAAGAAAGGAAAACTAGATCATCCAATTATTTCCTGATGATAAGAAACTGGGGTAAAAGGAGAACTAACTGTTTAAAGTCATAAAAGTGCCATTTAACAAAATATTCACATTCTACAAAAACAGTGATTCTCTTCTATGCCCAAGCAATGTAGTCATCTGACGAAATTCTCTCACTTACCTTTGTAGCCTCCCCAGAGCCTATTACAGTGCCTGGCTAAATAGATGCTCAATAAATGTCAACCAAACATCAACTCTACATCCACTCAGCCAACAAAGTCAGAATACAGAGCTCACATTGTCTCCTCATACACCTAAGGTGTGTCGTACAGTTAGACCTTTAGTCCCCCAAACAACCAAGCAAACAGGCAAACTATTTTCTCCCAATTAATTGACAGAGGTCAATAATATTATACAACAGGTATGGATGAGACATTTATTTTCCAGAAGCTAAATCTAATAACATTTGTAATTTCTCTTTAATTTCAAAATTTTAACTTCATTGGAAAACAATTCAGCTATGATTTACTGTAGAACTATACTTGGTAAAGTCCTGGACTGCAAACCTATAAATTTTCATCTGCATTGAAATCCTGCCAACTTGTTTTACGTTTCTCTCAGGTCTTCTCAACTTATCTCTTCTAATGCTGTCTTAAAAGGAAGAGTCACTGATATGACATCAGTTCAAAGTTCTATCAAGCTTAGGCACACAGAACATAGGCTTTCTGATTTGTTATTTTTACAGATTATTTCAGAAATGTAGCAAGTCTGAATTGGAATGTACTATAAGTGTAAAATTAACAATGCATTTTTAACAAGACAGCAAAAAAATGTAAAATATTTTATTAATGATTTTTATATTGAGTACATAGTGAAATGACAATGTTTTAGACATATTGGGATAAATAAAGTATATTATTGAATTTTAAAAACTATTTCAATAGAATAAATCCAGGGTTTTCTTTTTAAAACCATTTTTGTACCATGGATCTCTGTAAGAGTTTGGTCAAGTCGATAGATAAACGCATACAATAAAATACATATAATTTAAAAGAAAATCAAATATTATTAGTTTTGACATGCCAATACAATGATTTCTATTGCCTGAAATATAAATCTGTGAATAGGGGGTCTTAACTATTCAGATTATAACTGCTATAGAGTACCATCTCTAATATGCCTAGATTGACTTAAAATTTAATAGAGGATTAATGATTAACAATTTAAGTTACAGGCTATAAAATAGCTATGGTAATATTTACACTTTGTTAAATAAAAAATTGTTCATGACACTTGCTTGCTAAAGATGGTAAGGAAGATATTATTCAAGAGAGATTACTGCAATGAAGGTTTTGCAGTGGGGAGAAGAGATGGGGCTCAACTCCAAATACAACAAAGACAAGTAGGGATTTATAGCAAGAAACAGAGTCAGGGTCAGTGGAGGGAACATTACCAAGATTAAATATCAAGGCTGGAGGATTCTTGAGAGCTGGACTCACAGGATTCTTGCTGAAGACAGGTCAAGGTAATAAGATACCAAGAGTGAGAGGATAAGGAATTTGATCAGACATGGAGGATGATCAGATTCCAAAGGCAGGGGATTTTTCACTAACCTGACTGTATTAGTCTATTTTTATACTGCTATGAAGAAATACCTGAGAGTGGGCAATTTATAAAGAAAAAGAGGTTTAATGGACTCACAGTTCCACATGGCTGGGGAGGCCTAACAATGATGACAGAAGGTGAATGAGGAGCAAAGTCACATCTTACATGGCGACAGGGAGGAGTGTGTGTGCTGGGGAACTGCCCCTTATAAAACCATCAGATCTTGCAAGACGTATTCACTATCATGAGAACAGCATGGGAAAACCTGCCCCCATGATTCAACTACCTCCCACTGGGTCCCTCCCATGACACATGGGAATTATGAGAGCTACAATTCAAGATGAGATTTGGGTGGGGACACAGCCAAACCATATCACTGACCTAGCAGCATTCTTGCTAAAACTGAACTAAGTGGGCCAATGACAGAGCCCAAGAACATACCTAGATAGAAAGAGGACTCAGAGGAGTCTGACTCATACTTGGTCAAGGAGTGAATTTTTGTTAGTCTAAATAAATAAACTGAGCAATGTTGGTGTTAGTCTCTCGTAGAGGACCACCTTGTACTGTACCTGGTTTGCCACACGGTGAGTCTCCACTATCAATATGACATAGACTCAAACTTTTCCAAATTCCTCCCAAATCAAGTTAACTTTAATTCACTGAGAAGTTCGTGAGAATATTTAGGTAAAGTTGCAACAGGGTGCTCACATTTCTATATAAATGGCTTTCTTCTATCACCTGAAATTTTATATATTTTCCCCTTCTCTATAAATATCTGGAATATATCAGTGAATAAATGAATGATCTTTCTTCTTGCTTTTCTCCTCTCAACCAGATAAAACCAGTGAAAAGATTCTTCTTGGTCCTTGTTCTTTTGGAGTATGAAGGTGCTGCTCTCTGTGACTTGACATAGTTTGGGTCTAGGAATTGCTCTAGAGATGACTTGTGGCCTTCTTATCAGAAAGTAATACTTTCTAGAATTACTGAGGTCTTAAGGTACTATCTGAAGTGGAGATGACAGCAGAAAAGGTAAATGAAGTTGAGAGTTAGTTAATAATGAAAAAATTTATTTATAACTTACCTATAATAATTATCATCATTATTATAAATATATTGAGTTCACTTGTTGAGTAGTATTAAATGTAATGTTTGTGGGACATGTCCTAATTTTGAATTTTATTGAAAGATAGTGTGCCCATTTCATGTATTTGTGCATGCATATGCAAAGTTTTTTCAACAAATATTCACAAGTGCCTACTCAATATCAGACACTATGTAAACTGTTATTCACCTGTTAGGTTTGTCTTATTGCCCTGGGAAATCTGGAAACACACCAAATTTAAAACATTAAAACTATGTTGATGTGCTCCACCCAAATAAGCTTCTGACATATTCCAGCTCTAATTCTATTCCGTACAAAATTCCTAGCAGTAACAGTGGCTATTATCACTTAGCTTTCAAATATGTTGTAATTACACTTTTAAAATTCAATCACCAAAATCTCACCATTAGAAAATGGTAAAAGGTATGAAAATGTCAGCCCCCAAAACACAATAATTTAGCAACTTAAAAGTGAAAGCATAAATTTGCTGGAGAAAGTAACATTTTACCTTGGCTCTTGTTTTCCTTCTGAAGAAAGGAGTATGGGTGGTTAATTTTTAGGCAAGGCCGTTTCCACTTTGTTTTACCAGTTAAAAATATGCTAATTAACCCTGGAGTTCAAAGACTTTTACTAAAAGGGATATGATGGGGTCATTCCCATGCTAGCAGTTTATTTGGTTGATAGCATGGCTTATAAATGTGAGAAACAGAAAATACTCAAATGAATGCACAACTCCCTAGGACATTTCACAGTGTCTTTCAGCATAGCAATAAAGTTAAACAACTCCCTAAACATGTGTGTTATGCATAGGGCCTTTTGCTAAGTAAAGATGATTTGTTTCTAATACTAAAGCCAGTATCTCACTTTCTGGAAAGACAACTGAAACAAACAGCTATTGGTTGGTTAGAATTAACTTTAAATTATTTTCAAAATGTCAAAAAAGGAATTACTTTTTTCTTCTTGCCTGTTATTTTTCCAGTTCGTTTTTAAAACAAAGTGTTCATTTTGGGGCATGACAGCTAAAATAGAAATGTCTTTGGCATAAACTCAGCTCTCTTAGCCTGCAGGCAAAATATAAAATTGTTGTTAAATTGGAGCAGACCAGAAAGCGGATGATAAAACTCATCCATGGAACTTCTGTTAATAACAAACATTTGTCCCATGACACGTACTATAAGTAATAACACATGACAGGGGATGGATGTGTCACTGTCCTGAACAGCAGGTTTTGGTGCCTGTAAGACAACAGGCCAAGTTCACCTAGCCCTTCAGCTGTGGCTTCCTATGAATCTGTTAGGGTTTTCATTAAATGTCCTTTTTTAAACTTGGAAAGACTTGGGAAGACAATTCTCAGATGTGTGGGTCTAGGTTGATCTGCCTTTAGAATTTTAGAGGCAGCTTGGGTTGTTGTGTCTGGTTCTATTTTCTACTGCAGCAGCATTTGCTGTTTCCTAAGAGTCATGCCATTTAAGCATTTTGCCTCCATTTCTTTTTCACTGAGTAGTCAGAAAGAGAGAGGAGGCAATTCTGAAAAAGGCAGATAGATGGTAGCAGAAGGGACCATGTTGATAGTTAGTAGAGGCAGCAAGGCCTTCCCATTTTCTGGCTTTGTTCCATCATATTTATTGAATGTAAGACATCATGGATGGTGAAATGCACCATTATTTTATGCACTGACCAAAAGTCTCCTTGACCAAACTTCAGTCAGGTTCCTCTGAGCCCTCTTCCTAACTGAGTTCTCAGCCTTGCTTCCATCCTTGCTGGACCTGCATAGCCCAGTTGTAGCTTTTCCCATATTGCAATCGCTCCTGAATAAAACGTGTTCCAACTGCTTTAAATACTGTCTGGCTCAGGTTCTCTTTAACGGTACCAATACAGAAAAGAGGATACATTTCCAATCAATCCCAGATGCAACACCTTAATGATAGTCCTCTGTGAAGCCTGGGTGGACCACACAGCCTTTGTCCGGACATTTCTTTTTATCTATTACAAACTATTTGGCATTTTCTCTTGCCTTTGGTTGCACTGCTTGGCCTGTAATAAGAATTCTTTTGCACTTATCTCAGTAACAAAATGTAACAAAGCCTGATAGACCTGTAAGATTTCCCCTTCTTAGGTCTCCTAAAGCACTTGGATCCTCTTTCCAAGAAAAGAAGGAAATGCAGTCATTACTCCTACAAGGAACTTTTGCTTCACTAATATCAAAGTCATGGCAAGTTGCTGTTTCCCTGTCTTTCTGCATATTAAAGTCACTTTTTGTGTCAATACTGAATAATGGCATAATCTTATTGAAGATGTTTTAAATAGTAACTTAAAACCAATGCCTTTGTTGGTGTTGCACCTTTCCAACACTAGACATAAAATCAATTGATATAACAACATAAACAGTTATGACCAAGTTTGCAGGCAGTAACCACTTAACTCCCCATGGCTGCCGCCCAGTGACAGCAAATCTAAGATGCCTCCCAATTTTAGAGACGCTAAAATATGAGAAAAATGTTTATGACAGAATTAGTGCCACACAGTGTTACCCATTCACACATTGTACAGGAGTGGTAAACTCAAATGCTCACAGGGCCGATTAAATCAGGGATGTTAGCCCAACTCTATGTAAGAAACATGTACCCTCTACACCAAATATCTATTTCACTTTTAACAGAAGCATGGCTTCAAAGGAATATTGAATACTATAAAAAAGCACCAGGCCCCTGTGGTGGCTTCACAATAGGGAACTAGAGAAAACTGAGGAACGCATGTCTCATCTAAAGGAGGCAGATACCACACAGCTCAGATCAAACATTATCATGTCCGTCATCCTTCAGACTTTGGAGGCAGTATTGCCCAGTCTTCTGATTTTTTAAGAGAAATAGGAAATCTGAATTTTTAGGTGAAATCCCTTAAAAATTCATTCAAAAATTTTAAAATGCCAGACACGCCTCACAAAGCAAATCTACGTTACACATTTGGTTCCTCGTTCACCAATTTGTGGCCTATGCGAGATATACCTAACACGCATGGGTCACCCATGTTCTACACATCACCATTTATCCCACGGGTACATTTAATCCAAAAACTATCAGCATGACTTGAAAGGTAACAACTTTGCCCATGAAGCCTGAGGGCATAATAGGTGCCAGTAGAAATACTCAATCAGAAGAGTCATTTGTAATTCATTTTAGATACATTTCTTCTGTCTACATGTAAAAAAAAACCAATTCACTAGAAGGATTTCAAGGCTTGGAACTGAGAACCAGCAATTTTTCAGACAGTAAAAATTGATTGTTGTCAAGGCACAAAGTATTTGTTTAAGAATGAGAATTCCTGCTCTCATTCCCATTCTGATGCTGCTTGGTGCTCCCTGAAAGGCAGCCTCACCACAGCAGACGTGTAGCTGTGAGCCTCGCTGCTCTCTTGGGGCTGTGTGAGGGGAAGCCCAGACCCCGGGACCCAGAGGACCTGGAAGTGGAGGATGCAGCTGAATACTGGCAAACACCCTTTGCATTGTCCTCTGCTTCCCAGGCCTCAGAAACATGACTTTCTTTCTTTTCCCTAGGAGAAGGGAGATAGGAGAATGAAGAAATAGAGACTTACTATGGCTCAACTCATTGCATTCATCTCTGATTTAAAAGCTTGGAGTCAGCCAAGATGCTGAATCCTGAACATACCTGCCCTCATGAGGGACTTATGACATCCTCTAACGGTACTTGATTTTCTAGGACTCAATTTTACTATCTGTAAAATGAGCAGATAAGATTAAACAGGTGTTTTTTCATTTGTGCTCTGAGAAAATTTAGGGACTCAGATAATTTGCTTAAGGAGAGGGACTTGGTTTTATGTCGCTTGCATTTGGTCTTAAGAGTGAAGCTTCCATTTAATAGGAAAAATACACCTTTAAAAATGCAGTGTTTGAAAACCACTGGCTAGATTATCTAAGTGATCTGTAATGAGGCCTCTCCAGCTCTGACACTTTGTAATTACAAAATTTCTTCAATTTGCATGTACTTTTCAATATCATTCTCACAAAGCAAAATGCAGAGACATCTTTTGGTTAAAGAATAACTCCAGTTTTACCCAAAATATGAGTCAACATGAAAATTCTGGCAAGGCTGAGTATGAAAAGGTATAAATCGCTTTGCTTTGTTTTCTTCCAAATGAAGCTTTCTTTTTTCAGATTTTTTAAGAGATGACAGACAAAGAGTATGAGTCTGGGAAAGTAGCTTACACTAGAAAAAAGGAGACCTCGTGTCTATTCACTGTCAAACACGTACTCCCTGATTTTGCGCATACAAGTGAAGAAGAGAATTGGGAAATTCTCAGCATTTAAAGGTTCCAGACCATTTTCTTCTGGAAATGCAGGAAATTGCGGTTAAAATAAACTCTACTATGCGAACTAGGCATAAATCTGACTACTCTTTAAACATACCCAGGGATTTCCCACCCTTTCTGCTTTGCCTGAAATGTCCCTCAGTCCCCTCATCCTCCCCTCTCTAAATCCAGGTCACATCCAGGCTGAATGGAATGGTGAGTCCATTTCCAATCTCTTCTTTCCTCAGCCGCTTTCTTCTCAACTCCTGTAGCACCTGTCATCTTTTTTTATTTCTAGTTTTGGTTTAAACAACAGAAATTATTTTCTCACTATTGTAGAGGTTAGAAATCCAAGAGCAAGGTGTCTGTAGGTTTGGTATCCCCTGAGACCTTTCTTCTTGGCTTGCAGATGGTGCCTTCTCACTGTGTCCCCAGGTGGCCTTTCCTCTGTGTACATGTCCTTAGTATTCCTATTATCTTTTATGCTTACCTTCTACAAATGGCTAGTTTTGTCAACTCCATATGGACATACATATGGATAACTTTTACCCTCATACTCCTGAAGTTAGGGCCCACTTCTTTTTTTTTTTGTATCCTTCATAGTTTCTTGCACATATGCAAATAGGTAATCAATAAATCAGCTGAAGGATTAAATGAATAATTTTTGCATCTATGGGCAAAAGCACTAGTATTACCATATGAGGGATGACAATATGGGCTCAATAATATGGCACTTTGAGAAGAAATGAAAACAACCCAATTGTTCATATGGTGGTATGAGACTAGATAGTATCATGACAACAGTGCTTACCATATAACAGAGAGTGAAGAAAGTAAGATGTCGGTAAAATGCTACAAGTTTAATCATATGTTTAAAGAAAACATATTTAAAAACCTAGAAGATATTTCAAGAGAATGTTTAGGATGATTGGTTTCACAGTAGTGTTTCCATTTTTTTTGAAGAGTTAATAATGAGGCTTATATTATTTTTAAAATGAAAAAATTAAAACGAACATGTTTTAAGTTTTTTTTGCTAGAAGTGGTATAAAACCAGTGGAATTTTGTTATAACAGAATTAGAGGCCCATATGATTGACAATTTTCGAGGAAATCATTTTATAGCAAATGTTCTTTTTTGGTATTTCGTAGACTAAAAGTTGCTAGCCCCTTCTGGAGGTTTCATCATGGGACTTCCTCTTCATAAATTCCATTCCACAGAGAACAGTGTTGTACCAACATGTCTGTGTCTTGCTACCAAAGAAAATTTCATAAGCAAACTGAACCGATTTGTTTCCTAGTGTATGTTTATCCTCATTAAGGGCACAGAGAGTTAAAAAATACGGCAATTATCTCAGATGTCTCTAAAACACTTTCATGTTTTAAGCCATGGCCTGGATTGGGTCCTGAAAGATCCAATCTAGCAAAAGCAACAGAGTCTACTAGTAACCTAAGGAAAAGCCTCAGAACATTTTGTCCTCTGACAAGTACTGACCTGGATCTGGTGGTTGAAAAGCCACTGGACAGCGTTTCCAGGGATGGGGGGCATGTCTGCTCCCGACCTAGCTTTAAAGGAGTATGTGTGTGTGGTGTGTGTGTATGTTTAAGAGAGTATACTTCCGCCAAGACAAAAAAAAAAAAAAAGGAGACAGGATATTTTACCACTTTTTAAAAGAAGGACCCAGTTAGTTCAAAAGACTTGCCCAAAGGAATGTGTCTAAAATAACACATTCCACCTCATGTTTCTACAGCTTGAAATACGCACAAATCACCCCAGCCTCCTTTTCTGACCTCAATTCTGTTACTGCTTCTAAGTCACCAAGAAAATGCCCCATAGAGCAAAATAAAATTCTAATGTAATCTCTTTTACAGCTCTTTGCTGTGTGACATAGTCCCATGAAATTATATACATTCACAAATCTGCTGTAGTGTTCCTGGAAACTTTTTTATTTTCTTGATTACAAAAACAGCCTTTCCCACGCCCTTCCCCTTTCTCCTACTTTTTTCCTACATCGGATGCAGATGTGGGTGTCAGAGTTAGAGCAGCCATATTGCAATTAGGAAGGAACAACTGAAAGGAATGCAGAAATCTTGGATCTAACATTGTAAAATTGCTGAATTGAACTGAATTACCCAGTTCCTCCATTTGTTTTGCTGTTTGATTCCTTCTCCATTGTTCTTGAGCCCCCATGTGAAAACGCATCCATCTGCAGACACGCCTATGATGCACATTGCATTACGCCAGTGTTGACCAGTGTATTTGCCCTCAGAATATGTGTTTGACGATATAATCCATCAAAATAGCGGGATGAAGACACAGTATAGAGATAATTTTGTGACCAAATATATTTGGAAAAAAAGATGGATACTCTGTTCCCCTTCTAGAGCTTCACAATGCATATAAAACTGTTACAGACTTTGAAAAGGAGAACTACGATTGTAGAGAAATCTAAGCAACATTCAGAAGCTTCCCAATTTTATTGACCAAGGAACTAATATTTAAATTAATCCCTTTGTCATCTACAGTGCATCCCTCGGAATTAGGGTTCTGAGGACCACGTGTGGGAACCACTGTACTACATTCATCCATAATTATTTAATAATTATCATTTTATGCTTTCCTATTTACAAATGATCCATATGTTCTAACAAACTTTAGACAAACTCCTAGGAATTCAAACCAACGGAAATGTTGACACATACCAGACAAAGGCCGGTATAAGGAAATATGTGATTACTTCTGGCTAGTTACAAATTCACCATTTTCTTTGGCTAGAAGATGCTGTCATTGACACTGTCAGCAATTATAACCTACATCTGCATTTCTGGATGAGACAACTCTTCTCAGGCAAAGTGCTTAACACCTGTATTCCTTGATGAGTCATTGCTGCTGTTCTCTGTGAGGACAATCGCTGAGGTTCTGGGAAACAAGCGATTCTCTCGAATCTATGACATATTTGGTTTGTCATGTGTTCTTAAGGTCCTTCCTCACCTTGCATGCTGAACTTGCTTTCCCTTTGGGTAGAATTTGTTCTCTTGGCAGAGGTAGTTGACAAACCTCCAAGGAGAACTGTAGGTTGTAATCAACCACCTCCAGCATCCTTTTCCAAATTACTTACTCTGTGCCATGAGCCCAACTGTAGCTATCAGGGTGTGTTTGTTTTTTTCCTTTGCTCTCTTCACATTGTCTCAATTTTTGAGCCAGAATAATTTAAGCACTAGGGTCTTGTCGGGTTTTGCAACCATGAACAGCCTTACAAAGTCTAGGCGTTTTGCCAGAAATCTAAACTTTGTTGAACTATGTTAAAAGGTTAAGCATTTCACAGAGTTTGGCCTCCCCCACCCCCACCACACTCCCTGCCTCTGCCTTGTTGGTAAATGTCTGCTTTATCAAGAAGTGGAATAACTAATAATGTGCTGGATAGAACATTTTCAACCATCACACTGTAACCATAGTAGTGCTAAAAACCCCAAACAAATGTTATTCACACTTCTCTCCTTAATCAAAAAGCTGAGGATAGACAATCATTGTTGTCATTTCAAGATGAAATGCTACACACTTTCCATAAAATACAAGTTTTAAAACAAAGCTCTTATCAATTATTTGTAAAAATTTCTATATTAACCAAACAGCTTCACTAAAATGAACGTCGATGAATGAAAATAAATCACAGCCTCTCCAGACTGGAGGGAAGTACTGGTTCCTTGGCCCCTAGTTTTGAAAGCTCCCTGTAGTTATTTCCTGGAACACCAAAAGCTGGTTTACTCTTAGGAAGCTTCCGAGGTTTTCAAGTGCACAGTCAACAAGCCTAATGAAGAGATAGGAAATTAAAAAATGTTTGGGAATTATCCTGGGTCCCCTTATTTCCTTAGCCCCACATCGCAGCTAAGAGTAATAACTGCTGTCAACTTCTCTGATAAAAGAGTTCCCTCATTTGCCTAGTTCTCTCCATCCCCACTGTGGCCATCCTGATCCCAGTCACTAACCCTGTCTTGCCTGGACTCCTATAATAGTATCCTAACTGGCCTCCATTCATCCACTCTGCCTCCATTTTCCCAGAGCAGCCAGGCCATGAGGTCATCAGTGCCTTAAAATAAAAACACAAGCATCTTATCTTGCTTTATATGGCCTCATCTTAAAGCACCGAAGTCTCACCACTTGGAGGCCTTCTTTCTTTGCTGCAAACACACCAAGCTTATGTCTGACTTTGAGCCACTGTGGGGCATGCCCTTCTGTCATCTTTGGCTGGCTGGCTCCCCGCTGTCCTCAGTTCTCAGCTTAAGTGTTGTCTCCCTAGGAGAGCCTTTCCCAGCCTCACAATCTAAAATCTCTCCTCCTCAAACCCTCTGTTATTCTCTACATAATCCACTTTTTAAATATTCCACCTGACACTTTCTCTAATATTTTTTCGATTAATCACCTGTCTTCTAACTGCCTCCACTGGTCATGAGCAAGAATCATACCTAGTTTACTGATGTATCTCCAGCACCTATAATAGTGCTCGGGACACCAGAAGAACAAGATAAATATGTATTGAATGAATACATGAGCAAGACCAGAAGAAAAAATTGGGTGCTTGCTGCAGCTCCTGTGGCTTAGCCGTCGAAAGGCATAACAAGAACAGTTATTAGCTACTTTTGGGTAAGGGTCTGTCAGGGCTGGACATTTGATAGATGTTTTAGGGTGTGCCATGTGCATTTGCCAACTGAATCAGAGAAAATACAGTATTTACAGGCACATAAGAAGCTATGTTTGTCTTTTCTTGTGGGGATATTTCTGTCTTCATCATTTTCAGCATAATATTTCCAAGACAATCTCCTGAGAAGATATTTCCCTAAACAAAGAGCATATATTTTTGCTTAATGTGCTAAGGTAAATGACTGGGGGATTTTTGCTAGATTGTCACAACTTTATAAGGAGTTTATGAATACTCAATTAAGTGAAATAACATAGTGCCCTTACTTCTCATCAAATAGCCAACTTAACATGATTCATATGCATAGGTTGAAAATTACATCTGCAATCAAAGATCAGAGGCAAAATTGGTCACTGGAAACTACTTAATACATCGTTGGCTTCTAAGCTGGGCTTCATCTAAAGCCAGGATTAACAACGGAAAGCATGACCAGAATGGAATGTGAGGTTTGAACACTAGGGAGAAGATGTCCCCAGGGCTGTGAACTGCCTTTGGTCAGCAGTCCTGGGAGCCAGGCTTGTTTCAGTCTAATGCAATTTTGCTCTCATGATCAATAGGATAGGAGGAAAACTGAGTGAGTAAACACACCAAAATATGTTTTATAAGATAAGAGAAAAGAGAAAGATCATGTAAGGTCACTTCTGAGAGAATGAAGATAATGACAAATGTATTGATAGAAGAAAGAGCAAGGAAATAGGCTGCCTCCAGTGTTCATATGCAATAGAGCTTGTAGAAGGCACAATTTTTTGAGATTCACACCTCCATAGAGGCAGCCAAAGTAGAACCTGATCTGATAAAGTTAGTGTCCTACCATCGATCATACCACACATAAAGATGCTAGACGATAATAAGGATAAGCAACTTCCTACTCCTAAACTCTCACAAGAGGAAGCATAGGATAAGGAAAAGGATTGCAATCCTTTTTGAAGAATAACATGAAAAGAAAAATTATAGGCCTGGATCAAAGAGGGCACCTCTATCTTCACTTATTTATTTAATATGTATTTATTGGGCAATACTTTGTGCCAGGCATTGCATCTGGTACCAGGTACATAAAGATATCCAAGTTATAGGTCTTGAAAATAGGTATCAGGAAAACATGGACTATAACAAGCCCTACACAAGTTGAGGGTGGTTGGAGCGGCAGTGTCAGGCCAAAGAGGGACTGTTAGGTGAGAAGGGAGAAATATGAGCCTGGTAAGGCCCCAAGTCATTTCTGAAAATATTAAATACAGACATATCTTGTTTTATTGCACTTTGCCTTACTGCACTTCACAAATACTGCAATTTTTTCAAATTGAAGGTTTGTGGCAACCTTGCATCTGCCAACTCTAACAGCATGTACTCACTTTGTGTCTGTGTCACATCTTAGTATTTCAAACTTTTTCATTATCATTATATCTGGTATAGTGATCTGTGATCACTAGTCTTTGGTGTTACTCTTGTAATTATCTGGGAGCATCAGGAGCCATGCCCACGTAAGGCAGTGAACTTAATCTATAAATGTTGTGTTTTTATTGCTCCACTGACTGGTGGTTCCCCTATCTCTCTTCTGCTCTTTAGGCCTCCCTAAGACACAATAACTGAAATTAGGCCATTTAATAACCACGCAACAACCTCTAAGTGTTCAAGTAAAAGGAAGAGTTGCATATCTCTTGCTTTAAATCAAAAGCTAGAAATGACTAAGTTTAGTGAAGAAGGCGTGTTGAAAGCTGAGACAGGCTGAAAGCTAAGCTTCTTGAGCCAGACAGTTAGCCGAGTTGTGAATACAAAGGAAAACTTCTTGAAGGAAATTAAAAGTGCTACTCCAGCGAACACATGAATGAGAAAAAAACAAAACAGGCTTATTGCTGATACGGAGAAAGTTTGAGTCGTTTGGATAGAAGATCAAACCAGTCACAATATTTTCTTAAGGCGAAGCTAAATCCAGAGCAAGAACCTAAGTCTAGTTAATACTAAGAAGGCTGAGAGAGGTGAGGAAGCTGCAGAAGAAAAATTTGAAGCTAGCAGGGGTTGGTTCATGAGGTTAAGAAACCATCTCTATAACATAAAAGTGCAAAGTGAAACAGCATGTGCTGATGTAGAAGCTGCAGCAACTTATCCAGAAGATCTAACTAAAATAATAGATAAAGGTGGCTAGACTGAACAACAGATTTTCAATGCAGAAAAAAAAGCTTTATATTGGAGTAAGACATCATTCAGGACTGTTATAGCTAGAGAAGAGAAGTCAAAGTCTCAAAAGAGAGGCTGACTCTCTTGTTAGAGGCGAATGCAACTGGTGACTTTAAGTCGAAGCCAATGCTCATTTACCATTCTGAATGTCCTAGGGTTCTGTCTTGGTTCATTTCTGTTTCTATAAAGAAATATTCAAATCTGGGTAATTTGTAAAGAAATCAGGTTTAGTTGGCTCATGGTTCTGCAGGCTGTACAAGAAGCATAGCACCAACATCTGCTTCTGGTAAAGACTTCAGACCGCTTCCACTCATGGTGGAAAGTGAACAGGAGCAGGCAGAGATCACATGGGGAGAAAGAGGGAGAAAGAAAGAGAGAGAGAGAGAGAGAGAGCGCAAGCGGGGAGAGAGGCGCCAGACTCTTTTTAACAACCAGCTCTCACGGAATGAATAGAGCAAGAAGACACTCATTAGTGTGAGGATAGCATCAAGCCATTCTGAGGGATCTGGCCCCCACAATCCAAACACCTCCCACCAGGTCCTACCTCCAACACTGGGGATCAAATTTCAACATGAGGTTTGGAGAGTCACATACAAAAACTATATAGTAAAGCTTTAAGAATTACGCTGGCCAGGTGCAGTGGCTCACACCTGTAATCCTAGTACTATGGCAGGCCGAGGTGAAACCCCATCTCTACTAAAAATACAAAAAATTAGCCGGGTGTGGTGGCAGGCACCTGTAGTCCCAGCTACTCGGGAGGCTGAGGCAGGAGAATGGTGTGAACGTGGGAGGTGGAGCTTGCAGTAAGCTGAGATTGCGCCACTGCACTCCAGCCTAGGTGACAGAGTGAGACTCCGTCTAAAAAAAAAAAAAATGAGTCAGGAAACAATGGATGCTGGAGAGGGTGTGGAGAAATAGGAATGCTTTTACACTGCTGGTGGGAGTATAAATTAGTTCAACCATTGTGGAAGACAGTGTGGCGATTCCTCAAGGATCTAGAACCAGAAATATCATTTGACCCAGCAATCCCATTACTGGATATATACCCAAAGGATTATAAATCATTCTACTATAAAGACACATGCACAGTATGTTTATTGCGGCACTATTCACAATAGCAAAGACTTGGAACCAACCTAAAGGCCCATCAATGATAGACTGGATAAAGAAAATGTGGCACATATACACCATGGAATACTATGCAGCTATAAAAAAGGATGAGTTCATGTGCTTTGCAGGGACATGGACGAAGCTGGAAACCATCATTCTCAGCAAACTAACACAGGAACAGAAAACCAAACACCGTACGTTCTCACTCACAAATGGGAGTTGAGCGATGAGAACACATGGATACAGGGAGGGGAACATCACCTACAGGGGCCTGTCGGGCGGTGTTGGGGGCTCAGGGAGGGATAGCATTGGAAGAAATACCTAATGTAGATGATGGGTTGATGGGTGCAGCAAACCGCCATGGCATGTGTATACCTATGTGAAAACCTCCATGTTCTGTACATGTATCCCAGAACTTAAAGTATAATAACAATAATAAAAAGCCTATAATGGTCTGGTGGGAATCTTAGATTTAGCTTGATAACATACATACACACGCACAGAAAAAAAAGAATTATTACAAGTATACTCTGCCTGTCATCTATAAATAGAATAATGAAGCCTGGTTGACAGCACATCTGTTTACAGAATGGTTTACTGAATATTTTAAGCACACTGAAACCTACTGCTCAGGAAAAGAAGGTTCCTCTCAAAATTTTACTGCTCATAGACAATGCACCTGGTCACCGAAGCACTCTGATGGAGGTGTACAAGGAGTCATGTTTCTGTGCCTGCTAGGACAACATTCCTTCTGCAGCTCATGGATCAAGGAGTAATTTTGACTCTCAAGTCTTATTATTTAAGAAATACAGTTTCGTTAGGCCATAGCTGTCATACACAGTGATTCCTCTGATGGATCAGGGCAAAGTAAATTAAAAATCTTCTGGAAAGGATTCATCATTCTAGACACCATTAGGAACATTCATGAGAGGAGGTCGAAATATCATTAGCTGATATTGGAAGAATATCATTAGCTGATTGGAAGAAGCTGATTCCAGCCTTAATGGATGACTTTGGGGGGTGGTTCAGGATGTCAGTGGAGAAAGTCTCTACAGATGTGGTAGAGGTAGCAAGAGAACTAGAATTAGAAGTGGACCCTGAAGATGCCATTGAATTTCTGCAATCTCATAATCAAACTGGAACTGCTGAGGTGTTGCTTCTTATGGATGAGCAAAGAAAGTAATTTTTTGAGATGAAATCCACTCCTGGTGAAGATGCTGTGAACATTGTTGAAATGACAACAAAGGATTTAGAATATTCCATAAACTGATAAAACAGCAGCAGGATTTGGGAGCATTACCTCCAATTTTGAAAGAAGTTCTATTGTGGGTAAAATACTATTAAAGAGTATCACATGCTACAGAGAAATATGTCATAAAAGGAAGAGTCAATCTAACCTTCATTGCTGTCTTACTTTAAGACACTGCCACAGCCACCCCAGATTTCAGCAGTCACCACCCCGATTAGTCAGCAGCCATCAACATTGAGGCAAGGCCTTCCACCAGCAACAAGGTTCATCACTCACTGACGCTCAGACGATTATTAGCACTTTTTAGCAAAAAAGTGTTTTTTAAATGAAGGTATGTATATTTTTATTTTAGATATAATGCCATTGCGCAGACTACAGCATAGTGTAAACATAACTTTTTCACTTTTTTTTTTTTTGAGATGGAGTCTCACTCTGTCACCTAAGCTGGAGTGCAGTGGCACGGTCTTGGCTCACTGAAACCTCCACTTCCCGGGTTCAAGCGATGCTCCTGCCTCAGCTTCCCAAGTAGCTGCAATTACAGGCACACAACACCACGCCCAGCTAATTTTTGTATTTTTAGTAGAGATGGGATTTCACCATGTTGGCCAGGCTGGTCTCGAACTCCTGACTTCAGGTGATCCACCCACCTTGGCCTCCCAAAGTGCTGGGATTATAAGCATTAGCCACTGCGCCCAGCCTAAACATAACTTTCACATGCACTAAGAAGCCAAAAAATGTGTTTGACTCACTGTATTGTCATGTTCTGGAACCAACCCTGCAATCCCTTTGAGGTATGCCTGTACTTCTTTTTCTTTTCAGTTATCTCTCCATCATAGTTCAGTGAATACTACCAAAATATAACTTATTTTTATCACTTTTCTGAACAGGTATTTTTATCTCTAAAGACAAGGGGAAAAAAACTCTAAATAAGTCTTTAAAATAGTATGTTAGCAATGGCTACTCCATATCCTTTATCCTCATTATTTCCAAACATTCCCCCAAAATGAGATGGTTTCCCTTAATTACCATTTATTATTGTATTAAATAGGAAGCTCCTGTCCACTAACTTGAACACATTTTAGCTGCATTTGAATTACTCAGTTTTCTGAAAATGTGCAATAATTTCTTTTTTAATTTAAAATATTTTTGCGAAAATTGTACAATTCATTGACAGTGACCACGGACACATGTATTCAACAATGTTCACCAGCTACATCCGCTTTGTACAAGTGAGTGAACTGTGCAATAGGAAGACAAAGGCAAGTGAAATACAACTGACCGCTGCCCTTCAGGAGTTGACATCCTAATGAGCACAGGTAAACAGGGCATCCCAGGAGTGTGCAAAGCGCTATGACCGAGGATAAGTGCTAATTATGAGGGCACATTGTCAGACAAAGGCTTGGGGTGTCAGAGAAGTTTTTCAAGGGAAACTTCAAAATTGAAACCTAAAGAATGAGAAGAATTGAACAAAGGACAAAAGAGAAGAATGTTCTAATAAGACCACGTATTTTCAAAAGCCCAGAGATGAGAGATACATTCCAGAAATTACAAGAGCCTATATTGGTGAGGGCTGTGGGAAGAGTGGGGTTGGAAGATGTGATGGAGGAGGAAGAAGATGTGGATGGAGCTTAAGTTTTCAAGCTGGTAGCAGGGGATGGGTTGTAAAAGATCTCATAAGCCGTATCAAACATTTTGAATTTTACCCTGAGGGTAATGGGAGACTTTGGAGGTTTTTATGCAGGGAAGCCATGAAAATGATTTGTGTTTCAGAAGACTAACACTGACCCCAGACTAAAAAATAGATTTCAGGAAAACTGGATTATGGTAGCCATATAATTTAATATTATATATGGTTCCTATAACCCATATGAAGGTAGTGAAAGCAGTGGTGTCACAGGCCAAAGGAGGAACTGTTTGGTAAGAAGGGAGAAAATTGACCATGTTAAATATTGATGTTAACAAATCTATATAGAAGATTGAAGAGGCAATCAGCAAAGCAGTTCTTAAGGGACACAAGAAGGGATGTCATCCAGAATGCAGATTGAAGGAGTATCTTTGAGAGAAAGACACATCATCCATTGAAACAGCAGGAAAAAGCAAATGGTAGATTTGGATATAGGTAAAGTTTTCAATATGGTGGCAGGAATTGAGGAAGTGATCTTCTTGTTTCTGTTTTCTTTAATATCTGCTGGCAAGACTTGTTGTTAAGAGTAACAGGGGAGGAGGTAGGGTCAGAAGTTTGAGAAGGGTGGGGATTCTGAAATAGCCACATTGGAAAATAGCACAGAGATGACTAAGTAACCATGGAAGTGTCTCTGGGTAATGTTGAGTATTTTGTTGAGATTAAAGCCATACATTTCTAGTGGAATGAATCTGTTAAACTACATTAATGGCTTCAGCAGAGCTCCACAGCCCAGGTAGAGGTAAGAGTAGAAATTTGGAATGACTTAGTTTAAGGTATTGCCAGGTGAGTATGGAGGAAGAATGAAAATGCAAAAGATTCTGTGGATACTGACAGAAAGATGGCTCAAGGGATAAATCATGGAATCAGAGTTGGAAATGAATGAAATTGGCATGAAGGAAGACTGGTAGATATAGCAAAATTGGCATGAAGGAAGACTGGTAGATATAGCAAAAATTAAATATCTTTATGAAGTAAAAGGTCAAGAATATTGAGAGTCATTACATATGAGAGACTGAAGGAAAGGAGGTTGATGTAAAACAGTGGCATAAATGAATTGAAATATTCTGAGGTGGAGAGAAAATCCAGGAGCTAGCAAGATCCAGATTATGGACATGAGAATGAACAGATCAAGGGGCATGGAGGAGAAGGCCATTGAAGTTGGGATTGTGAAGGAACTGAAAGCCAGGGTGTCGATGCATCATCTACACAGACATGCAGGAGAATGCCAGAACTCAAGGTGAAACAAAGACACAAGTAGCTGCTAAAGTCTTGAGCAGACAAAGGAATACATTGGTGGGAAAGGGCAATGAAGAAGGATAAAAGATGATACAGTCAGATGGCCGGAGCACCAAAACAGTGTTTTTGTTATCAGGATGGATGAGCAGTGGTTTGAAAGAAGCCAAGGAGGAGGCTGCTGAGCCCACTTCCTACCCTGAGGAAAGTGATGTGTGGACAGATAACCTGACCTGACTTGAGAGGGCTTCAGGAGAAGCGATTTCCTCAGATGCAGCCAAGTAATGGATGGAACCAACAGAGATGGGTTGAGGGTGTAATGTTGTTGGTTAACTATAGGAAAGGGTATCACGAATCTCCGATGAGAGTCTGGGATGGTGGGAAATGGTCTGAGGTTGATTCAAGGGAAAGAGAACACCTGAGGAGAGAAAGAACTGGAGGGTCATATGCCCTAAGTGTCAATCAAGGAAGTCAGAGATGTGAGGCATGGTGGGTTCAGCTGTCCTTCCAAAGAATTAATGAGAGGTTTCTCCCTGGAGCTGCAGTTAAGTTGTCTGAATTAGTTACAGGTGGGATTCATTTTTGATCACTAGGGAACCTGGTCAAGGTGAGTTGGCTAGCCAAAGGATTATTTGATTCTTAAGCCTCACCTGTTAGGAAGGGCAAGCATCACTGGGGGCTGCAGCAATAGGTCAAGGGCTAGGCTTTAGACCTAGTACTCACCTCCAGAGGATGAAGAAACTCTCTAGTCTTCATGGTCTGAGCTTCTAGATTACAGACAAGCTGGGTCTTGAAGAGAGGTCCCTCAGCTCCCTTTGGAGAGGCTATTAATGGGAATGATAGGTTCCAGAAATAATGCCAGAGCTCAGGGGCAGCTGCAGCCTCTGGAGGCTGGGTGTGTGGGGGTGGGAGAGGCAGGGGGTTGGTCTGGCCCCTCTCCAATTTTTAAAAATTATCTATTTTTAAAAACTAGAGGCTGGGCACAGTGGTTCACGCCTTTAATCCCAGCACTTTGGGAGGCCAAGGCAGGTGGATCACCTGAGGTCAGGAGTTTAAGACCAGCCTGGCCAACATGGCAAAACCCCATCTCTACTAAAAATACAAAAAAATTAGCCGAGCATGGTGGTGGGCGCCTGTAATCCCAGCTATTCAGGAGGCTGAGACACAGAATCGCTTGAACCCAGGAGGCAGATGTTTCAGTGAGCCTAGATCACGCCACTGCACTCCAGCCTGGGCAAGACTCCATCTTAAATAAAAAATAAACAAAATAAAAACTGAGACAGGATCTTGCTTCGTTATGCAGGCTGGAGTGCAGTGGCTATTCACAGGAACGACCATAGTGCACTGCAGCCTCTAACTCCTAGATGCAGGCAATCCTCCAGGCTCAGCCTCCTGAGTAGCTGGAACAAAAGGCAAGGCATGTGCCTATAGTTTTTAATAATCACAAAGATACAAAACAGCTGGATATTCAATACATAGAACACTTTCTATTTACTTTTTGGGCAAATGAACTAAAAGTTGCCTAACTGATGTCCTGCTATGCTTGGATTTCTTAGTGTGTATTTCCAAGAAACAAGAACATTTTTTTACATAACCACAATACATCTATTAAGTTAGGTGATTTAGTTTGGATATTTGTCCCCTCCAAATCTCAGATTGAAATTTTATCCCCAGTGTTGGAGGTGGGGCCTGGTGGGAGGTGTTTTGGTCCTGAGAGTGAATCCCTCATGAACGGGCTTGGTACCATTCTCATGGGAGTGAGTGGGTCTTCACTTAGTTGCCATGAGAACTGCTTGTTGAAAAGAGCCTGGGACCACCTCGTCTCGCCATGTGATCTGCACATGCCAACTCTCCTTTTCCCTTCCACCATGAGTGAAAGCTTGAGGCCCTCACAAGAAGATTCAGGTACCACGCTGCTTGTACAGTGTGCAGGACCATGAGCCAAATAAACCTCTTTTATTTACCCAGCCTCAGGTTTTCATTTATAGCAACACGAAAATGGACTCAGATATTAGGAAATTAACCATGATATCTCACAGTGATAGCACCACCTAATTCTCAAATACCATCTAAGTTTTGTACATTTCCCCAATTATACACTTTAGAGCAAAAAGATCCAGTCCAGAATCATGCATTTGGTTGTCCTTTCCCTTAGTTGTCTAGTCCCTTCACCCTAGAACAGATTTGCAGTCTTTCCTTGACGTTCCTGACCTTGACACTGGAAACTTTGCAGACAAGTTACTTTGTAGCATGTCCCTCCGTTTGGCTTTGTTCAGTATTTCTTTTTGATTAGATTCAGACTATGCCTTTTTGGCAAGAATATTTCAGAGGTGACAACATGTTCTCACTGAATTCTACCAGATTACAAGTCATTTTTATTAGTCCCATTACTGATGATGTTTACTTTGATTTCTTGAGGGAAGTGGTATCTGCAAAGCTTCTCCATTGCAAAATTCTTCATTTCTCCTTAGAAATTAACAATTATTTTGTGGGGAAATATTTTGAAACTATATAAATATCCTGCTTCTTTCCAAATTTTCTATTTATTCATACATTTATTTATACCTAAATGAATTTCCTATTTCATTTAGTGGGTTATAACCCATTACTATCATTAATTTTATGCTCAAATTGTCCCAAGTTTGGCTACAAGAAGCCGATTTAAACTCATTTCTACTTCCTTTTGACATGTTCCCAATATCCTTTTAGCACATCCTTACTTTCTGGCACAAGATGTCCTGTTTCATATTTTCCCTGTCCCATCCTTGAAATTAGCTATTTTCTCAAGGAGCCCTGGTTCTTTTGCATGGAAAATGGTATTTAAAAGCCAAGATGTGAGTGTTAGGTGTGTTCATTGCTACTGGAGTGTCACTGCTCCCACCTCTCTCAGTGGAGAAAGCTAGGAAATATACGTATGTAATACACATACAGATAACTTCCATATCCATACATTTATATCTTTAATTATCTATCTTTCTTTCTGTGTATCTACCTATTTATCCATCTTCCTATCTATTATCTATCAGAGACCATGAGTTCACATGGACATTACATATCCAATCCAACAACTGGGTTTATTCTAGTTTCCTCCCTTTCTGTATTTTTAACTCCCTTCTCCAAAAGTGAGAAATCTGTCTCAATTATTTTTATTTATTTATTAGTTTTTGAGATGGAGTCTCACTTTGTCACCCAGGCTGGAGTGCAGTGGCACCATCTCGACTCACTGCAACCTCTGCCTCCCGGGTTCAAGCAATTCTCCTGCCTCAGCCTCCAGAGTAGTTGGGATTACAGGAAACCACCACCACACCCAGCTAATTTGTTTTGTATTTTTAGTAGAGACGGGGTTTCACCATGTTGGCCAGGCTGGTCCCAAAGTCCTGACCTCGTGATCTGCCCGCCTCGGGCTCCCAAAGTGCTGGGATTACAGGCGTGAGCCACTGTGCTCAGCCCCTCAATTATTTTTTTATGTATTTACTTAATTGATCCATCCCACTGTATGTAATCTGCCATCAGTCCTCCCCTGCGAGGCCGCCTCCTCTTCTCTGCACAGCTATGATTCCACATTCTGAGCTGCCTTTGCTTCCACGTAGACAGTTCCTCTCCCTGCTCAGACTGTGACAGCTCACATCATATCTCTGTGAGGCATTGCACCTGACCCTGCTTGGGTTATCTCCCACCAGGCCACCCCCAACAAGGACATTCTTCTCTCCCTGCTCAAGCTCTGACATCCCACCCCAGGCCACCCTCCTTGGAGTTTCTCTTCCTGTCCTTCTCCAGCTTCCCCTCCACGTGGACTCACTCCTCACCCTGCTCAGGGTTGATACTCTATGCCAACTTCCCTCTGCCCCTCTGCATGGACGTCTTCCTAACTCTGATCAGGCTCAAACTCCTCACCAGTCCACCCCTGCAGGGATGGCTTTCCCAGCCTGCGTGGATTCTGACACTGGACACCCTGCTGTGGACCATCTTCAACCTGCTTAGGCTCTGGACCACTGCAGTCCATCTCCGACACACACATACCTCGGATGCTTGCCTTGCTCTGCCCCACTTCACGATTTAGGACCGAATTTTTCAGGAAGGAAAGAGAAGAGCTCTGAAAGACTTTTAACAGAAAATAAAGGGCTTCCAGGATGTCTACAGACTTGTAGTTTGTCATTTTCTAATCTTAATGTTTATAACTAATATTTTAGTATGAATTATTAATTTATCTGAGATGAATAAAATTCACTGAGTTCATTGGTATCTCATAAGATGTAAAACTAGTCCTTCTGATATTCTGGAGAAATGTTTATCTAATATCTGTCTCCTATGAGCAGATGGAGTGAGTCATTCATATTTTTTGTCATTTTGAAGAAGACCGAGGTCTGGAAAAGCTTCAAAAATTGCAGGTCTATAGCAATTGATTAATAATTAATAGTAAGCCATGTGACATTCTAGCATGTCACTTAATAATCACTACAGTTTTAAGGAAAGCTTACTGCCTGGTGAATGTCTTTTTTTTTTTTTCACTTCTCTAAAGTCTTTTAATGCACCTTATTGGGTTTTGGTGTAAATTATGAATAAGAAAGACATTTTTATCAGTTTTTATGAGGTTAAAAAATTGATTTATAAAATGTTAACTTTAAGAATTCATTCTTTTCATTTGGTTCACTGTATCAAGTTTGTTTGGAAACACGACCTGTGTGTGTGTGCCTGTGTGTCATCACTTTGCATGCAAGTTTTCTCCGGCCTCATTTTAATACACGTTGTGTTAAACCACTTACTAATGTTTTTACATTTGTAGTTTTACATTTGATCCTATATTCTGATTATCTAAAAAATTTCAAAAAATAAAAATAAAAGCATTCAATATTTAGTCACATAGATACACTATCGATTTCTTTATCTTACTTTTTCTTTATGGTGTCATGAATGTATTTAAGCAATAATCAGTTGCAAAGTGAAGCTGTCGATTTGATTGTTTATTTTCCTAGAGCTCAAAAAACAATGGCTAAGGCTTTACTAAATTTATTTTTCCATTGAAGGTATTTTTTCTTCTTTTGTAAAATCTATGTGTTAGCATTTCTTAAAACTAGCAAATCTCTAGCCCTATTTCTGCATGGAGCTTCATTTAAAGTAAGCTATTTTGAAATGCAATAGTGACCAAAGTAGAATGTCATTTTCCTCTTGGAGTAGGAACAAGGTATTTTCTCTTCCCAAATACGAATAGAAAGAAATTCATTATTTTTCTCTGATACTAACCTTATACATTTTACAGGCTTTCTTGTTTTTCAAGGATGTGGAAACTGCAGTAATTCTAGCAGCATATTTTCCTTCAATTTATTTTTTGGAAATCTGTTATTTAAAAAAATATGAGCCTATATCAAACTCAAAAATTTTGTAAAACAATTGCAGTACAGGTTTCAATAATAGCTACAATACCCTAGATGTTTTATAATTTACTAGTTTTGTTATTAATGATTTCACCTTCTACTAGTCTAATTGATTCTGTTAAAGATGATGGCTACATGTATCCATCAGCTTTCAATCTTGTTAGAAATTTTTTGATCCCTTTTCCTATCTTATCTTTTTTGTCTTATCTACCAACAACATACTTTTCATCTATTAATAGATATAAGGGATTCAGGAGTAAAATTATCTTTTCTGCTTGCATTACAAAATGAAAACGAATGTGCACTCCTCCCTGAGTGTGGTTTATGATTTAATAATGCCACAGTTCTGGTCTTGTCGGTATTCTTACCTCTGCAAGCATAGTTTGAGGCCACCCAATCTCATACACACCTCATGTCATGTGGGTATCAGGAATAAATGGCAAATCTCGTAAGTGGTCTGCCTCTATGCACCACATCGAGTACAAGGAGAAGTGCAAACTACACCCTTTTGCCAGTTTTTCTTTCCACTGAAGCATTTCCTTTGGCTAACTCATGACAGTTTGCATTTTCACTTAGAATACTTTAATACTTTTACCAATCTAATCACTGAATATATACTCATTTTAAATTAATTGACCAGGAATTATTTCATTTACAATGTAAAATGTATAGACACATTCATACTCTCAACTACAACACAATTCAATTATGTGTACAATTTTTATAATAATAGGCTTATGTAGCCTGTGATAGTCTATGAAAAATATCATTTAAAACAAATGTTATCCTATTTTTAAGTATGGGAAATGTTTTGTAATATTTGATATAAAGCAGATGAAATATAGTATTATCATCAAAATCATATCTATTATACATTCTCCCACTTTTTCTGAAACTTAATTCATAAACACAAATGAATAAATTCCTCATAGGAAAAAATATCTCTCATCTACAATTGAATTCTTGATTAGGTCTAGACTTGTAGTTTGGTGTTACGGATTAGACATCCCTCTGGTTTTGAGCAATGTTAAATGTTACTATAAGTTGCTTAAGGTTTTTAAAGGAGGCACACTCTCTAGGAGTTGGAACTAATTTTTAACATTTGCATAATGCACATGTCCAGTTGGATGAACTGCCGACTTAAATCTATCTTTGAAAGATAGAGTAAGGCTTTGCACAAATGCAGAAAGTTCCAGTTATGCTAATGAGAATCATTTAGTCAGCTGCCTGATACTTACTGGACATGATAATCAAAATGCAGTAGAGGCAGTAAACTCCTATGTATGCTATGGCTTTTAAACCCATAAGGTATGCAAGTAACCACTGTACCTTCCAGCTGCATTCAGCTTGGCGATATGTTAAACCAAAGATGTGTGTGTGTGTTTGAGGCAGCCCAGAGGAGGACAGAGGGGAAGAAATGGCTTATGTTGCTCAGCAGGGTCCCTGCTTATGGACTAAGAGCAGGGACAAGGAAACAGTGCATGGAAGACAGTAGCCAGCCTATGAAGATTTTGTCATAGGGTTGAGATGAAAGGAGCAAAGCAGGAAGAGGAAAAGAGTTGGGAAAAAAGATAGGAGGAGATAAAATCTTAACAGTGAACAGTGCTGATATACGAGAAAAGAAAAAGGTATTTGCCAGTTTTTCAAAAAGCTACATATATGCGGATAAGGCAGAAGAGCAAAAGGGGCTGGGGAGGGTCTTTTTTATTTATACTAAGAATAACCCAGTTCAATGTCATTACATTTAGAAATTGACTTTACTGGACTTTTGTATTAATTTATAGTCTAAATTGAATTTGAAAACAACAGCAAAAAGGTAAACTAATTTAAATTCTGGTCAAGGCTTCATATTCATTTTATAATTGCCAGGAATCCTATAGGCATGGACCCACAGCTAGAGAATCCCCAAACTTGAAGCCTTATCAACTGTTCTTGGGACCCTCTTAATAAACCATGCCTAGAATGAATTAACCTTCTCAGGCCCCATTTTGGAACTTCACCGATATACAGTTGTTAGGTAAGAATCTCTCTTGTGCAATTATATTCCGATATTGTTTTCATGTTTTAGGAGTACAGCTAGTAATTAGAAATAATTATTAACATCTAAATGATAAATGCTGCTGCATGGTATCTCCTAGTGTGGCCAAATAGTAGCCCAAAGGAGAAATTGGACATTATACTAACAGTGGATTTGTGAGATATAAGAGAAGGTTGTCCTTTTAAACTAAAAAATATTTTTAGGGGTTAGCAAGGAATACTCAATGAGGAGATAAACTTCTACAGTGTGCTATTAGACCAAAAGATTTTCTTATTTATTTAGCAAATATTTGCCGTTTCTAGATTGGTTTTGTCAGCCTTTCACAAAGAATGTTTCAAAGAATAATGGTTCCAACAATAAGCTAGTTTAAAATAAAAAGTTTCATGTTTAAATGATTGTGAGAATATGGGATATTAAATCCACCTCTTGGAGATTCCCAATATATGTGACCAAAATAAAGGTTACGTAATGTTTATACAGCTATGAAAACCTCTTTAAAATAGTTTCATTTATTTGACCCTAAACACTTCCTGTATTTAACCTTAATCATTTCCTGTAACACTATTGTACTGCAACAATTTTAAAAGCTGATGTATTTTTCCATTCATCTGCTTATCCATTTTTTCCTGATACCACATTATTTTAATTACCAGGAATTCAAATCAAGTTTAAATATCTCATAGAGTAAAATCTTCTAAGCCACTATTTTTCTTCTTAAAACATTTTAGCTCTTCCTTGCATATTAATTTTTCTAAATTAATGTCAGGATATTTTCCAAGTTAAGAAAGAAACGTGGAGGTTTTTTAAATTAGAATTCATTAATACTTTAAATTAAAAGGAAGAATAGATATATTTATTTGAATAAATCTATTCTTCAAGAACAGATTATATCTTCATTTGTCCCACTCATCATTTATGGAAGAGAAAATCACTTAGTACACTTTTAAAGTTTTCTTTATATAGGATTCTTGCTTGTTGTTGTTGATATTGTTAGTGAGGTCTTCAGTTTCAGATAATAGTGTTTTTAGGTATTCAGAGAAAAATCTATTGACGTTTTTCCCACATTTATTCTATACTAGCCAATTATCTGAACTATTGGAAAATTTGGTAGGATGATTTTTTGTTTTTCTAGATTAATATATTATCTGAAAATAATAATAATCTTGTTTTTATTATATATTATTATTGGTTGGTTTCTTGTTTCTGCTTTGTATGTTATTGTATTGGTTTGAAATGGAAATGTTCATGGTAATGACAGACATTCTTATTTCCCATGGTTTTACACCATTAAAGATGATATTGGCAATTGATTTGAGGTGGGCACTAGTTATCTTGCTAAATAATTATTCTTCAAGTCCTAGCTCACAGCTAGAGTTATACACAAACAGAGGCTTAATTTTTATCATGGGCTTTCAAAATCTTTCTCAATGGTTTATCATTATTAACCTCTTGAAATAATTACATTATTTAATATTCTAATGAATAAATAACCCTTACATTCCTTGCTAACCCTCGTTAGTGATTGTGGATTATTCTTAGATAGACCAAGGAATATGGCTTACTATTGTTTAAGAATTAATATACATTCATAACAAGAATTGCTCTGAGGTTTTCTTTGGCTGGAGAGGGTGGGAGATAAGAAAAAGATATTTTTCAGGTATTTTTGGCAGGAATATTGTCCATCATTCTATATGCTTCAAAATGATTTATTAACATATAGTATAAGAAGTATGAGCTACTTTAAATATTCCTACAAATTAACCACAAAAATATATAACCTAGAGGCCAGGCGTGGTGGCTCACGCTGGTAATCCCAGCACTTTGGGAGGCCGAGGTGGGCAGATCACAAGGTCAGGAGATTGAGACCATCCTGGCTAACACGGTGAAACCCCGTCTCTACTAAATATACAAAAAAAAAATTAGCCAGGCGTGGTGGCGGGCGCCTGTAGTCCCAGCTACTCGGGAGGCTGTGGCAGGAGAATGGCATGAACCCAGGAGGTGGAGTTTGCAGTGAGCCGAGATCACGCCACTGCACTCCAGCCTGGGCAACAGAGCAAGACTCCATCTCATAAAAAATAAAAATAATAAATAAATAAATATATATATATAAAACCTAGAAATCTATAAGAAATTTTTATAAGTTAAAATTTTTGTTCCATAAGTATTGATCTGTTAAGATTTCTTTAAAAATTTTGTTTAAAATTGTGTGTGTGCGTCAATGTTAGTAAAAGTTAGCTCCCTGTTAAAACAGATTCATCTGTTTTTTTTTGCATTTATAAGAAAAAGAGAATGCAAAATAGGTATCGTTGGAAAGAAGGATTTGGAGTCAAGTACACTTGAAAAACATTGAACTGAATAAATTTTAATAGGCTTGTTTACTGCAGAACTTCTCAGAACTCTCTATGTAAGAGAGTCCTTTGACTGTCTTAATAAGAGAGACATATGGTAAGCAGGTGGTAAGTCCCAAAATTATTTACTATGGAACTACTCTGCCCTGAGCATCCTGCCGATGGAATATACTTTGTGAGGACTGTCAATTTCTATTATACCCATCATATAGAAACAAATAGGTAGGTAGATATATGGACAATTACAGAGAAATTTTTGAAATATTGCTACAATTTGCCTACGAGTTTCATCAATATTTTTAATCATAATTTGTCTACATTTGAGGTTTTCTGCAATAAGTGCTTTCTTGATTGAATTTCCTTGTTCTTCATGGTTGTGAGTTGTGTAATGGTCGCCTCAGGTCAGTCAACAGATCTTGAGAGTTCAACATAGCAGAGTATTCTTCTTTTGACCTTTTACCCTGGTCAATATTTTCCCTTAGGCATTACTTGAATATTTTCCTTTTAGAAAGGGTTAAAAGTGCTGCTAATTGCCATTTAGGAAAGAGATTCTAAATGAAGACTAACTAAAATAAACCATGACATATCAGAGTTGGGGATTATTAAAAAGACATTACCTAAGTGAGGAAAAACATAGACACCTTTCTTATATAACATTGCAATGGCCGTGGCATTACAGAACCATCCTTAGCTAAAGATTTGTAGATGCTTTATCAATAATACACTGAAGACAGAGGTTGACTGTTACCATTTTGGATGACTGGGATTTAACTCACTGGTAGACAAACGCAAAGAGACTCATACATACATTCACACAAATATGTACACACACCCCTAAACTTTACTTTGGCAAAGCAAGTGAAAGACACACAAAAGGAAAAACGATAAAGGTAAATTTTACATCTTTCCTAGTGTTGCCTAGACCCAGCCTACACAAATCTAGTTTTTTCTTTTTAATCACACTCCCCTAACCCTGTGGTTCAGTAACATCCATCTTAATATTGCGCCGTGGAACAAGGCTTTTTCAATCTGCTCACATGCCAGAATGTGTCAACAGCCAGGAAAGGTTATTTGCTCCATGTACATGAGTGGCTTCGCAGCAGCACAGACCCTTTAGATCTAATCAGATCTCATGAGCTGGGCCTTTCAGAGCCCAGAATGAGGAGCCTCCTACAATTCAGAGGGAGGATAACAACCAAAATGTAAATAGCCTCATGTAGTTTTGTTAATTATCGAGAAAAATAGGCCCAAACTTTGTAGCATTCTTAGTGCACTCATATAGCCAACATTTCTGAAAAAATATATATGGATTAAAGCACTAAGACTAAAACATACAATTTCACTCACTAGCCCAAGAGTTTTTGCTGTGACCCACGTATACAAAGCAGGAACTACTTTTGGCATCTGATAAAGGATTCATCCATGCCACAGAAACAAGTCTTGGATATGATCTTTGTGTCTCACATGCTGAAGCCATCTTAGAGCTCACCATTCAGGCAGGGGGTAAAAAAAAAAAAGGCTGTGGCAGCACATCAGGTTCTGAAAGGGGAAAGGCCCATCATACAAGGAGATTGGCTCTTCTGCTTCCGCAGACATGGTTCTCATTATCCCTGATCCTAATTGTCAAACTATCAGGAATAGACTTGGTCTGGAGAAATATAGTCCTTATATTCTCATTGGCAAACAGCAAACAACAAAAATCCAAACCACAATTCTCGTTTTCATGGTTGCAGCCAAGGAAATTTCCCATAACCTCTCCCTACCATGAAATTCAATTGTCTAAGTGATCCTAACTTGTATTAGTACACTGGTGGGAGTAGCGATTGCAGCCTGCCCAAATGGTTTACAAGGGCAAGATGGATGGGAAGCAGTTTCCAGCCCCTCATATTACAGAAAGAGTCAGGAGTTGTGAGTGGCCACAGGCATCCTTGACCATTGGGGTACAACTGTTCATCTTTGAAACTGGCTCTGCTACAGGAACATTTTTAAGTGTGATACATTTTAAGGGACACAGTGGTTTACATTTTAATAGGCAAAGAGCAAAATGAGTAGTTTGTGTGGAAACAGACCTACCCAGCTAAAGTCATTTGCAGGCCTCTGTCAATAGATTCTGGAATCCTGTTTCTGAGCCCCCATGGGATGGAAAGCAGCACAGCCACCTGACTGCCCAGCAAAGGTCTGTCCTCATCCATCAGTGTTTCCTGCCACTTTCTGCATTTCCTGCACTCTTGTCTGTTTACTCCATTCTCTCTTTTCTGGGCATTCAAAATACAAGTCTTTCTCCACTTCACCTGATTTCCTCTCTGGCTTTTCAGAGGCCACTACCAGCTGTTGGAACATCCATCTCCATCATGGTCTGAGCAACTGAAAGGAGAGGCTCACCTAAGCTGCCTGATTGAGGAGAAGAAATCAGAAGAAGGTTAAAGCAGCAGCCAGGTGGGAGAAAACCCCATCTCAGCACTGCTGGCAAACCTGGAAACACAGTGATCCACCAGGTTCATCGCTAGGTCATTGGGCAATCCCCTCTGCCCTGGCACCTTTCACTGCTCTCATTCAATCAATGAACATGACCAAGTGTCTATTACATGCATCAGGTCCCATGCTAATTGGGCGGTGGGAAGAGGATAAGACGTAAAAGACCCAGTTCTATAAACTGTCAGCTTTCTGAGAGCTCTGTATTCCCAGTATCTAGAACAATAGATGGCACACCTTAGTCTCAAGTCAGTATTTGCTGCTTCAATTAAGTAACCCTAGTTACTGCCTGGGTGGAATGGCTTGATGCCCTGCTTGAGACCAGGAGTTACAGATTTTAGTTAGAAACAAGGCTCTTCTCTGCTCTATTGCCAATCGGGCGAGTTTGTATCCTCAGAGGGCAGTAGCTGCATTCCTAGTATCGTCTTTGCCTCATCCACCACTCTGGCACTGCACAAACTGAGCTCCGTGAAGCGCGGCGTTCCCTCCCTCCCTGAAGCGACTCCCCCTTCCTTCTCAGAGGGCCCCCTGAGCTGCGCCCCTCTGTCCCAGAGCTATGCCTGGCGTCTGGCTGTCAGGAGGCACCTCGGCCCCTCCCGGCAGCTCCCAGCCGTCCTGAGGCAGGCGCCGAGCAGGGTCAGCGGGGAGTCGGGGCTCCCTGGGCCTGTCACTCAGCAAGACTGAGCCAGGGCTCCCTGACAGCCCTCCAGACCCTAGGGGATAACCGTGTCCGTGTCTGTCTGTGCATCAGATCAGAGGGAACGAGGCGCGCTCCCCCGCCTAATTCCTCCCCTTCCCTGAAATGTCCACGAGTTCCCGCTAATGCTATTGTTTGCTTTTGCTTATGCACACATAAGTCTTTAGTACACACACACTATTTTGTTTTGGTTTTTCTTTTCCTTTCTAAAGCTAACGGTTTGTGGTGAGGTGAAGATACGGCTTTGGGTGTGGATTCAACTGGGAAAAAGAAATGCAAGCAGGATTTACAAAATAATAAAACCACTTAATACATTTCCAGAAGTGCAATTATTGCTAGTGAGAAAAAAATATGGATAGCAATTATTTTTAAGTTCAGTGAATTGAAAAATTGGAACTAGAATAGGATTTAAGTAAAGAAGAAATTCCTTCTCTAAACCAATTTCTGGTTGCTCAAAATTCCCGGGATAAATTAAAGTATGAAAAAAATGATGACTTCATATTATCAAAATATACATAGATTTCTGATTTGTCTTAAATACATTTTATACTAGTAAAATTCATTGATGGTAGAGAATGTTTTCCAGTTATTATAACTGATTTCAGTTAAGCAGTTTCATATGTCTGGATTGTGTGTTTTGAGGTATGGCTCATGGACAGAGTATCCGTCCACACGTAGATTTTACCATTTTAAATTTGCATTGTTTATAAGATAGGCTTTGTAGTCAGGTAACCTGGGTTCGCCTCCTCATGTAGCCACTTACTGTATCATGTTGGGCAAACTTTCTGTAGATTTTCTGACCTGCAAAATTAGGGATAATAGTACTTCATGAGATTGTTGGAACATTACATTAGGTACTACATATGAAAGCTAAAAACTGTCTCACACAGAATTATCACACAATAAATATTAGTTATTTATTTTTGCTAACTAATTCTGCTCAAATAAGAAAACTATGGGCCATTTAAAATAAATTACAATGTCAACATATTTTAAAAATAAAATATTAGGCCGGGCACGGTGGCTCATGCCTGTAATCCCAGCACTTTGGGAGGCTGAGGCAGGTGGATCATGAGGTCAGGAGATCGAATCTATCCTGGCTAACACGGTGAAACCCCGTCTCTACTAGCAATACAAAAAAATTAGCTGGGCGTGTTGGTGGGCGCCTGTAGTCCCAGCTACCTGGGAGGCTGAGGCAGGAGAATGGCGTGAATCCGGGAGGCGGAGCTTGCAGTGAGCCGAGATCACGCCACTGCACTCCAGGCTGGGCAACAGAGCGAGACTCCGTCTCAAAAAATATGTATATATATTATTGTCCTATTTATATATTTTGACATTTCTGAACTTTTTTGCAACATATATACAAATTCAAAAATAATTCATAGCTATAATATATAATTAGAATATATCGAAATGACAGGGCTCATTAGTAAGCTTTTAAACATTAATCAGTCTAAGATTTGGTTTGGAAGAGATCAAGAAACACATTCAAATCTCAACCTTATTTTACAGAAAAGTATTAATCTTGTTTATTTGAAGTCAAGGCCAATGGTATAAATTCTGGGGACGATTGATGAGCCAATTTGCAAAGGACACGTCACTAATAGTCCCCTTCTTGACTAGACACCATAACATGGACACTAGCCCCTACTTATGGTGGGACCAAAGGAGAATGTGTCATCTATCTACAAATAATAAACTTATTTTCAAGGCCAACTGTCTCACAGTCTATAATTTCATGTGAACCAAACACATAACTATGATTAACTAAATCCTTCCACTTTTCAACTAGCTTTTGTGCACAAACACATGTAAACACACAATACCAAATTAACTTTTAGTTGGGTGCTATTAATTCAATCACCTTGAAAACAGGTTTTTATAGAGCCAAATAATAAAAATTTAATATGAATATTTATTCTCAAGCTTAGGCAAAGGGACACTCTTCCCATATAATTTTAAACAACCATTAAAAACAAAAATATTCCATGTGTTTCTCACAAACTCCCTGTAGCCTCTTAGACCTAATTTTATTTCCTTCATTCATATTATTCCCTTTTAATTACATGATCAATAAATAAATACTGATATCTGATGATATCTGAATATTATTTTTGAGACTTTTAAGTTTACTTTTTAAGAAAACCTAAATCCTGGGAGGTAAAAATTTTGAAAATATTTGATTAGGAGATAAGGTATATCTCCATTTAAAGAAGTTCTGAAGACCAAAAAAAATAGAATTTTAATCCCTCTAATGTTCCCTTTTGCTCATGTTTAGAATCCATTTTTTCTCTCTGAAATTTCTAGATAAAATTCATCAGGTGGTGGTTGTAGTGGTGGTTGTGGTGATGATGGTAGTGGTTAGTAGTTTTAAGAAAATATTTTTTGGAGACTGTGATGTTTGGTACACTTATTTAAAGCCCTTCATTCTGAGGAACTGAATTATAAGATAATTCCTTGGTAAGGAAGAAAGCAAGAGTGTCTTAACTGGCATAAGGAATGATCATCACAACCAATACAAAAGAACTTCAACAATCAATCAGCCCTACACCAGTTCAGCCACTGCCGGAGGAGACATTTTTCTGTGCTCCATTTCAGACTTGGTTAAATTTCCCTCTACACACTGCTTTGAATGTGTCCCAGAGATTCTGGTATGTTGTGTCTTTGTTCTCGTTGGTTTCAAAGAACATCTTTATTTCTGCCTTCATTTCATTATGTACCTAATAGTCATTCAGGAGCAGGTTGTTCAGTTTCCATGTAGTTGAGCGGTTTTGAGTGAGTTTCTTAATCCTGAGTTCTAGTTTGATTGCACTGTGGTCTGAGAGACAGTTTGTTGACCTGCACTACAGGTCAGAGCCACCAGAGGTCAGATTTTTACATCCCACCGGAATAGATGCTAAACTTGAGTCTGAGACAGACAATGGTGTTTCTTTTCCCCACACCCTTTCCTCTTCAATTTACCTTTGTCACCACCAAATACAATATAAGAATATTATACATAAATATAAGAGACACATAGTTTACTTTCCTATATGGAAATGGCATCATGAGGAAAAAGTAAGGAAAAGGAGGAAATTAAGAAGACAATTATTTTAAGACGAAAGCTGGTATTAAGGAGGAAGGACAAAAACCGAACAATCTTCAAATTTCAAATCAATTTAAAAAGACAAAGAGAAGCAAAAAAAAAAAAAACCCTATATGAGCATTCTGATTATCAAAATTGTATTAAGATGTCTGTTTTTATTCATAAAAATAAAGCTGATCTTCCCCAAAATGATAATACAAATAATATTGTAGTAGTAATACAGTGGTAGTGGTGGCAGCTGTGGCCACCAATATGTATTGAATGCATTGTTCTAATCACTTTACATACTATTATAACCTCATCATAAGGATGAGAAAAGCAAGCACAGAGGTTTTTCTAATAGTTTTCAGGAGCCTGGAAAATGTTTCTTATCTTTTGCAACTATAATCTCACATTTGAGTGTTTGGCCAAAGATAAAAACTCAGATTGTTGGAGGAGCTGTTGGCATGAAGATATCATATTAATCCTAGGTTTATTCATAACAGAAAAATTTGGAAACAACCTATCTAATAATTATATAATAATCAAATAAAAATACCAAATAATATGTAGTTGTTACGATTAAAATTGCGAAGATTAGAAAAAACAAGAAAAATGGTGAAAAAAATTGAGAAAATTGTATCCATACCATAAATAAAACTGTATAAAATATGTGCATATATGTATAAGAATAAAGAAAGAGAGGGTGGAGCCAAGATGGCCGAATAGGAACAGCTCCAGTCTCCAGCTCCCAGCCCCAGCGACAGAGAAGACGGGTGATTTCTGCATTTCTGCTTGAGGTACCGGTTTCATCTCACTAGGGAGTGCCTAACAGTGGGTGCAGGACAGTCGGTGAAGCGCACTGTGCACGAGCCGAAGCAGGGCGAGGCATTGCTTCACTCGGGAAGCGCAAGGGGTCAGGGAGTTCCCTTTCCTAGTCAAAGAAAGGGGAAACAGACGGCACCTGGAATATCCGGTCAGTCCCATCCTAATACTGCGCTTTTCCAACGGGCCTGGAAAACGGCACACTAGGAGATTGTGTCCCACACCTGGCTCGGAGGGTCCTATGCCCACGGAGTCTCGCTGATTGCTAGCACAGCAGTCTGAGATCAAGCTGCAAGGCGGCAGCGAGGCTGGGGGAGGGGCGCCCGCCATTGCCCAGGCTTGCTTAGGTAAACAAAGCAGCCAGGAAGCTCGAACTGGGTGGAGCCCATCACAGCTCAAGGAGGCCTGCCTGCCTCTGTAGGCTCCACCTCTGGGGGCAGGGCACAGACAAACAAAAACTCAGCAAGAACCTCCACAGACTTAATTGTCCCTGTCTGACTGACAGCTTTGAAGAGAGTAGTGGTTCTCCCAGCACGCAGCTGGAGATCTGAGAACGGTCAGACTGCCTCCTAAAGTGGGTCCCTCACCCCTGAGCAGCCTAACTGGGAGGCACCCCCCCAGTAGGGACAGACTGACACCTCATTCAACCGGGTACTCCTCTGAGACAAAACTTTCAGAGGAACTATCAGACACCTGAATTTGTGGTCTCACGAAAATCCGCTGTTCTGCAGCCACCGCTGCTGACACCCAGCCAAACAGGGTCTGGAGTGAACCTCTAGTAAACTCCAACAGACCTGCAGCTGAGGGGCCTGTCTGGTAAAAGGAAAACTAACAAACAGAAAGGACATCCACACCAAAAACCCATCTGTACATCACCATCATCAAAGACAAAAAGTAGATAAAACCACAAAGATGGGGAAAAAACAGAGCACAAAAACTGGAAACTCTAAAAAACAGAGCACCTCTCCTCCTCCAAAGGAACGCAGTTCCTCACCAGCAACGGAACAAAGCTGGATGGAGGATGACTTTGATGAGTTGAGAGAAGAAGGCTTCAGACGATCAAACTACTCTGAGCTACGAGAGGAAATTCAAAACAATAGCAAAGAAGTTAAAAACTTTGAAAAAAAATTAGAAGAATGGATAACTAGAATAACCAATGGAGAGAAGGGCTTAAAGGAGCTGATGGAGCTGAAAGCCAAGTTTCGAGAACTACGCGAAGATTGCAGAAGCCTCAGTAGCAGATGCGATCAACTGGAAGAAAGGGTATCGCTGATGGAAGATGAACTGAATGAAATGAAGAGAGAAGGGAAGTTTAGAGAAAAAAGAATAAAAAGAAATGAACAAAGCCTCCAAGAAATTTGGGACTATGTGAAAAGACCAAACCTATGTCTGATTGGTGTACCTGAAAACGATGGGGAGAATGGAACCAAGTTGGAAAACACTCTGCAAGATATTATCCAGGAGAACTTCCCCAATCTAGCAAGGCAGGCCAGCATTCAGATTCAGGAAATACAGAGAACGCCACAAAGATACTCCTCGAGAAGGGCAACTCCAAGACACATAATTGTCAGATTCACCAAAGTTGAAATGAAGGAAAAAATGTTAAGGGCAGCCAGAGAGAAAGGTCGGTTACCCACAAAGGGAAGCCCATCAGACTAACAGCTGATCTCTCAGCAGAAACTCTACAAGCCAGAAGAGAGTGGGGGCCGATATTCACCATTCTTAAAGAAAAGAATTTTCAACCTAGAATTTCCTATCCCGCCAAACTAAGCTTCATAAGTGAAGGAGAAATAAAATACTTTACAGATAAGCAAACGCTGAGTGATTTTGTCACCACCAGGCCTGCCCTAAAAGAGCTCCTGAAGGAAGCACTAAACATGGAAAGGAACAACCAGCACCAGCCACTGCTAAAACATGCCAAACTGTAAAGACCATCGAGGCTAGGAAGAAACTATAGCAACTAACGAGCAAAATAACCAACTAACATCATAATGACAGGATCAGATTCACACATAACAATATTAATGTTAAATGTAAATGGGCTAAATGCTCCAACCAAAAGACACAGACTGGCAAACTGGATAAGGAGTCAGGACCCATCAGTGTGCTGTATTCAGGAAACCCATCTCACGTGCAGAGACACACATAGACTCAAAATAAAGGGATGGAGGAAGATCTATCAAGCAACTGGAAATCAAAAAAAGGCAGGGGTTGCAATCCTAGTCTCTGATAAAATAGACTTTAAACCAACAAAGATCAAAAGAGACAAAGAAGGCCATTACATAATGGTAAAGGGATCAATTCAACAAGAAGAGCTAACTATCCTAAATATATATGCACCCAACACAGGAGCACCCAGATTCATAAAGCAAGTCCTCAGTGACCTACAAAGGGACTTAAACTCCCACACAATAATAATGGGAGATTTTAACACCCCACTGTCAGCATTAGACAGATCAACGAGACAGAAAGTTAACAAGGATATTCAGGAATTGAACTCAGCTCTACATAAAGTGGACCTAATAGACATCTACAGAACTCTCCACCCCAAGTCAAGAGAATATACATTTTTTTCAGCACCACACCACACCTATTCCAAAATTGACCACATAGTTGGAAGTAAAGCTCTCCTCAGCAAATGTAAAAGAACAGAAATTATAACAAACTGTCTCTCAGACCACAGTGCAATCAAACTAGAACTCAGGATTAAGAAACTCACTCAAAACCACTCAACTACATGGAAACTGAACAACCTGCTCCTGAATGACTATTGGGTACATAATGAAATGAAGGCAGAAATAAAGATGTTCTTTGAAACCAACGAGAACAAAGACACAACATACCAGAATCTCTGGGACACGTTCAAAGCAGTGTGTATAGGGAAATTTATAGCACTAAATGCCCACAAGAGAAAGCAGGAAATATCCAAAATTGACACCCTAACATCACAATTAAAAGAACTAGAAAAGCAAGAGCAAACACATTCAAAAGCTAGCAGAAGGCTAGAAATAACTAAAATCAGAGCAGAACTGAAGGAAATGGAGACACAAAAAACCCTTCAAAAAATTAATGAATCCAGGAGCTGGTTTTTTGAAAGGATCAACAAAATTGATGGACCGCTAGCAAGACTAATAAAGAAGAAAAGAGAGAAGAATCAAATAGATGCAATAAAAAACGAAAAAGGGGATATCACCACCGATCCCACAGAAATACAATCTACCATCAGAGAATACTACAAACACCTCTATGCAAATAAACTAGAAAATCTAGAAGAAATGGATAAATTCCTCGACAAATACACCCTCCCAAGACTAAACCAGGAAGAAGTTGAATCTCTGAATAGACCAATAACAGGTTCTGAAATTGTGGCAATAATCAATAGCTTACCAACCAAAAAGAGTCCAGGACCTGATGGATTCACAGCTGAATTCTACCAGAGGTACAAGGAGGAACTGGTACCATTCCTTCTGAAACTATTCCAATCGATAGAAAAAGAGCGAATCCTCCCTAACACATTTTATGAAGCCAGCATCGTCCTGATACCAAAACCTGGCAGAGACTTAACCAAAAAAGAGAATTTCAGACCAATATCCATGATGAACATTGATGCAAAAATCCTCAATAAAATACTGGCAAACCGAATCCAGCAGCACATCAAAAAGCTTATCCACCATGATCAAGTGGGCTTCATCCCTGGGATGCAAGGCTGGTTCAACATACGCAAATCAATAAATGTAATCCAGCATATAAACAGAACCAAAGACAAAAACCACATGATTATCTCAATAGATGCAGAAAAGGCCTTTGACAAAATTCAACAACCCTTCATGCTAAAAACTCTCAATAAATTAGGTATTGATGGGATGTATCTCAAAATAATAAGAGCTATCTATGACAAACCCACAGCCAATATCATACTGAATGGGCAAAAACTGGAAGCATTCCCTCTGAAAACTGGCACAAGACAGGGATGCCCTCTCTCACCGCTCCTTTTCAACATAGTGCTGGAAGTTCTGGCCAGAGCAATCAGGCAGGAGAAGGAAATAAAGGGTATTCAATTAGGAAAAGAGGAAGTCAAATTGTCCCTGTTTGCAGATGACATGATTGTATATCTAGAAAACCCCATTGTCTCAGCCCAAAATCTCCTTAAGCTGATTAGCAACTTCAGCAAAGTCTCAGGATACAAAATTAATGTACAAAAATCACAAGCATTCTTGTACACCAATCACAGACAAACAGAGAGCCAAATCATGAGTGAACTCCCATTCACAATTGCTTCAAAGAGAATAAAATACCTAGGAATCCAACTTACAAGGGATGTGAAGGACCTCTTCAAGGAGAACTACAAACCACTGCTCAATGAAATAAAAGAGGATACAAACAAATGGAAGAACATTCCATGCTCATGGGTTGGAAGAATCAATATCGTGAAAATGGCCATACTGCCCAAGGTAATTTATAGATTCAATGCCATCCCCATCAAGCTACCAATGACTTTCTTCACAGAATTGGAAAAAACTACTTTAAAGTTCATATGGAACCAAAAAAGAGCCCGCATCGCCAAGTCAATCCTAAGCCAAAAGAACAAAGCTGGAGGCATCACGCTACCTGACTTTAAACTATACTACAAGGCTACAGTAACCAAAACAGCATGGTACTGGTACCACAACAGAGACATAGATCAATGGAACAGAACAGAGCCCTCAGAAATGATGCCACATAGCTACAACTATCTGATCTTTGACAAACCTGACAAAAACAAGAAATGGGGAAAGGATTCCCTATTTAATAAATGGTGCTGGGAAAACTGGCTAGCCATATGTAGAAAGCTGCAACTGGATCCCTTCCTTACACCTTATACAAACATTAATTCAAGATGGATTAAAGACTTATATGTTAGACCTAAAACCATTAAAATCCTACAAGAAAACCTAGGCAATACCATTCAGGACATAGGCATGGGAAAGGACTTCATGTCTAAAACACCAAAAGCAATGGCAACAAAAGCCAAAATCGACAAATGGGATCTCATTAAACTAAAGAGCTTCTGCACAGCAAAAGAAACTATCATCAGAGTGAACAGGCAACCTACAGAATGGGAGAAAATTTTTGTAACCTACTCATCTGACAAAGGGTTAATATCCAGAATCTACAATGAACTCAAACAAATTTACAAGAAAAAAACAAACAACCCCATCAAAAAGTGGGCAGAGGACATGAACAGACACTTCTCAAAAGAAGACATTTATGCAGCCAAAAAACACATGAAGAAATGCTCATCATCACTGGCCATCAGAGAAATGCAAATCAAAACCACAGTGAGATACCATCTCACACCAGTTAGAATGGCCATCATTAAAAAATCAGGAAACAACAGGTGCTGGAGAGGATGTGGAGAAATAGGAACACTTTTACACTGTTGGTGGGACTGTAAACTAGTTCAACCATTGTGGAAGTCAGTGTGGCGATTCCTCAGGGATCTCGAACTAGAAATACCATTTGACCCAGCCATCCCATTACTGGGTATATACCCAAAGGTACTATAAATCATGCTGCTATAAAGACACATGCACACGTATGTTTATTGCGGCACTATTCACAATAGCAAAGAGTTGGAACCAACCCAAATGTCCAACAACATAGACTGGATTAAGAAAATGTGGCACATATACACCATGGAATACTATGCAGCCATAAAAAATGATGAGTTCGTGTCCTTTGTAGGGACATGGATGAAACTGGAAAACATCATTCTCAGTAAACTATCGCAAGGACAAAAAACCAAACACCGCATGTTCTCACTCATAGGTGGGAATTGAACAATGAGAACTCATGGACACAGGAAGGGGATCATCACACTCCGGGGACTGTTGTGGGGTGGGGGGAGGGGGGAGGGACAGCATTAGGAGATACACCTAATGCTAAATGACGAGTTAATGGGTGCAGGAAATCAACATGGCACATGGATAGATATGTAACAAACCTGCACATTGTGCACATGTACCCTAAAACCCTAAAGTATAATAAAAAATAAAAAAATAAAAAAAATTAAAAAATAAAAAAATTTACCAATAAAAAAAAAAAAAAGAATAAAGAAAGAAATGTGCTAGAAAAACAACATATTTGTTAGGGTGTAGGATGACAGGCAAAAATTTTTAAAGTAATAATCCTGAAACACACATTTTTAAACTGCCAAAGGATACAATGTGAAAAGCGTATCCTCCTGGGGCTAGGGAGCATAAGCCAATTCAACTGATTTCACAGCACGCTCACCAGAGGTGAGTCCACCAGCCACACCTAGGCCTTCCTACTTACCATGTCCAGCTTGGCTTACTGCATGCCTCAAAGCACCCACAAGATTCAGCAATAATACTGGTTTTCTTAGTAGTAATAATAATACAAAAAATGCCTATAGAGCTTTAGAGGTTTAAAAAAATGTTATTGCTTAGCTTATTTCAAGTCTAATTCCTTATGAATAAACATTGCCACTTAAAATCTCATGCTGTTGTCAGCAGAATGATATCCCAGAAGAGAGCAGAGAGGAAAATGCAGATGGATCGGGACTTTGAATAACAAAGGGGTCCACTTGTGCAATCAACAGGGCATAGCCTTACCTGTCCTTCTAACAAACCCCATTACATCCCTAAGCACAGAGATATAACACCCTGGAACTCAGAAACGTTTCATAGGAGCATTCTTGCAAAAGACAGTGGGTTTTCACTCGATACAATAGATATCTTCTTTCTCTCTGAATTCTTTTCCCTACCCGACTCCCTCTCCATAACAACAACCTCTCTCTCATCATGATAACCTGGGAATAAACATCCAGATTCCTGGGCTACACCTCAGAACAAATGAATGGGTGCAGTACCTGAAAAACTGTATTTTCTAAAAAGCTCCCCAGCTTTAAAAAATCAAAGTGATATCTTTTTTAGAGAGAAAAATCAATGAGGTAGGAAAGTGTACCCAACCTTTAAGGTTTTACCTTTCAGCTCACACCTAAATAGATTCTTCCTCAGCCATGAGTGCTCCTTTTAATGAGTTGTCTACCAATGGGAAATAAGAAGCCTACTTAACCCTCACAACCTCCAACTGTTGGTCAAAACCTATAACTGCCATTCGTCATATGTCCCTGCACACTGTCCACATTGAAAACATGCAAGTTGAAGAGAGTTTCAAATGCCTCTTTTTTAACCACATTATGGCAGGCAGTAAATGCAGAAATGTAGTCACAGCTCTGCAATCAGAGAGAGGCAAAAAATGCAGCAATAGACATTCTCATGTTGTCAAGTCAAGCAGGAAGCAGGCTTTGTTCAGAGCAGATTTGAGGGAGCAGACAACTCTAGCAAAACAATGATAAAGACTGAAAGAAGTAATGTTACCCACTTACCCAAAAGGGCTCTGACATATGAGAACAACAGTCCAGTAGACAGCATGGGACAACAGTCTGGCACACATGTAAAGATGATGAGTGCTCATTCATTTACTCAGTGAATATTTATTGAGTATCTACTATGTGCCAGGCACTGTTGTAGACACTTGGAATACATCAGTGGACAAAACAAACAAACATAATGCTTGTCCTTTTGGAGCTTATCCAGCAGGAACTTGGACCCATGCATGAAGAGGAATTCAAACCAGATCAGGATCACATATACTCTCTTGGTCACACTCCAGACTAATTCTACAGGGAGAAGGAATTGGAAATCACAGCAAGACTGTACAGCACATGCACACATTCCTTGTCACTTGTTTTACTGTGTTTGTACATACATATAATTACCAATGCACAGTGTTGATTATTAATCATTCATTTATTTATCCATTTCATAAATAAGTATTGAGTGCCTACTCTTTACCCAGCCTTGGCTAAGTCATGAGCTTTTGCTATGTTCATAAAATGCTTAGTTAGTTCAAGCATCCCTTCAGGGATTGTGACATATTGATACCTCAATGGGGTAAAACCTTCCTGACTATTAAAGTCAAAATTCTGGTCCTCAGAAAGAACAAACCTGGAAAATATGATCCTAAAGAACACTTCTTTGTGGAAGTCCATTTTTTATCAAAGTTATATATATATTTGAAGCTCTTTTCTTTCCGAGGAGATGCACAAGTCACTCACAGTGCCTTGGGCATTAATACATACTTGGGCTCACATACTTGCTGAATACATAGATGATGCTCTGTGATTCCCAGGTCAAAGAATAATCCCACATGAAGGCTGTGTCACTGCCATTTCTCCTCGCCTCATTGGTTAAACACTACACGCAGACTTGCAGTCATTGACTGAAGAAGATGACAGTTTCATTCCAAAGTAATGTAATATTGGCACATGGAGTCAACATCCTTTGATTCCCAGATTGTCAGTTCTGCTAAGAAAAGCTCTTACTTGATATGGAATTTGAGAACAACATAAAAATGAAGGAACCGTCATAAAGAGAAAGAAAACAAGCCCAAAGATGTGTTAAAAGACAGAGTCCGCCTTCTCAGCGGAGTCAAATGGTGTTTAGAATCCACTGCATTATCCCTGGTGAATACAGCAGGTCCTCAACTAATGTTATTTCGTTCAATGTTATTTTGTTACAACATTGATGAGGAAAAGCATCAACTCCCAGCCAACGGCACTGTCTGCGTGGAATTTGCACATTCTCCCAGGTCTGCATGGGTTTTCTCCAGGTACTCTGGTTTCCTCCCATATTGAAGATGTGCACATGGGGTGAATTGGTGCGTCTCCATGGTCCCCACCTGAGTGAGTGTGGGAGTGGTGAGTGCACCCTGTGGTGGGATGGCATCCTGTCCAGGGTGGGATTCCTGCCTTGTGCCCTGAGCTGCGGGGATGGAATCAGGCCACCTGCAACCCTGAGCTGGAATAACTGGGTAAATTATTACCTTATTTGTTTTTATTAATCTTTCTTAAATGTATATATATATATCACATTTATTTCAATGTTTAATATTAGAAGTGTTTTCATCTTTATTTAGAAGTTTGGTGAATTTTTGTGACTAGAAATATGTCATAGGAACTTAACCCATTTATTTCAATTAGCCTACGGTAAAACTGGTTTTGTTATACATCATTTCACTTAAAGTCTGTTTCCAAGAACCTATGGATGACATTAAGTGAGGACTTACTGTATACAGATGATTCTTGTTATTTGTGGTATCCGTGTTCTATAAAGTCACCATAATCACTGAATTAGTAAATGTCAAACGATCACTCCTAGGGGAAATAGAGCATTAGTTTCCCATAAGCCTCCAATCACAGTATTTTCCTCAACCAAAACACCATTTGCATCATATATGTTATACAACAAGCCAGTCTCATCAGCTTTGGAAACCTGCTCTTTTACATAACACTGTTCCTGTATGATATTTAGTGGGTTTTAAAAAAAAATTCTTCTGTACCCTTGAACAACTGACTTCCCTCCTTTAAGCCACCTTAGTTAAATTAAACAGGGGCAGAAATATACTATATTTACTATTCACTTCTTACAGAGTTGGTAAGAAGATGAAACGGGATACTGTGCGTAAAACCCCTAAAAACCCAATAGGCATTTGAAAATAGTAGCTATTGTCATTGTGTTGTATAACAACCAAAAAAAAAAAGTCATCCTAAACAAGAAAATAAATGTCTTTAAGTACTGTCTTCCAAATTCAAATTTTTTTCCAAAAGACTGAGAAAATGTCCAAAGAAAACTATATCTAGATGGGGGACAAATGCCAAAGATCTAGCTCTACAATTTCTGTGAGAAAATAGAATACGTGAGATGTTAGCATGATTTTTCTACCAATGCCATTACTTCTCACCATTCTGAGAATAAATTTTAAAATTCTTTCCATTTCAATCCTCCTCACACACTTCAAATTCAAAAGGGCAACTGCCATTACCTTACACATGAAGAGACGGCCACTTCTAGGTAAACAAAAAGTGAAATCAAAGGCATGTGGGTTTTTTTGTTTTTTTGTTTTTGGTTTGGGTTTTTTGCTTGTTTGTTTGTTTTGAGATGGAGTTTCACTCTTGTTCAATGGCAAGATCTCGGCTTACCACAACCCCTGCCTTCCGAGGTGTTCAAGCGATTCTCCTGCCTCAGCCTTCCCGAGTAGCTGGGATTACAGGCACCTGCCACCACACCCGGCTAATTTTGTATTTTTAGTAGAGATGGGGTTTCTCTATGTTGGTCAGGCTGGTCTTGAACTCCCGACCTCAGGTGATCCACCTGCCTCGGCCTCCCAAAGTGCTGGGATTACATGGCTATACTGTGGAGCAAAAAAAAAAATAAAAAATCCTTTACGACTCAGCTTCCCTTTCTTACACCTTCAAATCTCCTTATCTATAGTGACTCCTACATGCCTCAAATTTCCATGGAGAGCCAAAAGTTCCCTCAGCCCTCCTGGAAAACTTGAGAAATTGGGATTGCAGTAGCCAGTTGACCTAAGTCCCTCTGGTGTGCAGGTACTTAAAATTTAAAAAGAAAAATTCTTCCATCTTAGCCATGTTGGGTCACCATAATTGTCCCCTTCCGTCTCTGGCTCTTGCTTTTACATAAATGTATAGTGTCTCTTTAAGCATACCACATGGGCACATAAAACTTAAAAAAATTAAGCTGGTTAGTATTTATGAGACTTCATTTTTAAAAAATGGAATCTTTAAGTCCCTTATGACTGTTTCTGAATTTCTTTTTTTCTTTTTCTCTTTCTATGCCTCTTTAAATACATAAAAAGGAAACTAAATGTCGTCACTCAGAACTGCATTCAGAAGGTCATCTGCACTCCCTGTTGAAAGTGTTCATGGGGGCTGGGTGCAGTGGCTCACGCCTGTAATCCCAGCATTTTGGGAGGCTGAGGCGGGTGGATCACGAGATCAGGAGAACAAGACCATCCTGGCAACATAGTGAAACCCCGTCTCTACTAAAATACAAAAAATTAGCCGGGTGTGGTGGCATGCACCTGTAGTCCCAGCTACTTGGGAGGCTGAGGCAGGGGAATTGCTTGAACCCGGGAGGCAGAGGTTGCAGTGAGTTGAGATCAGGCCACCGCACTCCAGACTGGGCAACAGAGCAAGACTCCGTCTCAAAAAAAAAAAAAAAAAAAGAAAAAAGGAAAAGAAACTGTTCATGGAGCATTGAGAGGAAACTGTTGTATTCTGCATTTAAAAGTGTGCTGCTATGTTCGATATGCTTAAAATATGATAAATAGTTTTTGTGATAAAAGGCTTTGTCTCTTTTTAGCTCTTTTCAGTGCTCTTAATGTTAAAGTATGTAGTATAAGAAGTATAGAAGGTTCCATGAGAAGGGCCTCCTAAGCAGCACAGCCAAGAGTTTGGCCCTCAGCCCTGCAGGCTTAGAAACCTGAGAATAACTATCTTCCTGGTTGTAGACTAACGTTAGCCAAGTACATAGAGACTGGTAAATCAGAATGCCAATTTATTCTCTTAGAGTGAAGAAAATACCTTATCAGTTCAATGAGAATGCTTGAATTATCAGTTAGTACAATTAGTAAGTGAATTAAAGATTAGTCAACAGAAGATACTGACCAACCACAGAGGCCTGAGTGCCCACATCTAAAAGTCAAGGAAGCTCCCCTTCAACCCCTGCACAATGACTACCAACCTCTGACTCAGTAGGTTAACCTTCTATGTTCTAAGCCAGTATCACCCTTCTGTTTATCCTGTGTGTCTCAAAACAATACAAAAAATTGGGTTTCCTGCTTCTAAAATTACAATGATATTCTTCTAGTCTCTCTGTGATTCTTCCCAGAACAACACAGAGTTCAGAAACCATAGTTAAAAACAGTAAAAATAATTTTGTATTAGTTGAAGACCTGTTCATTTATTCATTTTAGAAATGGTCATCAACAAGGAATTAATGAGCACTTATTTATTTGGCACCATACTGGCATTGAGCTAGATGTTGTAGAAATTGCTAAAGAAATGGACGATATTTCCCTTAAGTTAGCCACTTAATACTGTCTTTTGGTATTATTTAAGGAAATGATAATTATTAACAGAGGTGGCACCAAGCAGACAGGTCTAGGTGAACCCATTGTTTTCTATTGCTAGCACTTTTATCTCAGATTCTCCATGAGAAGAGAATAATGGGTTTGACTTCATCTCACTAAATGGAATCCCAGAAGTTTAAAACTACTAATATACTTCCTAATCTGAAAATTTGACCATGATTTCCAATGAAATTAAATACAATATTTTCAAATGACAGATTCCAGTACCTGGAAACAAAAGATTCTATTTATTAAACTGCCTTTCAAAGGGATAAGGTGGCCACATGACCTGGTTTGCCTGGGATAGTTCTGTTTTGTGCCAATTTTGTCTAGGTAAATATTAGTCATATTATTTTTATTGTCAAGACTATCCTGGTTTGGATGATAAACTATGTGGTCACTAACTATAATGGATACTTCCAAAATGATTCAAAAATTTCACCAGGTATGGCATCCCAGTTAACACCAAGTATTAGATTTCTAATGTCTTATTAGTTTGTCTTATCTAAAAGATTTTGTTTTAGGTACTCAAATCATATATAGATATATATGAAAGCTTTGCATGCCAATGTTTATAACAGCATTAGTCACAATAGCCAAAAAGTGGAAACAACTTAGATGTCCATCAACATGTGAATGGATTACCAAAAGTGGTATATACATTCAGTGGAATATGACTTAGCCCTGAAAATGAAGGAAATTCTGACACATTCTACAACCTTGAAGATATCATGCTGAATAAAATATCCCAGGCACAAGAGGACAAATATTGTAGGATTCCACCTATACGAGGTACCTGAAATAGTCAAATCCATAGAGATAGAAAATAGAATGATGGTTTAGGACAAAAAACCAAATACCACATGTTCTCACTCATAGGTGGGAATTGAATGATGAGAACACATGGACACAGGAAGGGGAACATCACACACCGGGGCCTGTTGTGGGGTGGGGCGAGTGGGGAGGGATAGCATTAGGAGATATACCTAATGTTAAACGGCGAGTTAATGGGTGCAGCACACCAACATGGCACATGTATACATATGTAACAAACCTGCACATTGTGCACATGTACCCTAAAACTTAAAGTACAACAATAAGGAAAAAAGAAAGTAGAATGATGGTTACCAAGGTTGGTAGGGTTCTGTGGGAATATGGAGTTATTGTTTAATGGACATAGAGTTTCAGTTTGGAATGATGAAAAAGTTCTGGAGAAGGTTAGAGACGATGATGGAACAATAATGTGAAGTATTTAGTGCCAATGAAGTGTACACTTAAAAATGGTTAAAATGGTAAATTGTATGTTATGCATATTTTGTCACAATAAAAATGTGTGTTTAAAAAAAAGAAATGGAAGATAAATGACTACACAAAAATAAAGATCAAAGAAATTCTCAACATGTACTAAGAAAGTTCCTATAAGAGAGAGAACACTGTGAGCCATTCATGGCTAGAAAGCTTTCCTGGAAGAGGTGGGATTTGAGGAAGACCTGGAATGATGCATCATATTCCAAAAGACAGAAAAGTAAGTAGCATGAGAAAATCTGTGTATAAGAAAATGAACATCCTTAAAATAAATTAGTTGAACACAGTCAAGAAATGATTTGATTCCATTTGGAGATGGAAAATTCTACACTCACAGCAAAAGACTTAACCAAATTTATGGTTTAAGCAAATTTAAGATTTTGTCCATAGGAGGAGCTTCATTATCTATTATATTTTATGATCCTATTTATCACTTAAGAAAAAATATATGTTTTTAACTTCCACATTATTAATGAAAGGGAATTAATACTCCTGAGTACAGAAGAGCATGTAACACACGTCACCCAGTGAATGGATAACCGTGACTTTGGATACAGAGGCAAACTATTGGGGCATTTAATTTTGCAGTCCAGGAATCTATTACTGCAATTCTAGGTCTAGTGGTTCCTCTAAAATATGTCGGCTAGTTTACAAGTTACATTGTACCAATAAGGAAGCCTTTGATTATTTGATGAAAGCAGATACATTACTGTGCATTGCAAATTTAGCTCTCCCAAAAAAGTTGTTAAGTCTTTGCAAAATATTGGCCTTATATTTTATAACTGCTGGAATCTTCTGAAATCTAAGAGAACACAAACATCTCAGCAGAGAAAAGATAATAATTATCTTTCTATGGTCACAAAAAAACTTTGGGTGACCCATGAGGTTGAGGACACACAGGACTGTGGTCAATAAGTTTCTCTCTCATGGATGTACGTCTTGACAGACTCTCCAGACCTCAGAACAACTAGTCACCCCAGGTGAGAAGCAAGATCATTGTGCTTTACTATAGTTAAAACGCTCAAGTACAGTCTATTACGTAAACTTTGCCATACCTCCTTTCTCCCTCTTTTAAGCTCACAAAGGAAATAATCCTTTGGGGAAAATTAACAGTTATTAGTAGTTCAGTTATGTAAGAGTAAGAAAAAGTCATTCTAAAAGTATCCAGGCTCTTTAAAGTAAAAAAGAAAAAAAAATCATTCTTAGCAAACTAACACAGGAACAGAAAACAAACACTGCGTGTTCTCACTCATAAGTGGGAGTTGAACAATGAATGAGAACACATGAACACAGGGAGGGGAACATCACACACCAGGGCCTGTTGGGTGGGGGGCAAGGGGAGGGAGAGCATTAATGCACGCGGGGCTTAAAAGCTAGATGATGGGTTTATAGGTGTGGCAAACCACTATGGCGCATGTATACCTATGTAACAAACCTGAACATTCGGCACATGTATCCTAGAACTTAAAGTAAAACAAACAAAACCAACAACAAAAAACAAATTATCACATGTACCTTGAAAATATGTACAGCTATTATATATCAATAAAATAATAAATTGAATGAAAAAATTATCTGAGCTCATTCACTAGAATGCCAAGTGAAGCCATTCCAAGATGGTTGTCAAAGTCATTTAAATACAAACTGTGTCTCCCCCAGAGAGCACTTGAAAAGCCTTTTTAGTTGATTCCCAGGAAAACCTCAGTGGGGACTGATGGTTGACATGTGCTACCTCCATTTTGCTGAAGGGAAAAGCAAAATGCAGAAAATTCTATTTTATTGTCCCCCTTCCTTTAGCCAGTGGGTGATGAGAATAGAATGCACATTTTCTGGTTTGCCATCAGGGACTATTTTTTTTTTCAGCTATTAGATCCCATTCTTTTATAGGGACACTCACCACCTACAACTTGATGACTGATTTCATCTCAACACTGAACTAACCACATGAAATAATAACTAGCTAGTGTAAAACCACACCTCCAGAACAAAGCACATTGACAACAATGAATTGCAATCCTGTAGTGTCAGCAAGCCTTTAAAAATAATTCTCAAACATCATTTTATATATATATATGAAAATAAAGCTTAAATTAACCCCACTCATTTGAACAAGTGGTTCCATGCCTCTCCCACCTAAACAACTCTTCATAAGTAGGGAGTGTATTTATTTGTTTTGCATTGGAAGCCATAAAACAACCAGTTTCCAAAACAGATAAGCAAAGTGGCAATCTGATCAGAAAGGGTGAACATGACTCATAGGTACCCTGCTTCTCCCCTCACTATTGCCATTGCCAGATTCTGTAGCTTTCCTGGGCCTCTGCAATTTGACAATTTTAGAACTAATTTTAGAACAAACGTTTGAGTTTACACATGAAAAAACTAAGGCCTACAGAGCAACCAACAGACACAAATTAATCACAAAGCAGAGGGAGACACCAAATAATCTGATTCCCAATTCATTGTTTTACAGCATCGTATCTTCTTGCCTTCACTAGTTTAGTAGATTACTGTCATTCAACAATAAGATATTATTCTTACCTTCCACTGTCCCCTTTCTCTGTAGCATAAAGAAAATAAGAGCTGAATTTCAAAGAGCTCACCTCCTACATTTTTGTATATCCTGGAAAGAACACTAAATGATATTTTCATGGTTATCATAGAACATAGAATAACTTCACGTAACATGCTCACAGCTCAAAATTGCTTACTGGTGAGTTCAGCTTTCTCTCTATTTGTTAGTTTTAGCCAAAGGGCAAACAAACAATGACTGTTGTCACTGGCAATAATGGTTCTACAATAAATTGACTGAAACAGACACTTATTTATTAATTAAGAAAAATATCTATTGAGTACTTAAAAGGTGATATGGATGTGGAATAACCAAATTTCCACAATCATTTATTCCAAATAAAATGTGGGTGATTTATAAACAGCAGAAATTTTTTGCTCACAGTTCTGGGAGCTGGGAAGTCCAACATCAAGGCACCAGCAGATTCTGTGTCTGGCGAAGCACTGTTTCTCATAGACAGTGCCTTCTACATGTCCACACTTGATGGAAGGGTAAACAGGTCCCTCGAGCCTCTTTTATCACCCTTATGAATGCCCATCTCTTAATATGTGTTCATAAAGGAGTAGTTTTCACATATGAATTTTAGTGGCCACCAACATTGGGACCATAGCATTGCACTAGCTTAATTTTTTCTTTTCCCACTGAAAAATATAAAATTTAAAGCTTATCTTTGTACATATTTAACATATTGAAAATAATTATTACTTTCATATTTATGTTTAAAATAGCCCCCTGAAATAACATGAGAATCAAATTCCACTAAAAATATATTCAACCAACATTTTACCTGTCCAATATAACCCAAATCTCAAGATCAAATATTGTCCACATAGCTCTAAATCTTATTCAACAAAATTTAGAACTGATAGATCCAGGCCTGGAATATTTGCTTTAAGCATTTTCCTTAAATTTCTTTGTTAAAAATACATCTTCTCCATGATAATAAGAGCATATGGTCATTGCGGAATATCCAAGAAATAGAAAAAAAAACATAAAAAATAAAATATTAAATTTACTATAATGCTAACATCCAGAAACAAATACTGAAAACATTTTGATACATTTTAATAATTTTTGCATCCTGTTGCCTACTCCTTTTTGTAATAGTGAGTATTTTGTTGTGTAGTTAAAATTATAATCATTTAGTAAATATTGTGTGTAACTTGAGTATTTCACTCAACAATATGTGTGTATTTCCCCATATTACTAAGTATTCTTCTATAACATGCTTTTTAAATGGATGCCATTCTGTCATAGCATTATTTATATATACTCTTTTGATGAACCTGTATATATTACCTTTAAAAATGTATATACTTTTGCGTAGTTAAATATTCTTAAAGAATGTGATTTTAATGACTTCTTCATAATCTGTTTAATTACAAACCATACTTTAGTTAATTTCTAATGTAGGATATTTAGGAGAACCTCTTTTTCAAAGATAGCTATAACAACCACTAGTAGGAATCATGCCACTGCCACACCTGACACCACCAGCTCATCTTGTGCCAAGCAGGGCAAGATTCATGGCTCCATATCCTCCCACACCTCAGCAGGTTTAAAAATACAGTGAGGTCTGATCACACCAAGTGTCAGTCTTGGACAGAGGTGGGCCTTCTGGTTCAATGGTCTGATTTTCTATATAGAATGCACTAATATTACTCTGCATAATCCAAATAAAAATAAACTTTATTTTACTTGGTATATTAATGCAGATACTTGCAGAGCCTACTTTCAATTATTTGCTTCTGGCCTTCTCTTCAACAATTGGTTCCTCTGAAACACCAAACCTAAGGATTTGTGAAGCTCTTTCTCATTCATGCCTGTCCTGGCCGCTATTCATTCCTCATTTTTCTTGAGCAATATATCTCAATGAGATCAATTAGTACATGACCAATTCAACAACCACTAGATATAATGACTGTCCTACTTTGGTGCAGCGGACATCTTTTTGTTGTCATTGTTCCCAACACCATATAAGTACTGATTAGAAGCAGGAATGCCTGTCCAGGCCCTGTGAAGGAGGTGATGAATGGTATGTCTGAACAGCACAGCCCTGGCTTAGTATCACTGAAATGCCACACTCCTCACTGAAGTCTGTTGATAAGCCTGACAGTGCTCAGCAACTTTTACCAGCAGACTTTGTATCAGGGGACCCAAGCTGAAAGTTAGCACATGGGGTGTTCTGTCAGCACAGAAGGCTTACACCATTAGTAGATCTAAATGGTGTTTAGACTGTGGAGTTCAACAAAAATCTAGGTCATTAAATGCATAAAAGAAAAGGTTACAATGACTCCATTCCAAATAAAATGCTGTTTGGAGGGAAACAAAGAAATTAATCTTGCAGTTTATTGGTAATAAAGAAACAAGAGACTCATATGTTGTTTTATGTATAGATATTATCTTAGTGCCATTTGGGACAGCTTATTCTTCAGGCTTTTTGAAATATGAAGTATACAGCTGGGATTTAAGGTATTACTAGCCAATTAGGAAATTTTTTTAATGTAAAAACAAACAACAATCAACCAACCAAACAAACAAACAAAACCTTTCCAATTTCTTTGGAGACTGCATCCCTGGAGAATAAGTAAATATTACAATGTCGTATAATCTTGAAAATTTTTAAATGTTAAGGAAAATAATATGCCCATGGGAATCCTAATTTATGAGACAAAATTCAAAGAAGTTGTTCATAGAAACTTGAACCCTTGACATTTTTAAGACACAATTTAAAGTAGAATAGAAAATAGTTTTCACAACATAAAATGAATGTAAAATGAATTGGAAAAATTTCAGCAGTTTCCTCAAGGGACCATTAAAAGCTAGAGCATCTTCCAAATATTCACCAGGGTTTAAAGCTAATGGAAAACATATGTGGGAAGTGTTTGATAAATAGAGCTTCATGTTCAATATAAGAGAAATATAACAAATTTGCATTGAGTACACTGATTTTGAGATGAGAAGTTTTTGACCCATTCCCCAGTCCATTTTTTACATGAGAACCAAAACTGGCTAAATTTATTTCCTTATCCACCCTGTGCTGAAAATGTCCATGAGAAAGGGAGTTCCTGGATAACAAAACTTCCAGAGAAATTCCTAAAAAAGCAACAGAAAGCCATAAACCCAGGAAAATAAATATAACCTGAATAACCACAAATTTCATAATCAATATGTAAATGTAATCATGGGGAAACTCCCTGAAAAAGTCACATAATTCCTTTTATAATAAGTAGTATCTGCACTTTACTGAAAATTGGGTGGCCTGAGTACACCCATGTAACTCTCTCATTGAAAATAAAGTGCACGAAAAGTGGCATCAGTCGTGGAAAGTAGGTAAGAGTATCAAGATTATGCCGGAAATGTTAAGGAAGTGTCATCAGATATTGTGGAGGTATAATACAGTTGAAAAAGATACAGAGGCCTTGGTAGGCAGAATAATGGTCCCCCCAACAATGTCCAGGTCGTAATCCCTAAAATACACTATGAATACACTAAACTATATAATAAAGAGTAATTAAGATGGAATTAAGGTGTGCTAATCATGTAACCTTAAAAGAGAGAGATTATCCTGGATTACCCAGGTGGGCCCAGTGGAATCACAGGGTCTTTAAAAGTAGAAGAGAGGCAGAAGAGGAGGTCAGGGTGAGGCAATAGAGAAGGACTTGACGCCTTTGCTGGCTTTGAAGATGGTGGGAGGAACCACACTCCAAGGCTTGCAGGAGGCCTGGGGAAGCTGGAAAAGGCAGAAAAAAAAAAAAAAAGTATCCTACCTAGAGCCTGCAGAAAGGAATGCAGCCCTGCCAAGGTCCTGATTTTAGCCCAGTGAGGTGTGTGTGTCAGACTTCTGACCTTCAGAACTGTAAGATAATCTATTTGTTTTCTTTAAGCCACTGACTTTGTAGTAACTTGTTTTGGCAACAATAGAAAAATAATAAAGAGCTTCTTGAGAACACAGCATATGAATAGATAAGGGAGACCCTGGAAACAATAGAAGAGATTCTTTCAAAAGCCTCTGATTTAGAGGTCAAGGAAAGGGTCTAAAGACAGAAGGAGCACACCACTTGAAAAGGCCCTTTGCCATGGGAATCTGCAGCATTCAAAACAATTGTGCTGAAAGGCCCAATTGACTCATAAAATGGGGGCATCAAAAAGAGCCAGGAGCGGGGCAAGGATTCTCTAAGATTTGAGTGGTGGACATTTATATCTGGATGTAGATGGCTGCATCATAAAGAAGATACAGCACAAACACACAATATAGCCGATGTGGAATGGCCTAACAGACAGATATAGGAAGCTGCTCCTACAAAGCCAGAAAAAAAAAATGATCCCCAGCTTGGACTGCCCAAGGACTTTAACTCCCTTCCCATTCCCTTTTGTGGCAGTCCAACTACTGAGCAAGTAATTTAAAGTTATATCAACAGACATTGAATACGTGATGGAAGATAGTTAGAGACTGCAAGTCACAGCTTCCCATGCTGCTAATGGGCTTGGATAGCCTGTTCTTCATTCATGGATAATTAGAAAGAAAAAGATTCCTCTATATAAAAAAGGGAGAATATATCATGCAAGATACAGAGGAAGAGAATAATATTGATAAAGACATTACAAAAAAAGAAATCTTGGTCAGAAAGACACTCTCTGCCTTCAAAAATACAGAATATGAAATAAAATATAAGATGAAGTGAAACAATACTGTGAAATAAAAGATAAACTGTTAAGGGCTGTACATAAAATTTTCCTCCAAGAAAACAAAATGTGTTAGAGATGTTAAAATGTATATTAGAAGAAATAAAACAGAAAATTATAACAGATGAATGATACAGAGAATAGAAAACAAAGATCCCAAACAAGAATGATTATTAACTTTTAAAGAAGAGTCTAGAGCAGACAGAAAAGAAGTAATAAAGACGTAACCATTAGATCTATTTCTGGACTACAAAAGATATGAAGGTGCAGAACAAATGGATTTACCATATACAAAGTAATGTTACTAAAGAAAGACCAACATCTAGACATATTCCAGGGGAATAAAATTAAATTCCAAAAAAAAAAAGAGCAAATGCAAAACCCAGGCAGAGAGAAAAATAATTAATCTCAGATTTCTTTTTCTCAATCTTAAAAACCAAAGGACAATAGCACAACATCTACTCTACAGAGTTCTTTTAAAAAGTTTTGGTCTCGTGATTTTATAGCAGCCAATTTGTGCAATCAGTCATTGACATATAAAGGTGATGAAAAATATATACAACCAGATTAATCTCATGCACAGAGGAGGTTTGACCTCTTGTGCTCCTTCTCTGGCCCACTCCAGCCACTTTGGCTTCCATAAGCTTCTCCAAAATAGCACACTTACTACTCCATCCTCCCCAATCTTATTTAACATTACAGCTTTAGCTGGTGCAAGAGAACAAATAATAATTTAGTGATACGCTGCATAATAATGTTTTAGTCAACAATGGACCACATATACAATGGTGGTCCCATAAGATTGTAATGGAGCTAAGAACTTCCTACCACCTACTGACATTGTAGCTGTCCTAACATTGTAGTGCAATGCATTGCCTTTCTTGCATTTAGAGACACAAATACCATTGTGTTATAATTGCCTACTGTATTCAGAAGAGTAACATGCTGTAGGTGTTTGGAGCAATAAACCATACCATACAGGCTAGGTGTATAGTAGGCTATACCATGTAGGTTTGTGTAAGTATACTCTATGATATTCGCATAGCAACCAGATTGTCTGACAATGCATTTCTCAGAATGTATTCCTGTCATTCAGCGACATGTGACAGTATTAATAATAAGCAATCTGAAAATGGGAAAGAGAAGACCAAACTGGTAACATTTTCAAGTCAGTAATTTCTTTGGAAAACCCAAAAACTCAATGAAACATGAAAACTAGGAAGAGAGTTCAACAAGGCCGTCAATTACAAAGGAAAAATACAAGACCAATTGTTTATCTTCTGTTTTAAAGGGTATTAAAAATTCATGCTTTGAAAGCTCCTCTGTTCTAAATACATAGCAATGACACTTAGGTTATAAAGGGATAATTCAAATAGCCTGGTCATTATCAAAAATTAGGTAACTGTCTCTGTGCGTCTGAAACACAAAGGGGTGAAATAAGTAAGTGGAGTTGAAGCTATGGGCCTCCTGGGATCCAGATGCAGAGGCAGGCAAAAGAGGCTGGGAATTCAGCTCCCGGGGGGTCACCAAAACTAACTCAATTTGCTGGAGACAGGTCGGAAATTGGAGCCTGGTTTACTGCATGAAACCTGGGGTTGCTGTGGGGATTTCTCTGCCTTATGTGACAGAGGGCTAAACTTTGGGGCAGCCCAAACATTTAATGAAATTACACGTGCAAATCCCAATAGCATCGGTGGCAGGGTGGCATTAGACAATGCAGAAGATTTTTCAAAATAATTATAAAATGCATGTGAAGAAAAAAATGGCAAAAGGAAACATAAGGAAAAAGTTTTGTTTTGTTTTTTTTTAAAAAGACGCAAGGCTTGCCCTGTAATTTTCTTAAAATGTATTATAAAATTATGTTATTAAACAACATAGAGATTCCATATATAAAAATAAATGGATTCACTCACATTTATGTAATAGTTTAATACATAAAAGGTAGCCTTTAATACTAAGAAGATGTATTTCTCAAGAATCTGTTAGAAAAACTGGTTAACTACCTCCAAAAAAGAACATTTAAATTTTAAAAACATTTATATATCAAAATGTGAAGATTATTAAAGCTGACTGGTATAATTGAAATTTTTCAATATATTTTACAGCCAGTATTTATAACATAGAAAGAGCTCTTACAAATCAACAAGATGCATAGATATTAATATATATATCTTTTAAAAGATAAGAAGATATAGAGAAGAAGAAGAAACTAGAAATATCCAAAACTGGACAAAGAATATGAAGAGGGGAAATACAAATGGTGAGTAAATACATAAAATGTTTAATCTCACTAATAATTAAATAAATAAAAATGAAAACAACAATTAGATAGCATTACTTGCCTCTTCTCCAACAAAGATGCATGTTATGGCCTAAATTGTGTCCTACTCTTCAAATTCATAGGTTGAAGCCCTAACCCCCAGTTTCTCAGAATGTGACTGTATTTGAAGATAGGAACTTTAAAGAAGTGGTCAAGTTAAAATGAGGCCATTGAGGTAGGGCCTTAATTCAATTTGGCTGGTGTTTGTACAAGAAGAGAAAATTTGGACACACAGAGAGACACCTGGCATGTTCATGCACTCAGGGACCATGTGAACACACAGCAAGAAGACAGCCATCTGCAAGACAAGGAGAGAGAGCTGGGAAGAAGCCAAACCCGCTGACACCTTGATCTTAGACTTTTATTGTCTAAAACCGTGAGAAGATAAATTTCTGTGCCTGCCAGTGGTATCTTCTTATGGCAGACCTAGCAAACTAATATGAAAGCTAACAATAAATGGTAATATCCATTGGGCCTAAGTGCAATACTGGTGAGGGTGTAAATTGATACCATCATTCTAAAGGGCAACCTGCAACATAGAGCAAAGCTTCCTAGCGCTGAGGTGCCTCTCCCCACAAATTCTTAAACGCCTTGGGAAGTTGATCCTAGGAAAACCACAGGGCTCTATAGAAAATATATGCACAAGGAAGTTCATAATAGCAAAAGTATATATATATTTTAAAGGTAATATATACAGGTTTCTCAAAAAGTATATATAAATAATGCTGCTACAGAATGGCATCCATTTAAAAAGCATATTATAGAATAATACTTAGTAATATGGGAAATACACACATATAGTGTTGAGTGAAATACTCAAGTTACACACAATATTTACTAAATGATTATAATTTTTTTTACTTATAATATTACTGTTCTATATAAGCAAGCATATTCATGATGTGTAAAAATGGTGATAATTGTCTTTGGGTGATAAAGTTATAGATCTAAATTCACTTTTTGTATTTTAAAATTTTCATAAATTAATCATGTATTAATTTTGTCATTATTCTTTCAGGCACCCAGCTATAAGGAAGACTACAAGGCAGACGCTCTTAACATTTCACTTAACCTTATGAAGACAGAAAAATGAAAACTTACAGTAACAGAAATAAAATATCAGAAATAAGGTATAAAAGTATATATAAGGGCTGAACACAGTGGCTCACTCCTATAATCCTAGCACTTTGGAAGGTCAAGGTGGGAGGATCATTTGAGTTCATGTGTTTGAGACAACCCTGGGCAGCATAGCAAGATCCCATCTCTAAAAAGAAAAATGAAAAAGTCTATATAGGGAGGCTGAGATGGGAGGATCACTTGAGTCCAGGAGTTTGAGGCTGCAGTGAGCTATGATCGTGCCACTGCACTCCAGCCTGGGCAACAGAAAAAGACCCTATCTTTAAAAAAATAAAATAAAACCAAAAAAGTATATATAAAGTCAAGGAAATATCAGAAATAAAGTGTCAGAAATAAAATAAAATTAGATAATTTCCTACAACCTAGAAGGCCAATAAAGCTCTATTTAATTGTGGCCGACCCATGCTTTGCTCACCTAAAAGTAAGAGTATCCTTTCTTTTTCTTTCTCCCTCTCTTTCCCTCTGCCTACTTCCTATTTCAGAACTCAAGGTTCACACAAAACAGAAAACGATTTCTCTATCACTTTGGAATCACTTTATATAGCAGGCCTTCAGTTTATCACCTATTATTCCATGAAAAATTCAATATATTCTCTGAATATCATAAAGTTAGACTCTAACCTATTAATAAAAGTGAAAACATCAATGTATGTTAAAACTAAAGTATATGAAAAATCACTCTTCTGGGTCAAGTAGGAATGACACACTACTCAGATAAGTGAAGTGGGATGTGGTCAAAACTATATTCAGAGGAAAAGTTGTATTTCTGCAAGCTTTTATTATTAAATAAGAAAGAATGGAAACAATGAAAGTAAATATTTAATTCTAGAATCTAAAGGGAAAAATCAATGAAATTTTAAGGAAAGCAGGAAATGAAAGAGCAAAAAGGTAAGCACAGAGGTTAGTGAAACATCTAAAATTTTCAAAAAGCTAAGAGATAAAGCACCAGTGTAAAATCTTAGGAATGCAAATTTATTTACAAAATATTTAAAATGTAAACAGAATGTTACGTACAACTTGATGGTAAAATGATGAGAAATGTATATAAAATTAATTTATAGGAAAACACAAATAAAACTAGCTTAAGTCAAATAAAATGAGTAATAATATATGATTATCAACCTAATTATTGTAGAAACTGAGATTTGTATTTAGAACATTCTCAAAATAAAGTTAAACTCCTCAGTCTCACCAATTTTTCATTTCTAGGCAATCACCAAATTGTGCTGATTCTACTTTCTGGATCTATTTCTAACATGCCCCATTCCCTCTATCCTGCTGTCAACACCACTGCTTTATTTCAGGGTCTCATTACTTGCTTAAGTACAGAGTTCCTATTTCTCCAAACCCAGCACCTAGCAAAAGGCCTGGAATTGTAGAGGGAGTGGAAAAACTTTGTTGAAAGTTTAAAGAAACACAATGAAGCTGTTATAAACCAATCATAAAATATAGGTAAAATTATGGTAGTCCTCTGGTATGGTGAATTTAATTGACAAATGCATACCACTTGTGAAATTCTCTGCCCAGAGATAACAAAGGAGGATAATAGTGTGTCCATCTCACTGTGAGTCAAAGAATCTACACAACGCATGAAACGAAAAGGATGGGGTGGGACATGCTCTAAGGAGGTAGCAGGGTACATAATGTTCTCATTTCCCTAGCTAAACTATATGTACTTTGAGGTAACAGACTTTGCCTTTTGTTTCTTCCATAACCACCCATGCCTTAACTACAGATGGTATACGTAAAGACGTACGTGCTCTTCTAAATGTGTTTTAGATTATGTCTCCTCTATCCTACTTAAAGTGATTAGTCATTTTTCCTCTCTATAACATCATCAAAATTTTGATGATGGGATTATTTTCATCAAGATACTATTATGTAATTTTTCTAAACACACACATATATATACACATACACTCCACTTTCTCTTGCCCCTTATTCCACTTTCCTACTAACAACTATCTTAAATCTTTGCCTTAAAACTCCTTGAGAGTCCTGTTTACTTTCTGCTTCCAATTCCTCCCCTTCCGTTTCCCCCAAGGCACATCTAGCAGGCACAAAGTGCTTTCCCTGTGGTGACCTATGACCTCCATGGTGCTAGATCTAATGGTAAATTCTTTGTCTGAATTTTAGAGTGACTAATCGGCAGCCTTTGACACAGTTGATCACCCCTTCTCTTAGCTTCCAAGACAACACTCCTTTGCTTTTCCTCCTGCCTTACTAGATCTTCCTTCTCAGTCTCCTTTCTTTTCTCCTTGTTTCATAATGGTGAATTGGTCCAGGGCACACACACCTCTCCTTTACTTATGCTAACTCTGGTGATCTCATCCCATCTCACGGCTTTAAACACACGTTAGAATCCTAAATTTGCTTCTTCAGCACAGGTTTCTCTCTTCAACTCCAGATTTATACACAAAACTACCTACTTCACATTTCCTCTTGGATTTCTAGTAGACACATCAAATTCACCATAAACAGAAATGAACTCTTAGCCTTTCCCATCAAACACACTTTATTACAGCCTTCCTCCCCTCAATTGAGGGCAATCCCATCCTGACAGTTACTCAGGCCAAAAACTTGGATTATTTCTTAATTATCTTAATCACACTCTCCACAACTATTCTATTTTCAAACCCTGTGGACTCTCCTTCCAACACCTATCCAAAATCAGACAATTTGTGTCATCTCTATAGCTCACCAACCTAGTTTAAGCCATCATGGTCTTTCACATAGATTACTGCAACATTCTCTGACCAGATCTCCCTTCCTCACCCTTCCAGTCTACTCTCAACATAGCATCTTGAGTGGTCATCTCTCAGGATGCTTTATGGCTTCCCTGTCACTCAGTAAAATCCAAAGCCCTAAAACAGCCTCAAGGCCCCACAGGATCTGCCTAGCCCCATTATCCCTGTGACCTCAAGACTATTACTTTCCCCTTTGCTCAGTCTTTATTCATCAGAAATGTGTCACTTGACCACCACTTGCTTCCAGGGAGTCTGAGAAATCAAGCTTATTAGCTGGGTACATTGCCACCCTAACAAAATAGGGAGAAAGAGAAGAATAAGTATTATCAAGGCAACTGGCAGTGGCTGTCATACACCCATGATTATCTTACTTTGCAAGAAGGGAAGCAAAGTCTCAGGTAAGTTAGGTTACTTTCCAGGAAAGTTTCCTAGACAGTAACTTAGTTAGAAAATGGTGAACTGAAATTCAAATCCAAGTTTGTCTGACCGCACATCCCTTTATTTTTCTATTACATCAAGCACCCTCCCTCCTTTAATAGAAAATTACCAGCCTTTGAATGATTTTGAGCACAGGATTTGTTCTTTCAAACTGCCTAGCCCAAAATAGTTATCTCATAAGTGTTCTTGAGAATGATTAAAAATTATATTTCCAGATTGACATTTCAATGCCAATCACTGATTGTGCCACCAGTGCTAGAATGGATTAAAAAAAAAAGAAGAAGAAACTTGAAGATGGCCAAATAGGAACAGGTCCAGTCTGCAGTTCCCAGCGAGACCAACGCAGAAGGTGGGTGATTTCTCCATTTCCAACTGAGGTACCTGGTTCATCTCATTGAGACTGGTTAGACAGTGGGTGCAGCCCACAGAGGGCTAGCCAAAGCAGGGTGGGGCGCTGCCTCACCCAGGATGTGCAAGGGTTGAGGAACTCCCTCCCCAATCCAAGGGAAGCCATGAGGGACTGTGCACTCTGGCCCAGATACTACCCTTTCCCATGGTCTTCACGACCAGGAGATCCATTCTGGTGCCTATGCCACCAGGTCCCTGGGTTTCAAGCACAAAACTGGGAGGCTGTTTGGGCAGAGACTGAGCTAGTTGTAGGAGTTTTTTTTCATACCCTACTGGTGCCTGAAATGCCAGCAAGAGAGAACCACTCACTGCCCTGGAAAGGGGGCTGAAGCCAGGGAGCCAGGTGGTCTAGCTCACAGATCTGACCCCCCGAGAGTCCAGCAAGCTAAGATCCACTGCCCTGAAATTCTCGCTGCCAGCACAACAGTGTGAAGTTGACCTGGGATGCCCTAGCTCGGTGCAGGGAAGGGCATCCGCCATTACTGAGGCTTGAGTAGGCAGTTTTCCCCTCACAGTGTAAACAAAAGTGCCAGGAAGTTCGAACTGAGTGGAGCCCACTGCAGCTAGGAAACGCTGCTGTACCCAGATTGCATCTCTAAATTCCTCCACTCTGGGCAGGGCATCTCTGAAAGAAAGGCAGCAGCCACAGTAAGGCATGATAGACAAAACACCCATCTCCCTGGGACAGAGCACCTGGGGGAAGGGGCAGCTGTGGGCACAGCTTCAGCAGACTTAAATGTTCCTGCCTGCCGGCTCTGAAGAGAGTAGCAGATCTCCCAGCACAGTGCTTGAGCTCTGCTAAGCGACAGACTGCCTCCTCAAGAGGGTCCCTGACCCCTGTGCCTCCTAACTGGGAGACACCTCCCAGCAAGGGACAACAGACACCTCACACAGGAGAGCTCTGGCTGGCATCTGGCACACGCCCCTCGGGGATGAAGCTTCCAGAGGAAGAAACAGGCAGCAATCTTTGCTGTTCTGCAGCCTCTGCTGGTGATACACAGGCAAACAGGGTCTGGAGTGGACCTCCAGCAACTCCAGCAGACAGGCCTGACTGTTATAAGGAAAACTAACAGAAAGGAATAGCATCAACATTGACAAAAGGACATCCACACAGAAACCCCACCCAAAGATCACCAAAATCAAAGACTAAATGTAGATACATCCAAGAAGATGAGGAAAAACCAGCACAAAAAGGCTGAAAATTCCAAAAACAAGAACACCTCTTCTCCTCCAAAGGATCACAACTCCTCTTCAGCAAGGGAACAAAACTGGATGGAGAATGAGTTTGATGAATTCACACAAGTAAGCTTCAGAAGGTGGGTAATAGCAAACTCCTCCGAGGTAAAGGAGCATGTTCTAACCCAACTAAAGGAAGCCAAGAACCTTGAAAAAAGGTTGGAAGAATTGCTAACTAGAATAACCAGTTTAGAGAGAACATAAATGACCTGATGGAGCTGAAAAACACAGCACAAGAACTTTGTGAAGCATACACAAGTATCAATAGCCGATTGATCAAGCAGAAGAAAGGATATCAGAGATTGAAGATCAACTTAATGAAATAAAGCATGAAGACAAGATTAGAGAAAAAAGAATGAAAAGGAATGAACAAAGCCTCTAAGAAATAAGGGACTATGTGAAAAGACCAAATCTACATTTGACTGGTGTACCTGAAAGTGATAAGGATAATGGAACCAAGTTGGAAAACACTCTTCAGGATATTATCCAGGAGAACTTCCCCAACATAGCAAGACAGGCCAGCATTCAAATTCGGGAAATACAGCGAACACCTCAAAGGTACTCCCCAAGAACAGCAACCGGAAAACACATAATCGTCAGACTCACCAAGATAAAATGAAAAAAAAAAATGTTAAGTGCAGCCAGAGAGAAATGTCAGGTTACCCACAAAGGGAAGCCCATCAGACTAACAGGGGATTTCTCTGCAGAAATCCTACAAGCCAGAAGAGACTGGGGGCAAATATTCAACATTCTTAAATAAAAGAATTTTCAACCCAGAATTGCATATCCAGCCAAACTAAGCTTCATAAACAAAGGAGAAATAAAATCCTTTACAGACAAGCAAATGCTGAGAGATTTTGTCACCACCAGGTCTGCCTTATAAGAGCTATTGAAAGAAGCACTAAACATGGAAAGGAACAATTGGTACCAGCCACTGCAAAAACATACCAAATTGTAAAGACCATTGACACTGAAGAAACTGCATCAACTAATAGGCAGAATAACCCACTAGCATCATAATGACAAGATCAAATTCACACACAATAATATTAACCTTAAATGTAAATGGGCTAAATGCCCCAAATAAAAGACACAGACTGGCAAATTGAATAAAGAGTCAGGACCTATTGGTGTGCTATATTCAGGAGACCCATCTAACATGCAAAAACTCACATAGGCTCAAAATAAAGGGAGGGAGGAATATCTACCAAGCAAATAGAAAGCGAAAAAGAGCAGGGGTTGCCATCCTAGTCTCTGATAAAACAGATTCATAAAGCAAGTCCTTAGAGACCTACAAAGAGACTTACACTCCCACACAATAATGGAGAATTTAAAGGCCCACTGTCAATGAAATAAAGCAATTTATTAGATCAATGAGACAGATAATTAACAAGGATTTTCAGAACTTGAACTCAGCTCTGGGCCAAGTGGACCTAATAGACATCTACAGAACTCTCCACCCCAAATCAACAGAGTATACATTCCTCTCGGCACCACATTGCACTTCTTCTAAAATTGACCACATAATTGGCAGTAAAAAACTCCTCAGCAAATGCAAAAGAAAGGAAATCAATAACAGTCTCTCAGACCACAGTGCAATCAAGGTGGAACTCAAGATTAAGAAACTCACTCAAAACCGCACAACTACATGGAAACTGAACAACCTGCTCCTGAATTACTACTGAGTAAATAATGAAATTAAGGCAAAAATAAATAAGTTCTTTGAAACCAATGAGAACAAAGACACAATGTGCCAGAATCTCTGGGACAGCGCTAAAGCAGTGTTTAGAGGGAAATTTATAGCACTAAATGCCCACAGCAGAAAGTGGGAATGATCTAAAATCAACACCCTAACATCGCAATTAAAAGAAGTAGAGAAGCAAGAGCAAACAAATTCAAAAGCTAGCAGAAGGCAAGAAATAACTAAGATCAGAGCAGAACTGAAGGAGATGGAGACACGAAAAATCCTTCAAAAAATCAATGAATCCAGAAGCTGGTATTTTGAAAAGATCAACAAAATAGACAGACTGCTAGCCAGACCAATAAAAAAGAAAAGAGAGAAGCATCAAATAGACACAATAACAAATGATAAAGGGGATATCGCCACTGATCCCAAAGAAATACAAACTACCACCAGAGAATACTATAAACACCACTACGCAAATAAACTAGAAAATCTAAAAGAAATGGATAAATGCCTGGACACATACACCCTCCCAAGACTAAACCAGGAAGAAGTCGACTCTCCGAATAGACCAATAACAAGTTCTGAAACAGAGGCAGTAATTAATAGTCTACTAACCAAAAAAAGCCCAACGCCAGATGGATTCACAGCCGAATTCTACAAGAGGTACAAAGAGGAGCTGGCACCATTCCTTCCGAAATTATTCCAAACAATAGAAAAAGAAGGACTCCTCCCTAACTCATTTCATGAGGCCAGCATCATGCTGATACCAAAGCCTGGCAGAGACACAACAAAAAAAGAAAATTTAAGGCCAATATCCCTGATGAACATTGATGTGAAAATCCTCAATACAATACTGGCAAACTGAATCCAGCAGCATATCAAAAAGCTTATCCACCACGACCAAGTGGGCTTCATCCGTGGGATGCAAGGCTGGTTCAACATACGCAAATCAATAAATGTAATCCATCACATAAACAGAACCAATGACAAAAAACACGTGATTATCTCAATAGATGCAGAAAAAGCCTTCAATAAAATTCAACACCGCTTCATGCTAAAAAACTCTCAATAAACTACGTATTGATGGAATGTATCTCAAAATAATAAGAGCTATTTATGAAAAACCCACAGCCAATATCATACCGAATGAACAAAAGCTGGAAGCCTTCCCTTTGAAAACCGGCACAAGACAAGGATGCCCTCTCTCACCACTGCTGTTCAACATAGTATTGGAAGTTCTGGCCAGGGTAATCAGGCAAGAGAAAGAAATAAAGGATATTCAAATACGAAGAGAGGAAGTCAAATTGACTCTGTTTGCAGATGACATGATTGTATATTGAGAAAACTCCATCATCTCAGCCCAAAATCTCCTTAAGCTGATAAGCAAATTCAGCAAAGTCTCAGGATACAAAATCAATGTGCAAAAATCACAAGCATTCTTATACACCAATAATAGAGTGCCAAATCATGAGTGAACTCCCATTCACAATTGCTACAAAGAGAATAAAATACCTAGGAACACAACTTACAAGGGGATGTGAAGAACCTCATGAAGGAGAACTACAAACCACTGCTCAAGGAAATAAGAGAGGACACAAACAAAAGGAAAAACATTCCATGCTCATGGATAGGAAGAATCAATATTGCGAAAATGGCCACACTGCCCAAAGTAATTTATAGATTCAATGCTATCCCCATCACGCTACCATTGACATTCTTCACAGAATTAGAAAAAAACTACTTTAAATTTCATATGGAACCAAAAAAGTATAGGCAAGACAATCATAAGCAAAAAGAACAAAGCTGGAGGCATCATACTACCTGACTTTAAACTATACTACAAGGCTACGGTAACCCAAACAGCATGGTACTGGCACCAAAACAGATATATAGACCAGTGGAACAGAACAGAGGCCTCAGAAATAACACCACACATCTACAAACATCTGATCTTCGATAAACCTGACAAAAACAAGCTATGGGGAAAGAACTCCTTATTTAAAAATGCTGTTGGGAAAACTGGCTGGCCATATGCAGAAAACTGAAATTGGACCCCTTCCTTACACCTTCTACAAAAATTAACCCAAGATGGATTATAGACTTAAACGTAAGACCTAAAACCATAACAACCCTAGAAGAAAACCTAGGGAATACCATTCAGGACATAGGCATGGGCAAAGAATTCATGACTAAAACACCAAAAGCAATGGCAACAAAAGCCAAAATTGACAAATGGAATCTAATTAAAGAGCTTCTCCACAGCAAAATAAACTATCATCAAAGTGAACAGGCAACCTAGAGAATGGGAGAAAATTTTTGCAATCTATCCATCTGACAAGCAGCTAATATGCAGAATCTACATGGAACTTAAATTTACAAGAAAAAAACAAACAGCCCCATCAAAAAGTGGGCAAAGGATATGAATAGACACTTCTCAAAAGAAGACATTTATGGGGCCAACAAACATATGAAAAAAAGCTTATCATCACTGGTCATTAGAGAAATGCACATCAAAACCACAGTGAGATACCATCTCATGACAGTTAGAATGGCAATTGTTAAAAAGTGAGGAAACAACAGATGCTAGAGAGGATGTAGAGAAATAGAAACACTTTTACACTGTTGGTGGGAGTGTAAATTAGTTCAAACATTGTGGAAGACAGTGTGGCGATTCCTCAAGGATCTAGAACCAGAAATACCATTTAACCCAGCAATCCCATTACTGGCTATATACCCAAAGGATTATAAATCATTCTACTATAGAGACACATGCACACATACGTTTATTGCAGCACTGTTCACTATAGTAAAGACTTGGAACCAGCCCAAATGCCCATCAATGATAGACTGGATAAAGAAAATGTGGCACATATATACCATGGAATAATACGCAGCCATAAAAAAGGATGAGTTCATTTCCTTTTCAGGGACATGGATGAAGCTGGAAACCATCATTCTCAGCAAACTAACACAGGAACAGAAAACCAAACACTGCATATTCTCACTCACAAATAGGAGCTGAACAGTAAGAACACATGGACCCAGGGAGGGGAATGTCACAGACTGGGGCCTGTCAGGGGTTGGGGGTTAGGGGAGGGATATCATTAGGAGAAATACCTAATGTAGATGATGAGTTGATGGGTGCAGCAAACCGCCATAGCATGTGTATACCTATAAAACAAACCTGCACGATCTACACATGTATCCCAGAACTTAAAGTATAATAATCATTTTCTTTTTTTAAAAGAAGCCTCAGAATCTTCCTTTTTATAAATACTCCAGGTGATTCCTATGCACAGTAAAGACTGGCACCTACTACTCTGGTGCCAATCCTGATATTAGGCTAAAATTCCGATTTAGGGGACAAAGCCAAAGACTCTAGTACCTAGCATCAAGCCGTCCTGTCGATATTCTGGCCCTGACTTAGTGCCCAGAGTCTGACAATGGGCTTCTGCCTTTTCATTAAATATGGTTTGCATCTGTGTCCCAATTCAAATAATTGGGATTTTGCTTTATTTTTTAGTGATGCCCTGACTAGAACCTGCCTAAAATTCTGGCTGCTTTCAGAAGGTCAGTTCTATGGCTTCCTGCCTGGGCCTCTTTCCCTGAACTGTTCTTTAATTGGAATCTGTCTGTTTAATGACTGGTTTCCCTAACGTTGCCTACCTGCCTTTCCTGTCTGAAACTGAAAATCCCTGTCTCTCTATTTTCCTTTGCTGTGTGCCACTCACCTATTGGACTCATCGGTGTATTTTTCTCCTTCCCAAAAATCAAGACTACTGTTTGCCACCTGTCACCAGAGCCCTCACGTGGAACAAACTGGGTGAACTTTTCTTTACACCTGGCTTTGTGCCCCCCAAACCCTCCATGACCTTAATGTATGGATTGAGCTTTTTTCTGCCTCCTCATCCTGTTACAGTCACCTGGGCCACTTCCAGCCATATCTCAAAACATGACAAGACACAATCAATCTAAGGTAACTTTCAGCTAGAGTTCTATAACACTCTGACTTAAGAGTCACAATTTGCCAAGCAAAATTAATGCCATCCAAGTTTGCATGACGGAAATTGTATCAAGTTTCTTTAGAATATTTTTCAAGTAAAATGTAGAACAAGCATGCATATATATATGTTTTTGGCTATGTGAGTTGGTACGATGGCGTGAGCTGGTAGGAAAGCACATAGAGAAGTGTAGCAAGAAAGAGATTTATTAATGAGTTCTCCCACATCCCTCCAGGATGGGAGAGACAAAGCTACTGGAAATGTAAAGATGAATGAAGAAAAGACAAGCCACACAAACCGGGGCCTCAGGGAGTTTTGGTAGAGAATTAAAAAGTAGGGTAACCAACTATCCAAGTTTATCTGGTACAGAAGAGTCTCCTGGGAAATGAGACTTTCAGGGTTCAAGCTGGAAAAGTCCCTGGCAAACCCCAATGGATTGGTTACTAGAACTTGAAATTGTTTCGAGTTTTGCTCAATCAAAGATTAAGGATGTGAAAGAATCATACAGAAAAGAAAAGAAAGTTAGACTTTCTTTAACGTATCTTGTGAAAATATGAAAATGTCAGAAATATTTTTATTATTCTTCATTGGCGGGCTGTACTTTGTTGAATGCAACTTTATCCAGGGACTTTTGTGCTAGCTGCATACATATTAATGAACGATAATAATACTGTCAAATACTTATTGGGAACTTAATATACCATCCACAGATTGAAGTGCTTCGCACAGAATATCTCAATTGTCCTCAAAGCAACCTTAGTAGATGAGTACTGTTATTAGTTACATTTTACAGATAAGGAAATAAAAGCATGCATTTTAGGCAGTTTTTCCTAGAAGAAATCTTGACACAAAATTGACATGTGACAGATGATTAAAGGACTTTCAACTATATTCCAACAATGTAGAAGTAGTCAGGGTACATGGGTTAGCTGATCATGTGGTATCACTGAAATATTTGCATACTTCCACACGCCTGAGTCACATATTCTGACACTTTAGGTTCAAGCCATGAAGGCCATTGCAGAAGAAATGCTTATTAAAGTAAATACTTATTAAAGTAAAAAGATTGAGACATATGAGTATTTTTTTTTCAGCTAAATATTCCAGGTCAGTGAAAATGCAAAGACATTTTAGGTCATAGGAAACCACCTGGGATGTTTCAGCAGCTCATGTGTAGATTAACCCTGGGACAAGAGGGAGAGGAGAGGACCTTACTTGTCAGGTTCGGGATGACACTGTAGAACTTACTACATGTTTTCAATTTGATCTTCCTTTCATAAAGCTAACATTCATAACATGTCAGACACTGTACATAACCTATCATCTCTTTCTATCCTCACCACCATCTTATGAAATGTAGTTATTGCAAGTTTAAGCTTACAGATAAGGAAATAGAGGTACAGAGAGATTAAGTAATTTGACAAGATCACAAGGCTAGCAAATGGTAAAGCCAAGATCTGAACACAGGCTTTATCCATTTAGTTAGCTCAATTTCCTACTGTAATGCATATGGACTGCAAGAATGTTAAACTTACAGGAAAACGTAGCAACTATTTAGTTAGCCTAACTTCCTCATTGTATTAGCAGTAAACTAAAGCTCCAAGGATTGTTAAGAGATTTCGGAAGAGAGTGTGTATACAAGAAGGAGCAAGGTATTTCAACACAAATAACCTGGATTGGGTCAGTAGTTTTACAACCTATTAACTCTCTCATTTGTGCAGATTATTTAACCTTTCTATACCTCAATTCTGTCATTTGTAAAATGAAGGTAAAAATATCTACTTATAAGGGAGATTTCAAGATTAAATTAGACAATGTATGTAAAGCATTTAGTAGAGTTTCTCACATATAGTAGGGGATCAATAGACGATATTGGTATTAGATTTATTAATAACATTTAATATTAACAATTAATATTATTATTATTGCATAACTACCTAGTAATTATTATTGCTACTACTACAACTACTATTACATCATCATCATGATCACCATCATACCAGCTCACAGAGCAGTCAACTGCAAAAGCAGGCTTAAAATCTGGTTGCCTAACTTACCATGAAGACATATTTTCTTCTCTATTATAGAAACAGCATGAAAACTTCAAACCGAGAAAGCATTTAAAAAAGATGCTTGGCATTCAGAAGGTTATTTGTAACATGTCCACAAAATTGCAGATAAGAATGTAAAATAATTTAAATGGCATAGAGTACAAAGAAGCAAATTCAATGCCATGCAATCTTGGGTGCTAATGATGTTTCTCTAGAATATTTTCCAAGTAAAATATAGAACAATTATACGTATATGTATTGGGTTTTGGCTTTATTCTTTATTTCTTTTGGCTTCTAGATGTGCACTATAAAAACATGGAAGATGGTCAGTCCTTCTGGTTTTGTAGCATGGATTTGAGAATATAAAAACAGAGGGTCCACAACAGTGGATCTAACTTTATGGAGATATCTTTCTGTACAAGCCAACAAATGACAGATCTAAAGCAATTTGGCTTTCTGAATACTGATGCAGCACTTCAAGAAGCACTTCAAGGAGCCATCTTGACTCTTTCTTCTCCCTCATTTGACAAAATGAAATGTTAGGAACATTTACTCCCATGCGTAAACTTCTCTAATAAGAATTCAGGGAAGAACAGCTTACAACACACTATTTGTCATATACAAACTGTTCTGCATAGTCATTTTTATTACATAAGTAACATACACTATTAGTATGAAAAATTAGGAAAATAAATAAGCTAAAATAAGAAAATTAAAATCATTAATAATACCACAATATGAAATAACTATTGTTAATATTTTGTTGTGTATATTTGCTGACTTTTTCTATGCATATAAAAATTCATACATAGGTAAATATACCAAATTTTAAAGATGCATTATATAGAATCCTTTTTCCCATAGGTAAATATAATTTAAAATTTCCATATTATATATAATAATTATATCACACATCATGGTTTTAAATAGTTGCCTGACATTCCATTATGTAGATGTGCCATTATGTTATTAGTCAAGCCTCTATTAATGGACAGTAGAGTGGCTTCCAATCTTCTTGCTGTTATAAACAACTCATTTTTATAAATATACTTGTTTATAAACCATAGTACACTTGTTTAGTATTTCCTTAGAAATAAAGAATTCCCAGAAACGGAATTACCAAGTCAGGGACTGCGAACTTTGAAGATTTAAGATGTACTTTGTATTAAGTAATAGGTATGTATTTGTAATATGTATGCATACATCTTGCCATATTTATCTTTGGAACCAGCTACTGATTTTCACTCCCAGCAGTGGGTATAAACAAGCCTGCCCCACTGCCCTTTATGGTTGAGTGAGCCAGCAATTTGCCTGGGCGGTCATGGCTTCCCACAGAAAAAGTCTATGAAGGCCCTCTACTAGTGCCACCTTTGTAAGACAAGGCAAGGACAAGAGATAACACCCAGCTGTCCCATGGATTGGCTAACAGCCGCTGACAACACCCACATGTACTGTGACATCAGAGGCCAGCAAAGGAAAATATCCAAAAATAACAAAGCAAGTGAGAATTGCTGGACTCTGTCAGAGAGAAAATTATGATTTTTAAATGCATATGTGTTTTCCTTTAACAAATAGGACAGGGGGAAAAAGGAGCCATCCACATTCAGCAAAGAAGACTTGCCCTGAAAAACATTGAACAAGAGAGAGGAAAGGGAATCATTACAGATTTGGAAAACCTGTGAAAAATTTCCTGGCCAGTAAGAGTAGAATATTAGAATGCCCAAAAGGTGAAACAAAACAAAACAAAAAAAGCCCACTTTCTCTTGTGCCTGGGTAGCATTTTCAATCATTTTCTACCAGCCGACTTAAAAACTGAAACTTAAATGTCTCTGTGAATGTAAGCAAGGGCAAAGCAACAGAATGAGCTAGAACACCCTTTCTGCCTCTGCTGGCTTTGCACTGAAGGCAGCTAGTGCCTGCCGCTAACTGGGTCACTCTATCCTTTCCTGGAGCCCACAAAGCTGAAAGAGAAGACCAGTGAAGGCAGAGCTGGGGAGACACCAGATGTGTATACCATAGATGAGGATGTAGGTGGAGAGGAGGCAATGAAGTGCAATATACGCCTGGGGCAAACAAATAAAGTACTGTCTTCTACATTGTAGGTCATGAGAAAGGAGTTTCTTAATTATCTTACAGATAGTTGCATGGTGCCTACTGCAGGATTCTCCAGTAGCAACTCATTTAAAGCTATGACAAATAATCCTGTTTTCAAATGGGGAAACTGAGGCATGCCAAGATTAAATCTTTTGTCCAAGATAATATAGCTAATAAGTGGAAGAGCTGAGATTCAAACCCAAGGAGACTGGTTCTAAAATCCACACTCTTCACCTCATTGGTACGCTGTCTCTCAGGCCACAGTTACAGAGACAATGTAGGACTGAAGGACTGAAGACTAAGGTTCGAGTCCCTGGTCCACCTCCAATTGTCAGCTCTAAGCTACCTAGGGTAAGTCATATAATTTCTCTAAGCCTCGGACTCCTCCTTGGAGAAACAGGCACAATCCAGAGATCGGCTTTGTCCTGATCCTCCCACTCCAGCCCATGACCCACACCCACCTGGATGCAGAACTCAACACATCTTTGAGTTCCCTGTCCCATTTTGTTTCCATTGAATTTCAGTCTGAAGTTTCACTCTCTACTCAAGCACCCACTTAGTCACACTAAAGCATGCTCATTATTCCCCCTTAAAGAATCCTTTGATGTAAAACATTGGAATAGTGAATCTTGTTTTTCCAAGCATTTTTTAGGTGACACAGGAGAGGGAGGGGAAATTCATTGCATACTGCAGAAAAAAAAAAAATTTAAATTCCCCATAAGTATCCCCATCAGTCCCTTTGTTCCACATTGTCAAGAAGAGGAAGGTACTCCCCATGTCATTTCTTTCAGTTCCCCAAACTGTTAACTGTCTATTCTTTCTAATATTTCCCTAGGCATGTTAAAGTCTCATCTGTTTCTTGTAAACGGGACATCACTTATTTATTTATAAATAATTTAACAGCTATGATGCTCTAATTAGATCATGCATGTGAAAGTACCTCATACAAATGAAGTGGTACATTAATAGAAGATATCATTAATATTCACCTGCAAGATGTTACAAGGCAAATAACTTAAAACATTGACTTACCTAAACCTTTTTTTTTTATACAGTCTTGCTCTGTCACCCAGGCTGGAGTGCAGTGGCACCATCTAGGCTCACTGCAGCCTCCACCTCCCAGATTCAAGTGATTCTCCTGCCTCAGCCTCCTGAATAGCTGAGACTATAGGTGCCCGCCACCAGGCCCGCCTAATTTTTGTATTTTTAGTAGAGACGGGGTTTCACCATGTTGGCCAGGCTGGTCTCGAACTCCCGGCCTCAAGTAATCCACCCACCTCAGCCTCTCAAAGTGCTGGGATTACAGGCATGAGCCACCGTGCCCGGCCAGTTTATCTAAGCTTATGATTGACAAGTGCATGACAGAGTTACTAGAAGGAACATTTCTATGCATTGGTGATTGGTGCCAGGTTAACACTCTCCCACAAACAATGCCTTCCTGGGAAGCTGCATCAGAGCCAACGCAGAGCTGATTAGACAAATTTATGAATCTGCATTCAAGCTCCTCTTTCTTAAAAATGCAAATAGCCCTCTCTCACAATTTTTTATTTAATCCTACTGGTCTTTCTGTTACTAGTTTTTCTTACTTTACAAAAGTTTCAAATCCACAGTCTATATTCACTGTCTCCTTTTTTTTTTTTCTCAACACCTGCTTCCGCCTGCTCACCTAGGAATATGGACTCTCCCTCCTCTCTCCAATGCCATAATGAAAGGCTGTGGACAGCAATGTTTGTAAATTCACAAAAAACTCCCTGTTGTGAAATACAATGGCCATGTCACCTTCCTCATTCTCTGGCATTCTTGACTGAATTTGACATTTTCAAGGAAACCTAGGGAAAAGTTTGAGGTAAGAGGAGTCCTCCTTAACAACAGACAAGACTAATCAATTTGTTCAATGATCTGTTATTAAAAGAATCATAAAGAGAATGTATTTTAATTACTTGCTCTGCAAACTTAGGCAGCATCATGACATGAAGGTGCAGCTAGTCTGTGAAAATTATTCTAAATTATAAGGCTCATATGTGAAAGAAACTGATAGAAGTCTTCTCAAATTTGACAGCAACCCTAAAAATGTATGGCATTACCAGTAATAAGCTATACATCTGAAACAAACTTTTCTACATTATTAATAACACATTTAAATCAACCATGTTTTAGAGAAAAGACTGAATTCTTTTTGTATCCTCTTTATGAAAAATATCACAAAATTGTTGTCTTATGCAGAGATTTGATAAAAAAAGAAAGTGGCCAAAAGGTAGGGTAAAAAGATAATATGGAGTTTTGCAAGGCACTGTATTAATAAAAAGCATTATGTTATTTTTCTGGAAGTTAAGGTATATATGGCATTTCTCAGATTTTATTAGTTGGCAACTTCTTGTGATTTCCTATGCATAATAAATAGTTACCTTTTATACAATTTTATATTCATAATTTTATATTTTTAAGGAGTGTATTCCAAAATTGTGTAAGTTTCAGATCCTTCCAAACCTGCATCCTTTTAATTATACACTAGTTCTTCTATCATAGAAATATAGGCTATTAAATCAGCTGCCGTCTTAGATAATAGAAGTGAGGTGTTATTATCAAACTCTTGTGAATAACAGGATTCATCTCTCACTTCTGCCATCTTCCTGGACTCCCTACCATTTCTCTGTATATAAGTATACTTACAACCATGTGACACAAAGAGAATATAAATATAAATAGATAATACCCCCACCTCCAATAGATTAGAGCCCCATGAGGGGAAGAAGACATGTAAGTTAATAATTAAGCAACAACCTGATAACTGTTCTAAAGGAGTTAAGAGCAAAGAAGGGGAGAAATTGACTCTACTTTAGCAATTTGGGAAAAGTGTCACAATAAAGGTAAAAGCTAAACTGGGCATAAGGAAATAAGAGGGAATATGCCTGGCAGGGGAGGGAGACTGCATTTCCCTGGGGAACATCGCAGGTTAATTTATGTGAGCAAAGCATCAAATCCAGTGCTATGATGCGCCAATTAGATCATGGATGTGAAAGTACCTCATACAAATGAAAGTGATACGTTAAATGAAACGATGCATTATTCTAAAGAATATAGTCCAATATGCTGTGCTGGCATACAAAGAACAAACAAAAGCAAGCCACTCCCCAAAAGGGAAGAGTCACTAGCTTCTCAGAAGAATTCACAAATCATAAGCTTATATGTTGCATCCTTTAATGTACCAAACATTTATAAATCTTGAAAATTGTGGGCTCAAGCCTTGGTATCAAAGAAGCCTGAACACTGAATCCTCCAACACATTTTAGCTGTGTCATCTGGAACAACTGGGTAATGTTTAAAGCCTCGGTTTCTTCATCTTTAAAATGATCATATTAGTTATATTAAAAGTTTGTCATGAGGATTAGATCAGCCACGCATGGCATGAAATAAAGCTGACCAATGCTATTTGTTAATAAGTGAAGCTAACATATCCAAGTTTTTCTAATATTGAAGGTAGATGAGAACTGCACATTTCTTTGTTACCCTGATAATTAAGGGGAAAGTCAGCACCTGTCAGCCAAAAACAATCAAGCTGAAGGCAGGAATGTTTTTGCAAACAGCCAGAGCATTCCAAAGAATTCCAGAAATGCTCTCACATTCTCTATCACATTCCTTTAAGCGCAGATTAATTTAAACAAACAGCCTAAGCACGCCATATCAGAAACGTACACACAGGAAACAAAGGCCAAAAACTAAGTCCCAGTGAAAAATAGCCATCTTGTAAGGAAACAAGCACATAATTCTTACGCCAGAAGACATGGTTTCAAATATATTTCTGCAGAAGCCAGTCTCTTCATGTTGAGGCTCAGCAGGAGCATCACCAGGCTGTGCTACTTCACACTCCTTAGCAGGGGACATCATCTTAGACAATTGTCCCTGATGCATAGCTTGATCCTTTCCAGCCTTAATAGAGTGGACTGCTTGTTTAATGGTAAAATGTGTGCATTCTGAAGAAGGGACATCAACCTCCTCAATTTAAATAGAGACCGGTATAAAGAAGTGAACCATGTTATGCTTTAGCCCAGTAGGCTATTAATCCTAAAAAACTGGGAAGGTACAGATGATACATCTATAATATCTTCTCACAGTAAGCCTGCCTCTTGGTTTTTGTGACTGAGGATTCTGAGATGGTCAATATTTGCAGGATGGTCTGACAAATGCAGCTGTAATAGCAACAATCGGTGAGCATGGGCTGGTCTGGTTTTATTTGTAGTTTGTTGGTATTACAGTGGGTCCATAACCTAGAACCTGAAATATGTATTAATTTCTTAGGCATGTAACAATTATTTCTCCAGAGCACAAAAACACAAGGATTTATGCACCAAAAGTGTTTGTAGTCAGACCTGACTCCCTGCTGGCCACAATCATATAACAATGTACAAATGTGGGACACTTCTGAATTTATTCATTTCTTAGCTTTCTTCTAATTACTAATTTCACTTAATGTACTGTGCCGGAAGATCCTAACTACCCTGACCAACAGTTTTTAAGAAGACAAACAATAAACCATGAACAGGGAAGGGCCAAATTACTTATCGAAGAAGGATTTACATGAAATGAGAGCTGAATTGTTTAACCGGAAGGGCCACCTCTACAGGTCTCCTTACATGAGACTATAATGAAAACCAACAGATGTGAAAGCACAGGATACAGTCCTGAGCAGCCCTTCAGGCACATCTACATATTTAGCTACAACTTCTGAAGACAAGAAGCACTGGCAGACTTAACAGCTTCTTACTACCAAAGCGAACAGTTAAATCTGGCCCTCTGAGAACAAGGGATCATAGAACATCTTTAGGGAAAATGTTAAGTGTACCTTTTGTGGCCCATCAGAGGATCATTACACAGTGGCAATGAATTAAGCCTTGACTTAAGGTAACATGAGTATGGAAGAGAAAAAATTGCATTTAAGAATGTTCCCTTTAACGGGAGACTCAGAGAAAATGTAGTTGATAATGGATGTCATTTGCTTGCATCCAGCCACACACCTTTATCCTTTGTTGCCCCCCAACTCAATGTTAAAAAAGAAGTCCCCCAAAATGTTTTATTGAGGGAACTGTTAAGGGTTTCTACAATTTCCACAGCCATCTTATTCAGGACTCCACTGCACCAGTCATGTGTGAATGAAGGGCAGTATTTGTGTTAATCTGCAGATAGCTGGGACACTTGACAGTCTGCCTTTATCCTCTCAGCTGGTTCTGGTGTCTCTCTCAGATTTGGGATATACCAACAGTCCATAGGATTTCATATTTATCTGACTAGAAAAAGTCAGATATGATCATATTAACACTTAAAGCAGTGCTTCCCAAGTAATGGCTCTCAGAGAAAATGATAGTACGTATTTATACCCAGCAGTAATCAGACAAGTCAGTGTGTCTAGAAGTAACCAGCTGGGGAAGAAGAGGAAAGTGAGGGTAGTGAGGGGGAGGAGGGGGCTCCAGGCACCCTAAGTCATGCCCTGCCAGCCTGGGTCTCATGGATCAATATCGACCTACACCCAAGAACCCAGAACAGCATCCTCCAGAGAAACACTCCCTTAAAGGATACAGATGGTTCAAGCATTTCCTTGGGAACATAAGTAAGATTCTAAGGTCCTCCGTGGTATCATGAGCCTTTATGTGACGAAATAGGGATTATGAGTCAATATTACTTAGTCTCATAAAGAGAAAGGGACACAGGATAGGTGCTCCAGTAATCTTCGCTATTGCATTCATGTTTTAAATACCAACCAATACAAGAACCTAAGAATGCAAAATTGAGCTATACTACGCATTCGCAAATGAGATACAAACTTATTTACCCTCAACCTGAAAGAAGTCAGGGTGAACCTAACATTTAAAAGAAATATATTAAATCTTTACAATTCTTTTCTTCTTTTTCTTGTTTCTTTTTTTCATTGTCATCCGTGATGCAGGGAAAAACAGAAGGTATTTAAAGTGAGTAAATATTCTGTGAATTTTCTTAGTCTAATCATCTTTAAAAATGTAAAAAGTAGTTGACTATGACAGTGTGGTAGAGACAGCAAGAATTAGCCCAAGATTGGATGATTTCCACAAAGAACTTGCAAGCTGGGATACATATATAACCACTTTCTGAGATGCTTACTCTAGTAGTTCAGATACTCTGACCTCAGTTAGAACAGGCTGCATACCATCTTAGCAAGATTATAAACAAAAATATCTAAATGGTTTAGAAAGGAAATAACACAAACCATCTGAAACTGCTACTGATAGAAAGCAAGTGTAGAAGTTGAAGATCATATGAGTCACTTTAATAACCATCTTAATAACTTTGTCCAAAGCTGCTACTTGTAGCTCTTAAAATGATTAACAATTATTGTTATTCTCTGTGACGCAATCACCCACAGGATTATAGACATGGTGAACCATGTAGAGAAAAGGTTTTTGAGTGAGGTCCTCAACCATATTGGTAAGCTTTCAATAAATTACCTGTGGTATGTGAGGCCCTCTCTAAGCATATAGTGGCAAACAAGACCCAGAAGTCAAGTAGAATACTACTATCAAAGACTCCAATTTTATTTTCTTGCTGAGAAAAATGGGGTCCAGTGGACTTGTAGTCATTAAAAGTAACCATTTGTATATACTTCATAAAATTATATTAATACCTCTATGATAATGTCTCTCCAATATCTCTATGTTAGGAATTTATGATTCATTTACATTTTCTCATGGTACTAATATTTTATATGATTCTGTAGAGCATTGCTTTAATAGAACTACAAGGTTGGGTTGGGAGCAAGATGACTTAATTGCATGATTTCAGGGCCACCATTCACATAGCATTCAATATGAATACTACCTGCTAGAGTTGGGCAGCAAGTGGACCCTGTAGGAAAAGAAAAGATGAAAAAAGGGAGCAGAGAAAGTACAAAAGGAATTACTAAAGAAACATCCTTCTTTTTTTTTTTTTTGCTTTTTGAGACGGAGTCTCGCTCTGTTGCCCAGGCTGGAGTGCAGTGGCGCGATCTTGGCTCACTGCAAGCTCCAACTCCCAGGTTCACGCCATTCTCCTGGCTTAGCCTCCCGAGTAGCTGGTACTACAGGTGCCCGTCACCATGCCTGGCTAATTTTTTGTATTTTTTTTTAATAGAGACGGGGTTTCACCATGTTACCCAGGATGGTCTCGATCTCCTGACCTCGTGATCCACCTGCCTCAGCCTCCCAAAGTGCTGGGATTACAGGCATGAACCACTGCACCCAGCCAGAAACATCCTTCTAAGCAAATTTCACTTATAAAATGTTTTATCAATGAGGGGTGTTAGGAAACAAAAAAATATATGTTTAAAATAAGAATGTTCGAGCCATTGATTTGAAAAGCAAAAGTCCACAATGAGAGAGAGAAAGTTTCTAAGTACAGGAAAGACATTAGAGCTGCTTAGTTGTCACTCTAGTTTCCTTAATCAATTAGAATAAGAAAAGCTCCTCTTATCCCTAATGTTCTCCACCAAAGACCCAACAGAAGACAAAGCCTTAACCAAAAGACATTCACCAGAATTACCAACAAAATGGGCAGGAACTGAAGAGAGAAAAGATAGGAGAGGAGTATCAGTTACAGGGAGAAGGAAGGCATCCAAACTAAAATATATTGGCTTGTTTTAGGTTCTGAAAAATATAAGCAGTAAGAGACTTAATAGAATGATGGAGGAAAGCCAAAGTGGACAAGTCCTCTGAAGTAAGCAATAGAAAGAAGCCCATCCCACACACAGCACATTCTGTCATGTCTCTCTGCAGCAAAAGAAGTGTCTGCTTGACCTGCCTAACATGCTACTTAACAACAATGCTACCATCAATAGCCACCTTTGCTATCAGCAGCTTGCAGTGAGATGCTTATTGACTATGCTCTCTACTAAACATAGCATATAGATGACTTAACTTCATCCTTCAAGCATCCTTATGAACGACATCCTATTATTATCCCTGTTTTTACAAAAGAGAAAACCAAGTCTTAGAAAGTTGGAGTAACATTGACAACTTTTTGTTGGTTGTTTAGAGTTGTAAGATTCTTCACCCACACTTATAGATTAAAATTATAGATCAAATTATAGATTAAAATTAACCTCCATCCTGCCTCAATGAAGTTGAGGGAATTCTGCACTCCTCCATCTGAATAGTGATACTAGCATACAAGCTTTTACAAAACAATGCATTTTCTTATCTGTTTCATTGACCATGATCTTATAATTATCATATTGCAACACAGCCCCCACGTTGATGATCCAGACAATTGCACCACCAACTATCAAGTTTTGTTTTTAATAAAACTTCACTAATATCCCCATTAACAATAAAACTTCTAGGTTAACAATCAGACAATATTGCAGTTGACTTTAGGGGGCCATCATTTGAATATACCTACCTAATTATGTAGTCAAATTATTTGCCCTTGAGTGACTGTAAGAAATTCCTTACTTTGTGTAGAACATTTGCAATTAGAAATAGATTTCTATACAGATTACACTCCCTATTTGGTGCATCATTCAACTACTGGATAGTAATAAATGTGGTTTTCTAGGCATATTATGCATCCTAATAGATGAAGCACACACAAAGCAATGTAATGCGTTACCATACATATATAAAAACTACTTACATAATAGCCAAAAACACTATAAACAAGATTTATTAAAATTGCAGGAACAAACTAAATGCTCAGAAAGTTGTTGCTTGGTAGATTTGTCAGGCATTTGAAGTATCAGAGGAAATCAGCCATATTAAAGTTTTAAACACTTTTTGAAGTGGTTAATGAATTTAATTTATAAATGAGGCTGTTTGGAAACATGGAATCAAGTTTGCAAACATCATATGAAGTCATTGTCAGTGGGCAGGATGGTTCCTGAAGCTCTTGTATAGGACATTTCAGTTTGATTACTTTTTTTTAATTTATTCATTTCTTCATCCCAGGATTACGTATTAGTCCCCTAACCAAGAAGAACAGAATGATCATATTGTCTATAACAATATGATCTATTGCTAACATTTCAGCTTATCAATAAAGATTCTTCATTCTATTTCCAAGGGTGATTCTTCTTAGGCTACAGTTAATTGAAGTAAACCTACTTTTATAGTAATGGGATTATAATCATTCCAATATTAATCTTTCACAATGTTTAATTCACACTTGAATTACATGTGAGTTTGGTAATAGACCAAATTATATGCAATGACACATGAGTTCTTAATTTTCTTCACAATGTTTAATTCACACTTGAATTACATGTGAGTTTGGTAATAGACCAAATTATGTGCAATGATACATCAGTCCTTAGACTGTAAAGTCTTGAATGCATCAATTTAAATCTAACTTCACTTTATCTCATTTTATCCCAATACAGAAGTTTTTCATGTTTTCCTTTTTCTATCCTACCAGTTTCTCTCCTATGTAATATATAATATTTTCTTATTAACATTAATGTACTATCATATATTTTCATACCAAATTATTATTTAAATTCATATTTAAAGCTTTTATAACTTTGATTTTAAAAATAAACAAATCTTATCCAAGCATATTATAAAATAATACCTACTGGTGGGGAATTTTACTAACATGACTACTTTCTAATTCAGAAAAAATTAGTGTTAGAGACCAACTTTGAAAGGTCTTTAGATAAATACAATTATTTCCCTCAAAGTAGAAATATAAAATAATGCAACCCAATTAATATCAAGTTAAATATACTACATAAAATTAAAATTTTAAATTATTAGAGAAATAGATTAAATTTAATGATTTTATGTATTTCTTGATAGAAATAGAAATGATCTATATTTTGATCAATATTTTTGATCTAATGTAATAAATACATCAAATAATTTAAGAGTAACAATGCCTATAGATTTATTTTGTCAGGATTCTGGAATTGGCTATTTAGAAAAACAACAGCACGTTTGTATTACAAGAGACTTCTTCAAGCATAATAAGTATGTATTATAAGTACAAATCTTTTATTAACAGTTCAGATAGTGGTATAAGGGATTTTTAAAGTAAAGACAAAAATTAAAAATCAGAAAATTATAGACATCGAAAATATTAGCTTTTTTTGCTCTAGGCCAAAGCCAGAATTTTTTTTAGATTAAAATATAACATTCTTGATCCGTATGCATTCTTTTGAAAATACTTGGTCATCACTAAGTAAACACATTATTTTTTAAAAATTTACTATTCACATGTACATAATCACACTTAATGTGTCCAGAGATATTTTTCTTCATTGCATACAAGGAAATCTCCAAACTAAAATTTTTAAACTGTCCATGTTTATAAAATGCATTTTTAAATTTTAACTTTGAACTAACATATTTAATATATAAGTCCTAAAAGTTGAGTTTATAAACTCCATAGAAAAAAAATCACCATCAAAATTGAATTTTTTTAAAAATTGATATTTAAACATTGGGGCAATTAAGCCTGTTATTTACTTCTTAATGAGCTGGTTAGAATTATTTCTATTATAAAATTATTTCAATAACTTTGAAATGACACTGTTATGATTTGTAGTTTAGTTTGCTGGTTGGAATCGATCGCCCTTGGGATAGAGAAAGATGATTACTTGTTAGTAATTAGTAGACATACTCACACACATTCATACATGTCGATTCTTTCTTGCAGGAACAAACATTTATATTTTCTAACAAATTCATATACACATTTAAATGCTTTTATTTTCCTGTTTAGAAGGTACCTACCACAAACAGATGATATTTGAGATTGATCTCTTTCATCACAAGGTTTTCCTTTGGTGATCTCATCTGCTTGGTCAAATCACAGAGTTGAATTCTAGAGCTCTAAAGTTTATGTCGTACTCTTGTCACAGGGTACTAGTTTAAAAGAAACAAAAATGCTATTTACAGTTAAAGTGATTTATATTCGGATCCATATTACAGCAAGATTGGGTAGATATTTACTAATCTTATTTTCCTTTTCTCCAAAAAGAAAGGAAAAATAAAACTCCCAGTGTTTTCTGCAGTTGAGTTAATTACAGGTACCTAGGTTCTGGCCAGTGATATGTAGAAGGAAGCGATTTACCATTTTCATGCCTATTTCATAAAATTCAATGCATGGTCATCCATAAAGGCAACAATGGAGACTATGCAATGAAAATGGCAGCATAGCAAGATGAAGGAGAGCAACTTCGACTGCATCGGACAGGGAAGTAAACCTTAATTTACTCAGCCACTGAGAGTCCCAAGCTTGTTTATCACTGCACCACAGCTTAGCCCAACCTAATACTGGCAGTGGATACTGTATTATGAAACTTTTCAGATGTGGCAGAGCATCAGGCAGCAAAGAAGCTAATATCACAGGCTGGAAATACGGTGATCTAAGTTGCACAGTGAGAAACAGGTTGTAAAACTATTATCAATGATAACTTAATAGACAAGACTACAGCCTACTGAATCAGAGGCTCTAGAGGAAGAAAATGGAAAGATGTCATACCCATAGTGCATCTTGGCTAATACAGGCTGCATTTGGCAAGGCATTACATAAAAAAGATAAGCTCAGGAAAGATTTAGCTAGTTGGGAACACTAAATTATCTCAGGAGTCATGCTTCATTGAAATAGCAGTATTTCTGAATTTTCACAGGGCTATTATAACTTTAACATTAAGCAGAATGACACTGTCTAACTGAAGTCCAATAGTCAAACATCTTTCAGGCCCTCTGTCTTTGAGACAAGCCTATACATTTTGAGTGGTAGAGGGACAAAGATGGGCGTGAGGAATGAGAAAGGAATTAATGCGGCTGTTACACCAGGATTTCTGAAAGTCCTTTTGGAATGAGTGGGTTAGAGACTATTTATGCTCCAGCTAACAATGCAGTTTGGTTTTTTAAATAGTGTTACCACCTCTCCTAAATTTTAAAGAAATACTTTTGAAAAATTAATGAATTTTCATATCTAAAGGAAAATAGGAAAGGCCGTTGTCTAACAACTTTCTTCTTAAGACAGAAAGTACATAAATCTAAACACAGTATTCAAATTCAGTTGACAGACTAACTATAGATCTTGGGTGGAGGGACTTGAAGAGTGTGATCTGGTACTAATTTCAGTGAATTTAATTTAATTTTCTAGTTTGGGAGGCAATGCATGAGAGTCATTGTTTAACATATTCCACTTAGGACTAAAATATCTCCATAAAAGAAACCTTATGGGGAATTTATGAGCTTTGTTGCATGCCAAGTTCTAAAAAGAGTGAGCTTGGACTTGGTGACCATAGAGTAGAGTTTCCTTCTTGTCCAAGGAATAGCTTTGGTCACCATCTGGACCACATGAAAAGTATCGAGAACCTGGTTGGGGCAGAGCCAAACTAATCACGTAGGTGCCATCTGGCAATGCTAGAATCCAGGAAGAGTGTGGAATGCCATGGACCAGTCCTCAAGAGACTACCAAGCTAGAGAAACACTTCGTGAGTTAATAGGGGAGGAGAACTACTGAAATAAGAATCAGGAGTTTTGGGCTCTGAAATGAACTCTTCCACCTCCCAGATATGTGACTTTGGAAGCAAGTCACTCCACCATTTTGGACCTCAGTCTCCTAGTCTATAGAATGAGAGACTTGGACTTAATTAGGGACTACCAACTCAAATACCTACAAGGATCCAGCAGGTAGTTTAATGGGGAGACCCAGCAGCATAAGGATTGCAGTTAATTGAAGAATGCATGCCCTTCCAAAGGGTCACGTGCTATTCATCTCCAGCTAATTAAATGGTATGTGCCTAGTATGGGCCCAGAAGTGCCAAATTTCCAGCTTTTTCAAGAGAAGCTAGAAATTAAAGATTTAGATGTAACATCTTCCCATTTCTAAATGTTCACAACTAATTCAATTTTTTAAGCACTCTATTGGCCAAGCAAAAAATATCTGCTGGTGTAATGCAGCCTGAAGATCATATTTGTCCCCAGGCATTCAGATAATTGTCTCTGAATTAAATAATTTCTAAGGCTCCTTCCATCTTTGAAGACAAATTTAAACTAATTGCCTGATAAATGACATTTTGTTTCCTCTATCTATAATCTATTTCATTCCTTTCTCTTGTTTACAAAATGTTTGGGAATGAACTCCCATACACACTCCTTGGTCCCTGAAGATTTGGTCTCCTCTCCCACTCCACTGAAACTGTGTTCCTGATGTTATCCATCATCTCCTGACCACAAACACAAAAGGCAATTGCCTTGCCTTCATTCTTTACCAATTTGTCGCAGCTCAAAACTGTTAACAATACCTCTTCTTGAAATCCATTCTCTGCTGGTTTTCCACATGTTTCCAATCACCTTGTCCCAGATTCCTTTTCTGCCTCTTCTTTTTCCTAAATGTGGGTGTTCCCCAAGGCTTAAAGTCCAAGCTTCTCTTCTCTTTAAGCACTTATCCTGAAACTTCATCTATTCAGCTTTAAACATCATTACATTCATTTAGTACACAAATATCTCCTCTCCTGATTAATCTCCTAAGCTCAAACTACCCATCTCCAATGGCCATTTGAAATTTCTACCTGGACTATCTTGCTCATTCTTTAAGTGTGGCATGCTCCAAATGTATTTATTATTTTCTCCACAATGTCTTCTCCCTTATGTTCCTCGTGCTACTAAACATCTCCCACCAAACCTCCAGTTACTCTGAGTTAAAATCTTACTTATCTTTGAATCACCTCATCCACCTACACATTCAATGATCTATTCACAGTATTGGTAATATTCATCTTTGAAGGAAGTCTCTTGTATCCACCATTTCAGGGTTGGATACACCAATTGCATCCTTCTTACTTCCTCATCTCAATCCGCACTTGACACTGCCATCATGTTATTACTTGCATTACGTTATATTCTCATTTTCATTGCCCATGGGGTAAATAACAACTTCATCTGGCATTCAAAGACCACTAACTCTTGGCCCTTGGGCATCTCCCCCACCAGCTCTCTCAATACAGAAGATCTTCTGCTCCAGCCAAACCAGTGTCATCATTGTTTTCCAAAGTCTACATCTTGATTGTGCTTAGAATATCCTTCCCTGTAATTTCTACCTGTTCAAATCCTACCCATTCTTCGAGGCTCAGATCAACTTGATCTTCTTCAAAAAACTTTCTAAATCATTACCTAGGCCAAAGTAATCTCTTTTTTATCAGAACTCAAGCAAATATTTTTCAGTACTGCTTCTTTAATTAGAAATTACAAAGAAATCCCAGATGTTAGCTTCTAAAACTTTTGTTGCTTTCCCTCAAATATGTAGGTCTAAAATTAATTTTATATATAGTATGAAGCAGGATCCCAATTTACTCTTTTTTGAGGTGGATATGTAACTTTTCCTAGCAGCTTTTATATTTGCCCTTTTCCCATTATCATGCAGTGCCAGCTTTGTCATAAATCAAGGATTCATATATGTGAGAGTTGAATTTTAGGCTCTCAATTTTATTTCATTGGCCCATTTGGCAATTCTTGCACCAATTCCATATTGGCTCCATTAATATAGCTTTTATACTTGATAACCAATAGAGATCATATTCTCATTTTGTTTTTCTCTTTAAGAGTGTCTGCCTATTCACAGCCGTTTGCATTTCCACATAAACTTTAATGTCAGCTTATCAAGTACCATGCCTCCCTCCCAAAAAAAATTCAGCTAGGATTCTGATTGGTATTAAATCGTTAAATTTTAGATCAGTTTATCAATTTATCTCTTACTCATCTGTTTTCTTTCTTTTTTTTTTGATCATATAAAAACTTCATTTTGCATGCTTTGACCCTAATTCACTCTTTTTTTCTAGTTTCTAAAGAAGAAATTTTTAAATATTGATGTAAAAGTGCTTTTAAAAATATAAGAACTTCATGCTATAATTTTTATTTTATTCATCAGTTAGGTGTACCTTTAATTTTTAATAGTTTATATTTTCTTGTTTACTCCATTGTCAATATTTTCTCCTTTCCATTGTAAATTCCTTTTTGAATGGGTTATTTAGAAGTATTAGGTTTAATCACATATTTTCTAATTTTCCAGATATCTTTTTGTTATTGATTTCTAGTTTAATTCCCCAGGATTAAATTAGAGAACAGACTTTGTAAAATTTCAATTCTTTATATAAAACTTCAAAGAAAACACAATTTGTAAAATTTTAGTTCTTTAAAACTTGTTGGGATTGTTTTATGGTCCAGAATATGGTCTACTTTGATGAATGTAAAATGTCAATTAGGTCAAATTAGTTGACAGTTAATATACTTTCTGTATTTTTAGTTATTTTCTGTCAACTTGTTGCATTAATTACTAAGAGTATTGACATCTTCAGGTATAATTATGGATTTTTGTATTTCTATAAGTTGTTGGTTCATGTATCCTACTGTGATCCAAAGACATTTAAAATAGCAATGTATTCTTCATGAATTGACACCTTTATCAATATGTAATGTCCCTCCTGATCCTTGATAATATATCTTGAGTGAAGTCTGTCTTGTCTGATTTTAATAGGGTCACTTCCTTTGATTCATGATTGTATGATATATCTTTTTCCATCCTTTTAATTTTGACAGATCTACATCTTTATATTAAAACAGTTTCTTATAGACAGAAAATAATTCAGTCTTGCATTATTCTCTAATTTGACAATCTCTGCCTTTTAATCAGCATGTTAGATCACTTTTAAGGTAATTGTTGATATAATGACATTTAAATCTACCACCTTGCTAGTTGTTTTCCATTTCCTAGATGTTCTCCCTTTTTTGCAATCACTTGGATTATGTATATTTTATCATTTAATTTGTTTCTCTGTGGTTGGATTGTTAGTTACATCTTCTGAAAAATTCTGTGGTTGCCCTAAAGTTGACACTATGCATCTTTAACAATCACATACTGTTTTCAAATAATATTTTTACTTCACATACAATGAAAAAGCTTATGACAGTATATTTCCATTTCCTCTCTCCTATAACTTACATTTTGTTGTCATACATTTTATTTTTACATGTATCATAAACCCTACAGTACATTTTTACTATTTTTGCTTTAAATTGTCAATTATCTTTTAAAGTGATTAAAATAAGCTATACGTGCATTTTACATTTACCTTTATTATTACCATTATTGGCACTTTGCCTTTCTTTTTTAATGAATCCTAATGTCTACCTGGTATCATACTCCTGCATGAACTTTATTTTATATTTCTCATATGGCAGTTCAACTGGCAATGAATTCTCTCATTTTTATTTGAAATTCTGTATAAAAATTTTATATAAAAATTTGTATGAAAAAGTATTTAATCTTCATTTTTTGAAAGAGTTTTTTCATTTTTAAAACTTTTAATTTAGGTTTGGGGGTATATGTGAAGGTTTGTTATGTAAGTAAACTCGTGTCAAGGCAGTTTGTTGTACAGATTATTTCATAGCCCAGGAATTAAGCCCAGTACCCAATAGTTATTATTTCTGCTCCTCTTCCTCCTCCCACTCTCCACCTTCAAATAGACCCCAGTGTCTGTTGTTTCTTTCTTTGTGTTCATGAGTCCTCATCATTTAGCTCCCACTTATAAGTGAGAACATGGCAGTTTGGTTTTCTGTCCCCATGTTAGTTTGCTGAGGATAATAGCCTCTAGTTCCATCCATGTTCTCACAAAAGACATGATCTTGTTCACTTATACAGCTGCATAGTATTCCATGGTCTAGATGTACCATGTTTTCTTTCTCCAATCTGTCATTGAAGGGCATTTAGGTTGATTTTGGTTTTAGATCTTTGAAGAATCGCCATACTGCTTCACACAATGGTTTAATTTACACTCTCACTAATAGTGTGTAAGTGTTCCTTTATCTCTGCAACCTTGCCAGCACTTGTTTTTTTTTGTTTGTTTGTTTTTAACTTTTTTTTTTTTAGGATGGGGTCTCGCTCTGTCACCCAGGCTGGAGTACAGTGGTGTGATCTCGGTTCCCTGCAACCTCTGCCCTTCCTGTTCAAGCGATTCTCCTGCCTCAGCCTCCTGAGTAGTTGGGACTTACAGGTATGCACCACCATGCCCAGCTAATTTTTATATTTTTAGTAGAGATGGGTTTTCACTATGTTGGCCAGGCTATTCTCGAACTCCTGATCTCAAGTGATCCACCCACCTAGGCCTCCCAAAGTGCTGGGATTACCAGCATGAGCCACCATGCCCAGCCTATTTTTTGACTTCTTATTAATAGCCATTCTGACTGATGTGAGATGGTATCTCACTGTGGTTCTGATTTGCATTTCTCTAATGATCAGTGATATTGAGCTTTTTTTCATATGCTTTTTGGCCACATGTATGTCTTCTTTGGACAAGAGTCTGCTTATGTCCTTTGCCCACTTTTTAATGGGGTTGTTTTTTGCTTGAAATTTGTTTAAGTTCCTTATAGATGCTAGATATGAGACCTTTGTCAGATTCAGTTTGCAAAAATTTTCTCTCATTTTGCAGGTTGTCTGTCTCCTCTGTTGATAGTTGCTTTTGCTGTGCAGAAGCTCTTTAGTTTAGTTAGATCCCATTTGTCAATTTTTGCTTTTGTTGTGATTGATTTTGGTGTCTTTGTCATGAAACCTTTGCCCCTTCCTATGTTTAGGATGGTATTGCCTAGGTGGTCTTCCAGGGTTTTTATATTTTGCAGTTTTACATTTAAGTCTTTAACCCATCTTGAGTTGATTTTTGTATATGGTATGAGGAAGGGTTCCAGCTTTAGTCTTCTGCATATGGCTAGCCAGTTAGCACCATTTACTGAATAGGGCATCTTTTCCTCATTGCTTGTTTTTGTCAGCTTTGTTGAAGATCAGATGGTTGTAGGTATGCAGCCTTATTTCTTAGCTCTCTATTACATTCCATTGGTCTATGTGTCTGTTTTTGTACCAGTACCATGCTGTTTTGGTTACTATGGCCATGTAGTATATTTTGAAGTCAGGTAATGTAATGCCTCCAGCTTTGTTCTTTCTGCTTAGGATTGCCTTGGCTATTTGGACTCTTATTTGGTTCCATAAGCATTTTTAAATAGTTTTTTCTAGTCTGTGAAGAATGGCATTGGTTGTTTGATAAAAATAGCATTGAATGTGTAAATCGCCTTAGGCAGTATGGCCATTTTAATAACATTGGTTCTTCTCATCCATGAGCATAGAATGTTTTTCCATTTGTTTGTGTCATCTCTGATTTCTTTGAGTAGTGGTTTGTAATTCCCATTATGGAGAACTTTCACCTCCCTGGTTAGCTGTATTTCTAGGTATCTTATTATTTTTGTGGCAATTGTGAATGGGATGCTTTTGTGATTTGGCTATCAGTTTGGCTGTTGGTTTATAGGAATGCTAGGGATTTTTGTACATTAATTTTGTATTGTGAAACTTTGCTGAAGTTGTTTATCAGCTGAAGAAGTTTTTGGGCCAAGGCTATGAGGTTTTCTAGATATAGGATCATGTCATCTGCAAACAGAGATAGTTTGACTTCCTCTTTTTCTGTTGGATGCCCTTCCTTTGTTGTCCCATTGCTCTGGCTAGCACTTCCAATATTATGCTGAATAGGAGCAGGAGAGAGGGCATCCTTGTCTTGTGCTGATTTTCAAGGAAAATGCTTCCAGCTTTTGCCCACTCAGTATAATGTTGGCTGTGGGTTTGTCATATATGGCTCTTATTATTTTGAGGTATGTTCCTTCAATACCTAGTTTATTGAGCGTTTTTAACATAAAGGGATGCTGAATTTTATCAAAAGCCTTTTCTGTGTCTTTTGAGATAATCATTTGTTTTTTGTCTTTATTCTGTTTATGTGATGAATCACATTTATTGATTTGCATTTGTTGAACCAATCTTGCATCTTTGGGATGAAGCCTAATTGATTGGGGTGGATTAGCTTTTTGATGTGCTGCTGGATTCGGTTTGCAAGTATTTTGTTGAGAGTTTTTGCTTTGATGTTCATCAATGATAATGACCTAAAGTTTTCTTTTTTTGTTCTGCCTTTGCCAGTTTTTGTTATCAGGATGGATGCTGGTGTCATAGAATGAGTTGAGAAGGAGTCCTTCCTTTGCAATTTTTTGGAATAGTTTCTGTAGAAATGGTACCAGCTTTTCTTTGTACATCTTTTAGAATTCAGCTGTGAATCCATCAGGTCCCGGGCTTTTATTGGTTGATAGGCTATTTTTTATTTATTCAAATTTGGAGGTCGTTATTGGTCTATTCAGAAAATCATTTCTTCCTGGTTCAGTCTTGGGAGGGTATATGTGTCCAGGAATTTATCCATCTCTTCCAGGTTTTCTAGTTTATGTGTGTAGAGGTGTTTGTAGTAGTTTCCAATGTTTGTTTTTATTTTCGTGGGGTCAATGGTAACATTCCCTTCATCATATCTAACTGCATTTATTTGGATATTCTCTCTTTTCTTCTTTATTAGTCTAGCTAGTGGCCTATCAATTTTTTCAAAAAAACAACTCCTGGATTCATTAGTGTTTTAAATGGTTTTTCAGGTCTCAGCTTCCTTCAGTTCAGTTCTGATTTTGGTTATTTCTTGTCTTCTGCTAGCTTTGAGTTTGATTTGTTCTTGTTTCTCTAATTCTTTCAGTTGTCTTGTTAGGTTGTTAATTTGGGATCTTTCTAACTTTTTAATATAGGCATTTTAGTGCTACGAATTTCCCTCTTACCACGCCTTAGCTGTGTCCCAGAGATTTTGGTACCTTGTATCTTCGTTCTCATTACTTTCAATGAACTTCATTTCTGTCTTAATTTCATTATTTATCCAAAAGTCATTCTGGAGCATGTTGTTTAATTTCCATGTAATTGTATGGTTTTGAGCGATTTTCATTGTGTTGATTTATATTTTTATTCCACTATGGTCCAAGAGCGTGTTTGGTATAACTTCAGTTCTTTCACAGTTGTGGATAATTGTTTTATATCCCATTGTGTGATCAACTTTAGAGGATGTGCTAAGTGGAGATGAGAAGAATGTATATTCTGTTGTTTTGGGGTACAGAGTTCTATAGAGGTCTATTAGATCCATTTGTTTCAATGTTGAATTCAGGTCCTGAATATCTTTGTTAATTTTCTGCCTCGATGATCTGTCTAATATTGTCAATGGAGTGTTGAAGTCTCCCACTATTATTGTGTGGGAGTCTGTGTCTCTTTATAGGTCTCTAAGAACTTGCATCTGCGGTTTACCTTGGGCAGGCATTTTCTGTTCTCTCCCAGTGGTAGCAGACCAGTGATGGGTATCACTATGGAATCCAGCCTGCTTTCCTGTTCTCCGACAAACATGGAGTTTTTCTTCCATTCTTCTCCCAGCCACAATCATTCTTTGTGCCCCATGAGTGTAAGTGTTTGCTCCCTTGCCTCAGTGGCTTAAGGAGTTTTGTTCATAGGAGAGAAAGGACCCAAAAAGGGGTGAGGGAGACATTGAGGTTTTCCCTAGGAGCCACAGGTCACCTCCTGCATGCCTATGCCCCCAAAGAAAGGTGGTCTCTGCAGTCTCCTGTCCTGCCCTCAGGAGCACTCAGTGAAATCTAATAGAAAAGGTCTTGCTAGTGAGTGTGCTAGAGTCTGAATGTTTGTGTCCCTCTTCAAAATTTATATGCTGAAATCCTGCATATAATGATGTAGGGTGCCTGAAAGACTTCTTAATTGCATTTATAGTCACCTGTAGTTCTTCAAGGCTTAAAGAACTGAACAAGGGCCAGATATTTATTAAATATAAAGGTAAGTTTGCAGTTTGCATCCCTCCAAAGGGATGCTATTAGGAGGTGGGGCCTTTGGAAGGTGATTAGGTCATGAGGCAGAGCCCTCAGAAATGGGATTAGTGTCCTTATAAAAGAGGCCCAAGGGAGCTCATTCTGCCTTTCCACCATGTGAGGATGGAGTAAGAGGATGCAATCTATAAGGAACAGACCCTTAACAGTCACCAAATCTACTGGCAACTTGATCTAGGACTTCCCAGCCTCCAGAACCATGAGAAATAAATTTTGCTGTGTATAAGCTACCCAATTTATATTATTTTGTTATAGCAACCCAAAGAGACTAAGAGAGCGAGTACTCATTTATTTCAAATTGGCATGCTAGTCCACACTTGGCCTTGAACAATTGGTTAAAATTTTTACTGATTTCTTCTTACCAGCTCGAGTGGCCCTTGTTTCTTCCCCCAGTAGTTAAGATAGTTCATATTCCATAGACTTGTCACTCTTTGGAATTTAGGTTTCCTTGCGACCTCAACTCTCTTATAGGTTCAAGAAAAGTTACAACTTCAGAGTTTATCTGAGTTTTTCTCCTTGTTAGGTTGGGTGGAAGTGGCATACTTTCTAGCTTTTTACATCCTAGGTGAAAGTGGAAACTGCAAACTTACCTTTATTTTTAATAAATATCTGGCCCTTGTTCAGTTCTTTAAGCCTTGAAGAACTACAGGTGACTATAAATGCAATTAAGAAGTCTTTCAGGCACCCTACATCATTATACAGAGAAAGCAATTTTTGTCACAGTATCTACCTCCAGGGCTCACTTTTCTAATGAACCTTTAAAAATATGTTTCTTCTTAACAATCAGAATAGTTATCAAAGAAGAATATAGAATATATTTCCAATGAAGCATTTAAAAGTAACCTACAACTCTACAATACTAGCTAATATGTGAGATGTGATACAATATCCAGTAAAATGTGGTTTAGCCTTGAACCTAAACAAAAAAGTGTATTTAATATAATTCCATAAAACTTCAGTCTAAATTAATCTCATCAGTAAAACAATCCCATAAAATGGAAACTGAGAGTTAATAATAGGATGATTTCAAATCAAACTTATTACATTTGGCCTTCTTGAAAGCAGCACAGGATGAGCTGTTTTTCAAGGATCCACCAGAGCTGTGAGTTTTATATTTGTATGTTTCTTATATTTAAAAATGTAATAATATTCATTTGTAATATCTATTCTTTTCCATACTTCTCTGTAGAGTCCATGACTTAAGTAACAAATACTACCTGGCCACAGTTTTATTTTTTCAACAAAAATACAACTGAATACCTAGTATAAGCCACACATTACATATATAAAGTTGAAAAGGAATGGTCTATATATTCAAAATATTTATAATCTCTGTTGGTGAGACATAGATCAAAATAATACAATGTGATCATTCCTAATAGTCAATAGGAACAATGGAGCAATGGAAATGGATGAATAAGAATTAGGACTGATAGAATAACAAAAATATAAAAGAAGAATAGTTAACTCTAGACAAACTCTGCAAGGCCAACACATCATACCTTGAAACATACGTTTAAATATAAGCTACTCAAGAGATGAGGCAAGATTTCACTTCACTATCATAGGGACATGGAAAGATTTAAATTTTCAGAATAAAAATTAAAATGACAAATTCAGCCATCCTAATGAGTTTGGTCAAAGTTAGTGAAGCCAGGCATGGTGGCTCACACCTGTAATTCCAACTACTTAGAAGGCTGAGGCAGGAGGATCACTTGAAATCAGGAGTTTTAGACTAGTCTGGGCAATATAGTGAGACCCCATCTCTAAAAAACATTTTTTAAAAAAATTAGATGTTGTGGCATGTACCTGTATTCCGTTACTCAGGAGACTGAGGTGAGAGGATCACTTGAGCCCAGGAGCTGCAGGGAACTATGATAGCGCCATTGCACTCCAGCCTGGGCAACACAGTGAAATCCCATCTCTAAAAAATAATAATAATAAAATAAAGTTAGTGATTAACACAAATAAAAACTAGTTAAGGGATGGGGAATGGAAGCAAATGTACAAAACACAATACAATTGTAATAATGCTAATCCATTGAGTCATAAATGAAAACTTTACTTAAAAGCAGGGACAGTAATTGGTAAATGTGTAACAGTAGAAAAAATCACAGGAGATTATAAGAAGTCATGAAATAAATCCAGCATTTATTTTTAACACTGAACAAATCTAAAAATCCTTAGACTTTAGAGGCAATATAAATCTCAAGAGTGACTAGAATTTGGAAACCTTTGAGAAAACTAGAATTTAAAAAATCATCTAACTGAAACATGGTCTGCTGAGAAGCACCACAAAGAAAACAGGAGATTTCTATTTTTATGTGGCAAGCCAAATTAGCTGTGTTATCCTCTCAACATTCAAAAAGTCAATTCCTGAAGGGCTGCAAGAAGGCATATGCTCTATGAGCCAGAAAAGTGTTTTCACCTTAAACTGAAAAACAAATCTGTCCTGAAATGACTTTTCTCTTCATTTGCCACAATTAGAAGATAATTGCTCCCAGTTTTGCTTTGGAACAGACTTCACATGTATTAAAACCTTTAATATTTTGTCATTATCTCTAAGTTTTAACTACTTGGTATTAAAATGATAAATTTCAAAAATGAACTCAAATATATATATACATGAACTTAAATATGTATATATAATTTCATTTTTAAAATTTATCATCTTAATACCAGGTAGGATTAGAATAAATATATATAAAGTTCATTTTTTGAATTTGATATATTATTTATTAAATAATTAACATAATAAATACATTATGAACCTAATAATTATATATTTAAGTTATATATAATATATAATATCTCTTTGTTTATAATATATTATATATTTATATTATATATCCCTTTGTTTATTATATATTATATATTTATATTATATAGATCCCTTTATCAATTATAACAAAGAGATATAACATATATATCCCTTTGTTTATAATTTCCCCCCAAGACAATATCTGTAATGTAAGGTACCCAGAAATAAAGAGCTTTAATAAAATGTAGCCAATAGAAACCAAAATGGAAGACTTCATTAAAATTCCTATCAGGAGTAGAGCTTTCATGCTCTCTCTGCACTCAAGTCCAGGAGTTCCCTTGACCATGACTTTCAGTCAAATAAGTGAGCACCTTTGCCATCACAGCACCTAATAACACAGGAGAGTGTTAACAGCATTTGTCTGAAGTGTGTTTGATCACTCATTATAGCTGCAAACCTATTGGTGTCAAGTTGAAGTCAAAGGCTGGGATGGCAGGTGGTCAGCCAGATTGAGACCAATCTATTATTAATTTTAAAAAATTACAGAGTACCTACTCTGCTAGGCACTCTACTAGGTGTTTTGGATAAGTCAGTGAACAAAACCACATATTTGATAGTGCCTACATTCTATAAGAAACATGCCCAGAAGGGCCATAATCAACCACAAAGTGAAGGGGGTTCAGTAATAACAACAGGAAACGTATATTAGGTACTAATTATGCACTGAACACTTTCCTTCCCACAGGTTTATATGTATCAATGAAAGGTAAGTCTAATTACTATTTATGATGCACTTTGTAAAATATTTAAGCATAAAATTTAGCCTTGTAACAACACGGGGCTGGACCTACAACTCAGTTACTATAATCAGCAAACAAGCAACCAAGAACTAACTAGGAGATGAGAGTCTTCAGTTTTAAAAAATAAAGTACCCCAGTTTTGCCTTTGGCTCACTCAGTATGTGGATTTTCCTTGGAATCTACTGTAACAATGAAAAACAACCCAATTATGGCAAATTAAGACATTCTTAGGGCTGGAACATCTTGTACCAATAAGAGAAAAGAATATTGTATGTGCATAAGGAAACCAGCTCATAAATGAAGGCACGTTGTTCTGCAATAATAAGATCATATGATATTTTAACTATGAGAAAACTACACTAGAGAAACCTCCTGAATAAAAATTTGCCTGTCTGCCAAAACTCAATATAAAATAATTTCAATTCAATTCAGAAGGCTGCTGTGGGCTCCTGAGTCTTTGCCAAGGATTCCTGGCTATCACTTGCAAACCACCAGGAGTACCCAGCAGAGTACCTGGCACATAAAGCACAGAGGAAACAGGCTCTTGATACATTTAGTTGAATTGACCTGAACTTCCAAATTAAAAATGGCACTGTAAGTCTAAAAGGTCCATGGACAGCAATAGAGTGAATGCGCGGGGTGGGGGGAAGAACATTCAATTCATCCTTGATTCGAAGAAGATAAGTTTAGACAACTTCAGTTTCTATTATGTATGAATTTCATAATTTGTGCATAAAGAGGTAACTTCATCTCTTAGGTGGTGTTACGTTAAACTATACCCTGCATGAAGAGTTTGCTCTAAGCCAGAGACCTTAGAAATTAAACTTGCTTAGTGTCAAATAAATTTTTACACACTGCAAGTATGATAAACTATTTTGGATTTAATGGGTTCTTTCCTAAAACCCAAAAGAGACTAAAGACTCCCTTGCTCTGGAATGGGATCAAACCAGAAGAAGGTTTTAAATGCAGAGGAGTTTGGAAAGAGGGCCCTGATCTTTTTTATTCAATAGAATAAACATGCTTAAATCTATGACTGGGTAGACTGTATTTATTAGAGAATTTAGGACTGTAGTCGATCCACTGAAACTCTGTTCTCAGTAGCAACCATTCGATTTCCTCAACCCTACTTAAATTTCAATTCAGAGTAAACCAATTATTTTTCTCTTTCGACCAAACTTCACATGCTTTGAAGGCAGTCCAAGGAATAGTTCAAGGATAGGTGTGGTAGTTTGCTTCCATTGAAATAAAATCTATTCATTTTTTCCTACTAGTTTAGCTTGTAAGTAGTTTTCAAAAATTATATACATAAATGTACTCTAATTGATCAAAAGACTAATATTGACTCAGTTCACATTAGCATTGCCACTGCCTCTTTCTATTGGTTCTCTATTAATAGACAGAGAAAACGCAAGTTTTAGCTGGCAGTAAACATAATCCAATCAATCACTCTTAAAACAGATTCCAATAAAGAAAATAAATACTGATACTAAAAAGTAAAAAAGGGTATATTACATTATTTCATAAAACCCATTGTATGATTGGTTTTTGGACACTCTTTAATTTCATGGAAGAAACTAGCATTGAAATACACCAACATATTTTCCATTTTCAAATAAAAAGTTCTAACCTGAGTTTTGTTAGATGGCTGCCTTGAAGTATTTGAATTATTGAAAATAGGCTTGACATAGTATTCCATGAAGTATGCATGCTTTTACAAGTTTGAATGCATTTATTTATAGGTTAACATTTTTAAAAGTTTGTGTGCATATAATGCATCTATCTCTAAATATTTATGAATGAATGTACTTCCCCATTAAGTCAGGAGACAGGAATGGAAAAACTAAGAAACATTCTCAATAGAGTGGATATAGTCAAATGTCAATTTTTTAAAAGAAACGAATCCAATTTTAAATGTATTTCAAGGGTCTTTTGGTCTAAAATCATCACTTCCAATTAAAGGAAACTTCCAACATTAACTACCTTATGAGTCATAACAGAGGTTAGAGTCTGTTAGGAAATAGGCCAATATAAAGAAAGAAGAACTAGAAGGAAGTGAAAGGTTTTTATGATTCTTAGGAAGCCTAATTTAGGCAAATTCTCAGGTCTGGTGTCTAATTATTTAGTCTTTTTGTACTTTTAACTGGATTAGGGGAAAGAGTCCTTAGTTTCTTCACAAAAAGAAAAAAACTGTTCTCTTAGTTGTTTGATTGGAAAACTATCAAAGACATCAAAGAAAAAGTAGTTCGAACAGAGAAGAAGGACTTTTCATGATATTCTATGTGAAAAGTGAGAAAAAAAAAATCTGGTCCGAATGATAAAACATTCCCTTCCATAACCAGCCTCCAGATTTTCTCTTGTTTGAATATTTGTGACCTTTTGACTTAGAAAATATACTTTCCTTAAGAGCTGGTGGATATTCCCAAAGAAACATTATCTTTTGATACCTTTTTCTACCATTTTCTGTTTTAATAATAAAAGAGTGGAAGACCAACACAGTAAACAATGTCAAAATAGTCTTTATATTCCCAGAAACACAGAAGGGGACAGAGATGAAAAATTCCCAAAGAAATATTAGATGAGGCGTATTTTGCATCTCCAATATCTGTAATTTCTGTTTATACTGTGACACAAATAAATACATCTAGTTGGTGTGATGGTAAGGTGGTTAACTTTCATATATCTTGAAGTTCATTTTTAAAATTTCTGCTTTTAATTTTAAAGTTATGAGACTATATTTTTGTATTTAATTATAATTCACTTTCAAATAAATCCCACCCTTGAGAACTTCATCTAAAGAGTTTATCATATTCATAATAAAATACCAATTTCTTCTTTTTGTCTTTCCAATTCTCAAAAGATGCACATATAATAGTTCCTCTTAAAAGAAAAAGCTTTACATAAATAAGTTCTTGTTTTATTTTAAAATTAGCATAAAAATAATATCCCATAAGCATGTCACCTAATATAAGCATTATCCTATTTTTGTATATTCCTTTCACTGTTTTTGTATATTCTCTTTAAATAAACATTATATGTTTTTCATATGGTAATTATCATATACATCAAATATTGTGCCCTCTTTTTCCTATATAACATTAAATAAAATTGCCTTTTCACATGTATAATTTTTATTAGAAACACAATATTCCATTAATTTAATTAAACATTTAAGTATTCTATTTATTATTTATTAAGTAAATCTTTACTTAAACAAAATGCTTATCTTTTAAACTTCTTCATGTATTTCTGGATCCTTTCCAGATTACGTAGTGTGATCCAGGACTACTGCAGCAAAAAAAATGTGTGGACATCTTCCAGATCAGTTACTCCAGTACCTTGATCTCTGTATGTTTCTCTGGTAGTTCTCAGATAGTTTCATGCAATGTGGGTAGATGGTATACACCTTGTCCTAGCTTTTTTCAATATTTTAGTTAATTAAACTCAACTGCACCATTATTTTTCCTAACTACAAATTTAAATCTTACTTTTTTTTTCAAAAGCAGCCAGCAAATTAGTTACCTTTGATACTATTCCAGGACTATGATGTATTATTTATTTATTTTTTTATTTATTTTTGTCCCACTTAAGGAATGGTTAATCTATTTGCTTAGTTCATTTGTAAAATCCATGACTTACAAGTTTTAAACCAAACTCCAACCTTTTAGATCTCACCAATACATTTACAATGAAGGACAAACTCTCACACCAAAAAGTGTTGATAAGAAGTGTAGGTAACAGAAAGGCTAGATGGTATATAGCTCATACAGGTGTGTGGAAGCTGCCCAGGTCTGGAAAATTCAGGAGGGCATAGCCTAGGAAACCTAATCACAGCTGCTCATGTGACTCCTTGAGGTCAGTGCTGTCTACTGGTCCTTATCTCACAGTGGAACTTCTCAAATGTCCTGACTCTGGATGGTTTTCATCAGGGTGTGTTTTCACTCCTTCCCCATGGCATGCTAGACACTGAATCAAGATTCAGTTTGAAAAATCTTTACCACGGAATTAGTTGCTCCCAGTTTCCACCTGCCAGCAGCCCAACTGCCTGCACCACCATCTGCTTTGTCTGCCACCTTCTGCATGTAGTTAGGTCATGCTGTCAAAACAGGCTAAGAGTGAGAGCAAAGGTTTAATTCCATGAAGATTGGCATTTCTCTCTCTCTCTCTCTCTCTCTCTCTTTCTGTCTTCTCTCATTTTTTCCAGTGTTTACCAAAGAGACGTTTCCTGATTCCTCTGGGCTCCCTTTGTCCCACTGGACCATCAAAAGCCCTTTCCTGACCACCTTGTTCTCTTACAATACTCTAAAATAGAGCATTCTTGCACTGCAGCAATGTTACAATAGATACAAAATGGCTAAATCATTTTCAAAAAGAGATATTCCAGTTTGCACCATCACCAGAAATAAGTAAGATTTTGTAGACTTCTTGGTAACATTGTCTTTCCTGAATTTTTTCTTGTTTTAGTTTAGTACCAACAAATGTTCTGGGGATCCAAGATGGCCTCAAAACTCCTTTTGCAAATAATACATAGCAGCAACAATAAAACCTGTAAATTATAGAGTGTCAGTTATATGCCTGGCATTTTACATGCTCCGTTTCATTTATCCTTAAACAACCCCAGGCAATAGTTATTATTTCCCCCAGTCAGCATGTAAGAAAAGCGAGAATCCAAAAAAACAACTTGTCCATATCCATAGCCTCAGTGGGGAGTGCGGGCACGACTCCAACCCATGCGCCTCTGAACTTAGCTACCTCACAGCTGTCTATGCCAGGGTAGCTCAAAGCTAGCAGGCTATAATCCAGTGCACTTTTCACTCACTATTCCTTTTCAGAGTTGCCATTACCTGCTCATTATCACATTGCTCAAATGAAACTCCAATGGCATAATGAATTAAAGTCCAATTAATTAAACTTAACAACATCATTTTTTTTTCCTCACTGCATATTTGAACCTTATTTGTTCTTTCAAAAGCAGCCAGCAAATTAGTTACCCTTGATGTTATCCAGGACTATGATGTATTTATTTATTTGTTTGCCCCAGTTAAGAAAATGATTAATCCATTTGTTTAGTTCACTTGACATTTTTGTAAAACCCGTGGCTTATAACTTTTAAACCAAACTCCAACCTTTTAGGACTCACAAAATTTTATTAGGACAAAATGTGATTTTTCTTGGGGGTCAAAATAAAAAGAGAGGAATTCTCTATAGTTTATGGTATTTATGATATATGATCCCAATCTGAATATTAAATCACTTACAAAATAGTATCTCAAAGATATCAGCTTAACTAAATCAGTGGTTCATGTGCCACGTGGTTAAAAATATCCTCATGTCGAAATAGGAACGCTTTTACACTGTTGGTGGGAGTGTAAATTAGTTCAACCATTGCAGAAGACAGTGTGGTAATTCCTCAAGGATCTAGAACCAGAAATACCATTTGACCCACCAATCCCATTAGTGAATATATACCCAAAGGATTGCAAATCATTCTACTATAAAGAGACATGCACATGTATGTTTATTGCAGCACGATTTACAATAGCAAAGATTTGGAACCAACCCAAATGCCCATCAGTGACAGACTGGATAAAGAAATTGTGGCACATATACACCATGGAGTACTATGCAGCCATAAAAAGGATGATTTCATGTCCTTTGCAGGGATATCGATGAAGCTGGAAACCATCATTCTCAGCAAACTAACACAGGAACAGAAAACCAAACACCACATGTTCTCGCTAATAAGTGGGAGTTGAACAATGAGAGCACATGGACACAGCATTTAAGCCGTAATGCATGCAGGGCTTAAAACCTAGATGACGGGATGATAGGTGCAGCAAACAACCATGGGACATGTATACCTATGTAACAAACCTGCACGTTCTGCACATATATCCCAGAACTTAAAGTAAAATTAGAAAAAAAAATACATCCTAATGTATATACCTTTCAAGGTGAATGTTGTTTCCTAATATTGGCTTGCTTCACCTCAAAGAGCAGGAGACCAGGGTGGCTGAAGTGTTAAGCAGCAAAAAATTGGAACAAGCAGAGGTTAAAATTCCTCATCAATATAAAAACTGAAATGAACTCTGACAGTCAGACCAAATACTGGCTTCTAAAACCCATATCCACCCACACAAATACACACACATAGAAAGTTACAGCTTTACTCAGCTTTATATAATTAACATATATAGCTGCTATGAAGATGTTTGGGAATAATTTTAATTAATGTAACCAGATTCGTATTAGTTGTATTATCCTACATTTTTTTCTTACATCCCAACATCTCTGAAATCTTAAATAGCTTTTGAATTTCACTGTATTCTTTAAGTCCTTGTTAACTGTCAAAGTTTCACTCAAAGGTCATCAGTTTCTTGAATGTCTTTATCTTTTCATTTCTAATCCTTTGCTGTCCCCTTCCCCACATTCCAAAAGAAATAATCTCTCCTCACTATGAACTCCCAAAGCATGTCAACATAACAATATTTATTATAACAATTCATCACATTCTACCTAACATTAGAGGCATTATTTATGTACGCATCCTCTTCTGTGCTGGAATGCAACAGTCTTTGGGCTCATATCCATTCCCACTTGGAGTCTACATAATCAAAATACTATGGTTAAAATAATGTAGACTACCAAGCAGAGAATCCAAGACTTATTCGAAATCATAGTTTTTACTCAATAGCAGAAGTTGGGGCCAAACATATCCTGGTGCTTTCCAGACTTTCATTTCCACTAGGCTTTCCCTTTTCCACACAGAAATTTAAAACTGTTCTGATTAAATCAACTCTTTTTTCTCTTTCTGGTTAAAAACTTTGCATTGAAAGAAAAAAATGGACACCAATTCTGATCTCTTTTCCTTTTGCATTTGATTTGCTATATTTACACTAAAATTAGATTTCACAGAAGAGAAATTGAGAGACAGTAAGAGTAAGAGTGAGGAAGAGAGATTGATTCACACTGCCCAAAGTTATTTCCCTGAGGAGCACAGGCTTCTTTCCATTAGGTGTTCAAATGCAACAAGAAGAGGACAAGGGATTCTTTACACCAGAGATTTAGATGAAACTCTAAGGCATGACCTAGAGAAAAGTAGCAATTAAAACTCCAAGTTCCAGTTCCTACCTATTGCCCACAGCATGCTATTGATTGTTGGGCTTCAATTTGCCTTAATGGAAGCCTGACTTGTGATGTCATTGTCTAGAAAGCTATTGAAAATCCCTTGAATTTGCCTTTGCTCTGTATAATTGATTAAATTCAATAACTTTTTATAATCTAAAAATATACAGTGACATCATTTAAAATTCCATGATTTAAAATGTCTTTGGGGGGAAAAACTCTATTACTTTCATTTTTTCATATCAAAAATGGTTCAGGACAAAATTATTATCTCATTTAATTTTAAAAAATCAACAAAGAATTTTTTAAAAATGCAAAATGTATAGTATGGACTGAATATATTCCTGGTATTTGCTGCACACTAGGGTTAATTCTGTGAGTAGAACACTCACTATGTGAGGATTATTTCTACTTCCAACTCCAATCTACACATTTTCACTCTGTTCTCTCATTCCTCATAGCTTTTTCAAGCGTCAAATTGTATGGCAAGAATTAAAAGAAAGTGAGGTTAAAATGTATTTAAGATTTCCAGCATTTTCCTAGACTCTTTTCACACCTCCTTCTAACTAGATTAGAATGTGAACATATAAACAGTTAATCATTAGTTTATAAATGTTTAGCAATAAAATAATTTTGCTTGACTATTGTCTTGCCCAGGGGAAAATAGGCTGAAGTCACTTAAGAGTATACAGTTTAAACCAAACCATTCCTATCATATCAAATTATATTCTTTATTATATAAAACAGGAATGGAGCAGAAATACTAGCAACAACATATTAGTGTTAGCAACCAAGAAAATTGAGGTACCCATCTTGAATACCTTGGAGCTTCACCACTATAAATTATTAAAAGAATGAAATAAATGCATGAATAAAGCAAAGTTTCTGAATCCTTGGGCAGATCAATTTTAAATTAGTTCTGGAAGGGCCTTGACATTTGCCTGATTGAATGGTCTAAAGAAAAAGTTGAAGCCTTTCAACAGCATGTTGTTGCTTTTTTTTTTCCCTAGGTGTTGACAAATTGTCTCTTTGGCTAAAATTTTTCAGCTGCAAGAAAGGTCTTCAGTCTGAGGCCCTGTGTTAGATTTGCTATTTAATTGTGTCTTTTCAGCATGTTCACCTCTTTTTTATTTATTTTTTTTTTTTTGAGACGGAGTTTTGCTCTTGTTGCCCAGGCTAGAGTGCAACGATGCAATCTAGGCTCACTGCAACCTCCGCCGCCCGGGTTCAAGTGATTCTCCTGCCTCAGCCTCCCGAATAGCTGGGATTACAGGTGTCTGCCACCACTCCTGGCTAATTTTTTGTATTTTTAGTAGAGACGGGGTTTCACCATGTTGGCCAGGCTGGTCTCAAACTTCAGACCTCAGGCGATCCACCCACCTCGGCCTCCCAAAGTGCTGGGATTACAGGTGTGAGCCACCACACCCGGCCTGCCCATCTCACTTCTAATAGTGGAACGCTTTTTTTCTTTTGGAGAGTCTATTCCCTATGGTTTAGGTAGGATGAATCCACCTGCCATGGTGATCATGTGACTCACAACGGGCCAAAGATAATGTTCTATTCTCATGTCAATCATGAAAATTAGATGACAGCATTACCTCAAAAAGGCCAGAGTATTTGATCAGATTTGATGTAAGCTAGCTGTGAGAGAAACAGTCTTTCTTTGATCAAAATTAAGAAGGATATGTCCTTGGGGATTCCTTTCCTACCATATTGAGAAGCGGCCTGCCTGAAAATTAAGCCAATAGGAAAATGGGACTGAGAGAGAAACAAAGCCCTCTGGGTATCATTTGAAACCCTGAACCTACCTATACCTGAAGCTACATCTATCTTTGGATGGTAGTCAATGTTCCAGTAATTTCCCCATATTTTGCATAAGGTCATTTGAGCCACAGTTTAGGCACTTTGCAACCAATAACCAATAGATTGCTAACTAATAAAATTGTGATGTTATTTTGTAAGTTACTGCAAGCTACTATGTAGTATCTTTTCTTACATATAGGCAACTATCAGGTCATATGAACTCAGACCAGATGAAATGGTCAGAATCACTGAAGGGATATCTCAACTTTCTTCTCAACAACATTTCTGAATGTCTTAAAAGAAAATTAATCTTCAATTTAATTTTATTGTCCTATCAAAGTAATTCTGGTTTTCTATATAGACATTCAGTTAAGTTCATGCACATTATTTCTCTATCATGAAATTTTCGAATTAGAAAAAGACCTTGGAATTCCTCTTCCCCGTCCTCATTTTAGATAAGGAATCTGAAGTCTGACAATATTTAGTGAATTGTCCAACATTATACAGCTAGTTAGTGACGACATTGAAATGCAACCAAATTTTGTATCCATAATGTACCCGAAATTATAAAATTATGCCTATTACATATTATAAAAAAAAAAAAAATAAAATTTTTAATTTTTTTTTTTTTTTTTTTTTTTTTTTTTTTTTTTTTTTTTTTTTTTTATTTTATTCAGTATTCATATTTATTTTGGAAATATGAAGTGACTTGAGACCTTATTAGAATATTATCATTTTAAAAATAAGAAATCAGCTTAGTCAAGCACAAATGATTGTGCATTTTTATCTACTGGGGTATCCATTAATTCTTCCAAAATGAGAATATACTAAATGAGCCAAAATTCCATTAAACACACACAATGATAAATGACCTGAAATGGCCTTTCTGTAATGCTTTTGTTTTCTTTATAAATAACTACCAGACAGAAAAGGGTAAAAATCATTATATTCTAATGGGAACTAGCAAATTCTATTAGATATGAATGCCTAATTATAATCTAAGTGAAAAAAATACTGATTTAAAAATGTTTTTTAAGGATGGCTCATCATACTCTCTCCAAGTTGATAGCCAGTTCTAATAATAACTAAACTTCAGGAATCAGAAAATACACATACAAAATTCTAACAGCCAAACAGTCTTTTTGTGCAAAGTATTAGATGCTCACTAGTTGGATAAGCAGATTACTTTCCTCCATATTCATATTCCATACTTTAAGTGGAGGACTTCTATTACTGCTCCAAGAGGCATAATTACTGAAAAATGTTTAGTATGCATTTGTGGATTTTTAAACCAACTCTCTAATCTTCAGCCAATAATTTTTATTAAACCAAAAGATAACCAAATATTTTCCTTTGGAATTGTTGCATAATTTCATGAAGTAAATTTATAGCCCTAGAGAGTGAACAGACAAAGAAATTAGGTACCCCCAACTTATCCACAAGCAAATGAAAGAAGATTTATGGAATAAGAAGAATGTTAAAAGCTAAATTAAATGTTCACTTAAAAGCATCTTCTTCAGTTTTTTTATATTGTTTAAGTTAAAATTCTTTATTAAAAAGTAGTGCATATTATTAATACTTTGTCACAATCTATTTCCAGTTATGTAAACTAGCTCAAAACAAGGTGTTTTTTATATTTGCAAAAAGTAAATACAGTTTCATAATAAAATTGTGTTATAAATTCTTAACACGTCTCTAATGCCCAAACTATGAAAAAGGAGTAAAATAGTGAACATTTTGTCCATAGAATTCTAATGACTAAAGATCTAAGTAATAATTTTTTTCAACTATAATTACCATTTTTCTACATCAGTGAGATATTTACAACCATAATGATTAATCAGTATTTGTAAAATGGACAGATTACACTCTTTCCAAGAGTTTCCCTTTAAGGTCTGCCTGGAACACTCTTTAACAGGCAGGCAGACACCAGTGCTATTCCCAGAAATCTGCCTGGTTTCCAGTCCCCCTGATTTGTTCCTCCCTCCTTACTGATGCAGTCATGAATCATCTTGTCACCCTAGTTCATATCCAACCTTCTTTCCCTCTAACTCCCAGGAGGTTTACAAATACTATTCATATCTTCAGGATACGCACACAGACTGTCCACACTTTTAAACTATCAACTAACTCCCTCCTTACAAAACAATAAAATAATTTAATCCAATTACTTCTACTCACCAGGCTGGTAGAGGAAAGCTGGTAAGGGGCTATGGCAATGGGCTCCATATAGAGATTCTTCTTACTGATTTTTACCTTTTATCTTCATGTACAAAATAACATGCAGAATATAACCCTGTTTTTCACACGCTGCCTCCCAGGTCCCTGCCTCTAGGAAAATTGTCCGACCCCATTCCCACTCAGAGTCACTTTACTCTACCCTTCCAAGGTCCTGCAGACACTGGGGGGAATTAGGGTCAGCCAGACTCTAGGACAACTACTTTCACAGGGTCCAACAGTGCATGAAACAAAGATATTCCAAAGGAGGGAGGTTTTTATGAAAAGTTGTTTGAAGAGACCACACACTTTTCTCTAATTGGTAAAATGCTACCGTAAATCAGAGAACTAAAATGTAAGGCTCTCTGGGCCCAGTGACTCCCTTTTGATGTCAACAAACTTATGGTGCTGTGCTGCTGCTGTCCCTCTCCCTTTCTATTTTTTTTTTTTTTTTTTAGAGTAAGTTTTCCTGCACATTGTAGTTTTAAAGTGCAAATAAATACAAGACCCAGTCACTGTTTGGATTCAGTGTTTTCCCTTGGAACCAGTGCCTTACAGATTATGACATGCAGCACACAGAAAATGGGATTAGAAAAGGTGCTGTGGCCATAGGGTTGTCCTCGGGCTGTAGAAGGCAGGGAAACCCTTCATTATTCTTCCCCTCAGTCTTAGGAAGTTCATGATAGCTAGGTGTCACCTCTAATGTCATTGTCTCCCTCTCAGGCTTTGTCTCCCTGTCTCCCTCTTCCCTTCACTTTTTCCCCCACCACCCCTCCTCCTCTCTCTCCAAGGCTCTCAGGACCAAAGAAAGGCAGAAGAGCCTAAGAGTGTATCCACCATCCCCTAATGAATTAATAACCATGCCCAGCCCCAACACAAGCCAGAAAGGACTCTTCAATTCCAAATGGAGTAGTTAAGGGTTGGTAAAAAGAAGGCACACACTAAAAGTTCAAGAATTTGGTTCTTGTTATTGCTGTGAAATCTGATGCGATATTTAGTTTTGTAAAAAGGGGATTCAATAATTTTTATATAAATCAGTGTTACTATCAGCTAATTTTTAAAAAATACACTAAGAGAATTTATAATGGAAACAGAAAAAGAAATCACTGTTTCTATCCAATAAAGTTAGGGCAGAGGGCTATCAATACAGCTGTGGTAAAGCAGAATGCCTGAGAGTTAACTCTTTTTTTCTATTATATAGAAGAAACAACAAATGTTGTTTGGAATTATAACCAAATCTTCTAAATTAAGAACTGGTCATTAAGATTTTATCTAAATAGCCATATAACAGCTTTCTCATGACCAAGCTAAACAACACATTTTCCTTTACAATCGTTTTTATTGTAGTTCTTCCTGATTTTCATTGCAGATATACCAGGAAAGACAGGAAAATAAAATACGAAAGGAAATAGCACTTAAAGTAATTTTAGAAATTTAGATGATTCCTCATAAGAAATCAATCAGAGATTCTCAGTTTAGCTGTCTAATAACTGTTTGTCCCACATAAACGGACCCCTCTACCTGGGTGTACAAGGTTTATGTTTCCAGTAAACAAAAGATGCTGTGCAACACAGTCTGGGACTCACTGAAATGGGGACTCTTCCAGTAATGGGGAATGACAAAAGTATTGGGCAAAGAATATTATTCACCAAACATCATTTTAATTTACTTTCTGAAGTACTTGTTTCAAAGTGCTTATTGATTTGGGAGATAAAAAGAATATGGAAGAAATTATAATAAGAACAACCAAACCAGAAAATGAAAAGCTCAGGCAGATGCTCACACACACACAAAAGGCAAATTGTTCCCTCTGGACACTTTTTTGCCTACTATTTACTCTTTTGTCCATAGTGGGCAATATAGTAAAAAAAAATGTATTCAAATGGCCAATAACATTACTGAAGTTATTTTATTAGTCATCTAGGTAAATGTAGAATCCTCAAAAAAAATAGGCGTTCTCATTGTAAAAACAGACCTACTGATTACAATGCAAGGATAAATATTTTACACAGTTTACTATAAAGCCTCCTCCATTTTATTCCTGGGTTTTAAAAGGTAAAATATATTTATACTATCACCTAATTAGATTATGTAAAGGGGGACAATAGGATCATTTTGTTTCTTTCCAAGACATCTGTTAACCTAATTTTGAACCCCAAGCAAGGAACAAGATTCTAGGTCATCCCAAAACGTAAATCAGCACGCATTCATTCATCAGTAAAAAGTCAGATGGAAAAGGCTTTATTAAGGAAGTCTTTTCTAAATCCTTTCCTAAAAAGGAAAAGGACACAAGCCCCACAACCCAGCAGTCTTTCTGCTGAATATTTAGTCTCACAGATCCACAGATCCTATTGTACAGGAATGTTTATAGAAGCATTCTTAATGGTTGCAAAAAGAAAACAAAACAGAGTACCTCTAGGGAATGGGAAAATATCACAGGTGCACAAAACAAGTACGAAGTCAGAACTCATGAGCAGATTTACATTTAGCAATACATACATAGAAATAGCTCATAAACCTAATACTTAGTTTTTTAAAAGAAATGAAATGATATTTATAGCACACAATCATTTATATAAATTTTAAAACAATACTATATTGTTCCAGGGATATACAGTAGTCCCTCTCTTACCCACAGTTTGTTTCTGCAGTCCAAAAACATTAAATGGGAAATCCCAGACACGAACGATTCCTAAGTTTTACATGGTGCACTGTTCTGTTTAGTGGGTGAAATCTCACCCTGTCCTACTCCAGCCCATGTAGGACATGAATCCTCCTTTGTCCAGCATGTCCACACTGCAGACACTCCGTGCCTGTGAGTCTCTTGGTGGCTGTCCTGGTTATCAGATCCATCATCATAGTATCCCAGTGCTTGTGTTCAGGCAACCCTTTTTTTACTTAATAATGGCCCCAAAGCACAAGAGTAGTGGTGCTGGCTTGTAGTTATAATTGTGTTGTTTTAGTTATTTTAATAGCATATTAGCTATTTTTAGTCTCTTAATGTGCCTAATTTATAAATTAAACTTTAGCATAGGTATATATGTATATGAACAAATATAGTATATATACAGTTCACTATTATCCATAGTTTCAGGCATCCACTGGGGGTCATGGAAAACTATTATCCCCCTAGGATAAGCAGGGGCTACTGTACTTAACTTTAAGTCTGTGTAGTTATACAGTCAGCTCTTCTTATTTGCAGGATATTGGTTTCAGGACTTCCTGCACATACTCAAGTCCATTCTATAAAACGGTGTACTACAGTTGGCTCTTTGTATCTGTGGGTTCAACATCCGCAGATTCAACCAACCACAGATGCAGAAACCACAGATACAGAGGGCCAACTGTATAGATATAAATTTAAATCTACATGTATAATTGACCCTTGAATAACACGAGGTTATGAGCACTGCCCCTTCCACACAGTGGAAAATCAGGTTATAACTTTTGACTCCCCCAAATTTAACTATTAATAGCCTACTGTTGACCAGAGGCCTTACCGATAACATAAACAGTTGGTTAACACATATTTTGTTTGTCGTATGTATTATATACTGTATTTGTAAAATAAAGTAAGCTAGAGAGAAGAAAATGTTATTAAGAAAATAATAACAAAGATAAGACATATTTATTATCTTTTAAGTGGTAGTGGGTCATCATAAAGGTCTTCATCTTCATCATCTTCTTACTGAGTAAGCTGAGAAGAAGGAGGAAGAAGAAGGGTTGGTCTTGCTGTCTCAAGGGTGTCAGAGGCAGAAGAGGTGGAGGAGGTGGAGGAGGTGGAGGAGGTGGAAGGGGCGGCAGGAGAGACAGGCATACTTGGTGTAACATTTCTTGAAAAAAATCAGGCTGGGCGCGGTGGCTCACGCTTGTAATCCCAGCACTTTGGGAGGCCGAGGCGGGCGGATCACGAGGTCAGGAGATCGAGACCAGAGTGAAACCCCGTCTCTACTAAAAATACAAAAAAAAAAAAAATTAGCCGGGCGTGGTGGCAGGCGCCTGTAGTCCCAGCTACTCGGAGAGGCTGAGGCAGGAGAATGGCGTGAACCCGGGAGGCAGAGCTTGCAGTGAGCCGAGATTGTGCCACTGCACTCTAGCCTGGGCGACAAAGCGAGACTCCGTCTCAAAAAAAAAAAAAAAAAAAAAGAAAAAATCCATGGATAAGTGGACCCACGCAATTCAGTTGTTCAAGCGTCAACTGTATACATGATTACATGTATATATAATTGTATATATTCTGTTTATGAGAAGAATTGTAAGAATACACATTAAGTATGTTACAGCAGATGTCTATGGGGCAAGAGAATGAGAGAGGAGCTTAGGGACCAAGCAGGAAAATTAGATAAAACAGAAGAGAGGCTTGTACCAAGCCAACCTATGACATAATGAGCCATGAACAAGGGCCACAGTTGACTCAACTCTGTGTATTTGACCGAAAACAAAAACGAAGAAACACATAAGGACTTTGTAGCTATAGTTATTGACATTAGGAACAATCAATATGCAGCCACATCTAAAGATAAAATTCATCTGAAGAGAAAGAAAATGATATTTTAAAAAGCATAGCAAAAACATATAGACTGGTGATATCCCAAAACCATAATTTTAACCACAGTTAAGTAGAATTTAGAAATCTTTAAAATCTTATGCAGAAATTTTTCATTTCTAAAATTGATTTATGGGTCTGATAGTATTTAAACACATGAAGAAAGCAAATCAAACCAAGGGAAGACTATCTGAACAGTTCACTGCAGCAACAGCGCTCACATGGCACATTTGTATCTAACTTACAATATCAGGGTTGGCACTAAGATGCCCAGCACCACCTGGAAGAGGCAACTACATCAGGCAGCAGTGTCATCACTTTGCTACATATGTGCATGGATTAAGCAGCCGAAAGGAAAAAGAAACATATGTATGTGTGTACACATATATAGAGAGACTAAAATATACATATATTTGTGTGATTTGTATGTGTGTATATATATATATATATATATATATATATACACACATTTATGTGTGTGTGTGTTTGCGTGCTTGTGTGTGTGTGTGTGTGTGTGTGTGTGAATAAATGAGAAATTCTATTTCAATGACCTGGCTGTTTCAGGCAAAATGATGGGGTATGATCTGAATGAAGACTATGTCATGTCCCCAGTTCACTATATATGGATCAGATATAGTTACATTGCACATCATCTGATAAGTCTGCAGAATTCTATGAAAGGGAAACCAATTTGTTAAAGATGAGTCACGGCACTTCTGAGTGATCCATATAGTCATTCAACAAGATGTTAAAATGGAAACTAGACAATTTCAATGACTTTTCTCATTGTAATTTCTTTGAAAATACATCACTACTATTTCAATTTCCAATGAAAATAGGTACATATTGAAATATAATTATAGTTATAAAACAAATAATACATTGTTTAGATAATAGAAGTAATATTTAAAATGTATTGGTTGTATCTTCATTGATAAGAAAGTTGGATTAAATACTATGCAAAAATTACAAGTACAAATTTGTTTTTTTCAGCAAATATATCAACATTATCCCTTTTAAAATCCATTATTTTTAGTCATCTTACCATTACCTATAAGAATGATTGCATGAAATTGTGTTGGTAAATTACTAAAGCCATGTAAATGTCAATAATTATAAATAAAGCTAATTTTCATAACTAAGAACAATAATAACTTATTTGAGGATAACCCGAGTCCATCAACCATATGATTATTTCAACATTACAAAAAGTTGCTGAACAGAGAATTTTACCCAAAAGATTATACATAAAAAATGATTGAAATCAACTACTGTAAAAGTTGACCAACAAATTAATGCCCCCAAAACTCTCACTCTAAACTAGTCATGGAAGCTGCATAATAAGAAACAATATACAACAATATGCACCAACTTAAAAGTCCCAAAGATACATAAACCGTAAAATGTGCATTTTAGGAAATCAAAGTGGCAATGGTCCAAAGTATCCATCTCATCATCTCAAACAAATTGCTTGATAAAAACTATAGATCAAATCACTATATTCATGAGTGGTTGTAAAGCCATATTTTAAACCTTGGCATATGTAGATGAAACCATAGTTACAGGAATTAAGAAATTTGCTTCCTATTGTTTAACATTCCCCTGTTAGGAGATCGTCACAAATGGTGAGGAAGAAAAATCCAAAGATGTCTAACGTGTTATCTATTTTTATGACTATAAAATTGTGCACAGACCAAGCAAGTCCCCAGAGATTTAAATGTTCACACCAGACAGTTTATCTGAAATTTCTACAACAAATGACCACCTTAAAAGTTCTCAAAAATACTGAAAAGTACTGAAAATTTTTTGTTGGTTTTTTTCCTCTCCCTTTTGCAACAGAATGAGGGAATGAAGCATTTTTCTTGGACACTGAGTATAATTATAACTAATCATCTCCTTCTCCTTGGAGCAACATTCGTTGACGTTCCTTCATTTTAGGGTGGCTGGCTGACACAATTCAAATATAATTACTCTTCTTGCATGATAAACTCCAGCACCGTGAGCAAATACGGTATGTCTCATTGTCAAGTATGGCTAGACAGCAGCGGTGTAATATAGACCTTTCAAGCCCTGGTGTAGCCCCCTGCCTTTGAAATCTGTGTGAGATGACAAAACTGACTTTCATTTCCCTTGGACTTTCTCAAGGTATCCTTATTAAGAAAAAAAAAAAAAACCTAAAACCCATAAATTTAATCTACTGCCTGCCAATCACAATGGTTTCTGCTGTCAGACATTCATGATACATAACCACAAAATTTAAATGTTATTGTTTCATACAAGAAGAAAATGTTGCTCATGACTACCCTCAAATAGTCATGTGACAACTCAGTGCGTTTCCTTTGTTTCCCTCCTCCACCACTGAACAATAGCACCAGCAGGAAATATGTAACTGATGGACCACATGTGGAAGGAGCTACACAATAATAAACTCTAAAGTGGGTCATTGTTCCTACCTATCATATAAGAGACAATTGCAGATGAGCAAAAGTTTGTTTCCCAACATGTATTTCATTTCAGATTAACAGTGATGCTTACTTTATTCTCAAATAACTTCCAATTTTTTTTCAAAAAAATCAAACCATAAGTGGATGATCATTGGAATACAGCTTTCACCAACTTTTTAAAAAGGAATAGTAATAATAACAACATCACATAGTCATGAATGTTAAATTTTGGAAAGAAAGGCTTGAAATTTAAAATGAAAAATTTCAGTACAGCCTACCAGCCCCAAGCAGCAAGGTTTTCACTAACATAGCAAACCACATAGCTTTCTCTTACATTTACTGATTAGTGTTTTTTTTTTTTTAAAGAAAGTTATGGATGGCCACAGATATAAACTTGACATCATCTTGCCCCTTATTAAATTAAAATGAATTTTAAAATGTAGTTTTTACTTACTATTTTCTAGGATGGTGTTTTCACAATGGGCCATGCAATTGTAGGGTTTTTTGTTTTTGTTTTGTTTCTGACTGTAAGAGAACTCTCTTTTTCTGAATGTGTAGCACTGTAAATGGACCTATATCACATCACTATCTGCATGTTTATCTTAGTCTGCCACTGGGGACAATTACAGGCCGCTGGATCTTTATTCCTTGACATTCTAAAAGCTATATAAAGTAAGCATCAACTGTTTCCATTAGCACTGACAAGACTTAGCAGATGAAGAATCAGATTCTGACAATGGGACTCTTGTTTCTTGGATGAGGAAACACGCTGGCTCAGCACATCAGCAGGACTCATTTCTTCATGATATGAAACAATGAAATGGAAACAAAGTTATATCAAATTGAAAACAAAACCTTTGTTTGCTCTACACATATGAGCAAATGCTCAGCAATTTTTGCTTCCAAAATAGGCAGAATTCTACTACACAATTCAGTGGGAGAAAGGTCTACTCTAGCCACTCAGAAGTGATGAATATATGTGGCTGGCAGCAATCGAAGGCAATATATATACGAAATAAAATGAAACCTTTGACCATTGTAATTTGCAACAGCTAACCAGCTTGTTGTAAGAAAATGGCAGCTATAATAAATGCGCATGTATATATACATATATATTAAAAACAAACAGAAAAGCATACTATACGGAGTTGGACTGAACACATTTACGACAACCTGGGAGACTCAAATTAAACACTGGCAGATTGGGTTCTCTGAAGTACACAAAGAGGGACACCTATCTCCTTATTTAACAAGGACATTCTATTAGGGAAAGTCTGATGGTGGGCAAAGTTCTTTCTTTTCCATGGAACACTGTGTAACCATTTTAGCAATTGGCAACGCAGTCTCACTAAAATACCTCTGTAGCTTTCTTCTATTCTTGCACAAGGCTTTCACTGAAGTCTTTTCAGTGGCACCCCATATTCAACGTACCTTTTCCTTTCCATGGGAAACAGGACTCTACTACTCTGAAAACCATCTACCTCACTGGCCTAATTCAGCATATTCACCTGATCCACAATATTTATCTCTGAGATGCATTTATATCTAAAATTCTTTAGGTACACTGCCCAAATGCATAAGTCATTTAGAAATCAAAACAAAATAAATATACAAACTCACCATGGGGATTACAAAACATATTTGCCTTAACATTCTTCTTAAAAGTTTAGTTAAATGAAAGAAAGAGACATGAATCTGTGATCCAACTCCTTTACTCATTATGAGAGCACATCCAGTCATCCCTCTGCTCTCCTCTATCACCCACATAGCTTAGTCCCAAACTCTAATAAGCCCTGACTTCACTCCACTGACCTACTACCCACAAAATGTCTAAAATTCAGCAATTTGAACTAAAGTGAACTGGTTATATAAGTGCAGCCCAAGTCCAAAAATAAAATAAAAACAAACAAAACAAGAACAGGTGACTGAGAGATTTGCATTTGGCTTGCCATGTTGCTTCTTCTACTCAAAGGCTGAGCATTCTTCGCTTTGCGTATTTAAATATGCATCAGCTCAGAAGAAGTTACACAATGTTTCCATCAGCAGAAGATATGGCACTTAGAGAAAGCATCAGGAAAATAAAAACTACAGACAAAATAGGGTGTATTTGCATATTTCACTTGAAATTAGGCTATGTTGCAGCATATTGGAAACTCATATGCATTGGATGTCAGCTGAGTTACTTTTCTTTCCCCCCAAGGTGACATTGGTGCTTGTCTTACCAAATATGATGCAACTGACAAGTGTTTTCATGTAAGGAAGATATATGCCTCCCATCACCTTGTCAAGCTGAGTGAAGGCAAACTCCAGCACATCCTTTCACAAGTGATTAGGTGGTCGGAGTCATTAAAAGTCATAAAGTTAGACTGCAGCAGTGTGCCATGCATATATATGAACTCATCCAAAGCCGTCCTCCTTGAAGCAGGTGATAGCTCTCAACTTTGCCTCTGACCGACTCATAAATTCTTGACTGAGCTTTCTTTCTCTTAGCATATCTTTGAAATTATACTGAACAGTAAATGCTGCTTTGGCCAGTCTCATTGTCTCCTGCATTCCCAGCCAAGCCTCTAACCACTGGAGGTCCACACATCTGATTTTGGTTCACTAACACAAAGTAAACAATCGATTGGCATTACTTATTCTTCCACAGCACTTTTAAAATTAATTTTCAAAGTACTTTAAAAACTCCCAATCATTCCACTTTAAAATTTTCTAAAACGGCAACAAAAAAAGAGTAGTAGTATTTATTCCACAAAATTAGAAAATTAGGCACAAAGAGTTGAAGTGGCATTATCAAGAGTCTGAACCATTATGGTAATTGGGAGATCAGAACAGAGTTTAAATTATTATGTTAGAAGGCTCTACAGTCTTCCCACTTTATCACTTCCCAGCCCTTATTTCCCAGAAAATAAATCTGATTTTCTAGAAATATGATTTTAGTCACACCTGAGAGAATATAAACTTTTAAACACATCATTTTACTCACAAATTCCACTTTTAAGATGCTGTCCTAAAGAATTAGTTGTATAGGGGCAAAAATGTATGCGCAAGATGTTCAATGCATCATTATTTATAATTAACAACTGCAAACAATCTAAATGTACAAAAACAGGGGGGCTTTGAGGTTCTTTGATTAAATATTATAAATTCTAAATATATATCTGAGGAATTTTTAATGATAAGAGAAATAATCATGATATAATGTTTATGAAAGAAAAACAAAGCAAAACACTTAAGGATCTCAACAATGCTACATACGTAAATATCCAGAGGAAAAAGGACTAGAAAAAAATACAACAGAATGCTGAGAGTATTTACTTGGATGTCTGGGAATAAAAGGTAATTCTAATTTTCTTTTTTAAAATATGTATGGATTTTCCAAATTTTCCACAATGAGCATCATTTACTTTTATAATCAGAAAAAAAAAGAAAAGAAAACATTGAAGTTCCTCAGTGGGTATATCAGTCCCCGCATTTTATAGGTCTCTTGCAAATTACCTCAACAGAGCACCCAATATTAAGCAATCTAAATGCTTTCTAAAATGTATCACAGCAATGTAGTCACTCAGTGCCTGCCCTGACTGTATGAACTGTGTCTCATTATGGATCTGACGTAGTGGCCGATTAATTTTTAAGACCCAATACCTGATGGATCTTGATGGGCCGGAGTGCTTTTCCTAGAATAATTTCATTTCCCAACCAAGCACCAAGAAGTTTATTCATTCAGCATAGACTCAGTGCAGTCATGACTGAACAGAGTGGCAAAGAGGGAGACAGCAGTTGCAAGACTACCTTCAAACTCTCTAACTTGAACAAAATAATGTTGGGCTTCACCACAGCAATTAAGGACAACTTCTCAGGCTAATGGACTAGACACAAATCAACTCATTTCAGCCTTCGCAAAGGTCATGAAAAGAAAACTTTTTAACCATCAGACATTTAAAAAGATAAAAGCCAAGACTGGGATGCCTGTGCCCCTGTGTCAAACCTTATAACACATTTTCTATTGTTCTGAGCCAGTAATAAAACTGAAAAGGGCCCTGCTGTTGACGATATTAATATGATCAAAACACAAAGTGCCTACACAGAGAACGTACACATATAAGGAGCATGATTCTTTTCACAAATAATATGACTTTAATTTTCCAGCCCCCATCATTATTGTTATATGGGACAGGCATTTTTTAAAGTAATTTCTTGCTCGGTACTCTATAATTGAAGTCTGTTAAATACTTGAACATACCAACTATGTGGCTGAGAAACTTTTAGAGAGACTAGGATAGAGGAAAAGGAAGCTAAGGAGAGGAAAAAAAAAAAAAAAACCCGAGTTCTCTGTGTCAGGTCAACAGCGCTTCTCCCCAGGATCTCTTAGGGAAGAAACCCTCAGGTAGCTACACTTACCCAGAAGGAAGCCATGTTGATTTTATGCCCATACAGATCCTGCTCCTGAATTCTCTTTAAAAGAGACAAAGAATCAGAAGTCACTCTGAAGATTTGTTATTGATTCCCATGTAATCTCACCACTTCAACAATCTCTGTGAAAACAAGTTTGTTTTTAAAATATTATTTTATTGAACTAAAAGACTTTCCCCCAACTTTTATTAATAAAAGTTATATTCAAATCCAGCCCATAATAAAATCCTGCGAGTCTGTCTGCTTCCTAGCCTCCCTGTTCATTCACTTTGAAAAACAGGACTGATAAATGGTTAAATCAACAGAAGCTGAGAATAAACAAAGAAAATAATAAGATTCTTAGATAATCACAAAGATGAACAATTCCTGAAAAATATTCAAGTTAGTAATATAGTTGATTATTCTGGTTAAGAATAATCAGAAGAATGAGTTCTCTTTATTTTGGTTTTTATGCTATTTTCTCATTTTAAAAAAGTAATACAAGGCAGAATAAGTTACAAAACAAAAAAATAAAATTTTCCCACATGCTACAAAGAAATAACCATTATTAAGAGTCAGTAATTTATTTTAGCTTTTTATGTATAAAATAACTTCAAAAGCATATATGTATTTCATCATATGTATATTCTATAATTCATGTAATCACTCTTAATTGTTGGACACATAGAAGGGATCTTATTTTTCACTATTATCACCTCTGCAATAAAAAAATCCTCGAATATAATTCTTTCTGCATGTTTGTGATTTTTTTCTCTTTACAGTAAATTCAAAACAGCAAAATTATTGAGTTCAAAGAGTATGAGACTTTTAAGCCTTTTAAAATATATTGCTGAATTGTCCTCCATAAATTTTGTTGCAATTTACACTCCCAAGAGCAATGTTTGTGAACATGTCTTTCAAAATAGTCCTGCTAATCTTCTTTGTTTTAAAACAATAGGTTAGCTATGGAGAAAGGTACAATAAAAGCTGAAACAGCAACCTATCTATTTAGAAATTATTTATGTCTTCTCATACACTCGAAGAGAGTGTGTATATTTATAGTGAGAACAATATTCACTTCAAATGACTGCATCATATAAGGCTTTTGAAAAGCATCACTGGCCACACACATTCACTTATTTCTATTTGAAGTACAAGGAAATGCACTTTGGATTTATTCCATCTCTGGCCTGTGAATTTTAAAACGCTATTATTTGCAGTATTCTGAATGATTTCAGAGATCTAACCTGGTAGAGGCATTAACAAAATCTGTCTTTATTGCATTATATACATGGAGTGAATTTAACCAACTTAGAGAAGGTAAGATTTAAAGGGATTGAAGAACAGGCTCACCAGTGAGGGTGATATTAGACAATAACATTCCTCACAGCAAACCTCCTGTGTGTCAAAAAGCATCAAAGAATTAGTGGAGACCAAGATGGCAGGGTTTTATTTCATAGAACAGGGAATATAGACAGAATAACAAAGGAGAGACCAATAAAAAGAAAGGAAGGGCAGATAAGCTAGGTTACATCCACGTAACTTCCCAACTTTGCCAAGCCAGTAAGATTAGGCGCGCTTTCCATGGGTGAGTTTCCAAATCAGAAATATCCCCAAAGTTACACTCTTGTTCCAGTGCCTCTCGGGAAGATGTTAGGTAGAGCTGAGCCGTGACTACTGAGGGAGCGTGGTGACTGTCTGTTGTAACCTACTCAGTCTCTGCAGAAGGTTTAGCATCAGCCTCAAGATGCACAACATGTACATGATCACTGCCACCATCTAAGTCATCAATGTTGCCCCCAGGTGACATCTCAGAGCCATTCCCTAAATCACAAAGCTAACCGGATGAATCACAGATTTGTAACTGCAATGAACAAAGACTCTTCAGAACCTCTGAAGATCAAATACCTTTGAGGGGATTTATGTACATGATTTTCTTATCCTGCGCACATATATGAATTGTCCTTACTGAATCAAAGGCATTGAAATGATAAACAAAACACTCAGATTTGTTTGGGGTCTCTGGCCATCAACAAAAATGCTCCAAACTGAGATGCCCTGTTTACCAATCAACATATTATGAAACCTACACAAGAACTTTTCTAAAACTTCTGAAGTTTGATTAAAACCTTTTAGTTGGATATTTCTGAGAGACTACAAAGAATTACTACATATGTATCAAAATTATAAAAACCATTGCAGTCTAAAACAGAAAACAATAGAAAAGCCTAATCCTGGGATTTAGGGGATGAAATGAAAAACAAGAACCCCTTGCACTAGCATCTGTCTATCTCAATCTCTGTCTTTTTGTCCTCCCTCCTCTTGGTCTGCCTGATCCTCTAACTCAAAGCCAATGTTCCCTCTTTAGATGGAAATTCACCCATGTTCTGTAGATGCTAAACTGCCAACAAAATCATACATGTGAGGAAGCTGTTACCGAAACTCAACCCCAAACCCAAATCTTACAAGAGACTCAGGTTGACCTTAAAATTAAGCAAATGTGTGAAGCCATAAAATTGGCTCTTAATTGCAGTCTTTCCAAAGAGGGTTATTTTCTAACAAAGTTTCTCAACTCAAAATTCAGCTATACTTCCAGTATATTCTTTTAGGGAACCATCGTTCTAATGTATTTTTATAGAGAACAGTAACTCTTAGTTCAGCAATGGAATTTTTTTTTTTTTTTAGTTACAAATCCTATTACTCACAAATTAAGTTGTAAGACAGGATACTTGTTGAGTCACTTTTAAAGTGATTCCTGTATCAGAAGATTTCACATAAGCAAAGCAAACCTCCTCCCAACTAGTCTTTGATTAAATTCTGAGAGTGATCATAGCAAAAGAGTTTTTTCTAAACAGTAGTGATTCTTGTTTGAAATTAGATATTTAAATCTCAAAGAATAAACCATAACACATACCACTGCCAGGGTGGTTGTCACACCTTTACTGGCCAAGTAATGGAGCCAATTAAAAAAGTGACATTTTGGCTCCATTATTCAAATGTTTCTGCTGCCCTGAGAACATCATTCCATCTTAAGAGTATATTGTATTGACTACAATATTTGTACTCAATCATTGTCATTTTGGTAAATTTCCTCCATCTTCTGGCAGGATTCATTTAGAAGGACCCTGATATTTTCATTCTTAAAGCCAGCTTTTACAATATTGAAATAAAATGTACACATTTTCCTGAAGCTTTCATTCTAAAGATTCCAAATTGTCTAGTGAAAGATACTGTTTAAAGAAACCAAGTAGCTTATATTTTCCCCATACATGGCAAGTCTTTGAGTTGCAGTAAATAAATCATATGGAATCTAGTTTCATAAGCAAAATTGATTTTAACTCAGTTCTTGAACTATGCCTGAAAATAAAGTGTACTATTTAAAGAAAGCTTGTGAAATTCCAGGAATGTTATATATTAGTAAACAATTCAGAACTACATGTGTAAAGAGGCAATTAACTTGCTGAATAAATGAAAAACAGATTTTCCTTCAATTACTTTTCTCTACAAAGTAACTCTGGGGTGATCATACCCAAATTCAGAAAAACATTAGCAGTTCTGTCTTAAATGTACTGTTCTAAGTGGGGTCCCACTCTTTAATCCTTGCCTCCTACATACCCTCCAACATCTGGCCAACGAGCCTGGACTGCACAGGCACCGTGATGAAGAAAAGCAGGTGGGGACTAACAGAATGATGGGGCTGTCGCAGAGCAACCTCAACATGGCGCCAGCTTCCCTCCCTTGCTCATTTTCCCTTTCCAACTGAGGTGATCTTTGTTAGGCCTGAGGTCTTAAGAGGAAACAATTAGGACAAGAAACTTCCCTTCACTTCAAGGAACTCTGATAAAATGGGTCCAAAGGAGCCCTCAAAGCATGAGCCTTTCCTGTACTAGTAATTCTGGAAATTCCTTCTAGGAGAAAAGGAGGCATTGCCCCCACAAAGCCAGGTCAAAATGGCCAGCACATTCTTCCTTTTTCGAATCTCTGCTATCTTCTCTGCTAATCTCACTGCAGCACTTCATAGGCTTTGTTATTCTGACGGGGAAAACTAACAACACTTAAGGGCAATGAAAGGTCACTGTTCAAGGAATTACAAGGAAGCAGAGCCTTGATCTCATATAGTAAATCAGCTCAACTAAATTCTACAGTTAATTAACAGATTTTCAATTCCCAGTCCTCTGGTCGTCTCCTCAAATCCCTTCACCTAAGCCCCTTCATACATCCATCACAGAATATTAAGGACTCGGGCTTGAGTCAAGAAATCAGTATCCAATCCCAGTTCCATCACTTACTTAAAACCTGTTGTATTAACCATGTTTTTTTTTAATTTTCTGTATTTTGATGCTTTGACATGCAGTGCCCCACTGATCCTGGACAGCCTGTCCCTCCCAGAGCTAGCTATTCAGAGATAGTAAACGTGGGAGCTTGCTTTTCAAATGCAAACCAACCAATCTAGAGCCCATACACCCAACCACCTCCTTTACTGGGCTCTCACACTCCAACTGCCCTAATCACCCCAGACAACTAGGGACAGTCCCCATACCCAAGAGCCCACTGAAATCATTCAAACCAGCCAATCCTAAGCCTGTTTACCCTGCCTTCCTTCCCATGGAAACTACAATACTGGCCCTTGCTCATAGTTTCTTTCCCTCTGCCTCCTAACTGGATGTAGTGCTTCCCCATATAAACCCCCACGGTGTGGCATGCCACTTCTCTTGGAATCTATGAGTATAGCAAACTATCTTTTCGATAGCAGTCACCTCCTGGGCTGTTGCTTTATTGTGCCTAAATAATAATAAAACCTATGTTGAAACAGCTGTGTGACCTTGGAAATGGGGCAGAACTTCTGCCTTCATGTCTTCCTCAAGAAAAAGAGGACAATATTTCCTATCTAATAGGGCTCCTGTGCAGATCAACTACAATAATATATGGCATGTACTTAGTATATAGTAAGTGCTCAATAAATACTGATGCCCCAAGTTAACAGACAAGGAAAGCAGGATTTTGAGATAATTCATTCAAAGCTATATAGCTAGGAAATTGTAAGATCTAATGATATCCAGATAAGTCCGGCTGCAAGTCCCTTCATTTTTATATCATACTACGTCTCTCCTGTTAAACCTAGGCCCTCTTCTATTGCACTTTGAACCTCTAGTATAGTAATTAACACTTATTGCCTCATTTTACAGTCATGTACAAGTACACCAGGAGGACAGCATGTGCTATATAAACTGAAAGGCCAGGCGTGGTGGCTCACACCTGTAATCCCAGCATTTTGGGAGGCCAAGGCGGGCAGATCACCTGAGGTCAGGAGTTTGAGACCAGCCTGGCCAACATGGTGAAACCTTGTCTGTACTAAAAATACAAAAATTAGCCAGGCATAGTGGCAGGTGGCTGTAGTCCCAGCGACTCAGGAGGCTGAGGCAGGAGAATCGCTTGAACCCAGGAGGTGGCGGTTACAGTGAGCCAAGATTGTGCCACTGTACTCCAGCCTGGGTGACAGGGTGAGACTCTGACTCAAAATAAATAAATAAATAAACTGAAAGAGAGAAAGAGAGAGACAGAGGGTTACAAGGAAAGAGGGAGTGAGACAGAAAGAAAGACAGGAAGGAAGCAAAAAGGAAGAAAGAAGGGAAGGAATGGGAGAGAGGGAATACAGGAAGAAAGGAAGGAAAAAAGAAGAAAGGAAAAAGAGACAGACTTCTCTCTCTCAGAAACACCAATTATTTGTTTCCTGGTTACTTTCTTTCTTGCCGGGTCCCAAATCTATGCTCAGAGAAAGGAAAAATTGCTTTATCTCTAGTTATAAAAATTTCCAACCAAGAAACATTTGCCCAGTTACAGGAATTTTTCTCTATTAGTCTATCTTTTATATGGACCCCAGATTTCTAATTAACAACTTCTGCCAAGCTTCCTCCTCGCCTAATCTCTAACTGGCAAATTTTTTTTTTAAAGCTGCTCTCTGCGAACACTCGAGGTCAATTCTGAATTCTCCATGCCTCCAAGTCCTTGCATATATTCTTTGATTATCACTTCTCTTTCTTCTTTCCTTCACTCCTCTTTCTCCTGAGTCACATATCTGGGCTTCTTAGCTTCAAGTAGCCCAGAGATGTCAAGTTAATATTTCATAGCTTCCCTATCTTCACAGAACAAACATTAGCTATATAAAGCTCTGATCACTCTTGACCCAAACTGGAAAGAAGTATTCTCAAAACCACCTATAACTTCAACTGGGGATTTTTTTTTTTTTTAAACTTGCAGCAGAAGTTGCCAACTTAAATGCCTCCATGAGGAGCAGGAAGCTCCTGTGAATGAGTGAGAACTGTCAGAGTCTGGAGAGCACATGGTCTCTGAGCAGCTACTCTGCTCCAACTGGCAGCTTCATGCCAAGAGAGCCCATGTGGCGAGATCACCCACATTTTCAAGGAAAGCTTTAAAATCTGTACTTTTATGTGAAGAAACTCCCTGCATTTAAAAGTTGCCAACTAATTCAATTTAGGCCAAATGAAAATGATTCTTTTAGTTTTACTATGAAGGTCTCCACATTAAGGCTTTCTCCTACGACATTTTAGAAGTATTTTTCAAATGTGTGGCTAGAGAGCACAGCATTTTTTCTGAGAAAGAATGACATGGAAGACAGTTCATTTTATTGGAAGGTAATGGAATGTTTAATGCCATAAAATCTTACAATCTGGGTGAAGTGAATTATATTAAGTGGGGAGAAAGAAGTTACAAATGTTGGTTTTTTTCCTTCTTAAACATCTTGCCTCCATCCACTTCTATTTGCTCTCACTGCCACCAGCCTCACATGGGCTACCAATATTTTTTACCTGAAGAGTGCCCTACCCCTACCACATAGGTGCATGGGGCAACATGTACAGTACTCTGTTTTATGTTTTACATAAAATTAACAGATAATTTTAGTCATATATATCATGAGTACAATATAATTTCACTAAGCACATGTATATTTTTGTCATTTATGCTGATATTAATTAATTTTGGAACTGAAATTGAAGATTCTGATTGTTTTGGATTAAAAATAATACTTAAAATTTTCTCCGTTTTTTTCTCTCAAAATGCATACTACATACCTACATAAATAGGAAACACAGGAAGTCAATCAGCCAAAATTAAATTTAAAAAAAGTTTATTTTCAATCACTTAGATCAGTATAGATCTTCTAAGGTCAGACTTAGCACATCACAGTTTCCCATGATTCATGGGGGAAGCCAAATCTTGGCAGGGATTTTATGAACATTGTTAAAGTATTAGGCCTAGGATTTGATATCTCCTTTCAATTAGCAAGAAAATACTTCCTAGATTTTTAATCAAACTTTATCCTGCTAATGGCAGAAAATGTCCTTAAGTAAGTATTTCATTATTCTTAGTAATATCATGGTTCCTCTGAATGGAACAATGTATCAAAGTATAATCTCTAAATCTGTTATAGCATTAGAGACAAGGGCCAAATCCTGCTAAACCTAAATTTTACAATATTTTACATTCAGGTAAGAAGGATTTTCTAAATTTTAATTCATTTCTACTGCCCTGTCTGATTTACTGAAGTAATGAGAGCAAAGGCATATTTTTGATATGATAATTCAATATATTGCTATAGTTTGAATGTTTGTCACCACCAAAACTCATGTTGAAATTCAATTGTCATTGTGATGGTATTGGGAGGTGGGATCTCTTAGAGGTAGAGTTCTCATGAATCAACTAGTACCATTATTGCAGGAATGGGTTTATTATTGCAGGAATGGTTTTGCCCATGCTTGCTTTCTCTCACTTGGTTTCTCTCACCACGTGATGCCTTCCACCATGTTATGATGAAGCAAGAAGGTCCTCCCCAGATGCCAGCACTTTGATATTGGATCTCTCAGCCTCCAAAACAATGAGACAATAAATTTCTGTTCATTATAAATTACCCAGACTCAGATATTCTGTTATAGCAGCACAAACAGACTAAGACATATATCTATGTTTTAGTCTTTATTAGCCCTTGAAAAACAACCTCCATAAATTCATTAATCATGGATAAATTTCCTTGAGTTTTTATCTTTTAAAACTAGAAAGCCCTAATGTTATATCATACGCATATTCTCTACGGCCATTATGATTTCTTAACAGATAGAAACAAGAACTGAATAAAATAGTACAGAGGTTGGTTAAGTTCATTTTTGAAAATTGAATAAAAATGTTCAGTTTGTTGTCAGTAGTCTTCTACATATTATTAATCATTATGGCCAGAGCATATACTTCCTAGGAACTAAATTTCTCTCACTATTTAAAGAATCAGCTGCAGAAAAAAAACTAATCTTAGGGACTATAACATATGAATATGTGTTCAAGTGAATATCTATTGGAGCTTGTTATATAACCTACATGATAAAATCTTGGAGAGATGATATCAGCAAAAATGGCAGAGTAAGGACTTAAAAAAATTCTCTCTTCCATAAAAGCAATGAGAAAACTGGCAAAAATGATCAGAATCAACTTGCTCAGAACTCTAGAAATTAGCCAAAGGTTTGCAGAAACCTGGGGAGCATTTATTTGGGAAAAAAAATGAAAAAATTTGAATCTCAGTAAAGAGCAAGCTTTGTAGCATTTTAACTTGTCCTATCCAATCCTCTCCTCCACAGCTCTGAAGTAGCTTTGAAAGCAAACAGCCTGCAATCACAGTGAAAACCAGTAGGCTGACAGCTGCCAGAGAGGGAAAAACAGTGTTGAACTTTCTTTAAAGGCTCATTTTCAAAGCACTGTCATTATTTTGCCTGTCTTATGGTCCCTAGAAGACCCCATACGCACAGCTGTCTGTTTTTGACTTGGCCCAGAACTCATCCAGTTTCCCCAGGAGCATTTTCCAAAAACAATTAGAGGCAATTGAATAACTTTCTGGCTGCATGAGGCAATGGATAACAGTTGGGGCAAACAGTAGGCTAACCGAAATGCTTAAAAGTAAAACATCATTCTCAGTAAACTATCGCAAGGACAAAAAACCAAACACCGCATGTTCTCACTCATATGTGGGAATTGAACAATGAGAACTCATGGACACAGGAAGGGGAACATCACATTCCGGGGACTGTTGTGGAGTGGGGGAGGGGGGAGGGACAGCATTAGGAGATATACCTAATGCTAAATGACGAGTTAATGGGTGCAGGAAATCAACATGGCACATGGATACATATGTAACAAACCTGCACATTGTGCACATGTACCCTAAAACCTAAAGTATAATAAAAAAAAAAAAAAAAAAAAAGTAAAGCCTGGGGAAGTAGATACCCACAAAGGTATTGAAAAGCTCCAACATATTTCTTGGAATCCAGAAGGTAACATGATGCACAGAGTTGTGCACATGCCCAGGTCTGTGCACACAGTCAGAAGAGACCTGAGAAAGCCCTGAGCTGTCACTGTGGGCTGACTTGGAGGCTCTGCACAAGTAAGAAGGCCTTGCTAAGTGTGGAAGGTATGCCCCAATATATACACAAGGCCCTTCCCCAAGATAGGAAAACACTTATTTCAAGTGTTTAAGAAAATATCTATCCAATCCTTTAACTGATCATTAAGCTAACAAACTAATCAAGCAGAGACTTCAGTTGCCACATATAATAAAGAATACAGATTTTGTAGAATTCTTTCAGAAAAAACACTAAGTAACAACAACATTCCCTCCTCCTTGGGGAGGGTGTAATCTGATTTTCAGATTTGTCACATCATATTATTTTAAATATTCAGTTTTCAAAAAAAAATTTACAAGACATGAAAAAAAAGAAAGTATGCTCCATACACAGGGAAAAAAGCAATCAATAGAAATGTCTCTGAGGAAAATCAAACATTGTACTTTTAGACAAAAGACTGTAAATAATCTATGTTAAGTGTGTTCAAAGAATGAAACACAACAACACCTAAATAATGATATCTCATCAAAATGTAAAATATCAATAAATAGATAAAAAATTACTTCATACACAGAAATTCTGGAATTGAGAATGTAACAACTGAAATGAAGCATTTACTAGCATGGCTGAGCAGCAAATGTGACCATGAGGATAAAGGAATCAACAAACCTGAAGGAATGTCAATGGAGATTATTCAATATGAAGAACAGAAAGAAAAAAAAAGGAAAAATGAACAGACTCCTAGTTTGTGTTTATCTGGTGATATCTTAATATTCCCAGATAAAGTGTACTAATTTCGGTGTAACGGGCATACATACAAGAAAAAGGAGAGAAAGCAAAAGGTGCAAAAATATTATTTGGAAAAAAAAAGGCCAAAGCTCAAAATTGATTTAAAAAATAATCTACATATCCAAGAAGTTTAATGAAACCCAAGTAGGATAAATTCAAAGAGACCCACATCAAGACATATTATAATCAAAGTGTTGACAAAGATGAAGAAAGAACCTTGAAAACAACGACAGCAAAGTGACTCATTACATACAAGTAATCCTCAATAAGATTAACAGCCAATTTCTCATTATAAACCATGGAAGCTAGAACAGATGACGTGTATAAAGTGCTGAAAAAAATATTGTCATCAAAAATTCTATATCCAGAAAATCTATCCTTCAAAACTTAAGGTGGAGAGACTAAGATATCCCCAGAAAAACACAAACTAAGAGCATCTATCACTTAGAAGCCTGTGCTATAAAAAATACTAGAGTCCTTGGAGTAACTCAAATCTAATGAAGAAAGAAAGAGCACTAGTAAAGGTTATTACATAAATAAATATATGCATTTACCTCATAAATACCTGTATATGTTGTTTATAACTATTTTCTACTATCTGATTTAAAAGAAAATTGCATTTTAAAAAATCAAAAAGAAAAATTTTATAAAGCAATAAATCTGTATAGAGGGGCACACACTGTATAAAAATATAATTTATACGAGAATAACAGCAGAAAGACAGTGAAAAATCAAAGCCATATAGGAGCAAAATTGTTATATACTATTGTAATTAGATTGATATTAATCCAAACTAGGTTGCTATAAGTGAAGATGTTAATTATACCACCAGGCAATAACTAAGAAACTAACAACCAAAAATCAGTAAAATAAATGACAAGGGAATTAAAACTGCACACTGGAAAATTTTTATTTCAGAAAAAAGGCAGTAATGGAGAAATAGAGGAACAAAAAAAGGCATACACATGTAGAAAACAAACAGCAAAATAGTAGATTTAAGTCTGACTTTATCAGTCCATATAAAGGAAAACTATTTAGCCATAAGTAATGAAGTTCTGAGTCATGCTACAACATGGATGAACCTTAAAAACATGATGTTAAGTGAAGGACATCAGATTCAAAAGGTCACATATTTTTATTTGTATGAAATGTCCAGAATAGTCAAATCCATAGAGATAGGAAGAAGTGGGAAGTGACTGTTTACAGATACAGAGTTTCTTCTCAGGGTAATTAAATGTTTTGGAATTAGATAGTTTGATGGTTGTACAACTTTGTGAACATACTAAAAACCATCGGATTGTACATTTTAAAAGAGTGAATTATGGTATGTGAGTTATATCTCAATGAAAAAAAATCATGGAATCAGGGACCATTTCAGAGAGCCTATCTCAGGATGCGATCTTCGAGTGTTTGTTGAATAAAAAGACTGTTTAGTGACAATACTAATATCAGGACATGAACTGTACTAAATCTACAAAAATGAGAGCTGGAAACAGACCTGATTAATATTTTTCCAATGTTTTTTTTTGATAGGGTTCAATAATTTCAATAACATCTCTCATTTATATAGACAGAAAAACCTCTGGAGTGGACCTATCAACCAAAAATTTGATTTTTATGAGTACCTATCACAGTTTTTTTAACTCTATTTTCTGTCATCATACTGAGTAAAAGCCATCTGCCTGCAGTTAGCCCATCCCACTCTCTAGCTTCTTATTTTTTTAATTGCTTCAACTCCAATATGTTTCCAATGGCATTCATCATGAGCCACCACCTTCACAGAGGCAACGCTGATGAAACTTTTCACCCAAAACTGCCTCATGACAGAAAATGTAATTGCAAGCATCTTTTCTCCTGACCACAATGTCCTAATTTTCATAGTCTTTTATTCTGCAGTCTCACTTGTTCTTCTATTTCATTGAAGTCATCAGGCTGTTACTTCTATATTTTTTTCCCAATCTATTCAGCACTTATTTCATCAAAAAAGGAAGCCATTGTGGATAGACAGAAGTGAGAGTAGAATATAGGGGTAAAGGAGGAGATCCAATTACATAGAGACTTTTTAGACCTGGAAATGAATTGGGATTTTATACTACAGAAAAATTTTATTTTATTGAAATGTTATTAATAGCCATTTTAAACAGAAAAGTAACAATTTGGTTTATAATTTTAAAAGGCCACTCTATCTTTTGTAGGAGGAAAAGAGAATAAACAGAGAGGCCAAAAAAAGAGGATATATAGAAATCCAGGGAGAGGATGACAGCAATTTGAACTTGAGTAATAAAAGCGAAGATGAAGAGAAATTAAGAAATTTAATATGCAGGCCGGGCGTGGTGGCTCACGCTTGTAATCCCAGCACTTTGGGAGGCCAAGGCGGGTGGATCACGAGATCAGGAGATCGAGACCACGGTGAAACCCCGTCTCTACTAAAAATACAAAAAAATTAGCCGGGCATGGTGGCGGGCGCCTGTAGTCCCAGCTACTCAGAGAGGCTGAGGCAGGAGAATGGCGTGAACCCGGGAGGCGGAGCTTGCAGTGAGCCGAGATTGTGCCACTGCACTCCAGCCTGGGCAACAGAGCAAGACTCCGTCTCAAAAAAAAAAAAAAAAAAGAAATTTAATATGCATCTTGGAGCTATATGAAACAGGATTTGTTGATGGTCTTGTTGACATAACTATCAGATGTGAAGGATGAAGGCAAAAGATACATTATTGCTGACACATAGATTTTTGGCTTGTGTGACTGATTAGTGATACCATTTACTGATATGAAGAAAATTTAGTAAAGACTAGTTTAGAATAAATAATCAGTTTAGAATAAACAATCAGTTATTATAATCAATAATAATTCATTCTAAATAAGTTTTGATTTAGAATGAATTCTTGTTTATTCATTCTAAATCGTGAGATTTAGAATGAATAATCAATAATTCCTTTTTGGGAGGATTCTGACAGGGTTGCAGAAAAAGTAGTAGCATAGTTTTTATTCTCACCAAAACCCTCCTATAAAAAGAGATGTCCCTAGATAGCAAAACTAAATGTGGAGAATCTAAAACAAAACTAAGTGACAAGGTATCTCACAAACCCCAAAATACTAGTGGATGGAGACATACCACCCACATCTGTAAGACCCACATGGTATATGAACATGTGCACTGAAGGAAGCGGGAGAGGCAATGGACATCTACCAGACATGAGAACAGGAAAGCCAAACGACAACAGACACCTACTAGAAAGTATGATGGGACAATATCAGCAAAACAATTAAACTGGAAGAAGTTCATACCTTCAGGTGATTGTGCATGGGAACAGAAAGGGAAGAGACCAAGTCTTATGAAATCTAGAATCTAACATATTCCAGAATACATTTCTACAGTAAGTAGAAATAGCTGAGAATAGATTCCAAATTAAACAGGATAGAGGCAGTAGAAGCAAAAGAAAAGAGAAAGCCAAGTAAAAGCAACAGAGAAAAACAGAATCAAGAGATCCCAGAAAGAACAAGATTACATTTTTGAACACTTAACGAAGATAAAAGATCCACAGCTATCCAGATACAGTCTACCTTTTTTTCCAGGAAACTAATCTGCAGACAAATGAGCAACAGAAAAGATTATAAACATATGTAGTTATTGTCAAAAAAGAGAGAATAGGCACAGGTACAAAATTCCCACAGATTATGGAAACACACCACCAAAAATATACCCCCCCAAAACAGACGAAAATTAGAATACAATATTTTAAGCCAAATTATAAAAAGCAAGAAAGTCATGCAGAATGTAAAATGACAGTATAAATAAAAGATTCCAGAAATGAGGTGATAAAATCAGTAAAGAAGTCTCCCTTTCCAGAAGGTATAGTTTTTTTAAAAAAGTAGAAATTTTCAGGAGGAGGTTCCAAGATGGCCGAATAGGAACAGCTCCAGTCTACAGCTCCCAGCGTGAGCGACACAGAAGATGGGTGATTTCTGCATTTCCAGCTGAGGTACCGGGTTCATCTCACTGGGGCTTGTTGGACAGTGGGTGCAGCCCACAGAGCGTAAGCCAAAGCAGGGCGGGGCATCACCTCACCTGGGAAGTGCAAGGGGTCAGGGGGAAGTGCAACAGGTCAGGGAATTCCCTTTCCTAGCCAAGGGAAGCTTTGACAGATGGTACCTGGAAAATCGGGACACTCCCACCCTAATACTGCACTTTTCCAATGGTCTTAGCAAACGGCACACCAGGAGATTATATCCCATGCCTGGCTCGGAGGGTCCCATGCCCGTGGAACCTCACTCACTGCTAGAACAGCAGTCTGAGATTGAACTGCAAGGCAGCAGCGAGGCTGGGGGAGGGGTGTCCGCCATTACTGAGGCTTGAGTAGATAAACAAAGCGGCCAGGAAGCTGGAACTGGGTGGAGCCCACTGCAGCTCAAGGAAGACTGCCTGCTTCTGTAGACTCCACCTCTGGGGGCAGGGTATAGCTGAACAAAAGGCAGCAGAAACTTCTGCAGACTTAAATGTCCCTGTCTGACAGCTTTGAAGAGAGTAGTGGTACTCCCAGCATGGAGTTTGAGATCTGAGAATGGACAGACTGCCTCCTCAAGTGGGTCCCTGAGCCCCAAGTAGCCTAACTAGGAGGCACCTCCCAGAAGGGGCTGACTGACACCTCATATGACCGGGTGTCCCTCTGAGACGAAGCTTCCAGAGGAAGGATTAGGCAGCAACATTTGCCGTTCTGCAATATTTGCTGTTCTGCAGCCTCTGCTGGTGATACCCAAGCAGACAGGGTCTGTAGTGGACCTCCAGCAAACTCCAACAGACCTGTAGCTGAGGGTCCTGACTGTTAGAAGGAAAACTAACAAACAGAAAGGACATCCACACCAAAACCCCATCTGTATGTCACCATCATCAAAGACCAAAGGTAGATAAAACCACAAAGATGGGGAGAAACCAGAGCAGAAAAGCTGAAAATTCTAAAAGTCAGAGTGCCTCTTCTCTTCCAAAGGAACACAGCTCCTCGCCAGCAACAGAACAAAGCTGGATGGAGAATGACTTTGACGAGTTGAGAGAAGAAGGCTTCAGATGATGAGTAATAACAAACTTCTCCGAGCTAAAGGAGGATGTTCGAACCCATCGCAAAGAAGCTAAAAAACTTGAAAAAAGATTAGATGAATGGCTAACTAGAATAGATAGTGTAGAGAAGACCTTAAATGACCTGATGGAGCTGAAAACCATGGCATGAAAACTACATGACGAACCCACAAGCTTCAGTAGCTGATTCGATCCAGTGGAAGAAAGGTTATCAGTGACTGAAGATCAAATGAATGAAATGAAGTGAGAAGACAACCTCAGAGAAAAATGAGTAAAAGGAAATGAACAAGGCCTCAAAGAAATATGGGAATATGTGAAAAGACCAAATCTACGTCTAATTGGTGTACCTGAAAGTGACAGGGAGAATGGAACCAAGTTGGAAAACACTCTGCAAAATAATATCGAGGAGAACTTCCCCAAACTAGCCAGGCAGGCCAACATTCAAATTCAGGAAATACAGAGAACACCCCAAAAATACTCCTCGAGAAGAGCAACTCCAAGACACATAATTGTCAGATTCACCAAAGTGCAGAGACACACATAGGCTCAAAATAAAGGGATGGAGGAAGATCTATCAAGCAAATGGAAAACAAAAAAAAGCAGGAATAGCAATCCTAGTCTCTGATAAAATAGACTTTAAACCAACAAAGATCAAAAGAGACAAGGCCATTACATAATGGTAAAGGGATCAATTCAACAAGAAGAGCTAACTATCCTAAATATATATGCACCCAATAGAGGAGCACCCAGATTCATAAAGCAAGTCCTTAGAGACCTACAAAGAGACTTAGACTCCCACACAATAATAATGGGAGACTTTAACACCCCACTGTCAACATTAGACAGATCAACGAGACAGAAAGTTAACGAGGATACCCAGGAATTGAACTCAGCTCTGCACCAAGTGGACCTAATAGACATCTACAGAACTCTCCACCCCAAATCAACAGAATACACATTCTTCTCAGCACCACATCGCACTTCAAAATTGACCACATAGCTGGAAGTAAAGCACTCCTCAGCAAATGTAAAAGAACAGAAATTATAACAAACCGTCTCTCAGACCACAGTGCAATCAAACTAGAACTCAGGATTAAGAAACTCACTCAAAACTGCTCAACTACACGGAAACTGAACAACCTGCTCCTGAATGACTACTGGGTACATAACAAAATGAAGGCAGAAATAAAGATGTTCTTTGAAACCAATGAGAACAAAGACACAACATACCAGAATCTCTGAGACACATTTAAAGCACTGTGTAGAGGGAAATGTATAGCACTAAATGCCCACAAGAGAACGCAGGAAAGATCTAAAATTGACACCCTAACATCACAATTAAAAGAACTAGAGAAGCAAGAGCAAACACATTCAAAAGCTAGCAGAAGGCAAGAAATAATTAAGATCAGAGCAGAACTGAAGGAGATAGATACACAAAAAAACCTTCAAAAAATCAATGAATCTAGGAGCTGGTTTTTTGAAAAGATCAACAAAATTGATACACTGCTAGCAAGACTAATAAAGAAGAAAAGAGAGAAGAATCAAATAGATGCAATAAAAAATAATAAAGGGGATATTACCACCGATCCCACAGAAATACAAACTATCACCAAAGAATACTAGAAACACCTCTCTGCAAATAAACTAGAAAATCTAGAAGAAATGGATAAATTCCTGGACACATACACCCTCCACAGACTAAACCAAGAAGAAGTTGAATCCCTGAATAGACCAATACTAGGCTCTGAAATTTAGGCAATAATTAATAGCCTACCAACCAAAAAAAGTTTAGGTACCAGATGGATTCATAGCCAAATTCTACCAGAGGTACAAAGAGGAGATGGTACCATTCCTTCTGAAACTATTCCAATCAATAGAAAAAGATGGAATCCTCCCTAACTCATTTTATGAGGCCAGCATCATCCTGATACCAAAGCCTGGCAGAGACACAACAAATAAAGACATTTTCAGGCCAATATCCTTGATGAACATCGATGCAAAAATCCTCAATAAAATACTGGCAAACGGAATCCAGCAGCACATCAAAAAGCTTATCCACCACGACCAAGTTGGCTTCATCCATGGGATGCAAGGCTGGTTCAACATATGGAAATCAATAAATGTAATCCATCATATAAACAGAACCAATGACAAAAACCACATGATTATCTCAATAGATGCAGAAAAGTCCTTTGACAAAATTCAACAGCGCTTCATGCTAAAAACTCTCAATAAACTAGGTATTGATGGAACGTACCTCAAAATAATAAGAGCTATTTATGACAAACCCACAGCCAATATCATACTGAATGGGCAAAAACTGGAAGCATTCCCTTTGAAAACTGGCACAAGACAGGGATGCCCTCACTCACCACTCCTATTCGACGTAGTGTTGGAAGTTCTGGTCAGGGCAATCAGGCAGGAGAAACAAATAAAGGGTATTCAATTAGGAAAAGAGGAAGTCAAATTGTCCCTGTTTGCAGATGACATGATTTTGAAAACCCCATCATCTCAGCCCAAAATCTCCTTAAGCTGATAAGCAACTTCAGCAAAGTCTCAGGATACAAAATCAATGTGCAAAAATCACAAGCATTCCTATACACCAATAATAAACAGAGAGCCAATTCATGAGTGAACTCCCATTCACAATTGCTTCAAAGAGAATAAAATACCTAGTAATCCAACTTACAAGGGATGTGAAGGACTTCTTCAAGGAGAACTACAAACCACTGCTCAATGAAATAAAAGAGGACACAAACAAACGAAAGAACATTCCATGCTCATGGATAGGAAGAATCAATATTGTGAAAATGGCCATACTGGCCAAGGTAATTTATAGATTCAATGCCAACCCCATCAAGCTACCAATGACTTTCTTCACAGAATTGGAAAAAACTACTTTAAAGCTCATATGGAACCAAAAAAGAGCCCGCATTGCCAACTCAATCCTAAGCCAAAAGAACAAACCTGGAGGCATCACGCTACCTGGCTTCAAACTATGCTACAAGGCTACAGTAACCAAAACAGCAGGTACTAGTACCAAAACAGAGATACAGACCAATGGAACAGAAAAGAGCCCTCAGAAACACCACCACACATCTACAACCATCTGTTCTTTGACAAACCTGACAAAAACAAGAAATGGGGAAAGGATTCCCTATTTAATAAATGGTGATGTGAACACTGGCTAGCCATATGTAGAAAGATGAAACTGGATCCCTTCAAAAAAGTAATTCAAGATGGATTACTATGTAGAAAGCTGAAACTGGATCCCTTCAAAAAGTAATTCAAGATGGATTAAAGACTTAAATGTTAGACCTAAAACCATAAAAACCCTAGAAGAATACCTAGGCAATACCATTCAGGACATAGGCATGGGCAAGGACTTTATGACTAAAACACCAAAAGCAATGGCAACAAAAGCCAAAATTGACAAATGGGATCTAATTAAACTAAAGAGCTTCTGCACAGCAAAACAAACTACCATCAGAGTGAACAGGCAACCTACAGAATGGGAGAAAATTTTTACAGTCTACCCATCTGACAAAGGGCTAATATCCAGAATCTACAAAGAACTCAGACAAATTTACAAAGAAAAAAAATCGAACAGCCCCATCAAAAAGTGGGCCAAGGATATGAACAGATACTTCTCAAAAGAAGACATTTATGCAGCCAACAGACACATGAAAAAATGCTCATCATCACTGGCCATCAGAGAAATACAAATCAAAACCACAGTGAGATATCATCTCACACCAGTTAGAATGGCGATCATTAAAGTCAGGAAACAACAGGTGCTGGAGAGGCTGTGGAGAAATAGGAACACTTTTACACTGTTGGTGGGACTGTAAACTAGTTCAACCATTGTAGAAGACAGTGTGGCAATTCCTGAAGGATCTAGAACTAGAAATACCATTTGACCCAGCCATCCCATTCCTGGGTATATACCCAAAGGATTATAAATCATGCTGCTATAAAGACACATGCACACGTATGTTTACTGAAGCACTATTCACAACAGCGAAGACTTGGAACCAACCCAAATGTCCATCAATGATAGACTGGATTAAGAAAATGTGGCATATATACACCATGGAATACTATACAACCATAAAAAAGGATGAGTTCATGTCCTTTATAGGGACATGGATGAAGCTGGAAACCACCATTCTCAGCAAACTATCGCAAGGACAGAAAACCAAACACCACATGTCCTCACTCATAGGTGGGAATTGAACAATGAGAACACTTGGACACAGAGTGGGGAACATCACACACTGGGGCCTGTCATGGGGTGGGGGGAGGGGGGAGGGATAGCATTAGGAGATATACCTAATATAAATGATGAGTTAATGGGTGCAGCACACCAACATGGCACATGTATACATATGTAACAAACCTGCACGTTGTGCACATGTACCCTAGAACTTCAAGTATAATGTTAAAAAAGTAAAAATTTTGTTTAATTTTTTTCAGAAAAGAATAAACTGCAAGGAAACAAACCAAAAAAATAACAACAGAAGAAATAATGCCATAGAAGAAATCAAAAATGAAAAGGTAGAAATTTTTTTAATCTAAGAAATTTTTTAAAAAAGAAACCTAGGCCGGGCACGGTGGCTTACGCCTGTAATCCCAGCACTTTGAGAGGCCGAGGTGGGTGGATCACAAGGTCAGGATTTCGAGACCCACCTGGCCAATATGGTGAAACCCCATCTCTAATAAAAATACAAAATTTAGCCAGGCATGTTGACGCATGCCTGTAGTCCCAGCTACTCCGTAGGCTGAGGCAGAAGAATCACTTGAATCTGGGAGGTGGATATTGCCCTGAGCTGAGATAGCACCACTGCACTCCAGCCTGGGTGACAGAGTGAGACTCTGTCTCAAAAAAAGAAAAAGAAAAAAAGAAACCTAAGAGAAGTGATAGATAATGGAGACAGGCAAAGAAAAGTAAACACATACAATAGGAGGCTCCAAAACAAAAAAAACTGAAACAATAAAATAATTTTTTAAAATTCAGTAATACTTATCTAAAAATCTGAAAAGGCACACTGCATATAAAAACTATGAATCCAGAAAACTTTCCGGAAGTTAAGGTTTAAAAAAAAAAGATTTCAACTACTTGTTGAAAGGACATACTGCATAGCTGGAAAAATTGACCAGAAATAACCAACACTAAGAAATATACTATTGAAATAAGTGGAATTAAAAAAAAAATGCCGTACAGTCTAAAAGACCAAGTCATTTAAAAGGAAAAGAAAATCAGATTATCTTTTCAACAGCAACACTTCACGAGACTATATTTAAGACACTGCTTTCTTTAGGTTGTTCCTTTTCTAGCTTTTTGGGTTGAGTGCAGTTCATGTTTTCCATATTTATGGACAGAAGTATTTAATACTATACATTTTCTTCTGATAACTTCTTTAGCTTATCTCATGAATTCTGATGTAATATTCTTACATTATTGTTATATTTAAAAAATTATATAACTTCAGTATATAGTTTTCCTTTTAACCAAGATGTATTAATATATTATTTTAAATGTCAACATAAAAGGGCTTTTTTTTTTTTTTTGAGTCAGAGTCTCGCTGTGTCGCCCAGGCTGCAGTGCAGTGCATGATCGTGGCTCACTGAAACTTCTGCCTCCCAGGTTCAAGCAGTTCTCCTGCCTCAAGCTCCCAAATACCTGAGACTATAGGCGCCCGCCACCACACCTGGCTAATTTTTGTATTTTTAATAGAGATGGGGTTTTGCTATGTTGGCCAGGCCAGTCTACAACTCCCAGCCTCAAGTGATCTGCCCACCTCAGCCTCCTAAAGTGCTGGGATTACAGCCATAAGCCACCTTATGGAATTTTTGTTGTTTATTTTGTTTATAATTTATATTAATAATTTTAATGTATTGTGATCAGAAAATGCTTTCTGATTTTTCTGTTTTTTGGAATTTATTAAGGTTTTCTTTGGGAACAAGATATGGCAAATTTTATAATGTTCCATGTGTAATTGAAGACATATGTTCTTCATTATTCTGGAGTTGTGATAAAGTCATATTGTAAGTATTGTCCTAGAGTCAGTCACATAAAGCATGTGATTTTTTTTCTTCTGCTTAAATTGGAATTAAATATACTTTATGGAAATTACATAAATTATATTGTGACATTAAGGTCACCATAATATGTATTTATTAACTGTAACATAAGTAACTTTCATTGAATAAATTTTGATACAGACAAGATACAGAACATTTTCATCATCATGGGGATGCCATACGTTGCCCTGCCATAGCAACATCCTTGTTCATCCCATCCCTACCACCATCTCTAAATCCTGGCAACGACTAATTTCTACAGTTTTGTCATCTCAAGAATGATGTGTAGGCCGAGTATTGTGGCTCACGCCTGTGATCCCAGCATTTTGGGAGGCTGAGGAGGGTGATCACTTGAGGTCAGGAGTTTGAGACCAGCCTGGCCAACATGGTGAAACCCCATCTCTTCTACAAATACAAAAATTAACCAGACATGGTGGTGGGCACCTGTAATCCCAGCTACTCAGGAGGCTGAGGCAGGAGAATCACTTGAACCCAGAAGGCAGAGGTTGCAGTGAGCCAAGATCATGCCATTGCATTCCAGCCTAGGTGAGAAGAGTGAGACTTCATCTTGAAAAAAAAAAAAAGAGTGCTATATAAATGTAGTCATACATTATGTAACACACTGGAATTGGTTTTTACTTGCCATAATTCTCTGGACATTGAGTCAATTTTTATGTGAGCTATGAGACTTGTGTAGGGATTTTTTTGTTTATGGATTTCCAATTCTCCAGGACAATTTGTTGAATTGCATCTCTATTCAATTGCTTTTGCAACTTTGTAAAAAATTAGTTAGGCATATTTTCATGGGTCTATTACTGGATTCTCTCTTCTGTTTCATTGATCTGTGTCTATTGCTCCACACAGTTTGATTGCTGTAGCTATAGTCTATAAGTCTTGAAATCAGGTAGAGTGTTACTCCAATTTATTCTTTTCCAAAATTGTTTTATAATTTTAATTCCTTTGCTTTTCCTTAAAATTTTTAGTATAATCTTGGATATGGTTACAAAAATATATTGCTGAAATTTTGATAGAAATTGTGATTAAACCTGTTTATCAATTTGTGGATAATTGATTACTATGTTGAGTATTGCAGTCCATGAACATGTTTGATTTTTTTCACCAGCATCATATCGTTTTCAGAGAAGTACTTTACATGTTTTATTAGACTTACACATATATATAATGTGTATAAGATTTAGACTTATTTATATATACATGTGTGTACATATGCGTATACGTATACATTATGCATATATATATACACATACAGTTTTATTGAGATAAAATTCACATAGAGTACAATTCACCCACTTAAAGTGTAATATTCAGTGGTTTTTAATATATTCATAAAGTAGTTCAACCATCGCTACAGTCAATTTTAGAACACTTTTAGTACTGCCAAAAGAAATCCTATATTGATTAGTAGTTGCTGCTCATTTCCTACCCACCCACTACCACCCCTAGGTAACCGCTAATGTATTTTCTACCTTTATAGAGTTACTTATTCTGAAAATTTCATATACATGGAATTACAGAATAAAATGACTGGTTCTTTTCACTTAGCATAATACTTTCAAGGTTTATCTATTTTGTAACATGTATCAGTCTTTCATTTTATTGTATTGCCAAATGATATTTCATTGTATGGATATACCACATTTTATTTATTCATTCATTAGTTGACGGACATTTGAGTTGTTTCCCACTTTTAAGCTATTATGAATAATGCTATTGTGAACAATGATGTACAGGTTTTTGTGTAAATATGTATTTTTTTTTATTTCCCTTGGGAGTAGAATTGCTGAATCATATGGAAACTCTGTGTTTAACCTTTTGAAGAACTGACAGACTGTTTTCCAAAATGGATGCATCATTTTATATATTCCCACCAGTGATGAATGAGGTTCTAATTTCTCCATATTCTCACTAACACTTACTATCTATTAGATTTTAGCCAACATAGTGAGGATAAAGTAGTTCATTTTGGGGGTAGTAATTCAAAGTTATATTGTATTTTAAATTTCATTGCTTTATATTCATTGTTAAAATATCAAAATAGAGTTGATTTTTATATGTTTTTCTTATATCTTATGCTCTTACTGAACCGTATTAGTTCCAGGAGGGTTTTTTGTTTGTTTATTGTTTTTGTAGATTCCTTGTGATTTTCTGCATAGAAAATTATATCATCTGTAAATAGGAACAGGTTTATTTATTTATTTCCAACCTGCATGACTTTTACAGCCTAGAAATTACGGTACTGTGTTGAATAAGGGTGGTGAGAATGCACATTTTTGCCTTGTTCTGGATCTTAGAAAGCTTTCAGACTTTCACCATCATGTGTAATGATAGCTACAGGTGTTTGTAAGTGTTCTTTTGCTTATAGAGAAAGTGTCCCATCAATTTATATACCTCTGAGAGTTTTTATAATGAATAGATGTTGAATTTTATGGAATGGTTTTCTTCACTGATTGATATATGATTTTTCTTCTTTAGCCTGTTAATATGGTGGATTACATTTATTTATTTTCTAAAACAGATAGCCTTGCATTCCTGGAATAAATCCCCTATGGTAATGGGATATAATTTTTTAAATTGCTGAACTCTATTTTCTAATGTTTTGTAAAGGATTATTGTGTCCATAACTATGAGGGATATTAATCTATTAATATTTTGTTTTATTTTCTTTATTATTTTTTACTATCTTTGTTTTGGTATCAAGATAACAGTAACTTCATAAAGCAAATTGGAAAATACTCATTTCTCTTCTATTTTTTTTGTGTAGAATTGATGCTAATTCTTCCTTAAACCTTTGGAGAGATTTTGAATTATACATTCAATTTCCTTAATAAAGCCTATCTAAATTATTGATTTCATATTAGGTGAGTTGTGGCAGTTTATATTTTTCAAGGAATTAAATCATTTCATCTGAGTTATCAAATGTATGGGTGTGGAGTTGGTTGTGGTGTTCACTTATTACACTTTTAATGTCTATAGGGTTTGTACTGATTGCCCCATTTCATTCCTTCTTTGGTGATATTGCTATAAGTTTTTTAATTTTAATTTTATTGATCTTTGCAAAAATTCAGCTCTTTGCTACATATATTTTCTCTCTTTTTTATTTTCAATTTCTATTTCTGCTTTATCTTTATTTTTTCCTTCCCTCTCCTTGCTTTGAGTTTATATTGCAACAATTCTTTTCAAGTTACTGACATGAGAGATTAGATTATTAATTTGAGATGTGTTCTCCTTTCTTACATATGTATTTACTGCTACATATTTCTTTCCCAGTTCCATTGTTGCTTTTTCTCATTATTTTTGATAAGTTTTAATTTTTATTCTGTTAAACTCTTTTTATTTCCGTTGAAACTTCCTTCTTTATTCATGGATAAATTAGAAGTGTGTTGTTTAATTTACAGGAGCTTGGTGAGTTTCTTGTTATCTTTCTGTTATTAACTTCTAGTTTGATTCCATTGTGGTTGGAGAATGCACTCTATATGATTTCAATACTTTTAAATTCACTGAGGGTGAATATGCATATGCATTTAGGATTTCTATGATGGCCACTTGTGCTTTGATTAATGTTTGCATGATGTGTTTTCTTCATCTTTTTACTTTCAACCTGCCTATGTGCTTATAACTGAATGAATTTCTTACGAACAGAATATAGTCAAGTGGTGTTTTAATCCAATCTGTCAATCTGTCTTTTAATAGACACATTTAGACCATTTATAGTTAATGTAATTATTATTAGGGCCTAAATCTGCCATTTTAGTTTTCATTTTCTGTTTATTCTCTTTGTTTTTGTTTTTGTTTTGTTTTGTTTTGTTTTGTCTTTAGTTTCTTTTTTCTCCCTTCCTGGGGGCCATTTAAACATTTTTTTGGAATCTATTTTGATTTACCTATACTGTTTATGATAGTTTTTTTGTGGTCACTCTAGATGTTACGTTTTAAATAGAGATATAGGTAGATAGATAGATAGATAGATAGATAGACAGACAGACAGACAGACAGACAGACAGACAGAGAGACAGACAGACATATAGATAGGATCATAGAATCATACTCTACTCCCTACTGGTGTCACCATCTTACCAGTTTGACTGAAATATACATAACTTAGTTCCTTTACCCCCCTCCATTTATAATTACCTTAAGTAATTTCTCTATGTACATTTAGAGCCACATCAATGTTATAATTTTTGCTTCAACGGCATACATAATTTAGAAAATTCAAGAGGACAAGGAAAGCCTATTGTATTTACCCATATTTTTTCTTAATGTGTTTTTCTTTCCTAATGTTCCGAGTTTTCTCTTTTATCATATAATTTCTATTTAGAGAACTTCAATTATTTTAGAATACATCCACTAGTGACAAATTCTCATACTTTTCCTTCATCTAAGAATGTATTAATTTATTCATTATTCCTGAAAGATATTTGTGTGGGGTATAGCATTCTGGGCTGGCAGTTCTTTCATTTCAGCACCTAAAAAATACACTACTTCTTTCTGGGTCCCATAGTTCCTGGTAAGAAATCAATTATTATTTGAATTGTTGTTGCAGGAAGTCAGGGACCCCAAACGGAGGGACCAGCTGAAGCCATGGCAGATGAACATGGATTTTGAAGATTTCAGGGACATTTATTAGTTCCCCAAATTAATACTTTTATAATTTCTTATGCCTGTCTTTACTGCAATCTCTGAACATAAATTGTGAAGATTTCATGGCCGCTTATCACTTCCCCAATCAATGCCCTTGTGATTTCCTATGCCTGTCTTTACTTTAATCTCTTAATCCTGTCATCTCATAAGCTGAGGAGGATGTATGTCGCCTCAGGACCCTGTAATAATTGTGTTATCTGCACAAATTGTAGAGCATGTGTGTTTGAACAATATGAAATCTGGGCACCTTGAAAAAAGAACAGGATAACAGCAATTGTTCAGGGAATAAAAGAGATAACCTTAAACTCTGACTGCCAGTGAGCCGGGCAGAACAGAGCCATATTTCTCTTCTTTCAAAAGCAAATGGGAGAAATACCACTGAATTCTTTTTCTCAGCAAGGAACATCCCTGAGAAAGAGAATGCGCCCCTGAGGGTGGGTCTCTAAAATGGCACCCTTGGGTGTGGCCGTCTTCTATGGTCGAAACTATAGGGAAGAAATAAATCCCAGTCTCCCATAGCGCTCCCAGGCTTATTAGGAAGAGGAAATTCCCGCCTAATAAATTTTGGTCAGACCAGTTGCTCTCAAACCCTGTCTCCTGATAAGATGTTATCAATGACAGTGGTGCCCAAAACTTCATTAGCAATTTTAATTTTGCCCCGGTCTTGTGGTCCTGTGATCTCACCCTGCCTCCATTTGCCTTGTGATATTCTATTACCTTGTGAAGTAAGTGATCTTTGTGACCTACACCCTATTCATACACTCCCTCCCCTTTGAAAGTCCCTAATAAAAACTTACTGGTTTTGCGGCTTGTGGGGCATCACGGAACCTACCGACATGTGATGTCTCCCCCGGACGCCCACCTTTAAAATTTCTCTCTTTTGTACTCTGTCCCTTTATTTCTCAAACTGGCTGACGCTTAGGGAAAATAGAAAAGAACCTATGTGACTATCGGGGCAGGTTCCCCGATAAATTGTTTTTCACCTATAGGAAAAGTTAAACTATTCTTTGGTGCCCTAAAAAGTTTTTAGTTTATAAAAGTTTAATTATAATGTATCTTGGTGTGAATTTGTCAGGATTTATCCTGTTAGGGATTCATTCAGCTTCTTAAATTTGTAGATTTGTCTCTTACCAAATTTGGGACATTTTCAGTCATTGTTCCTCTGGTACTTTTTCAGCCCCATCTTTTTCCTCCTTTTCTTCCAGTACTCTAAAACCACAAATGTTAAATCTTTTTCTTGTAGTTACACAGGTCTCTAAGACTCTATTTCTTTCTAAAAGTCTACTTTCTTTCTGTTTTTCAGATTGGGTAATTTCTCTTCTCTTACAGTTCACTCAATATTTCCTCTGTCTCATCCGTTCTGTTGCTGATCCCATTAGTTGTACTTTTTATTTTCGGTTGTATTTTTTCATTTTGAAATTTCCATTTGATTCCCTTTTATATCTTATATTTATTTGTAAGACTATTTTCTTGCTAAGATTTTTTTTTAATTTTTCATTTGGCTCAAATATGTTTGTAATTACTTGTTGCATTTTTATCACAGCTGCTTTGTCATCTCAATGTTGGCATCTATTGATTGTCTTTTTTATTCAGTTTGAGAAATTTATTGTCCTTAGGATGATGAATGACTTTGAACTAAAAACACAGGCATTTTCCTATTATGTTCTGAGACTGTATATTATTAAGCTTTCTGTTTTAGTTGACTTTCTCTAAAACTGCTCAGGAAGGGGAAGAAAAGGCGGTGCTGCCTCATTTCTTCATAGCAAAGGTAGAAGTCTCTTAGTTATCCACTCATCCTCAGTTGACACCTGACATGGGATAATCCTCATTACTATTTAGTAGCACTGGTCTTCTCTGACACCACAGGGCCTTGTTACAAGAATGGCAGAATTAAACTCTTACTTGGCCTTTTCTGATAGCACGCTAGAGGGGCTGATGGGTGCTTTTTCACAGTCTTGCAATGGTGAAACTCTAGCTTTCCACTCAGCCTTTGATTTTGTGATTGGAAGTAGGTCAACTGTTTACGTATGTTTAACTGGAGTTGACAAAGTGATGTCTAAAAATTTTTTGACTTGCTAGGTTGTCCATTTCCTGGTCTTCTGGCTAAAGAGATAAGGCTTTTAGAGGGGTTTTGATTGTTTTTGTTGGTCTGCACTCATTGGCATTTTGGGGCTTCTGATTTTTCAGATCCAAGTCTGCGATATATGAGACCCAAAAAAAGCCAACCAAACACTCACATCACCCCGCATATCCCAAGGTTCTTAGCCAGCCAGCCTTCTTCTTTTTCAATGGCTTCTATTGTTTATTTTATATATAAGGTCCAGGATTTTTAGTTAGTGCTTAACTGGAAAAATAGAGAAAGGTACATCCAGAAGTGAAAGCTCCTTACATTTATTTTAAATATATTTATTTTAACTGACACATAAAAATTGTGTATAACTATCATGTACAACATGATGTTTTGAAATAAGCATACATTGTGGAATGGCTAAGTTGAGCTAATGAACAAATGAATTACCACATATACTTTATACTTTTTATAGCGAGAACACTTAAAATCTACTCTCAGTGACTTTCAAGAATATAATACATTATTACTAACTCTGGCCAACGTGTTGTACAAAGTGTTGTAGATCTCTTGTATTTATTGCACCTAGCCAACTGAATCTATTTATCCTATGACCAACATCTCCCCACTCACTCTCCCAACCCTCAGCTCCCAGTAACCAATATTCTACTCACTGCTTCTATGAGTTCAACTTTTTAAGATTCAACATATAAGTAAAATAATGTGGTATTTATCTTTCTGCATCTGGATTATTTCACTCGACATAATGTTCTCCAGGTTCATCCATTTTGTTGCAAATAACAAAAATTGCTTTCTATGGCAGAATAGTATTCCACTGTATCCATACAGCACATTTTCCCTACCCATTTATTCACTGATGAACACTTCAGTTGATTCTATGTCATGGCTATTGTGAATAATGCTACAATAAACATGGGAGTACGAATATACCGATTTTATTTCCTTTGGATGTATAACCAGTAGTGGGATTGCTGGATCATATGGCAAATCTATTTTTAATTTTTTGAGGAACTTGCATATTCCTCTTCCAGTCTGGCTATACCAACTTACATTCCCACCAACAGTGTGCTAGGGTTCCCTTTTCTCCACATCCTCTTCAACACTTGTTAATCTTTCCTCTTTTTAATAATAGCCATTCCAACAGGTGAAAGGTGATATCTCATTGTGGTTTTAACTTGGATTTCTCTGATAATTCATGAGGTTGAACATTTTTTTTATCTATCTGTTGAGTAGAAATGTCTATTTAGGCCCTTTTCCCATTTTTAATCAGGTTATTTTTCTTACTATTGACTTTTGTGAGTTTTTTATATATTTTGAATATTAGCCCCTTTTAAGGTCTGTGGTTTGCAAATATTTTAACCCATTTCATAAGTTGTCTCTTCACTCTGTTGTTTGTTTCCTTGACTGTGCAGAAGATTTTTAGTTTAATGTAATCCTATTTGTCTATTGTTGCTTTTGTTGCCTGCTTTTGGGTTTATATCCAAAAAATTATTTCCCAGACCATTTTATAAACATTTTCCCCTATTTTTTTCTTGTCATTTTACAGTTTTAGGTCCTAAAATTAAGCCTATAATACACTTTGAGTTGGTGTTTCTTTATAGTGTGGGATAAGGGTCTAATTTCATGTTTCCGCATGTGGATATTCATTTGTCCCAACACGGTTTATTCAAGAGACTGTCTTTTACCTATTGTGTGTTCTTAACATCTGTGTCAAAAATCAATTGACTATAATAAATGTGTGGGTTTGTTGCTGGGCTATATGTTTCCATTGGTCTATGTGTCTGTTTTTATGTCAGTATCATACTGCTTTGATTACTATAGCTTTGTATTATGAGGTAAGGTAGACTGATGCTTCCAGCTTTATTCTTGTTGTTCAAAATTGATTAGGCTATTTGGAGTCTCTTACTTCCATATGAATTTTAGGATTATTTTTTCAATTTCTGTAAAAAATGTCATTGAAATTTTGATGAAGATTGCATTGACTCTGTAGATCACTTTGGGTAGTACAGAGATTTTAACAATATTAATTCCTCAGTCTTCTTAAAAGGGATATCTTTCCATTTCTTTATGTATTATTCTATTTCTTTTATCAATGTTTTATAGTAGTATAAAGAATAGGTTTTTTATCTTGGTTAAATTTATTCTTAAGTATTTTACTGTTTGGGTAGCTAATGAAAATGGGATATTTTTAATCATATAGCTTGTTATTAGTATATGGAAACCCTTCTGATTTTTGTGTATTGGTTCTATATCCTGCAACTTTACTGAATTTTGTTATTAGCTCTAACAGTATTTTAGTGAAGTCTTTAGGACTTTCTATAAAATGATGTCATCTGTAAACAGGGACATTTCACTTCTTCCTTCTCGATTTGGACGCCTTTCTTTTCTTGTTTTTCACGCCTAATTGCTCTGGCTAGGACTTCCAGTACCATGTTGAATAGGAGTGGTGAGAGTAGGCTTCTTAGTCATATTCCTGATCTGTTAAATAAAAAGTTTCCAACTTTTCACCATTGAATATGATGTTAGCTGTAGGCTTGTCACATATGGCCTTTCTTGTGTTGAGGTACATTCCTACTATATCTAGTTTGTTGGGTGTTTTTGTCATAGAAGGATATTGAATTCTGTCAAATGTTTTTTATGTATCCATTGAGATGATCATATGGTTTTTGCCCTTCATTCCATGAATGTGATGTATCAAGTTTATTGATTTGCATATGTTGAACCATCCTTGCATCCCAGGGATAAATCCTACTTGATCATGGTGAACGATCCTGTTAATGTATTGTTGAATTCAGTTTGCTAGTATTTGTTTTAGGGTATTTGGATGTATGTGTATCAGGATATTGGTCTGCAGTTTTCTTTTCTTTTAGTGTCCTTCTCTGGCTGGGTAATGCTACCCTTGTAAAAGAAGTTTGTAGGTATTCCCTCTACTTCAATTTTTGGGAAGAGTTTGAGAAGGATCAGCGTTACTTCTTGCTTAAATACTTGGTAGAATTCAGCAATAAAGCCGTTAGACACTGAGCATTTCTTTGACAGGAGATTTTTTTAATAGTTTTTGGGGAAGAGGCAGTTTTTGGTTGTATGAATAAATTATTTAGTGGTAATTTCTGAGATTTTGCTGTACCTGTCACCCAGCAGTGTACACTGTACCCAATGTGTAGTCCTTTATCCCTCACCACTCTCCCCTCTTCCCTCTTAGTCCCCAAATTCCATTATATCATTCTTATGCCTTTGCATCCTCATAGCTTAGCTCACACTTACAAAAGAATATACATTATTTGGGTTTTTTTAAATTAATGATTCAATCTCCTTACTCATTCCTGTTCTATTCAGATTTTCTGTTTCGTTATGATCCAGTCTTGGTAGATTGTATGTGTTTAGAAATCTATCCATTCTTTCTAGGCTATCCAATTTTTGGTGTATAATTGTTCATAGTCTCATATGATTTTTTGGATTTATTTATATTTCTGTGGAATCAATTGTGATGCTTCCTCTTTCATTTCTGATTTTATTTATATGAGTTATCTCTTTTTTCATACTTAGTCTAGCTACAGGTTTGTTGAATTTGTTTATCTTTTCAAAAATACCAACTCTCCACTTTATTGATCTTTTCTACTTTTTTCTATTCTGTGTTTCCTTTATTTCTTCTCTGATCTTTGTTATTTTCTTTGTTCTGCTAACTTTAGGCTTAATTTACTCTTCTTTTTCTAGTTCCTTACAATGAAATAATAGATTGCACTTGAGATCTTTCTTCTTTTTTTATGCAGATGTTTGCTGCTATAAACTTCCCTCTTAAAACCACTTTTGCAGCATCCCATAGATTTGGGTATGTTGTGTGTTCCTTTTTGTTTGTGTGAAGACATTTTATAATTTCCCTTATAATTTCTTCTTTGATCCATTTGGGTTGTTCAGGAGTAAATAACGGAATTTTCCAAAATTCATTCTGTTCATTTCCTTCAGTGTTTTGAATATACCATCCCTCTCTCATCTGGTCTGTAAGGTTTCTGCTCAGAGTGTCATACCATTGTGGCTGGAAAAGATACTTGGTATAATTTCAGTCTCTTAAAATTTATTAAGACTTGTTTTGTGGCTCAATATGTAATATATCTGAAGAATCCTCCACGTGGCTTGAGAAAAATGTGTATTCTGCTGCTGCTGGATGCAATGTTCTGTATATGTCTGTTAGGTCCATTTGGTCTAAAGTGCAGTTCAAGTCCAATGTTTCCTTGTTGATTTTCTGTCTAAATGACTTGTCCATTGCTGAAGGTGGGATATTAAAATGTCTTACTACTATTGTATTACAGTATATCTCGCCCTTCAGATCTATAAATATTTGCTTCATACAATTAAGGAGCTTGGATATTGGGTGCATATATATTTACAGTTGTTATATCCAATTGATGAACTGACCCCTTTATCATTCTATAGTGACCTTCTTTGTCTCTCTTTATAATGTTTTATTAACATCCGTTTTTATCTGATATAAGTATAGCTAACTTTGCTCTCTTTTGGTTTCCATTTGTCTGGAATATCCTTTTTCATACCTTCACTTCTGGGCTTTGTGTGTCTTTAAAGGTGAAGTGAATCTGTTATAAGCAGCATATAGTTGGGATTTTTAAAAAATTTTTCAGCAACTCTATATCTTTTGATTGGAGAATTTAATCCATTTACTTTCAACATAATTATTGACAAGCAAGGACTTGCAGTCATTTTAATTGTTTTCCCATTGTTTTGTAGATCCTTTGTTCCTTTCTTCCTTTCTTGCTGTCTTCCTTTGTGATCTGGTGATTTTTCTCTAGTGGTATGCTTCGAATTCTTACCATTTAATTTTTGTGTTTGTACTGTAGGTTTTTGTTTTATTTTTACCACAAGGCCAGTGTACATCTTACAGTTATAATAGGCTTGTTAAAGCTGATAACAACTGATCACTTAAAAATCCTGAGCATTTCTTCCTCAACCTCTCCACCAATTTTATGTGTTTGATGACACAATTTATATTGTTTTGTACTGTGTATCTCTTAACACTTGTTGTAGCTGTCATTTTAAAATAATTTTGTCTTTCAACTTTTGTATTAAAGATATGTCATTTACAAACTACCATTACAGTATTAGAGTATTCTGAATTTGACAATACACTTATCATTCTGCTTGAAGAATTATCTTTAGCATTTCTTGTAAGACAGGTCTGGTAGTAATGAATTCTCTTTGCTTTTGTTAGTCTGAGAAACCCTGTCTCTCCTTCATATCTGAAAAACAGCTTTGCTGGGTAAATCATACCTGAGGAACAGTTTTGCTGGGTAAATTATTATTGGATGGTAGGTTTCTTTTGACTTCATTTTTCCTTCAATGTTTTGAATATATCATCCCACTCTCATCTGGTCTGTAAGGTTTCTGCTGTGAGGTCTGCTGCTAGCCTTATTCGAACTCCCTGATAAGTGATAGGCTTTTTTTTCCCCTCTTACTGCTTTAAGAATACCTCTTTATCTTTTATTTTTGACCGTTTAATCATAACTTTTCTTGGTGTAGTCTTGTTAGGGTTGTATCTAATTGGAGAACTTTGACCTTCCTGTACCTGGATATTTATATATTTCCCCAGATTTGGAGAAATTTCTGCAATTGTTTCTTTAAGTTTTCTGGCCCAATGTTTCTCTCTTTTCCTTGAAGTCCTATAATCTGAATATTTGTTTGTTAGATGCTGTCCCATATGTCTCATTAGCTTCATTTATTCCTTTTTTTCCTCTTCTGGTCCTATATTTTCAAATAACCTGTCTCTGAATTCATGGATTCTTTCTTCTGCTTGATTGGGTCTGCTATTGACATTCTCTAATGCATTTTTCTTTTTCATTTATTACAATTGTCAGCTACAGAACTCATTATATATGCATATAGTATATTTGATATATATAACATGTTATATGTGTTATAACATTTGTCTGTGTGCATACATATAATTTCAATATCTCCATTAAATTTTTCATTTTGGCTGTCTGGTTTCCTGATTTCATTGATTTACTTCTCTGTATTTTCTTGAAGTTCACTGGACTTCCTTAAAACAATTATTTTGAATTGTCAGGCAATTCATAAGTCTCCATTTCTTCAGAGCTAGTTACTCTGAAGAAGTAAGGGCTTTATTTTGTTCCTTTGATGGTGTCATTTTTCCCTGATTGTTTTTTATCCTTGTGGCTGTGTTGATGCCTGCACATTTGAAGCAGTGACTTATTTTAGTTTTTACAGATTGGCTTTGTGTGGGAATGCCCTTTACCAGTCAGCCCCTGCAGAGATATTTTGGCAAGACATCTGGCCTGGTCTGTAGGCTGACTTACTGCTGGAGTCAGGCAGGCTGGCCTGGTGTCTGGATCAGCTGGTACCTGAGTCCACAGGGTTAGGGTATGGAGCCTCTGTTCACTGAGGTAGACCTGTTGTTTAGGTTTGTGGTGGGGTGAGAGCGGGGGGTGTGTCTGCAGCCTGATTTTGCATCAGTGGGCCTGGAGCCTGTATATGTGGTTGCTAACTTGAAGCCTTGATTCACATTGCTGACCCGGCACAGGGGTGAGCTTTGAGTTTGAGTCTGCAGAAGCTGACCAGATCTTGGGATAGGCCTCGTACCTAGGTCCACTGGGGTCAACCTGGAGCCTGAGTCCATGGAGATGCGCCTAGGTCCTGGGTCCACGAGGATGGCCTGGAGACAGGATCTTCAGGGATTGCCCTGGAACCACAGGGGCCAGCCTGGCACTAAAGTCTACTGAAGTTGCCCTAGACCTTGGGTCTCCTGAAGCAGGCCTGAACCCAGGGTCCACTGAAGCCTGAGGCCACTAGGACTTCCTTGGATCCTTGGGCCAGCTTGGTGCTGGGGCAGGCATAAAATCTGGGTATGCAGGGGCTGGTCTAAAGCCTAGGATTGTGCATACTGGCCTGGTACCTGAAGCCATGGAGACTAGAATTTTGGGTCCTAGGAGGTACTAGTCAGCCTGGAGCTTGGGTGCATGAGGGCTAGTCTCAAGTCTAGGTTTGTTGATGCTGGCCTGAAGGTTAGGTCTGCAAGGGCTTACCTGAGTACTAGGGCTTTGGGGCCTGGAACCTGGGTCTGTAGGGGAAGTCATGGAGCTTGAGTCCATGGAGGCTGCCCAGCACTGGGGTCTATTGGGATGGGCCCGGACCCTGAGTCTGTTGGAACATGTAGTCAGTCTGGAGGGTGGGGATGCAGTGATTGGCCTGATGCTAAGCAGACCTAGTGCCTATGGCTGTAAGTGCCAGCCTGTCACCTGAGGCCAGGTATGCCAACCTAGTGCTGGTACGGGCCTGAAGTCTGAGGCTATATGGGCTGAACTGGCTCTAGGCTGGGCTACAACCTGGGGAAGCATAGAGCCTGGAGCCACGGAGATTGGCCTGGGCATTGGGTGAACCTAGAACCTATATCCACAGGGGCTGGCCTGAAGGCTGGGTCCATAGGTGCTGGCTTGATGGCTAGGGCTGCAGGACCAGCCTGGTGGCTTGGGCAGGCCTGAAGCCAAGGGCCACTGCGCCTGGCTTAGAGATCGAGTCTGCAGGATGATTCTGAAGCCTTGTCTCTGGTGGCTGACCTGGCATTCAAAGCCTGCAGCTACTGGGGCTGGCCCAGTGCTGGGGGGCCAGTCTAGAGCCTGGGGCTGCTGGGTAGGGCTGCCTGGTGGTAGAGCAGGCCAGAAGACTGAACATACCTGGCAGGCCTGGACACTGGGGCTGCAACATCAGGCTTGGTGCTGGGGTAAACCTAAATGTACAGTCTATGGGTACCAGCCTAGTGTCTGGAGACAAGGGGACCTTCCCAGTGTTGAATTGCATTTGGGTGGGCCTGGTGCTCAGATCTAAGGTCTGCTGCTCACTTTCCTCTCTTCCAGCAAGTGAAGGTTGTCTCCCCTGTCCCCACTACCCACCCTCCCCACTGACATGAGAAATGTAAAACTGTCCTTCCTACCCTCTTCAGTGTATCTGTTCTTATTTCTGCACTACATCAAGGTACTATAATCTCTCAACTGTTTTCCTTAGCTCTTGTGAAGGTATTTCTGTACATGGATAGTTGTTCAAATTGATGTTTCTGCAGGGGGATGAGTGTTAAAAATCGTCTTCTGCCATCTTGCTGATATCTCAACCTATTAAAAATTTATTTTAAATATTATGGTTACAGTTTTTAGCTTCAATGTACTTGGGGATGTTACTTTGCTCATTTTTTCCCTTATCATAACTTTGTATAGAACTTAATCACAGTCCTTTTATGTCACTCATGTTTAAGCATAACATGTTTTTTCTGTGCTTCTAAGAGGAACCTGCTTTGTAGGAGAGCAAGATGAACCAGAAGATATTTCTTAGTTTCATGATTATAGGGCTCATAGTTCTATACCAACAATTGAATAATTTAAAATATGGAGACAATTATTTCCAAAATCTGCTTTCTTTTCTCTTCTCCTTTTCATATCTGAATCTTTTTTTTTTTTCCCTTGGTGGCTCTGTCCTGCTGTCAATGTGGATTTTACTCCCTGAAGTCATTCCTCCATGCGGGGCTTTGTCTTAGAAGAAAATTTCAGCTGATTAGTTATAAGAATTCACAGGGCTCAAATTTATAACATAAATATTGGTAACCAGATACCCTATAGGGCTCAAATTTATAGCATTTTCAAGCTTCCCAAAGTCTCCCTGCACTCATACAGACATAGGGGCTTCAAAAGCCCTCTCCTAGTTTGGCTCTTTGGCTGAGATTGAGTGACAGAGTTTCTACTCCTGTGTGCAGTCCCTTTCTTTTGGGATAAATATTTGTTAGCAATTTCTGGATTCTCTGGATCTCAACTTTCCTTTGCAGTTTCAACCATGGGGATGTGTCTTTGTTTGGATTGCTACAACAAATTACCATAGACTGGTGGCTTAAACAGTAAACATCTATCTATCACACCTCTGGAGGCTAAGAAGTCCACGATCACGGTGTCAATGGACCTGGTGTCTGGCAAGGGCCCACTTCCTGGTTTGTAGGTGGCTGTCTTCTCATTACATCTTCTCACATGATAGAGAGCAGAGACAGATAGCAAACTCTTGTGTCTCTCCTTATAAGAATACAAACCCCATTCATGAGGTCTCCACCCTCATGACCTAATTACCTCCCAAAGGCCCCATCTACTAATACTATCACATTGAGGGTTAGGATTTCAATATATGAATTTTGGGGAGACACAAATAATTTAGTATTTGTGAAGTATTTAAAAATAGTACCTGGCACATAACAAGTGCTATAAAGGAAATTGTTCAAGAGATTTTTAAAAATCATGACTCCCTACATGCTTCCCATCAAAACATCCTGAAAAATAACATTATATAGAAACACTCCCAGCCAGGATGGAAAAGAAAATGAAAGAAAAATACTTCCACTTCTGGAAGAAAGAAAGAGGAATTCATGAAAGAGATATAGTGGATAGATTAAACTCCAGAATTTCATGGGATGTGGGAAATGCACTGTAGAGACATTCATATTAATATCAAAGGATAATAGAGCATCTAAGCTAGTGTTACACTCATCCTGGTGCTGTCTGGTGGAGGCTGCAAACTCCCCCAGAAGCCTTTTGCACTTAGCCTGAAACCACATCCGAGATGGTGCAACAACGGCAGTGCAACAGTATCAGAGGGAAGGGTATCAAAAAATACCTCCCAGGTTGTATGTGGTATAAAGGAAATTCAGATTTTCAAAATATTCCCACCCAAGGGGAAAGGCTGATGCAAAAAAAAAAAGAGGCATGGAACATAATATAGATACTTCTGAGGGCCAGGACATTAAGGCAGAAGCAAGAATGGAGTTCACTAGTAGCAGATGCCATCACAGGCCCAAAGACCAGGTAGGAACAAGTACCTCAGTAATGATGTGGAAGAGGCTAATGCCCAAGACAAGTGGAATGATATCTCTCCCTCTAAAGTAATTTAGAGGACCACCAAGGGACACTGGTAAACATACCTAAAGCTTCCCTCTCTAGCCAGCTGGAGGTCTTACCTGTTCCAGCATACCTGGCAGCCATATGCAGGAGCAAAAGGGGTTGAGCAAGAACTGTGAAAGGTTGAAGATTTGTCCAAATAAGACCGTTTAAAAACAAAAGGGCCTCTTTTTAACTAGAAGAGAATAAATTGTATTTAACTGGCCAATTTAAGTATGACACATGTACACCCACACATTGAACCCAGCTAAAGGGGCTCCAGAACAATGAGAGTAGCAATAGAAAATGAAGAAGCTCTATATTCTTTGTACATTTCAGAAATGACACATCTTTTTTTTTCAACTTGGGACTATATTTTACATATAATGTGTTCCCTTAAGATTATGTGAAAAATGTCTTTTCTAATAACATTCTTCCAAAGTATGTTTTTCATGACCAATATAATTTCATAGAATGAGCATAATTTACTTCATCAACTTTTTATAATTGGATATTTAAGCTGTGTCCAGCTTTTACTGTTATGATTAACGATACAAAGGCTATTTTTGTTGAATCTCTACTTCTTTATAGTACACTTTTCATTGTGGAATTTCTGAATTGAGACAATACACAGTTTGAAGCGTTTAATATATATTATCAAGTTATCCTCTAGATAAAGTTCAAACTCGTTAGAAAAATAAACCCATTATGATCTGGTTAGTGTTTCCCTGTACAGCTTAAATACTCTCTATCCTCCATCTGCCTCAAATCATATACTTTATCTAGACACTACGTTGTACTACCTTTAGAACCTTGCACTTGGTCTCCCCTCTTTGTGAAACATTTTCCCGTGTTATTTCAACTTCCCTTTGGCCCAGATGAACTCTCCTCTTTAAGTATTAGCTTAAGTTTTGACCCCTCCTCACCCTTCCCAAGCCCTGTTTGCACCTCACACACAACTATGTTGAGTCCTGTCCATGAGATAATTTGATATCCTTAGTAAATTAATAAAACTTTCCAACTGAATAAATAGTCTTATTCTTACAGTTGTAACATACCAATAAAAACGAAATTAGGTGAGCAGCTACTAATGCCAGGCTCTGTATTATTCACTAAAATACAAGCATAAAAAGATATAGTTCAGTGAATACAAATGTCATTGTATTTATTCAGCCTCTTAAGGGGTCACATAAATACCAATTATAACAGAATATCATTTTTCTCCTACAAATGTTACAAATTTTTTTAGTCAATGATATCTTGTGATGATGAAAATTTGAAAAAAATAGGCACCTTGATATCTAACTTGATGGGAATCTAAATTGTTATATCTTTACAGAAAGTAAGTATAAAACACCTACTAAGTAATTTTAGCATATATATTGAACCAGTAAATTCACTTAAATATACAAAAGTGTTTATGTTAGATTATTAAAATTTTACTGTATTTACAAATAGTAAGACCAAAAGAATATGAAAATGTTAACAACAGTGAGATTGGAATGGAAGGATTTTTTTTAATTTGAGCATTTTTATATGTTCTAAGTTTCCTATAATAAACATCTATAGATTTTATAATCAGGACAAAAGTCTTTGTAAGAACCATACTTTGATTTCTCCCACTGGAGTTATAGGAGTAAGATGGCCATTTAGGAGGCCCTGATGCTTGTCCTCCCCCAATAAAAACAATGAATAAAAACTACATGCTGACAAGAATAGCCATGGGAGAACTCCGGAATATAATAAAGAAGCTGCAGGAATCCTGTGGTGCACAAAGGTTGAAAGTGGCTACATGAAAAAGCATAGAAAGCAGTATGCCTGTGTTACTCCATTCCTCTGTCAGTCATGGCTTGGTGTCAAGAGGGATCCCCTTGGCTTCACTCCCCACCCCACATTGTGGGAAAAGAGAGCAGTAAGACCACAACAGCCCTCATTGCCACCATTGACACCCTGTGTCTTTCAACACCAAGGTCCCCCACAGCCTTCATCAACACTGGACCCAGTTTGACAGAGTCCACGTTACTGCACTTCCCCAACCAAGGAGCAGCTGTAGCACCTCCCCCACTGGAAGAGCCACCACAGCCCACCACCCCAAAGGAGCCACCATTGCATCCCCACTACAAAAGAAGCTACTGTTTACCCTCACCAGAGAGGAAGCACTGCTGCAGCTCCTTCCCTGCCAAAGGTGCTGTTGCTGCTCCCCACCCCATCTGGGGCCAAAGCCCACTCCTAAGCCCCATCCTGAGGACTAGAGCCACCACTGCTGTGCCCTACCCAACCCCCTTCTCCTCAGAGTTCCTACAGCTTCCCACAACTGCACACAGGACCTAGACCTCAGATCCAGGGTCACTCGGATCATCTGCACCTTGAACACTGGTGCCACCACTGTAGTAAGTGCATTTCAACTTCTGCCCCAAATGCCACATTTATTCAACGTACCCCCAAGCCCCAGACCCCATTTGGTGTGCTCCCACGAACACTTGGTGTGTTCTTGTACCTTGGACAACACATCCACCACTATGTCAAATGTGTCTGTGCCCCAAACCTAACCTAGATGCTGCCACCAGTGCATGTGATCACATGTGCTAGACCACGTACCATGAGTGATCCCTTCAGCCATAATTATTCCCTGAAGGAATAAATGAGAATAGGTGGATATCAACAGACTCCACCACCAATGACTCCAATAACCCATTGCCAATGTAGACACCTGCAGCCTTAGCTGCAGAGGACTCCTACAGTCTTTGCCAACACTAACCTCAGCTGATGAAATTCCATGGAGACTTCAGTACTGTGCCTTCTCCAAGACCAGAACAACCATTGCATCCTCCCCTGCAGGGCCAGAACCACTACAATCCACCTAGCCAGTGTCCTCACACCCACACATAGCTGAAGGTCTTTTCCCAGTCTGTAAAGTGTGGACGAGGTGACTGCTCCCTCAAATGTACAGACATCAATGCAAGGCCACAAGAAACGAACAAAAAAAAATTCAAAAAGTGGTGCCACAAAAACAAACACAATAATTTTCCAGTAATTGATTCCAACAAACATGTGAAAACTTAATAACACACCCTTAAACAACCATTGGGCCAAAGCAAAAATGAAAAGGGATTTTAAAAAGGATCTTGAGACAAATGAAAATGAAAACACAACATACCAAAACCTATAGGATGTAGTAAAAGCAGTAATAAGAGAGAGGTTTATAGCAATAGATGCCTACATTAATAAAGAGGAAAGATCCCTAATAAACATCTAATTTTACGCATCAAGGAACTAGAAAAAGAAAATATTAAGCCCAAAGTTAGCAGAAGGAAGGAAATAATGAAGATTGGAGAAAAAAATAAATGCAGAACAAATATAAAAAATAATAAAACTACAAGTTTTTTTAAAAGATTACTAAAATCTACAAATCCTAAGAAAAAGAGAACATGCAAATAAATAAAATCAGAAATAAAAGAAGAGACAATACAATGGAAGCCTCAGAAATAAAACAGATTATAAGGGAGTATTAGGAACAATTATATGCCAACAAACTGGGTAATCTGGAAAAATAAATTCCCGGAATCATACAAGCTATCAAACCTGAATCAGGAAGAAATAGCCTGAACATAAATTAGGAGACTGACTCAGTAATAAAAAACCTTCCAACAAAGCCCAGGACCTGATGGCTTCATATGTCAATTCTATCAAACACTTCAAGAAGAATTAATACCAATCCTTGTTAAATTTTCAAAAAATAAAAAAAAGTAAACTCTTCCAAATTCATTTAATAAGGTCAGCTTCACCCTGATACCAAAACCAAGAAAAGACACTACAGGAAAACAAAACAAAACAAAACTACAGGCCAATTTTTCTAGCAAACCAAATTCAACAACACATTGGAAGGATCATACACCATGACCAAGTGAGACTTAACAAAGGGATACCAGAATGGTTCAATATATGCAAATGAATCAACGTGATACAATATATTAACAAAATGAGAGAAAAACAACACATGATCATCACGATAGAGGCAAAAAAAAAAAAATTTGAAAAAGTTCAACATCCATTCATTCTTAAAACTCTCAACAAAATAGCTACAGATGAATCTTACCTAAACACAATAAAGGCCACATAGGAAACGCCCAAAGTAAATATCATAATCAATGGAGGGAAACTAAAGCTTTCCCTCTAAGATCTAGTACAAGCCAAGGATACCCACTCTTGCCACTTCTTTACAACCTAGAACTGAAAACTGAAAATCTTATCCATGGCAATTAGGCAAGGAAAAGAAATAAAAAGCCATCCAAATTGGAAAAGAAGTAAAATTGTCTATTTGCAAATGACATAATTATACACATAGAAAATCTTAAAGGCTCAACAAAAAGCAAAAAGAAAAACTATTAGAAATAATAAATGAATTCAGTAAAGCTGCAAGGTAAAATATCAACATGCAAACATTAATTGCATTTCTATTCACAACAATGAACCATCTGAAAAGGAAATTTAAAAATAATCCATTAACAATAACAGCCAAAAGTAAAAACTACTTAGGAATAAATTTAATCAAAGAGGTGAAAGACATGTACACTAAAAACTATAAAACGTTTATGAAAGTAATTAAGAAAGACACAGATAGATGGGAAAACATCTTGTGTTCATAGATTGGAGTAATTAATGTCTGTAAATGTTCATAATACCCAAAGCAATTCACATTATTGCAATCCTTATCAAAGTCCTAATGGCATTCTTTATAGAAATAGAAAAAAAAATCTAAAATTCATATGGAACCACAAAATACCCCAAATAGGCAAAGCAATCTTGAGCAACAGGAACAAAGCGGCAGGCATCACACTTCCTAATTTCAAATTATTTTACAAAGCTACAGTATGGTACCTGCATAAAAACAGACATATAGACCAATGGAACAGGGCAGAAAGCCCAAAAATAAGTCCTCACATCTACAATCAACTGATCTTTGACAAGAGTGCTATGAACACAAACTGAGGAAAGGACAGTCTCTTCAATAAGTGATGCTGAGAAAACTAGATATTCACATACAGAAGAATGAAATTAGACCCTTATCTCACACCTACACAAAAATCAACTCAAAATGGATTGAAGACTTCAATGTAAGACCTGGAACTGTAAAACTGCTAGAAGGATAAGGGGTTAATATCCAATATATATATAACGAATTCACACAACTCAATAATGAAAAACATCCTGTTTCAATCCTGTTTCAAAAATAAGCAAAGGATCTAAATAGACATTTCTCAAAAGAAAACATACAAATGGCAAACAAGTTTATGAAAAGGTGCTCAACATAGGGGGTGGGGCCAAGATGGACGAATAGGAACAGCTCCGGTCTACAGCTCCCAGCATGAGCAACACAGAAGACAGGTGATTTCTGCATTTCAAACTGAGGTACCGGGTTCATCTCACTAGGGAGTGCCAAACAGTGGGTGCAGGACAGTTCGTGCAGAGAACCATGCACGAGCCAAAGCAGGGAGGGTCCTACGCCCACGGAGTCTCACTGATTTCTAGCACAGCAGTCTGAGATCAAACTGCAAGGCGGCAGCAAGGCTGGGGGAGGGGCACCTGCCATTGCCCAGGCTTGCTTAGGTAAACAAAGCAGCCAGGAAGCTCGAACTGGGTGGAGCCCACCACAGCTCAAGGAGGCCTGCCTGCCTCTGTAGGCTCCACCTCTGGGGGCAGGGCTCAGACAAACAAAAAGTCAGCAGGAACCTCTGCAGACTTAAATGTCCCTGTCTGACAGCTTTGAAGAGAGTAGTGGTTCTCCCAGCATGCAGCCAGAGATCTGAGAATGGGCAACTGCCTCCTAAAGTGGGTCCCTGACCCCCGAGCAGCCTAACTGGGAGGCACCCCCCAGTAGGGGCAGACTGACATCTCACTCGGCCGGGTACTCCTCTGAGACAAAACTTCCAGAGGAACAATCAGACAGCTGAATTTGCGGTTCACGAAAATCTGCTGTTCTGCAGCCACCGCTGCTGGCACCCAGCCAAACAGGGTCTGGAGTGGACCTCTAGCAAACTCCAACAGACCTGCAGCTGAGGGTCCTGTCTGTTAGAAGGAAAACTAACAAACAGAAAGGACACCCACACCAAAAACCCATCTGTACATCACCATCATCAAAGACCAAAAGTAGAAAAAACTACAAAGATGGGGAGAAAACAGAGCAGAAAAACTGGAAACTCTAAAAGGCAGAGCACCTCTCCTCCTCCAAAGGAACGCAGTTCCTCACCAGCAACGGAACAAAGCTGGATGGAGAATGACTTTGATGAGTTGAGAGAAGAAGTCTTCAGACAATAAAACTACTCCGAGCTACAGGAAGAAATTCAAACCAATGGCAAAGAAGTTAAAAACCTTGAAAAAAAATTAGACAAACGTATAACTAAAATAACCAATGCAGAGAAGTGCTTGAAGGAGCTGATGGAGCTGAAAGCCAAGTTTCGAGAACTATGTGAAGAATGCAGAAGCCTCAGTAGCTGTTGCAGTCAACCGGAAGAAAGGGTATCAGTGATGGAAGATGAAATGAATGAAATGAAGCAAGAAGGGAAGTTAAGAGAAAAAAGAATAAAAAGAAACGAACAAAGCCTCCAAGAAATATGGGACTATGTGAAAACACCAAACCTACGTCTGATTGGTGTACCTGAAAATGACAGGGAGAATGGAACCAAGTTGGAAAACACTCTGCAAGATATTATCCAGGAGAACTTCCCCAATCTAGCAAGGCAGGCCAACATTCAGATTCAGGAAATACAGAGAACGCCACAAAGATACTCCTTGAGAAGAGCAACTCCAAGACACATAATTGTCAGATTCACCAAAGTTGAAATGAAGGAAAAAATGTTAAGGGCAGCCAGAGAGAAAGGTCGGGTTACCCACAAAGGGAAGCCCATCAGACTAACAGCTGATCTCTCAGCAGAAACTCTACAAGCCAGAAGAGAGTGGGGGCTGATATTCAACATTCTTAAAGAAAATAATTTTCAACCCAGAATTTCATATCCAGCCAAACTAAGCTTCATAAGTGAAGGAGAAATAAAATACTTTACAGACAAGCAAATGCTGAGAGATTTTGTCACCACCAGGCCTGCCCTAAAAGAGCTCCTGAAGGAAGCACTAAACATGGAAAGGAACAACCGGTACCAGCCACTGCAAAAACATGCCAAATTGTAAAGACCATCTAGGCTAGGAAGAAACTGCATCAACTAACGAGCAAAATAACCAGTGAACATCATAATGACAGGATCAAATTCACATATAACACTATTAACTTTAAATGTAAATGGGCTAAATGCTCCAATTAAAAGACACAAACTGGCAAATTGAATAAGGAGTCAAGACCTATCAGTGTGCTGTATTCAGGAGACCCATCTCATGTGCAGAGACACACATAGGCTCAAAATAAAGGGATGGAGGAAGATCTATCAAGCAAATGGAGAACAAAAAAAGGCAGGGGTTGCAATCCTAGTCTCTGATAAAATAGACTTTAAACCAACAAAGATCAAAAGAGACAAAGAAGGCCATTACATAATGGTAAAGGGATCAATTCAACAAGAAGGGCTAACTATCCTAAATATATATGCACCCAATACAGGAGCACCCAGATTCATAAAGCAAGTCCTTAGAGACCTACAAAGAGACTTAGACTCCCACACAATAATAATGGGAGATTTTAACACGCCACTGTCAACATTAGACAGATCAACGAGACAGAAAGTTATCAAGGATACCAGGAATTGAACTCAGCTCTGCACCAAGCAGACCTAATAGACATTTACAGAACTCTCCACCCCAAATCAACAGAATATACATTTTTTTCAGCACCACACCACCCCTATTCCAAAATTGACCACATAGTTGGAAGTAAAGCACTCCTCAGCAAATGTAAAAGAACAGAAATCATAACAAACCGTCTCTCAGACCACAGTGCCATCAAACTAGAACTCAGGATTAAGAAACTCACTTAAAACTGCTCAACTACATGGAAACTGAACAACCTGCTCCTGAATGACTACTGGGTACATAACGAAATGAAGGCAAAAATAAAGATGTTCTTTGAAACCAACAAGAACAAAGCCACAACATACCAGAATCTCTGGGACACATTCAAAGCAGTGTGTAGAGGGAAATTTATAGCACTAAATGCCCACAAGAGAAAGCAGGAAAGATCCAAAATTGACACCCTAACATCACAATTAAAAGAACTAGAGAAGCAAGAGCAAACACATTCAAAAGCTAGCAGAAGGCTAGAAATAACTAAAATCAGAGCAGAACTGAAGGAAATAGAGACACAAAAAACCCTTCAAAAAATTAGTGAATCCAGAAGCTGGTTTTTTGAAAAGATCAACAAAATTGATAGACTGCTAGCAAGACTAATAAAGAAGAAAAGAGAGAAGAATCAAATAGACACAATAAAAAATGATAAAGGGGATATCACCACCGATCCCACAGAAATACAAATTACCATCAGAGAATACTACAAACACCTCCATGCAAATAAACTAGAAAATCTAGAAGAAATGGATAAATTCCTGGACAAATACACCCTCCCAAGACTAAACCAGGAAGAAGTTGAATCTCTGAATAGACCAATAACAGGCTCTGAAATTGTGGCAATAATCAATAGCTTACCAACCAAAAAGAGTCCAGGATCTGATGGATTCACAGCTGAATTCTACCAGAGGTACAAGGAGGAACTGGTACTATTCCTTCTGAAACTATTCCAATCAATAGAAAAAGAGGAATCCTCCCTAACACATTTTATGAGGCCAGCATCATCCTGATACCAAAACCTGGCAGAGACACAACCAAAAAAGAGAATTTCAGACCAATATTCTTGATGAACATTGATGCAAAATCCTCAATAAAATACTGGCAAACCGAATCCAGCAGCACATCAAAAAGCTTATCCATCATGATCAAGTGGGCTTCATCCCTGGGATGCAAGGCTGGTTCAATATACGCAAATCAATAAATGTAATCCAGCATATAAACAGAACCAAAGACAAAAACCACATGATTATCTCAATAGATGCAGAAAAGTCCTTTGACAAAATTCAACCATCCTTCATGCTAAAAACTCTCAATAAGTTAGGTATTGATGGAACGTATCTCAAAATAATAAGAGCTATCTATGCCAAACCCACAGCCAATATCATACAGAATGGGCAAAAACTGGAAGCATTCCCTTTGAAAACTGGCACAAGACAGGGATGCCCTCTCTCACCACTCCTATTCAACATAATGTTGGAAGTTCTGGCCAGGGCAATCAGGCAGGAGAAGGAAATAAAGGGTATTCAATTAGGAAAAGAGGAAGTCAAATTGTCCCTGTTTGCAGATGACATGACTGTATATCTAGAAAACCCCATTGTCTCAGCCCAAAATCTCCTTAAGCTGATAAGCAACTTCAGCAAAGTCTCAGGATACAAAATCAATGTACAAAAATCACAAGCATTCTTGTACACCAATAACAGACAAACAGAGAGCCAAATCATGAGTGAACTCCCATTCACAATTGCTTCAAAGAGAATAAAATACCTTGGAATCCAACTTACAAGGGACGTGAAGGACCTCTTCAAGGAGAACTACAAACCACTGCTCAATGAAATAAAAGAGGATACAAACAAATGGAAGAACATTCCATGCTCATGGGTTGGGGGAATCAATATTGTGAAAATGGCCATACTGCCCAAGGTAATTTATAGATTCAATGCCATCTCCATCAAGCTACCAATGACTTTCTTCACAGAATTGGAAAAAACTACTTTAAAGTTCATATGGAACCAAAAAAGAGCCCGCATCGCCAAGTCAATCCTAAGCCAAAAGAACAAAGCTGGAGGCATCACGCTACCTGACTTCAAACTATACTACAAGGCTACAGTAACCAAAACAGCATGGTACTGGTACCACAACAGAGACATAGATCAATGGATTAGAACAGAGCCCTCAGAAATAATGCCGCATATCTACAACTATCTGATCTTTGACAAACCTGACAAAAACAAGCAATGGGAAAAGGATTCCCTATTTAATAAATGGTGCTGGGAAAACTGGATAGCCATATGTAGAAAGCTGAAACTAGATCCCTTCCTCACACCATATACAAAAATTAATTCAAGATGGGTTGAAGACTTACATGTTAGACCTAAAACCATAAAAATCCTAGAAGAAAACCTAGGCAATACTATTCAGGACATAGGCATGGGCAAGGACTTCATGTCTAAAACACCAAAAGCAATGGCAACAAAAGCCAAAATTGACAAATGGGATCTAATTAAACTAAAGAGCTTCTGCACAGCAAAAGAAACTACCATCAGAGTGAACAGGCAACCTACAAAATGGGAGAAAATTTTCACAACTTACTCATCTGACAAAGGGCTAATATCCAGCATCTACAATGAACTCAAATTTACAAGAAAAAAACAAACAACCCCATCAAAAAGTGGGCGAAGGACATAAACAGACACTTCTCAAAAGAAGACATTTATGCAGCCAACAGGCACATGAAAAAATGCTCATCATCACTGGCCATCAGAGACATGCAAATCAAAACCACAATGAGACACCATCTCACACCAGTTAGAATGGCCATCATTAAAAAGTCAGGAAACAACAGGTGCTGGAGAGGATGTGGAGAAATAGGAACACTTTTACACTGTTGGTGGGACTGTAAACTAGTTCAACCATTGTGGAAGTCAGTGTGGCGATTCCTCAGGGATCTAGAACTAGAAATACCATTTGATCCAGCCATCCCATTACTGGGTATATACCCAAAGGACTATAAATCATGCTACTATAAAGACACATGCACACGTATGTTTATTGCAGCACTATTTACAATAGCAAAGACTTGGAACCAACCCAAATGCCCAACAACGATAGACTGGATTAAGAAAATGTGGCATATATACACCATGGAATACTATGCAGCCATAAAAAATGATGAGTTCATGTCCTTTGTACTGATATGGATGAAACTGGAAACCATCATTCTCAGTACACTATCACAAGGACAAAAATCAAACACCGCATGTTCTCACTCATAGGTGGGAATTGAACAATGAGAACACATGGACACAGGACGGGGAACATCACACTCCAGGGACTGTTGTGGGGTCGGGGGGAGGGGGGAGGGACAGCATTAGGAGATATACCTAATGCTACAAGATGAGTTAATGGGTGAAGCACACCAACATGGCACGTGGATACATACGTAACAAACCTGCACATTGTGCACATGTACCCTAAAACCTAAAGTATAATCATAATTAAAAAAAAAGAAAAGGTGCTCAACATGGCTATTCATCAAGGAAATTCAAATTAAAACTATGAATTATCACCTCACATCTGTTAGAATGGCTATTACCAGAAAGACCAAAGATAACAAGTGTTGGAGAGGCTGTGGAAAAAAGGAAACTCTTATATACTGTTCCTTGGAATGTATATTGGTACAACCATTATGGAAAACAGTAGGAGTTTCCTCAAAAAATAAAAAGATCCAGTAATCTGACTACTGCATATACATCCAAAGGAAATGAAATCAGGCTCTCTAAGAGATACCTGCATTCCCATGTTAATTTCCACATTATTTACAATAGTCAAAGTATGGAAATGATTAATGAATAAAGGAAAATGTGAGGGCTATACATACACACACATACAAACACCACACACAATGGAATATTATTCAGCCTTAAAAAGAGGGAATCTAAAATAGTTGAAGTCATAGAAACAGAGAATAGAATAGCGTTTGCCAGGGGTGAGGGAAGAGAAGAATGGGGAGATGTTGGTTAGGGGTTACGAAGTTTCAATTATGCTAGAAGAATACGTTCTGGAGATCGAATGTACAATAATATGAGTATAATTAACAATAGTTTATTGTATATTTGAAATTTGCCAAGAGGGGAGATAGTATTTTTGTCACACACACACATACAAATGTTTAAGTGGTAACTATCACAAGGACAAAAATCAAACAAGTGATCACTATGTTAACTAGTGTGTGCTGATTATTTTACAACGTATGTGTATATTAAATCGTCAAACTGTATACCTTAAATCTTTGTGTCAAATATACATCAATAAAAAAAATTTTAAGTATACTCATTCTCTTACCTTTAGTGAGCTTTTTTCAAGTTAAGGAAGCCATTTTCCTAGAAATTTTCTCTTAATAAAAAGGCAACCAAGACTTCCAACCTGGAAGCTGAGAGATCAGACACTGATATTCAGAACTCAACCAAGATGCAATTACACCTTAAGCTCAAGTTTGAAACAGCCATTAGTTTCTCTCATATTATTATCCTAATCATTATCTGCCATTTAACTATCTATAATTATCCATTCAGATTATTTATAAAAATGTTAACTTAGACACCTATCAGAAATAAATCTTTGGATGTCACAATATCAGTGTTTCTTTCTCCAGAAAAATGCCTACATATCTCTGCTCTTCATTTCTTGATTGCAAACGAGGACTTTATGGAAAGGGGGAACTCCTCAATTACTAATGATTTAATTCTCTTTCTTACTAAGCTTTATGAGAATTTTTGAAAGACTAAATAAATTATGTTCCCTTGTTTGTCCTTATTCTCAGGCTTATTTGGCCTCTTTGAGGAATACAATAGAAATTACTCTGTCAGTAAGTCTTAGTTCTTGTTTTAATTTTAGTTATGATGAGAGATCTTTTTATGTACATTAATGTTGACCTAATGGGAGATTTTTGTGTGGAGGAGGTCCTCTTAAATTTTTTTAATGCATTAGGTGAAATGAAAGCATCTATAATCTTCAAAAGCAAAAACTCAAAGAAACACAGTCATCTGATAATAAAAGCAATGAAATTGAAAGGAAAATATTGGCAAACATAATGTAAGAGACCCCTAGCTAGCAAGGTTCATAAACCCGGTTAGATAATCTTTCCCTACTCCCATTAAGTCATTGCCAAACCACTGCAATCAGATTTGAGTATCACTAATGGCAAATTGCTGGAAATTGAACCAGATGCTCAAAAGCTTTCATGATTATTCACCAAATAGCCAGAGACTAAAAACACTAGATAAGATCAATCTGGGCCAGGAAAGACCCAACAAGTTGTAATCAGTAACTTGAGCCATCTGGCCAGGCTCTGCCTTCTTTTAGGTCATAGCTTGGCAACTTCATTAGCATTATGCTTTGAGTTATAATTTTTAAATAATGTGGAACGTTATTTCTGTCATGAACAAGACAAGTGATAGCTGGAGATATAAATACTACTCTTGCTACATGCTATTATATGTTGAGATTAAGACACATGGGGCGTTTATATACTTGACTTAAAGGTGATTTGCTACATAAAATTTATAACCAATCCTGTCTTCAGACCTGCCAGTTGAAGATGAGTCCCCTCTACCCCCAAAATACACAATGTTCTGAAGATTTATGAAAACTAGTATCATCCAATAGCAATAATAATTTATTCATACAGGGCTTTATGGTTTTCATTGCTCTTTTGTCTACAGAATTTCAACAGTTTGAAATAGTGATATAAGTTTTCTCCTTCAATATCTTTATTTTTGCTACTCAAAGTCTGTCCCTGCATCAGCACCAATGGTATAACCTGGAAATTTGTTAGAAATGCAGAGTATCAGCCTTACCCTAGACCTACTAAAAAAGAATATGTACTGTAACAACACCCCTAGGTGATTAACACGCATTAAATTTTGGCATGTATCAGAATCATCTAGAGTATTTGTTAAAACATGCTTTTTGTGTCTCACTAGATCTGGAGTGGGCAAATCAATTTGTATTTCCAACAAGTTCTCCATCATGTCCATGCTGATGGTCTGGAGACCACAGTTTAAGAACTACCATTCTTGCCTAGAGCATGTTATGTTTTTTCCCTAGTTTGGTAACAGATTATTCATGTTTCAAGCAAGATAATGCAGGGCATTAAGTTTAGGCACATTCCATTGAATAGCCGCTAACTTGATTAAAATTATGACTGACCAATACAGAACATACACATTGCAAGAGGCTGCCCAACTCACCAGGATTCTCCCAATCACAGCAGCTATGCTCCCTGTCCAATCTCCTGACAATATGGATGGTTAGAACCAAAGTAGGTACAACACACCCTGTCTGGTCCAATCAAATTCTCTCATCTGGAATTTGAAATCCTGAATAAAGACAAGGCCTCTATTTTCTGATTTCCCCAGGCTCAGTGGTTCGGTTCTTCCACCAATACTGTACATTACCAATATTTTTCCAATAATTTATTATTTTAGCAAGTTTACAGAATTAGTAGAAATGCTTTTCATCATTTTTTAAATAATTATTTCTTCCAAGAATCCTTTTTTGTTTCAGTCTACCAATGTTTGAATAAAAGAGCCATAAGGGAGTGCCAGAGAGTATAAATAATGAAAACAGGCACTTCTTTTGCAACTCCAGTGGCCATTATCCTTGTTCCCTATTGTTTATTGTCTGTTGAATCAAGACTGCATAACCTCTGGGAAGAACCCAGATGGGGATTCTGTTGGTGTTGGTATGATGCCCAGCACTGACAGTAACTGTGGAGCCCAGTGCTCACATGTCTGCCCTTTTGTGGGTAGAGAAGTCATAACCATGCTGAAAACATACTCTCGGCGAGTGGGGAGAAGCTGTATGAAAATCAGCAGGGAAGGGGAAGAGTGGGGCGTGCCAGGAGCAAGAAAAACGATGCCTTGCCCCAGCAGCTCTCATGAGGCACTGTCCATTTTCTAGAACATGCCAAGACTCCATTTCTGACATAAATTTTCAGTGCTTGGGAAAGACATTTTTACCTTGAGCAGGAACTGAGTATATGAAACTGCATCAGTAGTTGAACTTAGTCTCTGGGGAACCACCAGACTCTATGTAGGATTCTTGAAGGCAAGATTGGTCTGATTCACCAATCAGAACTACCACCATCACCACCATCAAAGGTTTCCATGCTTAATCTCTCCAACTTTTTATAAGTTAATGTCCTCTTGGTGAACAAGATGTTAAGAAACAACAAGCTCCATGTCTCTAATTAGCACCACATCGAAGTATATCATTAGCTTTAAATTAAATCCTTTAACTAGTTGTTTCTTTTTCTAATGGTTAAAAACATTCTGAACCAATCAAGGCTGGAAACGACAAACAAATTCATAGAGCAATGCTTCTGCATGGAGACCAAAGTGGCAACCAAGGAAGAGGGGACAGGAAACAGGCCTGTTGGCCTTAAATCCCAAGGTGGATGTTTCTTCCTCCCCGCCCCCCGCCACAGGTTCACAGACTTTTATAGAGAAAGAGGATAACAAGATGAATTTTCAGCAGAGATGGTGACAGGATGTTACAGGCCTGATGCTCATGGGGCCCCACAACATCTCTCATTCTCCAGTCAGCCCAGAACTGTCAAAGCGCTGTCCCACTGGTCTTCCTCAAATATAGGGCAGCTGGGGCAGCCCCCACTTCCCAGAGTCTTAAGAATATCCAAGCTTCACCTGGGGGTCAGAATAAAAATGACCTGTAGCAAAGAACTGTTACCTCCATATAGTAACCAAATAATTCAGGAGGAGAAGACAGGAGCCTCTCAAGGTTGCGATTTGAAGAAGTGTGTTGCCATCTGCTTACCAGATGTAAAGACTTTAGAATAAACACAAAGTAGATGAGAACCATAAGAAAAAGTAACCCAGATGTTAGCTGAGGCCTCTCTGGCCCTCAGAGAACAAGGTATGATTGATTCAAACCTCTATTTTCACGTCCTGTGCAGGCCCAAATCCTTCTCCAAAATAACTATAAATTCCACTGAAGGAAGGCATGAGGTGTAGGGGCAGACAGGTTACAGATCACCTCTGGCTACAGCCTACTACGTCTTCAGTCTGCTGATCATCTCGACATCTTACAGGAGCTGCCTCTGCTCTGAGTCACATCAGCCCCATAGCAAACTCAGAATCTGTCTTAATCTCCTCACATAGGCACGTGCACATTCTCTGTCTCCGTCTCTCTCTCACACAGACACACATACACATACACACTTTACAAGGAAATGAGTAAATGTGGTGTTATTTTAAGATTTGTCCAGATATGGAGGAGGGATTTTTTAAAGATTTGTGGGGAACCTCTCTCCCAGGTGCATTTCAATAATTGCCTTGTTGTTTATCTGACCCCTCAGCCTCAGGCCATCTTGCTCACTCCACTTCTCTTCCTCCTCTCTCTTCATTTCCTCTTTCTCAAGAGGAGAAATATATTCCTGTTATTGCCTCATGCAAAGCAGTTTGACGATCTCTTTTGCTGTCTTGGCTCCTGGCCTCACCATGTCCTCAGGATCTCAACTTCAGGGCAGCAGTTCTTGGTGTTGTCCGGAGAAGAGCAGTATCAGCATGACCTGGGAACTTGGCAGTGCAAATTCTCAGGTTTAACCACAGACCTACTAGATCAATAACTCTAGGGGTGGGCTCAGAAATCTGTCTTAACCAGACTTCCAAGTGATCCTGATGTATTAAAGTTCGAGAACTATTGCTTTAAAGAATAACAGTTAAGCAACTGATAGAAGAAGAGCTGCCAATAAAGAAACGGAGAATATTTCCACCGCAAAACACTGCTTTCAGTGGCAGTGGCAACAAGTGGCTGGGAGGGAGGAGAACATAGGCCACCATCACCACCCCTGTAATCTCTTATTACTTTTCTAATGTAGAATCTCAATACAAATGCCCCATCTCCCAATTCCCACTAGATTGCCATACTTTTCCAATAAGCTCCTTTATAAAATAGTCTGAAGCTGCCAGTAATTGCTCTAGTGCTGCTTTAGCTGTTACATAAACGTGTGATATAAGATTCAAAGAATATATTTATAATCAGAAAATAGTTATTAAAGATAGATACAAAATAAGGATACGTAGTTGAGCACAACTGTGGGGACCAAGACAATGAATTATTAATTCTGGTTTAGGTTTATATTATAAATCAGAACCTCTTCTTTATTTTGTATAAATGAATTGGAGCACTGAGCAAATAATATATGCAAAAGATATGCCAGATGGTCTGAAATTCTAACAAAATATCATTACAGAAGCTGGGCATTGGCTAAGGTTTTGTTTGTTGGTTTGTTGGTTGGTTGGTTGTTTTTGCTTTTCACGGTACATAGTTTTAGGGGTGTTTCTATATGTGATCAAGGTCTGTCATGGAAACAAACTTCACAAAAGGTATCACACAGCCAACAGCCTCAGTAGGGGAAAAAAGGCAAAGGAATGTGTGGGAGGGAAAGATGGAGAAATAGAAGGCCCTATGCCCTAGATTCTTCTAACTCCAGTTAGAAAAAACAAGAACAAGCATCCCCCCCAGTTTAGGCAATTCATGATCTATCTCTTGGCCTGATATTAATTGTTTTATGTCCAAAACTCTGTTGTAATTGTAAAAGCAAAAGTAGTCTGTAGGATTTTTTTCAATAAAGTTAAAAATATTCTCCTGATTTTCTAGTATATTTTACATGCCTTCCTACATAGTTGATATTTTGATTAGTTATATATTGTTGCATAACAAAGTACTACAAAATACAGTGGCTTAAGACAACAAACACATATTATCTTATGTAGTTTCTGGGATGAGAAATCCAAGAGCAGCTTACCTGGGTTTTTATGTCTCAGGTTCTCTCATAAGGTTACCATCAAGACGTCAGTCAAAGCTGTATCGAAAAAGCTTGACTGAGCACTTTGTAGGCCGAGGCAGGCAGATTACCTGAAGTCAGGAGTTTGAGACAAGCCTCGCCAGCATGGCAAAACCCCGTCTCTACTGAAAATACAAAAATTAGCCAGACATGGTGGCGGGTGTTTGTAATCCCAGCTACTTAGGAGGCTGAGGCAGGAGGATCACTTGAATCTGGGAGGTGGAGGTTGCAGTGTGCTGAGATTGCAACACTGCACTCCAGCCTGGGCGACAGAGTGAAACTCCATTTCAATAAATAAATAAATAAAAGCTTGACTGAGGCTGGAGGATGATTCACCTCCAGGATGGCTTACTCTTGTGACTGTTTGCAGGAAGCTCAGTTTCTCACCACATGTGCCTCTCCATAAGGCTGCTCACAAAATGGCAGCCAGTTTCCACTAGAGTATGAATTCCAAGAGAGAAAGAGTGGTGTCCTGTAAGCCTAGTCTCTGAAGTTGCATACCATCACTCCCCCTTTATTCTATTTGACACTAAGTACAGCCTAGACTCCCTAGGATGGGAATTAGGCTCCACCTCTTCGAGTAGTATCAAAGAATTTTATCTACATCATCTGATACGTAAAACAAGTTGGCAAGGTAAGGTTGGGCATGGTGGCTCAAGCCTGTAATACTAGCACTTTGGGAGGCTGAGGAAGGCAGATCACTTGAGGTCAGGAGTTCAAGAATAGCCTGGCCAAAATGGTGAAACTCCATCTCTACTAAAAATACAAAAATTAGCTGGGTGTGGTGGCATGTGCCTGTAGTCCCAGATACTTGGGAGGCTGAGGCAGGAGCATCACTTGAACCTGGGAGACGGAAGTTGCAGCCACTGCAGTCCAGCCTGGGGTGACAGAGTAAGACTCTGTCTCAAATAGAAAAAATAAAAAATAAATGGGGAGGTATAAATGGATCTAAAAGGAAATAAAGTTTCCATGGTTCAGACAAAGTGGAAAATGTTGATACTAGTGATCACATAAGTCACATTAAAATACTAAATGTTGATACTAATGATTACATGATAAGTCACATTAAAATTAAAATACAAAACCACAAAGAAAACTACTAAAAGGGAGACACTCAAGAACAATATAAATAACTCAAGAAGGAATCTCAAAAAATGTTAAGTGACTCACAAAAAAGCAAAAAAATAGAAAAGAATAAACAACAGGAAACAAATAATTAAATTACAGACTTAAGACCTAACAATGGAAATGGTCTAAGTACACCATTTTTTAAAGGCAGAAAGTAGCAAAGTATATTAAATACACACATACACACACACCCCACCTACATGCTACTTACAAGAAACTCACTTCAAATTCAATAATAAAACTAAACATGCAATTACCATATGACCAAGCAATTGCACTATTGAGCATTTATCCCAAAGAAATGAAAATGTATGTTCACACCAAAACCTATATAAAAATATTCTTAGCAGTTATATTTAAAAAGTGAAAAACTGGGGAAAAAAAGAACAGATACCTTTCAATAAGTGAATGGTAGAACAAACAGTGGTACATTCATACCATTGAATATTACTCTACATACAATACAAAAGGAGCAAACTATTGAAGCACACAACTCGGATGCATTTCAAGAAAATGCTAAGTTAAAAAAAAAGGCCAATTCCAAAAAGTTGCAGGCTGTATGATTCCATTCCAATAACATGCTTGAAAGGACAAAATTTTAGAAATAAAGAACGGACATGGTTGCAAGGAGTTAGAGATGGGAGTGAGAGTAGGAGGGAGGTGGGCATGGTTAAGGAAAAGCATGCAGCAACATGAGGGATCCCTGTGGTGATCTAACTGATCTGCATCTTTAATGTTGTGTTGGTAGTAGCATGTAGGTAAATCTGTATATGATAAAATATCACTATATGCACTGCATACTATATAGTGTATGTGCTATATAGTGATAAAATATCACCACATACACACACAAATGAGTGCAAGTAAAATTGAGGAAATCTGAATAAAATTGGTGCATTATATCAATGTCAATTTCTGTGTTTTTAATTCACCTGTGATACTGTACTATTGTAAGATGTTACCATTGGGGAAAACTAGGTAAAATGTATTAGGTAAGTGGATCTCTCCATAGTATTTCTATAATTCCATGTGAATCTACAATTATCTCAAAAGTTTAAAAATTTAATTTAAAAAATATATCTTTATATAGTCAAATGTAAAGTCTGCAATAACACTCTTCCTGAATGCTTAACTAATATTTCCACCCCTGTAGCTCGCAATCATGTTAGCGAGAAGATCTTAACAAAAATGCAATGTTGGAATATTAGACTCCTTTCCAGTAGAAAATGTGATTACACATACCTGAAGGAACCATGTGATAAATAAAGATTTATGATTTCCAAATTAATGAAAAGTATTACCCTAGGCTGGATCTCTGCCAGGAAATACAAGATAAGCAAAAGTCTGCATACTACTAGAAAGTCAAATATGTTACCTTTTAAGGAATTAACAATCACAAGAAAATTAGAATGGCTTGCTTAAAACCAGAGTTCGCATTCAAGTGTACATAAGACCTGCTAGTTTAACAGATTTTTCAAACAGTCACTTCAAGCTACTTCTGTCTTCAGTCTGTACAGGAATGCGTATGTGTTTATGTATCTATCAGTAAGTCTGTCTGTCCTGTGGTGTGGTGGTGTTCCTATTTCTAATTCTTCTATATCAATAAGCTTGGCTATTTTATAGTAATTCAGCCTTTAATTCATCTGGAGTCCAACAGTAACTCAAGTTTCCTTTGAGGAACTTAAAATAATGTATTCTCTTTCTGGTAAATGCCAGATATTCTGATTTTTTATTTGCTATGGCCAATATTCAGGAGTTTGAGATATAATTTTTTCAAATAGTAGCTTGATTGTAACTTGCGTTTACAACTGATATTTATGAAAAGTAAATGTAAATTAAGTTCATTTTGTTAACGTTTATATAATTCAGACTGATGGAAGTTATCTTATAAACTTATTTCTTTTCCAGACTATTGCTAGAACTTTTAAGAAATGCTGATTTTTGGGAGGTAGCTGGCAAGATAGCCGAAGAGGAAGCGCTCCAGTCTGCAGCTCCCAGCAAGATCAATACAGAAGACCGGTGATTTCTGCATTTCCAACTGAGGTAGCCGGCTCATCTCATTGGAACTGGTCAGACAGTGGGTACAGCCCACAGTGAGCAAGCTGAAGCAGGATGGAGTGGTGCCTCACCGGGGAAGGGCAAGGGACCAGGGAACTCCCTCCCCTAGCAAAGGGAAGCCATGATGGACTGTGCCATAAGGGATGGTGCATTCCAACCCAGATACTATGCTTTTCCCATGGTCTTCACATCCCACAGACCAGGAGATTCCCTCAGGTGCCTACGCCACCAGGGCCCTGGGTTTCAAGCACAAAACTGGGTGGCCGTTTGGGCAGACACTAAGCTAGCTGCAGGAGTTTCTTTTCATACACCAGTGGTGCCTGGAATGCCAGCGAGACAGAAGTATTCACTACCCTGGAAAGGGGGCTGAAGCCAGGTAGCCAAGTGGTTTAGCTCAGCCAAACCCACCCCTACAGAGGCAAGCACTGGTTTGAAATTCTCACTGCCAGCACAGCAGTCTGAAGTCGACATGGAATGCTCAAGCTTGGTGGGGGGAGGGGGCATCCACCATTACTGAGGCTTGAGTAGGCAGTTTTCACCTCACAGTGTAAACAAAGCCATCAGGAAGTTCAAACTGGGTGGAACCCACTGCAGCTCAGCAAAGCCACTATAGCCAGACTGCCTCTCTAGATTCCTCCTCTCAGGGCAGGGCATCTCTGAAAGAAAGGCAGCAGCCCCAGTGAGGGGCTTATAGATAAAACTTCCATCTCCCTGGGAGAGAGCATCTGGGGGAAGGGGCAGCTGTGGGCACAGCTTCAGCAGACTTATATGTTCCTGCCTGCCAGCTCTGAAGAGAGCAGGGGATTCCCCAGCACAGCGCTCGAGCTCTGCCAAGGGACAAGCTGCCTCCTCCAGTGGGTCCCTGACCCCCGTGCCTCCTCACAAGGAGACACCTCCCAGCAGGGGTCGACAGACACCTCATACAGGAGAGCTCTGGCAGGCGTCTGGCAGGTGCCCCTCTGGGATGAAGCTTCCAGAGGGAGGAACAGGAAGCAATCTTTGCTGTTCTGCAGCCTCCGCTGGTGATACCCAGGCAAACAGGGTCTGGAGTGCACCTCCAGCAAACTCCAGCAGACCTGCAGCAGCGGGGCCTGACTGGTAGAAGGAAAACTAACAAACAGAAAGGAATAGCATCAACATCAACAAAAAGGACATCCACACAAAAACCCCATTCAAAGGTCACCAACATCAAAGATCAAAGGTAGATAAATCCACGAAGATAAGAAAAACCAGTGCCAGTGCAAAAAGGCTGAAAATTTCAAAAACCAGAATGCCTCTTCTCCTCCAAAGGAATACAACTCCTCACCAGCAAGGGAACAAAACTGGATGGAGAATGAGTTTGATGAACTGACAGAAGTAAGCTTCAGAAGGTGGATAATAACAAACTCCTTTGAGCTAAAGGAACATGTTCTAACCCAATGCAAAGAAGCTAAGAACGTTGAAAAAGGTTAAAGGAATGGCTAACTAGAATAAGCAGTTTAGAGAAGAACATAAATGGCCTGATGGAGCTGAAAAATACAGCACGAGAATTTCATAAAGCATACACAAGTGTCAATAGCTGAATCGAACAAGCAAAAGAAAGGATATCAGAAATTGAAGATCAACTTAATGAAATAAAATGGAAGACAAGATTAGAGAAAAAAGAATGAAAAGCAATGAACAAAGCCTCCAAGAAATATGGGACTACGTGAAAATATCAAATCTATATTTGATTGGTGTACTTGAGTGACAAGGAGAATGAAACCAAGTTGGAAAACACTCTTCAGGATATCATCCACGAGAACTTCCCCAATCTACTAAGACAGGCCAATATTCAAATTCAGGAAATCCACACAGACACTCCTTGAGAAGAGCAACCCAAGACACATAATCATCAGATTCACCAAGGTTGAAATGAAGGAAAAAATGTTAAGGGCAGCCAGAGAGAAAGTTTGGGTTGCCCGCAAAGGGAAGCCCATCAGACTAACAGCAGATCTCTCTATATATAAGCCAAAAGAGAGTGTGGGCCAATATTCAACATTATTAAAGAAAAGAATTTTCAACCCAGAATTTCATATCCAGCCAAACTAAGCTTCACAAGTGAAGGAGAAGTAAAATCCTTTACAGACAAGCAAATGCTGAGAGATTTTGTCACCACCAGGCCCGCCTTACAAGAGCTCCTGAAAGAAGCACTAAATATGGAAAGGAAAAACCAGTACCAGCCACTGCAAAAACATAGCAAATTGTAAAGACCATCGACACTATGAAGAAACTGCATTAACTGACGGGCAAAATAACCAGCTAGCACCATAATGACAGCATCGAATTCACATATAATAATATTAACCTTGAATGTAAATGGGCTAAATGCCCCAATTAAAAGAGACAGACTGGCAAATTGGATAAAGACTCAAGACTCATCTTTGTGCTGTATTCAGGAGATCCTTCTCATCTGCAAAGACACACATAGGCTCAAAATAAAGAGACGAAGGATGATTTACCAAGCAAATGGAAAGCAAAAAGAAGCACAGGATGCAATCCTAGTCTCTGATAAAACAGACTTTAAACCAACAAAGATCAAAAAAGACAAGGGCATTACATAATGGCAAAGGAATCTATGCAACAAGAAAAGCTAACTATCCTAAATATATATGCACCCCATACAGAAGCACCCACATTCATAAAGCAAGTTCTTAGAGACCTACAAAGAGACTTAGACTCCCGCACAATAAGAGTGGGAGACTTTAACACCCCACTGTCAAAATTAGATCAATGAGACAGAAAATTAACAAGGATATTCAGGACTTGAACTCAGCTCTGGACCGAGCAGACCTAATAGACATCTACAGAACTCCCCATGTCAAATCAACTCTCCACCTAAAGTATACATTCTTCTCAGCACCACATTGCACTTATTCTAAAATTGACCACATAATTGGAAGTACAACACTCCTCAGCAAATGCAAAAGAACAGAAATCATAACAGACAGTCTCTCAGACCACAGTGCAATCAAATTAGAACTCAGGATTAAGAAACTCACTCAAAACCACACAAGTATATGGAAACTGAACAACCTGCTCCTGAATGACTACTGGGTAAATAATGCAATTAAGGCAGAAATAAATAAGTTATTTGAATGAGAGTTCCATGAGAACAAAGACACAACGTACCAGAATCTCTGGGACATGGCTAAAGCAGTGTTTAGAGGGAAATTTATAGCACTAAATGCCCACAGCAGAAAGTGAGAAAGATCTAAAATCAACACCCTAGCATCACAATTAAAAGAACTAGAGAATCAAGAGCAAACAAATGTGAAAGCCAGCAGAAAACAAGAAATAACTAAGATCAGAACAGAACTGAAGGAGATAGAGACACAAAAAACCCTTCAAAAAAATCAGTGAATCCAGGAGCTGGTTTTTGAAAAGATTAACAAAATAGACAGACAGCTAGCCAGACTGATAAAGAAGAAAAGAGAGAAGAATCAAATAGACACAATAAAAAAGGATAAAGGGGAGATCACCACTGATCTCACAGAAATAAAAACTTACAAACTACCATCAGAGAATACTATAAACACCTCTATGCAAAAAACTAGAAAATCTAGAAGAAATTGATAAATGCCTGAACACATACACCCTCCCAAGACTAAACCAGAAAGGAGTCAAATCCCTGAATAGATCAATAACAAGTTCTGAAATTGAGGCAGTAATTAATAGCCTACCAACCAAAAAAAGCCCAGGAACAGATGGATTCACAGTCTAATTCTACCAGAGGTATAAGAGGAGCTGGTACCCTTCCTTCTAAAACTATTCCAAACAATAGAAAAAAAGGGAATCCTCCCTAACTCATCTTATGAGGGCAGCATCATTCTGATACCAAAAACTGGCAGAGACACAGCAACAAAAAAAATTTCAGGCCAATTTCCCTGATGAACATTGATGCAAAAATCCACAATATAATACTGGCAAACTGAATCCAGCAGCACATCAAAAAGCTTATCCACCATGACCAAGTTGGCTTCATCCCTGGGATGCAAGGCTGGTTCAACATATGCAAATCAATAAACGTAATCCATCACATAAACAGAACCAATGACAAAAAACACATGATTATTTCAATAGATGCAGAAAAGGCCTTCAACAAAAATCTACAGCCCTTCATGCTAAAAACTCTCAATAAACTAGGTATTGATGGAACACATCTCAAAATAACAGGAGCTATTTATGACAAACCCACAGCCAATATCATACTGAATGGGCAAAAGCTGGAAGCATTCCCTTTGAAAACCGGCACAAGACAAGGATGCCCTCTCTCACGCTCCTATTCAACATCGTATTGGAAGTTCTGGCCAGGGCAATCAGGCAAGAGAAAGAAATAAAGGATATTCAAATAGGAAGAGAGGAAATCAAATTGACCCTGTTTGCAGGTGACATGATTGTATATTAGGAAAACCTCCTCGTCTCAGCCCAAAATCTCCTTAAGCTGATAAGAAACTTCAGCAAAGTCTCAGGATACAAAATCAATGTGCAAAAATCACAAGCATTCCTATACACCAGTAATAGACAAACAGCCAAATCATGAGTGAACTCCCACTCACAACTGCTACAAAGAGAATAGAATACCTAGGAATACAACTTACAAGGGATGTGAAGGACCTCTTCAAGGAGAGCAACAAACCACTGCTCAAGGAAATAAGAGAGGACACAAACAAATGGAAGAATATTCCATGCTCATGGATAGGAAGAATCAATATCGTGAAAATGGCCATACTGCCCAAAGTAATGTATAGATTCAATGCTATCCCCATCAAGTTATCATTGGCTTTCTTCACAGAATTGGAAAAAAATCTACTATAAATTTCATATGAAATCAAAAAAAGAGCCTGTATAGACAAGACAATTGTAAGCAAAAAGAACAAAGCTGGAGACATCATGCTACCCAACTCCAAACTATACTACAAGGCTACAGTAACCAAAACAGCATGGTACTGGTACCAAAATAGATATATAGACCAATAGAGCAAAATAGAGGCCTCAGAAATAATGCCACACATCTACAGCCATCTGATCTTTGACAAACCTGATAAAAACAAGCAATGGGGAAAGGATTCCCTATTTAATAAATGCTGTTGGGAAAACTGGCTAGCCATAGGCAGAAAGCTAAAATCAGACCCCTTCCTTACACCTTATACAAAAATTAACTCAAGACAGATCAAAGACTTAAATGTAAGACCTAAAACCATAAAAACCCTAGAAGAAAACCTAGGCAATACCACTTAGGACATAGGCATGGGCAAGGCCTCATGACTAAAACACCAAAAGCAATGGCAACAAAACCAAAAATTGACAAATGAGATCTAATTAAAGAGCTTCTGCAGAGCAAAAAAAAGCTATCATCAGAGTGAAGAGGCAACCTACAGAGTGGGAGAAAATTTTTGCAATGTCTCCATCTGACAAAGGGCTAATATCCAGATTCCACAAGAAACTTACACAAATTTACAAGAAAAAAACAAACAACCTCAACAAAAAGTGGGCCAAGGATATGAACAGATGCTTCTCCAAAGAAGACATTTATGCCACCAACAGACATATGAAAAAAAGCTCATCATCACTGGTCATTAGAGAAATGCAAATCAAAACCAAAATTAGATACCATCTCATGCCAGTTAGGATGGTGATTATTAAAAAGTCAGGAAACAACATATGCTGGAAGGATGTGGAGAAATAGGAATGCTTTTATACTGTTGATGGGAGTGTAAATTAGTTCAACCATTGTGGCAGGCAGTGTGGTGATTCCTCAAATATCTAGAACAAGAAATACCATTTGACCCAGCAATCCTATTACTGGGTGTAGACCCAAAGGATTATAAATCATTCTACTATAAAGATACATGCACACATATGTTTATTGCAGCACCGTTCACAATAGCAAAGACTTAAAGCCAACCCAAATGCCCATCAATGATAGACTGGATAAAGAAAATGTGGCACCTATACACCATGGAATACTATGCAGCCATAAAAAAGGATGAGTTCCTGTCCTTTGCAGGGACATGGATGAAGCTGAAAACCACCATTCTCAGCAAACTAACACAGGAACAGATAACCAAACACCACATGTTCTCACTCATAAGTGGGAGGTGAACAATGAGAACACATAGACACAGGGAGGGGAACATTACACACCAGGGCTTGTTGTGGGGTGGGGAGGTAGGGGAGGGATAGCATTAGAAGAAATACCTAATGTAGATGACAGGTTGACGGGTGTAGCAAACCACAATGGCACATGTATTCCTAGGTAACAAATCTGCACGCTCTGCACATGTATCCCAGAACTTAAAGTATAATTATACAAAAAAAAAGAAAACAAATGAACAAGTAAAAGAAAACTAATAAAAACTCTATGCCTTAAAAAAAAGAGAAATGCTTATTTTTGAGGGGATGTTTTGCTTACATGCAGAACATCATAAGGAGATAAATTGCCTGTTTACAGTGATTATTTCAGGTGATATGGCTCACAATAACTTTTTTTATTAATGTCTTATTTTCCAAAGCTGCTGCACCAGGTATGTATTAGTTTTGAAACCAGAAACATATACACCATGGAATACTATGCAGCCATAAAAAATGATGAGTTCATGTCCTTTGTAGGGACATGGATGAAGCTGGAAACCATCATTCTCAGTAAACTATCGCAAGGACAAAAAACCAAACACCGCATGTTCTCACTCATAGGTGGGAATTGAACAATGAGAACTCATGGACACAGGAAGGGGAACTTCACACTCTGGGGACTGTTGTGGGGTGGAGGGAGTGGGGAGGGACAGCATTAGGAGATACATCTAATGCTAAATGACGAGTTAATGGGTGCAGCAAAACAACATGGCACATGGATACATATGTAACAAACCTGCACATTGTGCACATGTACCCTAAAACCTAAAGTATAATAATAATAAAAAAAAATTTATGTAAAAACTCGGGCTGGGCACAGTGGCTCACACCTGTAATCCCAGCACTTTGGCAGGCCAAGGCAGGTGGATCACCTGAGGTCAGGAGTTCAAGACCAGCCTGGCCAACGTGGCGAAACCCCATCTCTACTAAAAATGCAAAAAAAAAAAAAAAAAAAAAAAAAAGAATGTGCTCTGCAAAGTGATTCAAACAAAATATATCCACATGCAGAGAGTGATTCTTTTCTGGATAATAGAACTATGGGTCATATTTCCTTCTATTTTTCTAATTTTTCTCATTTTGCATAATGAGCATTTATTAATTTCATAATGAGGAGATAATGTAAAGCATATTCATACCACCTCCCAATGCCTTATTCTTCTCAAATATCACAGTAGTGGCGGTTGCACTGTATGAAATCTTAGCTCTAGCTGTTCTCTTCTGTTCACAGAAGAGTGTGTCAGCAGACAGAGTTTCACACTGATATTAGTCACTGAGCAAAGAGAAAAAAGCAAATAACCAAACTCATAAAGAACCTTAGTAACCACAAAAGAAACGAAGTCAAGCATACACAAGTGTTCCAGGTGACAATATATGTCTTCCACAGAGGTTACTCATAACATAAAGATTATCTCTGGTCTTCTTTCAATACTGATATAAGTAGCTCAGAACAAAGAGAGGGATACTGACATGGATGTGCTTAAAGAGAAAGGTGGCTTTTTAAAAAACAGAGGTGATCACAGATGCAACATCAGACAGGGATTATTCACTGAACAGTGCAATTCGTATAGAAAACTATAAGCACTCCCTCCTCCCCAAAACCATTTTTGAAAGCCTCAACACCTACCTGCTCCCTGCCAGACACTCAAACTCAAAACGCCAAACACTAAAGAAGGAAATACAATCATTGGAGGGAAACAATTGTTGGGCCAATACTAAGTACAGAATAAAAACTTGTAACAATAATTCAGTTTCAAAAGAACAACACTAAATTAAAGCCATCTCATAACTTTGCATATCTTTACTTCTCTCAATCGTGTTAGAATTTGATGAATATAAAATAATGTTTAAAATAAAATTGAAAAAATAATAATAAGCTCTGACCTATCATTTATTAATTGCTTTCTGCCTTAGTCTGAGTTTCCCAGAAAGCAGAACCTCATGCAAAGGCTTATGTGCTACTTTGTTAAGGTGTACAAGCCCAGGGAGACAGGAGTGCAGGAAGGGGGAAGTAAATCAAAGAAGGAGGGAAATAAAATGCAAGTCGTTTATAGAGCCCCTCGGATTGTTCTATCATCTGTAACCATCTTCTAAGAGGCTGTATAAACTATCTCAGAACAATCCACCCAAGGTGAGAAAGAGAAAAAATTACCCATCACTCATTATCAAAGTTTTTGCCCACTGACATTGATTTCCTTGAATCCCCGGGTTGCACATACATGGGGACTTAGGAGGTCACGCAGGGTCTCACATTCAGCACAGGTGAAGGGGTAAAAGGTACACAGTACAGGCAGAAGGCAAAGCACCATCACATTCCTCCCTTGTGGGGCCAGTGGCTTCAGCAGCTCAGTACAAGCACCCAGAAACTCTAGATACAGGTGAAGCCAAAAGATGAGTTGTCACATGGAATATCTTGATGCAGCCCACTCCTTGCATTACTCAGTCCTCTCACATAATATACAGTTCCTATACAAGAATTAGACTTCCATTGTTAAAATCAAATGTACCGTTAAAACAAAAAGACCTGTCCTCTCAGGAAAGCAGTGTGGTTTAAAACAGCTTTATTCCTATTAAGTGGTATATTAACTGGAAATGTTTGGGAACCACTGAAAATGTAAGTTTGCTTGTGCTTTTGAGATGGGGGAGAGATGGAGAAAGTCCGTGCCATCCATGCTGTGACAGCCTTTGATCTTCCTTAATTTGCCATTACCTTGTTCGGTTTGGACCAAGTTCAGAAGAGCCTTCTCTATACAAACATTAGCATTAATTATGGGTAAACAGCAGCACAAATTATGAGATCTTTGTACAGTTTTAGCATCTATGGTCTTATATGCTACAACTAGAAAGCCACTGCACAGAAAGCTAGAAAACCTTTGTTATCATTCAGGCTTAATCATTGTCAGCCTTAAGTAAATTTTTCACTCAAATATTTATGGTATAACTACTATATATCAAGCACTTTTCTAGTCTTCACAAATAATAAAATGAAAGTATCATTCCTGCCCTCAAGGAGTTCAGAATCTAAACTGAGTAATTTAAATTTTAATGGAAAAACTTATAGTCTGATGCAAAAGTCTACCCAGGTCTCCAGATCTCAATTTCCTCAAGGAGAAAATGCCGTCTAGATGTTTTATAAGGCTCTTCCAGCTCCATAAAAGCTTGCTACCCACAGCAAACAGCAAAAGTAAATAAAGCAGACGCCTCATCCCCATGCCGTTCCATGCATAACTGGTTCAGATTTGGCCCAGGCTGGAACGCAGAACACTTACCTTCTAATGCACCTTCATTGCATAGGTCTCAGGAGGCTAGGTTGTCAAGCCATCCTGCAAGGTTATGACCTAGATTTTGAACTAGATAGAATTCAAGATCACTACAGCCAGGGGCAGCCTTATGAGTGCTGAGCCCATCTAAACATGGCTTCCCCCCTTCGAACACTTCCTATCCATGAAAACCCAGCATACCTTGCATCAGAAGGGTCAGGACATGGACGACATTCAAGTTTCCTTTTAGCTCTAACGATTCTAAGAAACCTGGGGAACATTTACTCAAATAAATAGCAAATAAAAGCATGAAACTTACAGCCTGTGAGAGAAGCAGACATGTAAGAAGCCCAACTTTACTACGAGTGAAAGTGCTTTAATCACTGATTGCCCAGCATGCTTTGAGTGCATACAGCAGGATGAAGGACAGGATATGAAGGGAAGATAGGAAGAGCTTCCAGAGGCAGGCAACGTAAGGAAAGAATAAGAACACTAAAAAATCAAGTTTCACATTGCTAAACCAGAAACACCTTTCTATGATTAGTTTAGCCTCTTAGATGAATTACAAAACTATTGTTCATAATAAAGTTCTTGGGTGTAACTAAGTACTATGAGAATTAGGCACTACTCCTGGAGCAAATATGAGTCTCCTGTGAGAGGGAAGTAAATGAATGAGTTTCACCTCTGAATGCTCCTCTTGGTGATAAAGAGAGAATGATAATTCCTGCAGCTGTGCCCCCCAGACGTTAGCCTGCATAAGAGTCACCTGGAAGGCTTATTAAAACACAGACTCCTGGACCCTGGATTCTTAATACCCTGCCCCAAATTCTGATTCAGTAGATCTAGGGTGAGAGTGAGGAATTTGTATTTCTGGAGAAATCTCACATAATGTTGATGATGCTGGACCACACATGTAATGGCATTGCCATACAGCAGTGGTTCTCAAATATTAGCGGACTTCAGAATTAGCTTAAGGGCTTATTAAAATACAGGTTGCACCTGGGCCCCACCCGCAGCATTTCTGATTTAGTAGGTCTGTGCAGGGTTTAGGAATTTCCATTTCTAACAAGTTCCCAGGTGATGTCCAGGCTGCTTGTCCTGCCACCACACTCTGAATAGCTTTGCTCTAGGAACTTTCTACATGACAGTGATTTTTTCTGAAAAAAAATTGCCAATTTCTAGATATCTTCATAAAAGAGATGCTGGAGCAGTAGATGACATATGTAGGCTAGAGTCAAATGGAAGGCAGAGGATATCAATGAGAAATAACATATGGTAGGGAGAGACCAAATAGGAGGAAAAGAGGAAACATCTCAAGTATGCCCCAACAAAGTGATGAAGTGGAAAGAGCACTAGTTTTTCAGTCACATAGACACAGGTTCAGATCCCACGTGTGATGCATCTGATGCAAAATATATATCCCAAGCCATTTTCCCAACTGAAAATGTGTATAATGATGCTTATTTCATAGCATAGAATTCTTCTGTGTTTCATGTGGCAAATACATTCAAACACCTAACACATAATAAACAATAAAGCAATAAAGAAGTTTCTTGTACTTAAGTTCATAAATTTTTGCATATAAAAGGAAAAGCTTGGATCATTTTTCCAGATTTTTTTTTATTTTTTCCCATAAGTGTTATGATATTTCAGTCAAGTGTTCACACATTTCAAAAATGTTTGCTTTCTTATTAGAGATTAGGGCTAGATGGTTTTAGGTCCTCCTCCTTCTTTAAAGTATTTAATTATTAAGGAAAAACAAGGGATCTTAATTATGAACTGAATAAGTACAAGTACATCTAAAGTATATTATCATTTCCAAAGCAGAAGAAAATGATGTCTGGTTGACTTAGTCCAATCCAGCTTTATAAAGAAATATCTAACAGAATTTGAGGCTGGCATGATATCCATTGCTGATTTCAAGCCAAAGTTAGGCTGAACTTCCAGAATATCCCCACTCATCAGCACTTCCTCCACTCTACCCTATCTTCCTCACCGCAGGGAAAATTAGCTTTGCGTGTTGTGATTTGAGATACAGGAATTTCCAATGATAAACATGCTAACTACAGTACTCTTCAAGGACCTGTGCGTGGAGAAGAAGAGAACACTAGTTTCCTTCTTATTCTACTACTTCTCATCGTCTCAGCATATGCCATGTTATAATCCAAGTTAAAATGATTTAGGTTTCTGCCTATTAACTCCAAGCAAAGTTCAAATCCCACATAAATAAGGTTTTTCTACTGTCAACATAGTGATCATTTTGCTGCACCAGGATTTATTTTGATATTCCCAAAGTTCCTAATTCTGCACGTTTTCCAACTGTTGCCTGCCTTCCTGAAATAGTGCTAATTTGACCCAGGGTCTGTTCCTGTCAGTCACTGGATGAGAAGTTTTTTACGATATATTTGTACAACTGTCACACTAGGACAAGGAAGGCAATGGAAATCTCAGGCCAGTACTGGCCATCCCACTTCCAGACCATTCCGAGCAACATTAGACATGCTTCTCAGTTTTTATTAATCTCTCCAAGCAAAGATATCGCAAACCATTATGCTTTTTTTCTATTTTTAACCTTTATATTTTAATTTACAACAAAGAAATACATATGTCTTTTTTAAAAAAGCAAGTTGAACCAAAATGTTTATAATTAAGGTGACAGTATGATTTATTATACAAACTGGGACACTTTTGTCTCACATAAATATTAGAGCAAACAGGATATGAGATATGACACGTAAACCAGAACTGACATGGGCAAACAAATATATAGGGTTGCTCTTATAATGAAAAATAGCAGATCCTGACCCATCCAACTCTCAACTTCACTCCCTACCATCAATCACTGTTAACTCGTTTAGCTATATTTTCTGGAAGTTATCTCCTTTTTTCTGTAGAATTAATTATATGACTAGCTCTCAAATAATCAGTTTTGGGCATTAACTATTGACTTGCTATTATGATAGAATAAAACCGAGTCTGCTTATACCACTGATCTCTCGTTCCCATCCTACTAATATCATTATATCACTATTTTTGTTAAATTAGTAATAGTTTGCAAAATTGCCTGTGTAAATATTATTCACTACAAAACCTAGCAATACCAAAGTATTTTATGAAAGAACTACACTTTCTTGTACTCCTTATAGCTTTTTTCCTGAATTTAAGTTGCCTTATTTCTTGATCTTTGTAACTTCAATACTCACATCTTTATTTTATTCTCCAAGTTCTCCACTGTAGTCTATCATTGAGTTGTTCTCCTCACCTGTTACATCACATGTTCTATCAAGTCCCCTTTATTTCCAGACCGTCTCCTTCCTGGAGACCCCAATCCTGCTGCTCCAACCTGAACTAATGCCTGATGTAGAGGGCTCATCTTGAATATTCTTCCTTCTGAGTCAGAATCACTGTTTCTTGGAAATGATGTTTCATCTTGATTTATTTCTTCATTGTGATGAAGCACATTCAGAAGAGGCTCTCAAAGAATATATGAGTACCTGAATCCTCATATGCGTGCAACTGTCTTCACTTTACCTAAACTTTTACTGATAATATGGCTGGACATGACATTGTAATTAGGAAATCATTTTCACTCAAAATTGGGAAATGCTTCATTCCTTCTAGTACCTCATGTAGCCATAAAGCAGATGCTATTCTGATGCTTATACCTTTATTGGTGACTCAATTTTATTTTTCCTCTCCAGAAATTTTTTGAATATTCCTCTGTATCCCTGGTCTAGAATTAAGTGCTTTGGGGTGGGTCTTTTTAAATTATGTTACTGGGGTCCATTTCCATCTGTTTAGGAAATATTATTTTATTACTTTGTGGTTATTTTTCTCCTATTGTTTTATCTGTTCTTTACTTATGGAATTCTTTTTATTCAAATTTTGGGCATCATAGATAAACTCTAGTCTTTCATATTTTCCTATTATAACCAATCTCCCTTTGTGTTTCACTCTCGAGAGGTCTTATTGACTATCTTCCAACCATTTACATAATTCTCTCTTTCAGCAATCATATTTCAAACTTGCAAACCTTCTCTTTTTCTAATTTCTCCTTTTCATAGCATCTATTTATTGTTTTATGACTACAATAATCCCTGTTCATCCCTGAATTTGTAATGTGGAATGTTTCTTCTTTTTCCTGAATTACCTGTGTTTCTTCTGGGTTCATTTATTTATTTTTGACTTTCTGTTTCTGGGAGGGAATATTTCATTATGTGGACAGTGGCTCATGATTGTCCATTCATATTTAATAATAAGACACTAGGAGATTATTGGAAACTCCCTGATTACAAATGAAGATCATTGATTAGAGGCTTCACTTTTGGGTGTCTGAGGTGGAACTTTCCTTTAGACCCCTCTAAGAGCCCCTAGTGTCAATGTGTGGGTATTCTGATTATCTAATGCTGCATAATAAGCCATTATAAAATGTAATTCAATGTGCATACCAAAAAGAAAATCTAGTAGTTACCTGGTTTTAACTCATTTCCATTTTCTGTGTATATGTGGTTATTTATGGATGCTTTCTTGAATTTCTCTTGCCACACGTATGAATACTAATCCAGAACAATGTCTTGGATCTTTATTGATAGTTGGTTAATATTTGTTATTTATTAAAGGGAAAACTATTGAGGAGAGTTTTAGGACAGATCAACTAAAAAGCTTAGATCTCTGATGACTACAAAATCAAAAGGAAGGGTCAACTAACCTAAAGCAGAAGACCTGATTTGCAAACTCACATTACCAGTAGAAAGATTTTTAGCTGCAGAAAACTCTATGTGCTTTTAAAAATATTTGCCATTTGACCCTAATTCATTCATTGATTTACCACTGTGAATTTTTTGTATTCTTACTTACTGGGTTTTTTTTTAATTTGTTAAATAGATCTTTTTTCATCCAAGGAAGCTCAAATTCAGCTCCTGTAAATATTTTTCTTATGTGGAATAAATTGCTTTAAGTTTGCATTAAAAGCAAACTTAAAGCAATTAAAGGATATACATTTGGTGTTTTTTGTTTTGTTTTGTTTTGCTTTGCTTTGCTTTGTTTTTGCGGCAGAGTCTTGTTCTGTCACCCAGGCTGGAGTGCAGTGTCACCACTCTGCTTACTGCAACCTCTGTACTCCTGGTTCAAGTGATTCTCGTGCCTCAGCCTCCTGAGTAGCTGGGATTACAGGTATGCACCACCACGCCCAGCTAATTTTTGTATTTTTAGTAGAGATGGGGTTTGACACGTTAGCCAGACTGGTCTCAAACTCCTGGCCTCATGTTATCCGCCCACCTTGACCTCCCAAAGTGTTGGGATTATAGGTGTGAGCAATCAAACCTGGCCTAGTGTACCATTTAGTAACATAATTGATCTACCATACATACACGCTGCTTTATTGCTGTGATTAGATTTTGGTAGAATAGACAAGAAAAACACACAGAAAGAAATAAAAGATCAGTATTCTTCCAGAGCATAGAACAGTTCACCATCATGTTTGGTAATCCACCCAGAATGTTTGTAGAATATCTAAGACACACAGAATTAGATTTAGTTAGTAAAAACAAAACAACAAAAGCAATGGCAACAAAAGCCAAAATTGACAAATGGGATCCAATTAAACTAAAGAGCTTCCTCAGAGCATAAGAAACCATCATCAGAGTGAACAGGCAACCTACAGAATGGGAGAAAATTTTTGCAATCTATCCATTTGACAAAGGGCTAACATCCAGAATCTACAAAGAACTTAAACAAATTTACAAGAAAAAAAAAAACCATCAAAAAGTGGGCAAAGGATATGAACAGACACTTCTCAAAAGAAGACATTTATGCAGCCAAAAAACATACGAAAAAAGCTCATTATCACTGGTCATTAGAGAAATACAAATCAAAACCACAATGAGATAACATCTCACGCCAGTTAGAATGGCAATCATTAAAAATCAGGAAACAACAGATGCTAGAGAAGATGTGAAGAAATAGAAATGCTTTTACACTGTTGGTGGGAGTGTAAATTAGTTCAACCATTGTGGAAGATAGTGTGGCAATTCCTCAAGTATCTAGAACCAGAAATACGATTTGACCCAGCAATCCTATTATTGGGTATAGACCCAAAGAATTACAAATCATTCTACCATAAAGACACATGCACACATATGTTTACTGCAGCACTGTTCACAATACCAAAGACTTGGAACCAACCCAAACGCCCATCAATGATAGACTGGATAAAGAAAATATGGCACATATATACCATGGAATACTATGCAGCCATAAAAAGGATGAGTTCATGTCCTTTGCAGGGACATGGATGAAACTGGAAACCATCATTCTCAGCAAACTAACACAGGAACAGAAAACCAAACACCTCATGTTCTCACTCATAAGTGGGAGTTGAACAACGAGAGCACATGGACACGGGGAAGGGAATGTCATACACTGGGGCCTGTCAGGGGGTGGGGGGCTAGGGGAGGGATAGAATTAGGAGAAATACCTAATGTAGATGATGGGTTGATGAGGGCTGCAAACCACTGTGGCACATGTATACCTACGTAACAAACCTGCATGTTCTGCACATGTATCCCAGAACTTAAAGTACAATTTTAAAAAATTTACATTGCATCTGTTACTTTACCTAATGATAATGCTACACACATCAAGGTTTCATACAGCTAAAATCAAGAAAGATCTAAGTAGAACAAATACTTCACAATTCTGTCTTTCAAAATCATTTGTAACTGCTCGTGTACTTACTCTTCAGGTGACTACCAAATAGGCCAAAAATGCAGAAGGCTCCAAAGTAAGTAAACCTATGGTGAAGATTTAAATAAGGTTTTTCCATCTTTTATTTCTTCCAGAAAGAAAAGTCAAAGGTTCATGTTCTCTTAAAAGAGAATACAAACTTTCAAGTCTTTTCAAGTCATGAATTTTAAGCTGCCCTAAATGACTTAAAAATGAAAGAAAATGTGCTGGCCGGGCGCGGTGGCTCACACTTGTAATCCCAGCACTTTGGGAGGCCGAGGCGGGCGGATCACGAGGTCAGGAGATTGAGACCACGGTGAAACCCTGTCTCTACTAAAAATACAAAAAATTAGCCAGGCGTGGTGGCGGGCGCCTGTAGTCCCAGCTACTCGGAGAGGCTGAGGCAGGAAAATGGCGTGAACCCGGGAGGCGGAGCTTGCAGTGAGCCGAGATCGCACCACCGCACTCCAGCCTGGGCGACAGAGCGAGACTCCGTCTCAAAAAAAAGAAAAAGAAAATGTGCTTTCCTGCAGTATGTTTCTATATTGTCTTCATGAGCTGAGACAAACCAGCAGCATTTACAACGAATTCCAGGTCTTAGTGGTATGGAAACTTACCCTTCAAACATCCACAAATGAGAATCACTCAGGCAGCTAAAATGACTTCTCAGGTTAACATCATCTTCCAAGACCATGATGGGGCTGTCCATAGCCTTCTCTCCACTGTACGCATGAGGAAGCGGCCATTATTAACAGCCCTCCTTTTTTGCAGCATTAGACAGTAACAGGCCCATCCTGAGCTTATTTGCAGAGGACAGCTATGAAAACACTTTCAGAGATATTCACTCCAGGCTAGAAAATACTCTTTCCCCACTAGCGTGAAGATTCATATTGTGCACTAGCAAATCTCTCTGCAAGTGTTCATCATAACGATGTACCCAGAAAGGAGTTCTAAGTTGTGATGAGCATCCTGCAGCAGTTTCAGGGAATCATGGATGAAAAAACATGTCTCCTTAAAAAACAAGCTACTGCAAAACATCGAAGCAGATCAAATTCATTAATATGAAATATAAATGTTCATGGGAGTAAATAAAAAAGGACTAAGGTCTCATGTAATTTCTTAAAATTTCGGATTTTCACTTTATATAATCTCCTCAGTGCTTTCCATGAAACCGAACTGTTTAGCCATTAATATTCATAAACAACTTTCATTGAAAAGTTTAGTTCCTAAATTTGAAGGATTAACAAATTCCCAAATGATGCTCACACTGCTGGCCCAAGGACCACACTCTCTACTACCCTAGAGAATTTCCCACACAACAAAGTCTTTTGTCAACAATTGTTCTGTCCTGTAGACGTCTTTATAAAGGAGGTACAGAGGCAGTAGATGGCAAAAGTAGGCTATAGTAAAATGGAAGGTAAAGCACATTAGTGGGAAGAAAAAGACGGTGGGTAGAAACCAAGTAGGAGGAGAACAGAAAATATCTCAGGCATGCACCAACAAAATAGTAAAGTGGAAATACCTATTTTTAGTCACACGGACAGAGGTTCAAACCCTAAATCTGGTGCTATGCATGGTGCTATCTGGTGTAACATATATATTCTAATTCCTATTCTTATCTGCAAATGGGGATAATACTTTTCACTTGGGGTTGTATGTGTTCGATGTGGGAAATATATTGAAGCACTTAGCTCATAGTAAGAAGCAGGAAAAAATACAAAACGTTTTTGTACACAGTGCACGAATTTTAGAGTACAGAAAGAAAATCTGGGATCATTTTCCCAAGCTTCCCTTATTTATTTTTTTCCCCGTAAGTACCGTGATGTCTCAACCAAAGAGGGGGAAGTCAGCACCTCCTGGCTGGGTTTTCGGGAATGCACAGTTCTCAAGTACAGTAGTTGTACTTTCTTTTTCTGGATTCTATTTCCATTCCCATGTGTACGTGATTATGGAATCATTTCATCTATTACAAAAGACAGCAGCTTTTTATTTTACATGGAAAATACTATATTAGTTTTAAACAGTTTGAGTTTTGGGGAGTGGGGCACAAGACACCAGAGGATAAGTTGAAAAGTTACATTGTATTTTGAGAGGCCAGAATCAAAGGAAGTCTCAAGTTGCTTTTGAGTCTAGTGTCATTCTTCCATCCACACAAAATTTTGTCAGTGTGTTTTGGTTCAGTCCAAGTTCTTTTCTCCCTGATCTATAACTACTGAAATGAATTATTGTTTTTCAGTTTGCTATTTCCAGCTGTGAAAATTTTACCTTCATGTGATAATACTTGATTCTTAATTAATATTCTACCAGATTTAGAATAAAAATCAATACTACTTATGTTATCAAAATTATCATCATGGCCAGTAGCCACTGATTGAACATCTCCTATGTGCCATGCATTATAAATGTGTTTAAGAGATTTGGGGACATCTTTCCACAGTCATCAAAGTTCAAAGGAGCCTAACTGATAGTCCCCTCTTCACCGAAGTTGACTTGGACTAATTATTTCTCATGACAGATCACGTTCACAGGCCATAAATCACATCAGTTAACCCCATGGTTGTTATCAGCAACTGGATCCTCACCCAGAGGATAATTATTGATAAACACAGGCCACTAGTATCTCCGTGGCCCCTGTCACTCCACCCCAAGTCTATTCATGACCATCTCACCAGCTGGGAGGCACAGAGGCTGCTTTATGAGGACGTGATGACAACAAAGTCCTATCTGCAGCCTTCCCTGCAGGGATGTACGAAAGTGAAAGGGCATGGCCTTTCACCTTTAAATCTCCACTGGCTTCTTGCCTTCGTTCTACAAATATGCTCTTCTCTGTTTCCTTGAAAGAAACCCCTTTGCTCCATTTTCTTCTCTTTTCTGCCTTCCCTGGACTCCTTTCACCGGTTACGCCTAAACACGTATAAAGGTAATCCTACGATTTATTGGCCACCAATTATGAATGAGATATTTGAACATATTTAACCCTCTGAAAACAGGTGATGATGAAAATATGTTCAGAAAATTTCTTCACTAAAATCCAAACTCATGTTTGATGCCAAGGCCTGTGTTTTGCTTCCCACACCTCCTAGAGGTGTCCACACCAGCTTAATCCCTTTTCTCACCAGGCCAGAATAGCCAGACCAGTTTTGAGAAAATCAGCATTTGTAATTTTCAATATGAAGTTGGGCTATGAAACATAATTATCTTTCCTATGTGGTTCTTGTGTGGCTAGAAGTACCTTCATATAAGGTAATAAGGTATCAGGGCCACCTTCTGGAATGTTTCCTTAGAGGACATAGCCATGCAATTTGGAATCTCTACAGAATCCTTGATGGAAAGAAGAAGAAAACTTTAAACAGAAGATAGCACCATGAATAAATCTTGGAGAGAAAGAGAAAGAGGAGGGAAACAGGAGCAGAGGGAGGTGAGAAGTAGGAAGTTAGTAGGGTCCTTTATTTCTAAGCCCAGTAAGCATTTCCATTTAGTGACTAAGTCCACTTGGTTTGTCCCAGCCAGTGGTAGATTTCACCTAGCACTAAAGCTCCAGGCCCCTTGCTTCTGACTGGGTTGGCACTCTCCTGCCTCAGGACCCTTGCACATAGCCTTCCCTCTACATGGACTGCTCTTTCCAAATACCCACATAACTCCCTTTCCTCTCTGGAGACCTTAACTCAACTGTCATTTTCTCAGTGAGGGCTTCTTCATTTCTATTTTCGAAATTGCAACAGCACTCTCTCCTCCATCATCTTCTTTTTGACTGCTTTATTTTTCTCCATGGCACTTATACACTATATAATTCACTTTTTTAGTTTTTATTTTGCTTATTGTCATCCCTTCCCACTAGAATGGAATGTTCATGAGGATAAGGATTTTTGTTCACTGCTGCATCCTAATACCTAAACTGAACTTGGCATTCCATAAGTGATGTTAAACATTTGTTGAATGAATGGATGCATTTGAAGATAAGTGTCCCTCCATCTAAGTACTCACACTGTAGAGCTATTTAGTAATGCAATATATGTGGGGCAAAGTTGGGTTTTCCTTTTAGTGACTAAGCCCCATTTTAATTTAGTGGGGCACCCTTTTACTTGGTCCTGGGCCCATAAGTCACCAGGAATATTTTTATTTCAGAATTATACATTACTGCTGGGTCTTGAAGCTGGTTTTTAGGGCACCTCTGCCCTGAGCACTTGAGAGTACTTTTGAAGACAAGATAAGTGTTCACAGCGCTCATATCATGAACAGTAGAGATGAGGGCAGCTGTGTAAGAAACCAGAAGTAAACTATTCTCAGAGTCAAGGATAAAGGGCTGGAATGGCTATTCTCAATTTGCCTTATCATTTTCAGATTACAAAATCTTAGTCCCACAGGCCATAAATTATAAGATTGGCTGTATCCAAAGCCCTCATGATATCATCACATTGCCATGTTAATTAGTGAATACCCTAACTGTATAGAAAGCAGAAGTGCATCATTGTGTCTTTGGTGCTGTTTAGTGAGCATTATAATCATTTTTCTCTAAAAATCTAAAGGTTCTACAAATTTGGGGCGATTGGTTTGGAGTGCTTTTTTTTCAATTTTCAAAACGTTTTAGTATATTTGGTTTGAAACTCAATAAAAGGAAGATTTTTAAAAGTCATACCCCATTGGCCTTTCCCAAGAACAATTTATACTGGAGTCTGTCTGCAGGGGTTAAACACGGAGTATGCTTACAGCTCAGATTTCACAAGAAGGAAATGTGTGGAGTGTCTCCCAGGAATGTCAAGCCCAAGAAGCTGAAAGGGGACTTGAGAAAAATTAAACATGGGCACATTTTAGTTGTATTTTATTACAAAGCAAACAGGAAGTGCAACATTAAATGTAACAGTGTCACATGAGATCCAGTCAGAAAGGCTTTCATTTAATAAAACCATGGTAAAGTTATAGAAATGTCACTAGATGGTTGAAAACCTAAAAGAAAATTATAGTGAAAGATTATTTTTAAAGTTTAATAAAATTAGTCAAACAATGGGTTGAACCCTGGGGGCAAATCCAGCTTTGCAAGCAGCCTCAGTCCTGGAGATGTTCCCAGGCACCTCTCCTGAAGTCAAGCAGCAGCTTCTTGCCACTTGTCTGATGAATTAAGGTAGCTTCATAGTGGTTCACAAGAAGCCAGCCCCAAAACTGTGAGGTGCTAATTTAAAATTGACCACACATTTGAAAGCAACTGAAGTTTCTTACATGGGTACCTGGAAGAGACTGAGTAATATATATTGTGGGTGAGGCTTTTACTCTAATTTAGAACCTTATAAATTTAAAAAATGGGATCACTAAATAGATTGCTGGTGGACACTGATGTTTCCCAATGGATGGTCCTAAGACCACTCAGCCAGATTCACAGGATGGGGTGGGTGTGGGGACTGAGAATGTGCTTGTTAAAAATGTAAAACTCTAAAACTTAACATAGACCTGCTGAATATGGAATTTCTGAGAGTGGCTTCCTGGGATCACCAGACTTCCCATACTTCTGATGCTTACTAAAGGGTAGGGCTAACACTAGAGTGGGTTTCAACCTTTGCCACATGTGGAAACACCCACGAAGCTTTGAGAATGAAGCCCGGTCCAACCTCCAGAAACTTTGTTGAATTGTTTCAAGTACAGCCTGGCATCAGGATTTTTGAGAATCATCTTTAGATGATTCTAATATTGAGGTAAAATATATAATTACTGCAGTAGAATCTCTTCTGAATAACAGCCTCCTCTTTCTTATTGTGTAGAAATAAAACATGAATCATAAGACGGTTATGATCAAATAGGCAAAGTTCTTTGACTTATTTCCAAAAAAATCATTAACAAGTTGAAATTATTCTCTGATTATATGGGGCAACCCGAGGACTTGAGACTACAGCGGGTCAAATAACTGTCTAAGGTGTGAGTAAATCCTTTTGGACAAGGAAAAACATCTGAGCAGAAATCTGTAGATATTAAAATCCCTGGAGATAAACCAGAGAAACAGGGATTTCATGGATCTGCTAGAAACCTTCTTTCTTCAAAGTTGGCAAAGGAATTGGGTGAAACATTGAAATGTGTGGCCCCTTTCAAGCACCATTCAACATGCCTTTAAACCTTAATTATGTTCTTTATAATTTGAGTATACCAGGGGTTAATGATAATATCCAATATTGATTGACCTCTTACTATGTGTCAGGCACCGTGTGAAGCGCTTTCAATGCATTCTGTTACTTATTGCTACGTGGTAAGTATGGTTATGACCCCATTTCACAAAAGAGAAAACTGAGACTTAGTAAGGTTACATGCCCAAGGTTACACAGGTTTTAAGATCTTCAAAGCCTATGTTCTTAATCTATATTGATAGTATCACAGATTTAAATAAAGACCCAGTATTACTCAGTAACACACATAAAAAAATAAAAAGAGGAAGCGATTTATTTATCTCCCAAAAGTAGTTCTTCAATCATACCTGACTACCCCAGCTATGATGAATGAGCCCTATTCCCTGAAGTTGCAAATGCCTTTGTAAGTACAGGAAACCTAAAATTGTCTCAGTGAATCCCACCTTCCCTGGGGGTCTGTTAGTGACCAATTTGTCATGGAAGGTACAGTCTTCTATTTTTAAACTACAGATCAGCTCTCAGAAAAATCCCATAACTTGAAGGAATGAAGGCTTTGTTTGAAAACTGGAGAGGAAAACCCCAAGATCACAGTTTAGCATAGAAGTTATCAAGATCCGGACTAAGTCATCTAGATCCTGGCCTCTCCCTACCAATCTGTTTTAACCAGGACAATGCCATAAGCAAATAGGCACTTAATGTGTGATGATAATTATCATAAAAATAATTACAATTTTAACCTAACAGTGTCACTGAACTTGTGACAATCATCCTCTTGGTATCCACCCTTCTTCCTGTCTTCTACCATAAACACCAGTATCAATGTTCAGTAGAAGTTAGAGAATCCTGAGGCACAGTTAGTAAACTTTACCAACAAATATATCTCAGAGGTCACACTTATTTATTTTAGCATATTGTGACTGATATATGGGCTAAAGAGCAAGACCAGCCTATATGTTGTCATGTTGAAAAACCCCGTAATAAATGTGAGTGTGGTGTTTACAACACAGCTTATGGTTTATGAAGCCCAGGCAGCTGGAATCACCTCATCCATCATCTATCCAAATTTTTTTTTATCATACAGATAGAGTAGCTGAGCCCGGAAAGGTAAAGTGGCTTTGTTAAAGATCTCTTTTATCCAGTCAAGGCTATCTCCAGTAATAAAAGTGAGGTGTGGAAAAGGAAAATACCTGACTTGAAGATAATGCCAGTCAATTAAGAATATTTTTAGAGATCTAATAGAAAAAACACCTTAGGGTAATGCCAACTTTATCCAAATCAAATTGATATATTACTCCAAACCACAGTATCAGGCCTTGTCTAATATTGAAATGAACTGTAATTTTCTTTAACAGAAACTAATCTTCTGGAAAGATAATTAACCATGTAGGTAAATAAGATAGAAAGGAAAGAGAAAGGCCAGAGAGGATGAGTTGAAGATGTGTATCCATGTGTATGTTTGTTAGCTTGACTCACTCTACAGCAACCCTGCACTCCTAATAGCAGTAAGAAAAATTCTCACAGATTGATTTGATAACAAGGAATTCCCAAACTCTCCCTAAAGTATTAATCTTGAGTTCCTGAGAGGCAGAGCTTGTCACAGAGGCTTGCAGGGGATCTTAATGACCTGGCAAGAAAGTACCTGTTATGGGATGATAACTAGACAGAGAAATGCCTCCAGGTCATTGATAGCAGGAAGTGCAGTGGAGACTCACCTCCTACACCTTATATATATAACAAGGTTAAGCTGAGACTCATCCAACACTTGATCTCTATTTCTCCTCATCCACCCTTCCCTACCTTAAACAAATGCAAAAGGAAAGAAATGTGAACAGTTCTTTAAAGAAAAAAAAACACTTCAGGAAAGTTTTCAACAATAACTTTACCATTGCGAAAAGCAAGGAATTACATATTCTTTTTGACTGAAGCATGAGGTTTCAGAGAATACTTATGAGAGTTGATCAAGAATCCATTTAATATGCATGACTGAACAATTAGATAAATATTTTAGCTGCATTTTTTTTCTTTCTGTCCTTTATTGTAACTATGTGTTAAGTTCTAAAGACTGTCCTTTTGTGCTTACAGTCTGTCAGTGGATTTTTTTTTTTGGAGGGAACGATCTTTCAGGAACTCTGAAATAAGCATTGAGGTATTGTAGTCAACGGTGACTGGCTGCAACTTTAACAAAGAATTTTAACCAGGAAGTGGACATCTGAGCCTACTGACTTAACTTACATTTAAGAGGAGAAAAAAATTTTTTTTAAGTTTCTTTTTTTCTGCATTATATCCATATAATTTCTGTGGTGCTTTTCTACCATTGGATATTTAGTCCATATTACTTTTCTATGAAATCAGATATGTTACCAGCTTTATTCCTTAGTGTATACCAGGTAAATTAAAATAAGCAAAGCATGTCTTCAGTCTTAAAAAAAAAAACTCTATAAATTAAAAGTGATGCACCAAATTGGGCCATATACTTTAGGGCAATAGCTTAAAACATGGTCTGCATCCCAGATACTGAGACAGTATTTATAGTTTAACCCATGAAATGATATGATGTGGGCTGTAGCTGTTTCACTGATGCATGCATCACAAATATTACTGATTAATTGACAAGACATTTCTATTTGAAGGTCCAATATATTCTAAATTATGCTTTTCTATAGAAATTATCTCTAGAAGGACCAATTCTTCTGGTCAAACTAGTACTTTTTGAAATAAGTTCATGTTATACAACCAAAATCATATGCTGATTTTGATCAAAATCACAATATGATTAGAGGACCAAAATCATACAAAACTTTAAAAACTGAGTTAAGAGGCTGTTAGATTTAGATTTTTCCAAGCAGAAGATAATGGTGCCCAGATAAGACAGAAAGAAGTCATCAAGCTATCCTTTAAATAAACAAAAACATTAGTTTGAATTTTGATGTTAACACAGTTGCATACTCTTCACATAAAATCATTGGTGACTAAATGTATATACAGTATTTCATTTCTCTTAAAACTTTTTTATTGAATTAAGCATTTCCATTCATGCAGACAACCCAGAAAAGGTGTTTGACATTCTACTCCAGGCAGAAAGTGACTAGACTCAGGGCAAGAGCACTTTCCAAAGGAGAATTTTCTACCAAATCTTCATCTTGCACTTCACTTACTCTTTCCAGAATTTGATTTTACGAATGTGACTGATCTAAAACTTTATACTGAAACCAATAGCTTTATTATTTAACAATTCTTGGACAACTAGCTTTTTAATTGATACATTTTCTGGCAGAGACCTGAAACCAGATTATTTAATAATAAAATATAAGCTTCAAAACCCCTCCAAGTCCTTTACTTTTAGGTATAAGACCAACAATAAAAAATGTCTAGCTAAATATTGTATGAATGAAGGGATGATCTCTTTCACTGTACTGAGTTTCAATCACCATTTGAATCCTCAGCCTTAGGCAAGTTCACCTTTGTAGATGAATGAATGTCTTGAAAAAAAGAAAATTATAAGGTTGTTCTTCATGAAAGATAAAGCCTGTTTCTACTCCATACTCTCTTTGTAGATTCCCTTAGGAAGAAATCTAGTGAAAGCTAAACTGGAAAGAATGTAATCAGTTTGCCAAAAGAATGTGATTAGCTTGCCAACTAGATGTGGATGGAGATATTATGTTCCAGCTGCGTTAGTATGATTTTAGTTTCTGGAGTCCTTCTGAGTGTCCCCAAGCTCTTCAAGAAGGTTGTGGAAGATTTTACAAGTACACAAGGATACGCCCACTAACTGGTGCTGGGGATGGCCAAATGATGGATAAGAGTCATTGTTTATCCATCTGTAACATGGTGGGGTATACGAGAACTGAGGTGTTTCGCCACCATCTTATTTCCAAACACAAGCCTAATCTGGGAAAACCTATAAGCAAATGACTGCATTTAGCTAGTATATGAATAGTTATGGCTAATCACTTAAATTCAGAACCATATTCACATATTTATGGAAATGGAAGTTAATGAAAAGTGGGGAAAATTCTTGCAAATGTCCACCTAAGAGATTATACCCCATATAGGATTGTTACGATAATGAAATACTATATTCATACACTCAAAAATTTCTCAGGTACCTACCAGAAGAGATTAGATCTTTGGCAAACAGACCCAGTGCTTGCTCTCCTCATTTAGACTCTTGAAACTAAACTTCTATGCCGCTCACAAATTGCAAAGCACGTCAGCTCTGGTCAGTATTGCCTAGTTTCAAATCCTGGCTCTGCCTGTACTATCAGTACATCCTTGAGCAAGCGCATCAGTTTCACTAATAACAGCACCTACCTCAAAGGATTATGAGTTAATATATGTAATGTACATTTAAAAAGCCTCCGGCATATACATATTAATTAATATTATTTACTAATATTAATATTAAGTTGGATACACATTAGTTAGTATTATCCTAACTTTCATCAGTCAACACAAAAAGTATATTTCCATTCCCCTCCCCCAAATAAAACAAATGTGTCCTCTAATCCCTTGAGCAAGTTGTGGCCTGGGACCAACAGCACTGGCATTACCTAGGAGCTTGTTGGAAATGCAGGACCTCAGTCCTCAGCCCAGACTTACTGAATAACAATCCGCATTTTAATAGGCTCATTTGGATACAGATTATAATTTGAGAAGCAACTGCTCCAACATACCCTCAGCACATAGTATCTGTACGTTCTTCCCCAGTGCTTCCCTCCCCCAAACCTTCCTGTTGTGTCCTCTAGAATTATTGTTTCAAAATCAACAAACTGTCTACAATCTTCTCTAAGTGTTTCCCCAAACTCCTTACCATACCTGCTCTCCCCTGAAGTTATACATTTCTGTGTAAACTTCTGCAGTAATGACCGCTTGTTCTTACATACCCAAGGACATCAGAGTAAGGAAGTGAAGTTGCTGTCTTCCTTCTTCTCTGCTGCTGTCCTTCCTTCTGGTAAAATACTCTGTTTTATTGGGGGCCATGGCATTTGAAGCTACAACTTTCTGCTGCTCCTTGTCCCTCTAGGCTTCAAATCTTTCATCCACCCCCTTCCATCCATCAGACTTTGCCACTTTTTCTCTCCAAGCCATTGTCATCTCTCTGGGGAACCACAACAACCACATGGTCAGAATAACAACTTAGTGTCTCAGTTTCTTAACCATCTTGCTTACAATAACTTTCTCCAAAGCCTCACATTACCTCATATTTCCTGGGTTACACCTTGAACCTTATCATCATCTGGAAGGGTTCCTGTTTCAAAAGCACTAGTTTAAGCACCCCACTCTCTGGCTATACCCTCTCTTCTAGTTTGCTTGAGATGGCCATTTGAGCCATCCACAACTTCATTGACCATTCTACTTTGTTCCAATCTGTCGGCCCTTTTAATTTTTTAACTCCCTTCACATCTCTCCTTATCGAATTTAGATTCTGTGGTCTGTCATATTTCAGTAACATTTTTAGCAATTCCATAATTATGCATTACCAATCTACAAATATCTCCACAATTATCCTCATTCTTCCTTCCTGTGACAGTGACAGAACTGACTTTGGGATTGTATAAAGCCAATCCTCCATTATGCTTTCAATGCTTTGCCCACCACCTTCTCAGCAATCTCAAGAACTAATGATTATATCTTTTCTCTCTTTAGTGCTCAATCCCCACCTCCCTGTCTTCATCAAACAGATCCTTGCCGTTGACTTCTAAGCATGTTCAATTTTTCCCATCAAAAGGTAAACAGAATTTTCCTCATCTGCATCTCCTTCTAGCCTCCTTGGTAGATAACTTCCTCTTTCTTGTACAAAAATGTTCTGCTTGAAAGTCTTTTCTTCCTAAAACACTCTTTTTTTCTTGGCTCTACTGATGCTCACTCCCTTGGCTTTTGTTCTATCCCTCTCTCTGGCTGTTCCTTCTCCATCTTCTTTATACAAAGCTTGGTGACAAATATTTATTACTTTTAATAATTTTTTTTATTTTTTGAGACAGTGCCTCACTCTGTCACCCAGGGTAGAGTGCAGTAGTGTGATTATAGCTCACTGCAGCCTCAAACTCCTGGGTGCCAGTGATCCTCCCACCTCAGCCTCCTGAGTAGCTGGGACTACAGATATGTGTCACCATGCCTGGCTTATTAATAACATTTTTAGAGCCAAAAGAGATTGTAAACATACAATATCTTCTATGTTTATATTTGTTTTAATATTAGCTATATACTTAAATATAAATAATATCATGTAAGTTGTTTTATTATAATCATTTTCCATTCATATTACATGATAATCTTCTATATACCTTATCAAATCTGTAAATTATCCCCTGAGAAACCCAAATTTAGCATGCCTCTTTTATCACCTTGTAATATAAGTTTACATTTGTGTGTTTGGCTCATAGACATATTGATTAGTCAAAGATTTAACAGCTGAAACAAATTTCCTAAATACATATAAGGCCACAATGATGCTATAGAGAGACCAACATACAATATTTGAATAACATTTCATTTACCTATACTACTTATATATGATCTCATTTAAGTTAACGTTGATCATTATGATAACGGCAGATGACAGGGAACTGGGGTTTGTACATTTAGGAACAGATCACATGAAAAATAACAATGAGGAGGTACTTTTGAACTTTCAGTAGGAAACAATAATTTCTTAGAAAATTAGCTCTGAAAAGCCCCCCAAAATGCAGGTTCTCTAAGTCATAGAGCCCTTTTTCCACAATACTGTCTTTAACTAGTATTCTCCCAGGGACAAATTGAAAAATACAGGTAGTTTTATGTCCCTTCAAATAACCAAAAGAAAAATATAAATAATAAGAACTGAGTTTCCTATTTCAGTATGTTCAGTTTACACACTTTGAAATTAATTTCCCATAAGTACGAAGATGGTAACTAGAATTATATTTTCATCTTAGTAACATTACTTTAAAAAGCTGAAACATTATTGTCAAATCATCTCTTAAGTATTCATCAATTACAAGGATTTTCTGCATTCCAAGTTGCATTACCTCAGTGGTGAGATATGTTCTTATATTCCATAATAGAAGGGAAAGGAAACCTAGATTTGAATTATTCCCTTACCACCTATGGGTTGGCATTGGGCACAGCACCCTTTAGTAAAGCTTCTGTTTCATCACTTAGAAAATTAGGACAACAGTGTTTTTCTCACACAGTGACCATAAATGTTACACTGAATATTGTAGCAGAAATGAGGCATAGACTCAAATACCTACAATATAGGGCAGAATATTAAATGATCATTAAAAGATGAAATATGGGTGGCAGGAAGTGCCAGATCAGGAAAGACCAGAGGTCTAGAAAACTTGGTTATAAGGATAATCTAATGTGAACTCTAAAAGGCTGTGCACTATTCACAATAGCAAAAACATGGACTCAACCTAGGTGCCCATCAAGAGTAGACTGGATAATGAAAATGTGGTACATAGACACCACGGAATACTATGCAGCCATAAAAAATGAAATCATGTCCTCGGCAGCAACAGAGGCAATTATGCAGATGCAGCTGGAGGCAATTATCCTAAGTGAACTAATGCAGGAAGAGAAAACCAAATGCTGCATGTTCTCACTTATAAGTAGGAGCTAAACATTGGGCATTCACGGACATAAAGATGGCAACAATAGAAACTGGGGACAACTACAGGAGGGAGGGAGGGAAGGAGGAAAAGAGACAAGGCTTGAGTAACTACTGGGTACTAAGCTCAGTACCTGGGTGATGGGATAATTTGTACCCTAAACTTCATTATCATGCAATATAGTCAGGTAACAGACCTGCACATGTACTCTTGAATCTAAAATAAAAGTTGAAGTAAAAATAATAAATAAATAAAATGCTGTGCATTCAAGCAGGTGGAGTGATTGGGAGAGGGAGTGGGAAGGGGCAGGCAGTTGAGAAATATAATGGAAATCTTGGGCAGGATTCCATGGGGTTGGCATTAGAAATGCAATATGAGGACCCATAAGGCTATTCGGGAAGGGACCTGAGTATGGGGAACTGGGTTCTTGAAAAGCAATGCAAGATCCAATTTTTCTGAGACAAGATAAGGTAATATAAAGTAATGTGATCTCCATTTTTCTGAGACAAGAGAAAAGACAATATTCTCCAAAAGATGATCAAGCTCAGCATAGAAGAGCACAGGATTTGGAGTCTGACAGCCTTCATGAGGAGAAAGAACAGCTTATATAATACACCTAAATAAAAATTAAATATTAACACTAAAGTATGCAGTGATGACTATGAGGGCGAAAAGTATTCTGGGTGCTAGAAAGGTGGGTGCTAGAAAGGTGGAAGAAGGCTTCCTGGAGGTTATGGGATCCAACTGGGAGCTTTCAAGTCTTAGAGGGAAGGCAGGCATTACGGTGTTCAGCGTTAACAACGAGTATGGAGGCCAGAAACAAAACAACCGAGGGAATTGTCTCTTAAATAGATAGGAAATGCAAGCAGACAGCACTCCATTTCCACCAGACACTTAATACCATCTCCTTCTGAAATGAAACAGAAATTAAACTATACATGGAGGTGGGGAAGAAACATGGGAAATAATTTGAAACACATGACTTTGTTTGCACTTTTATTTTCTTAAGAAAAATATAAATTTGGGTATTTGCACATAAAATCGGCTTTTCTCTCCACAGTTTACTGCTAATTATCTGTTTTCTGGTTGGACTATTGTATTTTACATAGAAGAAACTGTCTCCAGGTTATAATGTAAATCAGCAAGAAATTAGATTCGAGTTATAGTTAATATTCTTGCTACATTGCATGTAAATTGACTAGGGAATTAATTTTCACAGATTCTCCATATCCTGGCTTTGATAGAAATTTATATATTATATAAATATAAAGATCTCACACATTTTTCTCAGCTCGCCCATGGTACTCTCAGAGTCAGAAACCTTTGCTACTTATTTAGAGGATGCTCCTCACCCACCGCCAACCCAATTCCCAGATCTCTTTTCCTCACCAGAGCTTGCAGGTTGAGTTATGTCCGGAGCTCTGGAGCACATCAGTCCTTTAAAATGATACTTTAGTTCACTTTTATTAGCAGTTCTGCTCCATCCTTGGACCCCAGTAAAAGTTCCTAGAACAAAGTTCTCATTTTATACAATCTCTCAGATGCCTACTGGTCTGCATTGCTCCTTTCCATGTGCAGCTCAGGAAATAATCCAGAATTCAGAGCCTGTCGAAACAGAAGGCTATCTTGCCTTTGCCATCCCTGCCCCCAGGGCATGTGCCAGTTCAAATCAGGTCAGTCCTGCTCCTTCAGAGTTGACCTTCCTAGAACCCACCATGTCATGGAAGCAACACCTCCAGGTTCCTCACCCATGTTCATTAGGAAGAATGAAACCACTGCCAAAGTACATGCTGATCTTTTAGACAAAATGCAGTTTCCTCCAACCTCTCCTTTGTCACTGGCCTCACCTTTGTCTCCTTTGTCCTACTGTCTGCATCTTTTTTCACTAATTACTTTGTTCAGTGCCATAGTTTAGTGGTTGAAATGATGTAGATCATTTTGACTCTGTTAGCCTTTGTTGGAAGACTAACGACCAAGAGAGAACTAACTCAGTCTCTTCATATATCTGGATCTGTGATATATACACTTGTGAGCAATGGAGAACCCATAAACTGCTGGTCACACTCGCAGCAGAGCAGAGAAAATACAATCTACAAACTGAAAGAAGAAGCAGAGACAAGGCAGAGAGTCCCAGACTGCCAAACAAACCTTGATGCCCACGACCTCCCCTTTCAGGTTACATTCCTTCCCCTTTCAGATTAGAGAGCCCTGATCTCTGTGATAAATTTCCTTGAATTACTGTCTGTTCCAAAGTGCCACAACAAATACAAGATACTCGTGACATACCTAAGGAGAAATGGGCAGTGGCCAGGCCATGTGAGCCTGAAGCTCTGGAAAGATACAGAAAGTTGGCATCACAGGGCTTCACACCATTTAAAAAATAAATGACAGTTGAACATGATTGCCTCTCCATGGGATGCTCTTTTACACCCTCCAACGTTGCCCGAGTCACCAACTCAAAAGTTAGTCATTGTGTCAAATGTCAAATGCTGCCAGGTAGAGAGATTATGAGACATTAGCCTCTCCCTTCTCTAAATTCCACTGCACTCCATTCAAGAAGGAAATTATATTCCATATGCTGATTTTTCTAAAACAACATGGGGTAGAATGGGGGGAACTAATTTAAGGGTTTATCTCAGCAGTTTATTTGCTTATAAATAAATATTTATAATTTTGTTATAATATTTATTATAGATTAATAGAATTTTATAATATTTGTTGTAAATAAATATTTATAATATTTACTTATAGGGGTTTATTGAAGCAGTTTGCTTGCTCTTACAGGGTTTCTGGGAAGTCTTCTAGAATCAGCTTAGTTCCTGATAGGCCTGCTATTCAGACAACTGCCGCTTAAACAACTTCCCCACTTTAGAAATGCCAGAAATTTTCTCTTTCCCTTGTAAGTCACAGACTTACATCTCCACCTAAAGTCTGTGAGTCTTTTTGAGAATCATTTGTTCAGAACACATGGCTTTAGCAAACCAGATGGTTTCACTATGCGAATGGCCTGCACCTAAAAAAACAACATTGTCACAAAAATCCTGAAACTGGGACATCCACATATCTCATAACATAACATAGAATTATTCCATGTTTAAATCACTTTGCTTCCATCTGATTTTAATAAATGGCAATAATCGAGAAATGAAGGAAGGGAAGTAAGATGGGAAATGAAGTGGACATTCTAGTCACTTTCCCCTCTAGAGAAATACACCATCATCTCATTCTCTTCCCCATAACAAAGAAAACATGTTCTCAATCCGTATTGCACTGAGAAGCAATAAATTGCAAAACTCTCATATTAGAACTTGAAAGCTTTGCTATCTTTATATTAACTTAAAAATAGTGACTATCAGGTGAAAATAATTTTTATTTCTTTATTTTATTATTATACAAATCAAAAAATTGTCACTGCTATGGCCTGGGTGAAAGATTCCAAACTTTTCTATTTTATAAACTTCTGTTTTATTTTCTTAATATAAAAACTCATATTTTTCTTCTTTTAGTCTGTGAAAACAATTTTTAAAATGTCCATCTTGGTAAGAAAAAGCCTAAAACTACCCTTTATAAACTCAGTGGCAAGATATATAATAACATATTGTAAGTTACTGCAGATTAATATCTTATTAATCATTTAATATGAATAACTATGCATCAAGAAATTACACAGCTTCTACCAAACTGGTGTCTGGAGAGACATGGTTAATTGTTAGAATTTGGTGTTTTTTTCATTAATTGAGCAAAAAGAAATGCAGTACTAGACATCTCCAATGTAAATAGTATAGTTCACTAAGAAGATAAAAACAAAAATTTAGATAATGAAGAATTACGAGGTCTTTAATGTTTAAATATCTTTTGAAAACACTTCAAAGTAAACCTAATGATTCTTAAGAATGGCCAAATAAATGTTTGCTGTTGTGAGCATGAGGCCTTAAAGCCCACACCACCAGCAAGAGAAATACTATAAACCTAAGTAAAGCTGATTTCCAGATCCGATGGATATTAAGCTAACACTCTGCCAAGAAAAACATTTCTCCTTCACTGCCCTGAGTAAGAGTCCTTCCTATGTCCATGGGAGGAAGTCATTTGCCAGATGTTGCTGTTTATTTTACAAGTCTCTCTTTGACTTGTGCTTATTTTCTCTTGACCTTCCCAGCTTCTCCCATATTGAGAAAAATCAAGAACTCTGCAAACCATGCTAAGGAAGTATCTAACTGTTCCAATCAATACATGTGTTCCTGTTTATGAACCATCAGCCTAAATGCTGATGGAGATTGAATGATTAGGCTTTTGCCTTTCAATGCTGTCTGGACATCTATCAACAAAACAGACGATTTTACAACTTAACATCCTGAATAACATCTATGATGGAAACTTTCCCTTTTGTGTTAACACAAGACTGTTAATGATAAATGAAGATAAAATAAATAAAAGAAAGTCAAAAGAAAAGAAAAGATGGGGTTATTTTGTAAAGACATTCAAAAACCCAAAAGATCACACAGTGGAATGTCAGAGGTTAGACTTCACCAAATTGGATTCAAAAGAGAATTTCTCTGCAATCTTGTTTTGCCTCTCCAGAGAGAAAATTCATCAATAAGGCCTTGAATGTTCAATATCTATGTTACACACACTTTGCTAACCTTATGCTAAAAGCACATTCTGTTCATCTAGGCCACTATGTCATCAAGGGTATCATGTCTACCACACCTCCTTGCCTACTTGCCTAAAGCCAAGTAGGCTTTTGTGATGGGAGCTGCCTTTGCAGTTGTGTTCAGATTTAGCTTTCACACTCTGCTATTCCCACTGTCTTGTTCCACTTGTTATCTTCTAGGTCCATTCCAAAAGTAGGAGCTAAAAAAACTGAGATGACAGCTAATGGGGCCAGGAAAACAGAGAAAGCAGAGTTGAAGTCAGGTCAGCTAAGAATATTCTGCAAATGAGCTCAGCGAGCCTGAGTTTTTCAAGGGTTACATCAAAGAACTCAAAGGGCTTGGATTTAAATCATCTCTAAGTATATCTGAGAAAATTTAGAACTTCAGTTAAAACATACATACAACCGCTAATATTATCCCCGAAGTATGTCCTAATACCCAGAGAATGGCCCTGGCTATATAGTTGTGGTTCAATAGTCAATGAATGAATGAATAGACAGATATACAGTAATTCCTGTATGAGAGAGACTGAGCAAAGATATCCCCACAATATCTTTGTTAAGATATTCAACTATTAGGCTATTTTCCCCCTTTTAATTTTTTGGCAAAACTTCTCACTTGAGATTAAGCAAAATTTGTCTCCATTAGACTGCAAATCTCCAGAATTATTTGGATCCTAGTCACCTGACTGACCAAGGGTGGAAAATATCTAATGCTATCATTTACATATTTTTAATCCAGTATAGTCATGTGCCACATAACAACATTTCAGTCAGTGACAGACAACATATTACAAAAATGGTGCCCTAAGATTATAATGGAACTGAAAAATTTCCATCGCCTAGTGACTTCGTAGCCATGATAACATGGCGGTGCAACACATTACCAAGTGTTCATGGTGATGACGGTGTAAATAAACCTGCAGTGCTGCCAGTCATATGAAAGTATTGCACAAACAATTACATACAGTATCTAACACTTGATAATGACTGTGTTACTGTTTTATGTATTTACTACACTATACTTTTACCTTTTTTTTTTAGAGCATACTCCTACTTATAAAAAAGAGTTAACTGTAAAAGAGCCTCAGGCAAGTCCTTCAGGAGGTATTCCAGAAGAAAGCATTGTTACCATGGGAGATGATAGTTCCTTGTGGTTACTGCCCCTGGAGACCTTCCAGTGGGACAAGATGTGGAGGCGGAAGACAGTGATACTGATGACTCTGACCCTGGGTAAACCTAGGCTAGTGTGGGTTTGTGTCTTAGTTTTTAACAAAATCTTTTAAAAGTTTAAAAAAAATGTAAATAGAAAAAAGCTTATAGAATAAGAATATAAAGAAAGAAAATATTTTTATACAGCTATACAATGTGTGTGTGTTGTAAGCCAAGCGTTATTACGAAAAAGTCAAAAAGTTTTTAAAGTGATTACAAAGTGAAAAAGTTAGAGTAAGATTAGGTTAATTTATTATTGAAGAGAAATATTTTTTATAGGTTTAGTGTAGCCTAAGTGTGCAGTGTTTATAAAGTCTACAGCAGTGTACAGTAGCGTCCCAGGCCTTGACCTTCACTCAATACTCACTCACTGACTCACCCAGAGCAACTTCCAGTCCTGTAAGCTCCATCCATGGTAAATGCCCTACACAGGTGTACCACATTTTATCTTTTATACCATATTTTACTGTGTCTTTTCTATGTTTACATATGCTTAGATAATATCAATACTTATCATTGTGTTACAATTGCCTAGGTATTCAGTACAGTCACATGCTGTCGAGGTTTGTAGCCTAGAAGCAGTAGGCTATAACACACAGTCTCGGTGTGTAGTAGACTATATCATCTCGGTTTGTGAAAGTACACCCTGTGATGTTCACGTAACGATGAAATCACCTGATGACACGTTTCTCAGAAGGCATTCCTGTCGTTAAGTGACACACGACTATTTTTACACTCAAATAACAAACCTGATTTGGCTGTGGTTCAGCACCATGTTCTCAAACTATCTGTGGTGGAAGACCAGATTTTTTGAAGTTCTAATTCAAGATATACAGATATTTTTATGAAAGAAAACAGGCATGAATTACCAGAAAAAGAAGATTAAAACACATAAAAAATATAAACTCCCATTGCTTTCATCATTAGATTCAGCAGACATAAAATTACACTGTTAAGTTTTTTTTCAACTATTCTGAAAGTTTCTGAACACTCTCAATTTTTCTATCTGGTCACAAATTGCTATCAAGTCTGTTTAGCAGCACCAATCTGTGAATCACTCTAAAGCTCACATTAGTTTAGGTCTAATTTTCTTCTTTCTTTTGTTCTGAATTGACCAAACTTAGGGTGATAATTCCGGTTATTGTTTCATATCACCTCCTTTCCATAACACTTAGCTCTAAGATCCTTGCAGAGAGGAAAGATCACTCTGTGTTGTTGAAAACTGTTTCCCAAAAAAATTTAAGCATAAAAAAGTCATTTTTGGCCGGGCATGGTGGCTCACGCCCGTAATCCCAGCACTTTGGGAGACAGAAACAGGTGGATCATGAGGTCAGGAATTCAAGACCAGCCTGGCCAAGATGCTGAAACCCCGCCTCTACTAAAAATACAAAAATTAGCCAGGTGCGGTGATAAGTGCCTGTAATCCCAGCTACTCAGGAGGCTGAGGCAGGAGAATCACTTGAATCCACCCAGGAGGCGGAGGTTGCAGTGAGCCAAGATTGTGCAATTGCACTCCAGCCTGGGGCACAGGGTGAGACTCCCTCTCTAAAAAAAAAATAAAAAAGTTGTTTTTAATCATTATATCCTTCGATTTTTAAAAACTGAAGATTAAAATATTTGTCTCAGGTCAGGAAATAAAGTTCACTAAGAAAATGTCCCCTTGTCAGAAAGAGTAATTATTCTCACTTATACACATCTCTGTTCTCCCATTGAAATGCTACTAAGTCATATTTTCTTGACATTAGGGAATAATGAAGATATATGTCCAGGCAACACATGAGTTCATACAGAAGACTGCATAACTCCCAATGCATTGCCCTTTTTGGTGATTAGAGTATTTCTGGAAGAGAATGATTAAGAGAAGGAAGAACATGCCTTACATGTCCTCTCTCTTTCTCTCTCTCCCTCTGTCTCTCTGTCACACACACACACACACACACGTGCACACATACATGGTACATATTATCATGGCTTAGTGGTTAAGCGAAGTGTGTGGCCTTGTAACCAGACACATTTTATTCAAGTCCTGACAGATCCACTTATTAACCATAAAATCTTGGCAAGTCACTCACTCTTCTATGCTCAGGTTTTCCAGAATATTTTTAAATGAGCAAAGGCATTAAAAGATGGTGTTGAAGAATAGTATAGTAGAAGATGGATAAATGACATCATATTTTTTTATTTATGTCAGTTTCAAAAGGTTGGAGTTAAAAAAAATAAAAGCACTATCATGATGAAACAGCCAGCAACTCCAAACCCACATCACAGTCTAAAGCATATTTTCAAGAAGAAAAACTATGGACCCTCCTATGAAAACTACCAATGAACAAGTACAATACTTTCTTTTAATACGAATACCTTTTTTTCTGATGGCCAAAATGTCACCTAGGCCTGCGCATTTAAAAATCTGATTTTAAAATGCCACTATTCTGTATTATTAAGTCTGTGCTCACACATGCATATTTTTTAATTCATTGAATCGTAAAAAATAGATACTTCTAAAATAATTATTATTTAAATTTAACCACCATTTTATAATTGTTTGCAAGGTTTAAGCACAGCAAAATAAACTTATTCTACAAAAAAAACCCACAATCACAAGAGAAACTTCTAAATTTATCGTTAACATTGTTCCATTACTCCTTCTCTCACTGAGAAAGATGTAGATTATTGAATCTCACACAAGCAATGACGTACAATTTTAGAAGAGCTTTAGAAGTTTTAGTGAATTATTCTTCCACAAATAAGATGGGTCCCCTATAGCAGAGGGGTCATGAATCGTAGTGGAAAGGACATTAAATTTGAGATCAGAGGCAGTGGGAAGACCACAGTATGCTGCTAATTTTTAGCTGCATTTCCAAGTAGTAGTGCCTCATCTTTAAAATACAAATAACGATATATACTCCAAAAGAGGTGTTGTAAAAAATGCATGATACAATATATCTGAAAAGCATTTTGTAAGTTTGTGGATGTTCAAATGTTTGTAAAGATGATATGGGAAAAATACTCCACTTTATTTTAATTTACAAAGCTTCCATAAGGGCATAAACGAAAAGAGCATTGTTTAAGATAATAACATAGAAATATACACCTTTACAACCATGAATATAGTGCTGGCATCAAGTGCACACATCTCAAGGTTGAGTATTATACCAGGAAACTGCCAAACACAGGGCACTGTGAAGCATGTCACATTTCCCTCATGAAATGCTCGTCTCATCCTCCATCTTCTAAAGACACAGAAAATTCAAATATCTTTCCAACTAGCCAAACTAATTATTCTGTGATAAGGAATTATTTTTCTGAAGCAGTAATAAACAGAGCATCACTAAAATAGTGCTATAAAACAAATAAAAAATGGAAGTATGAATACATGCCCATTCCCCTCCTTAGCTCTAAGGGAGGAAAAAAGCACGTAAAACTGGGGAGCTGTTGCCCACAAGGTCTCTTTTTTTAGCTGTGTATGGCTATTTGCAATTAGGAAATATCCTTGTACAAGTTCACTGCCCATTCCCCAGTGCAAACTGCCCATGGTCATTGTCTACAACCATGCTGTTCCTGTGATTTATGTTGGAGAGAGGGCCTTGCTCCTGTGCTGAAGACTTCCAAATTGCTTTGGTGGTTCAACTGCCAATGCATGTTAGTTTTGGCAGAGTGGACATGGAAAACTGTTCTCATATTCTTTGGCTCTTATGCTTTGCATGTCAGATGAAACAGCAATGCAGAACTAAAACTGTTCCAGACCAAAGAAGACTTTGGATTTAGTTTAGCTTTTGGGAGACTCAGAGTCATAGTGAGAAAGGAACTCTACAGCAATCCAGAGATGTGCCTTCTAGACCTGGCACTGCCACTTATGGTGGTAAATCATTCTGCTTGCAGAGTCTCAATTTCTACGCCTCTGAACCAGGGAATTTAGACTAGGTAAATTAATGATCACTAGTAAAATAGAGTAACTCAAGTTAAAGTCTTCAACAACTCTTCTATATTTACATCAAGGAATGGCTTTATTTAAAAACTGTATCTTCTGTTGTCCTAGCCAAGATTGGAAAGATAAATCGCTTAAAGGAGTTACAGCTATATTTCCACTAAATCACTTCAATTATTTAGGTATTCATTAAATATGTACTAGTCTGTAGGCTTCTAATGAAATTAGTTGAATGAAAATGTTACCTTTATTTACATATCGTTTTTCCTCTCTATTTCTTCCATCCACCAATATCACTTAGAGAAGGAGGATTATTATTTCAAGCTATGGGAAAGCAAAAGGGAATCTGATAGGGATTTGTTTGCTTCATTTAAAAGGGAAAGTTTTGAATTTTTATTTACGCTATTAGGGTAATACCATATCTATTACAGAAATTTGAAAACAATGTAGAAAAAGGGGAATTGTCAATGGTTTTACTACTCCTTGTCAACCATAATTTAATAATTTTTCTTTCAGACTTTTTCTAGGCATATATTTTTCAGAAGGAACCAGGGCTCCTTTTTTACTTAGTTGTGAGCATAACGCATATACAATTTTGCATCCTGCTTTTCCCATTTAAAATAAGCATGTTTCCACATTACTACAAACTCAGTATTTTTCATGATTGCATATTGTTCAACAAATGTATATATATACTGGAATTTACAGAGCCATTTTCCATAGGTGAGTATTTCATGTGGTAAATTGTTAAGCAATTTAAAGTTTTGTATATAAAGAACATAAAGTTTTCGTCAAGGAGTGAGGGTGGGGATTGCATTACTTGGAGATCAAATATTGTAGCAAAGAGGAGCAGCAGCCAGGAACCTCCCAGCTACCAGGCACCTCTTCAGAATAGTGGCAAACAAGCATTCCATGGAAAGTCCTCATCCCATGCCTGGGTGGAGATCTGACAGCCAAAGGAAGCATGCCTCCCAGCAAGCAACTTAGAACAAATGCTTATTCCCAGGAGAAGTCCCGCCTACTTTCCAGCCAGGCAAAAATGCTCATCAAGGAAAATCTGATTTTCTACAACAGCAGAAAATGGCTTCCAAAGTAGCAGGAGGTAAGGGGCCAATTTGGTGGAGGCCAAATTCTACTGTCCCAAAGCACTGCAATGCAGTGAGGTGAGTGAGCCATCCCCTGCAGAGCGGGAGCCATAAGGAAAAGGAACTACAATCAGCTTCCAGTCCCAGTATATCCATAAGAAAATTTTCATAATTGCTCATATTATGAAATTGCTGGGTCTGCAATAAATTCATTTATATTATTTATAGAAGTTGCATAAACAAAAATTTTTTAACTATTTTCCTTTCTTTTAAGTAGCACTGGAGTTGGGGGAATATACACAGGATTCATCCCCTCACTAACAGGGATGAATCCTGTTAGTTATCCCTCAGCTAACATTCCCATCTTAGCTGAATTATATGTTTACATTTTTCATAACTACCCTAAAGAATATATGGAAGACATAAAATCATATTGCTAAGAAAAATTCCCAATAGTAGTTTAAAATGTATCAATGACAATAGAAAGGGATATCTGTGTTGATGACTTAGAGAAATACCATAGCTAAATTAACATAGGCCTTGAAGTGTTAAGACATAGAATAGTGATTTTGCAAAGGTTTAGAATTAAAAATGACTTTTGACCAAATTTTTTAAATAGGCAGAAAAAATAAACTATATAAATCCAATTGTAATATATCTGAGTGTACACATCCTAAGAAAATGCAAATTGCCATCAGAGAAGTTAAAACAAATCAAAGAACATTATTTTGATGATGAAGACTATTAGATACTGGGCTGATTATTCAGTTCCTTAATTCCCTTTTCTTCAAAGTATTTAAAATATGGCAGAGAACTTCCTCTCTTAAAAAAAAATTCAGGAGGAGTTCTGTGAAAGAGAAAGATGGCCTGTAGTCTAGACGGTCTCTTAGGAGCTCTTCTTGTATATTAATCCTGAATTTCACTCATTACTCATCTCCTTAGAGGTAATCTAAACAGATTAAGAAGCTTCTTTTTTTTTCCTCTTCTTTTTGGCTTTGGGAACTAGTATAAAATTAATATTTCCTGTTCCCTCCCAAGAACGCTGGAACTTTTGCAAACAGTTGTTAAACATCTATAATTCCTTCCCACATTCATTCAACATTTACCACCACTCCCAACATAAGCAACCCTCACTTTAAGGTATTACAGTGTCAAACACTGTAATAAAGGAAAGAGTGACTTAGAGCAGCTGGTAAACATAGGCTTCTGATTCAAGAGAATACAGCAAAAAGAAGGGATGATTTTTGTTTTAGACAAGAATTCAGAGAGTTTCAAAATTCTATTACTACTTCAAAACCTCATTGTATTAGATGATATACAACACAATTTGTAACTTAGTTTCACTTTTCCTTCAGGCCAAACTATATGTAAAACAATAACAAGGCCCACTAAATTTTATTTTTTGTATTGTACATTCATTTTGTTGTGCAACTCCAGTTTGTTGTAGTCAACTGCAGCAATGTTTCATAATTTACTCTGGTAAATTTCTGCTGGTTTTTGCAAAGAAAAACTTAAAGAATTTTAGCAAAGATTGATGTGCTGCACAAAATACCTTCACAAATCAAATTCAGAATGCTGAGAGAAAACATCAAAGGAAAAATTGTTCCCACCATCTTTCAGAAAGAAATCTTTGCAACCATGTCTAACCAAGGGTTTATATAATCTAGCATTCTTAAAGGGAGTTGGTTTTGTCAGGAAATACGTTAAGTTGAGTAACACTCAAAGGAGAGACAACAAAACCCACAAGACTGTCTTTGGATTTCGTCTTCAAGTCATTCTTTGCCAAATAGCAGTAACAACCCCATTAATGCAGTTCACATCTCCACACTATTAGTTGATTCACTTGACTTCATACACTGTTGGTATATATTTTAAGTAAAAGCTCTTTTAAATTTTAAAGATCTCTGTCCCCACAGTCAATGATGCAAAGGTTCAGGCCCCAGAGTCTAAACTGTAGTGCTTGGAAAACAATAAAAAGACAAATTTTACAGTGTTTCCCAATTAATCAAAGGAATACTTGATCTAGGATTGAACCATAGCCCCTGTAGTCATAGATGACCTCCTTAGATAATACAATCTACTAACCAGCAAGAATTTACCATGTTGTAATTTTGTGATTATTTTTGCTTTTATTTGTTATATGGGTTTTTAGAAACTAGGAATCTACTACAAGCACCATTAAAAAAAACATTGTTGTCTCACCCAATGACTCTAGAAATCCTTGAGAAAGTATGGTGGGGAGTTCATCACCAAATGGATTTTAACACCTGGGTGCGTGTTTCTCAAACCGGTGTGCATTGGAATCACAGTGGTTGAGTTGAAGCACCTACAATCTACTGAGTTCAGCAGGTGATATAGATGCCCATCCAAGTTTTAGAACCACTGATCTAGGTTGAACATCAAAAATCCCTTCCATTTTGTCCCAAAAATTAATTTTTACTGTATCTTGCCTTATCAAATCTGATTGAAACGTAGTTTTTCCTTAATTTCTAAGACTGCCAATAGCCTTTGTCAACTCTGTACATAATTATTCTCTGGTCTTATTAATAACAACTCACTATGCCTGGCTAAGTCTCCCCTGATCCTACTGAGAGAAAAGAAGAGAGAGGTCAGCTCCACCAAAGGGAACATCTGTGGCTGAGTGAGAAGTGAGTTCAATTAGCCTAGTTCAGGGCATCGCAATTTTCTTAGAGAAAAAGAACATTTCCAGCCTTGAAGTAAACTGCTATAACAGCTGAATCTAGATGAAATACGTGACACTGCTTCCCCTTTTTGAAGCCCATAGTTGTTCAGAAAACACCATGGGCAATCTGTTCACAATTTCCTGTAGCCACATCAACACTAATTCCCAATGATGTCAGTCATTCTTCCTAATGAGATTTTGCACAGCCCTTTGCCATCGTACAATTTGTTCTTTTTTTTCTCGCCTTTTTTTTTTAATACTTTAGGTTTTAGGGTACATGTGCACAATGTGCAGGTTTGTTACATATGTATCCATGTGCCATGTTGTTTTGCTGCACCCATTAACTCGTCATTTAGCATTAGGTATATCTCCTAATGCTGTCCCTCCCCCCTCCCCCCACCCCACAACAGTCCCCAGAGTGTGATGTTCCCCTTCCTGTGTCCATGAGTTCTCATTGTTCAATTCCCACCTGTGAGTGAGAACATGCAGTGTTTGGTTTTTTGTCCTTGAGATAGTTTACTGAGAATGATGTTTTCCAGTTTCATCCATGTCCCTACAAAAGACATGAACTCATCATTTTTTATGGCTGCATAGTATTCCATGGTGTAAATGTGCCACATTTTCTTAATCCAGTCTATTGTTGTTGGACATTTGGGTTGGTTCCAACTCTTTGCTATTGTGAATAGTGCTGCAATAAACATACGTGTGCGTGTGTCTTTATAGCAGCATGATTTATAGTCCTTTGGGTATATACCCAGTAATGGGATGGCTGGGTCAAATGGTATTTCTAGTTCGAGATCCCTGAGGAATCACCACACTGACTTCCACAATGGTTGAACTAGTTTACAGTTCCACCAACAGTGTAAAAGTGTTCCTATTTCTCCACATCCTCTCCAGCACCTGTTGTTTCCTGACTTTTTAATGATGGCCATTCTAACTGGTGTGAGATGGTATCTCACTGTGGTTTTGATTTGCATTTCTCTGATGGCCAGTGATGATGAGCATTTTTTCATGTGTTTGGAACAAAGCTGGATGGAGAATGACTTTGACGAGTTGAGAGAAGAAGGCTTCAGACAATCAAACTACTCCGAGCTACGGGAGGAAATTCAAAACAATAGCAAAGAAGTTAAAAACTTTGAAAAAAAATTAGAAGAATGGATAACTAGAATAACCAATGGAGAGAAGGGCTTAAAGGAGCTGATGGAGCTGAAAGCCAAGTATTGAGAACTACACGAAGATTGCAGAAGCCTCGGTAGCTGATGTGATCAACTGGAAGAAAGGGTATCGCTGATGGAAGATGAAATGAATGAAATGAAGCAAGAAGGGAAGTTTAGAGAAAAAAGAATAAAAAGAAACGAACAAAGCCTCCAAGAAATTTGGGACTATGTGAAAAGACCAAACCTACGTCTGATTGGTGTACCTGAAAATGACAGGGAGAATGGAACCAAGTTGGAAAACACTCTGCAAGATATTATCCAGGAGAACTTCCCCAATCTAGCAAGGCAGGCCAACATTCAGATTCAGGAAATACAGAGAACGCCACAAAGATACTCCTTGAGAAGAGCAACTCCAAGACACATAATTGTCAGATTCACCAAAGTTGAAATGAAGGAAAAAATGTTAAGGGTGGCCGGAGAGAAAGGTCGGGTTACCCACAAAGGGAAGCCCATCAGACTAACAGCTGATCTCTCAGCAGAAACTCTGCAAGCCAGAAGAGAGTGGGGGCCAATATTCAACATTCTTAAAGAAAAGAATTTTCAACCCAGAATTTCATATCCAGCCAAACTAAGCTTCATAAGTGAAGGAGAAATAAAATACTTTACAGACAAGCAAACGCTGAGTGATTTTGTCACCACCAGGCCTGCCCTACAAGAGCTCCTGAAGGAAGCACTAAACATGGAAAGGAACAACCGGTTCCTGCAAAAACATGTTTTGCCACTGCAAAAACATGCCAAATTGTAAAGACCATCAAGGCTAGGAAGAAACTGCATCAACTAATGAGCAAAATAACCAACTAACATCATAATGACAGGATCAGATTCACACATAACAATATTAACTTTAAATGTAAATGGGCTAAATGTTCCAATTAAAAGACACAGACTGAAAAACTGGATAAGGAGTCAGGACCCATCGGTGTGCTGTATTCAGGAAACCCATCTCATGTGCAGAGACACACATAGACTCAAAATAAAGGGATGGAGGAAGATCTATCAAGCAAATGGAAAACAAAAAAAGGCAGGGGTTGCAATCCTAGTCTCTGATAAAATAGACTTTAAACCAACAAAGATCAAAAGAGACAAAGAAGGCCATTACATAATGGTAAAGGGATCAATTCAACAAGAAGAGCTAACTATCCTAAATATATATGCACCCAACACAGGAGCACCCAGATTCATAAAGCAAGTCCTGAGTGACCTACAAAGGGACTTAAACTCCCACACAATAATAATGGGAGATTTTAACACCCCACTGTCAACATTAGACAGATCAACGAGACAGAAAGTTAACAAGGATATCCAGGAATTGAACTCAGCTCTGCACAAAGTGGACCTAATAGACATCTACAGAACTCTCCACCCCAAATCAACAGAATATACATTTTTTTCAGCACTACACCACACCTCTTCCAAAATTGACCACATAGTTGGAAGTAAAGCTCTCCTCAGCAAATGTAAAAGAAATCATAACAAACTGTCTCTCAGACCACAGTGCAATCAAACTAGAACTCAGGATTAAGAAACTCACTCAAAACCGCTCAACTTCATAGAAACTGAACAACCTGCTCCTGAATGACTACTGGGTGCATAATGAAATGAAGGCAGAAATAAAGATGTTCTTTGAAACCAACGAGAACAAAGGTACAATTTGTTCTTAAAGAGAACATGCTAAGATGTATTTTGTTCTCATTGCATTTCATTGACCTGGGGAAGTGCCTGGAACATAGTAGGCACTCAATAATAAATATTTGTTGAATGAATGAATGTTTTCTTGCACATTATGTGATCTTTATAATCATTAAGACATAATAAACTTAGTTCACAGTTACTCTGTAAAATATCAAGAGAGTTATCTTTCTAATTATTGACCAGAGTTGACTTCCATTTGCAAACACAGTCATCAATGAAACTTGTTTTAGGACAGCGTTAATTCAGAGGTTTGTTGCCCATACCATAATACAGTTCTGATGCAATTCCAGATTTTCAGTATTAGTTTATAAATTTAGACTATTTGATGCCAGTTAATACAGGGTGGCCCTAAACTTCATCTTAATGTTTTTAGATGCATGAGCCCAGTTATAAAAGACTTTCTATCCTTAAATATACAAGCAGAATCCACGGTGTCTAAAATGGCTAGTAGAGTTTCTAGGACGGGCACCCCTTGTTTTCTATTAACCCATCAATAGAGTTCTTTTCCTATTTATTTGGAAGCTAAAAGTACTTTCTATTTAAGTAGAACTTAGATTGCAAGAATTGAAACTACAAATTTTACCTAATCATACAGAGGTAGACTCTATCCAATAGAGATGATTTCTAAAAGTTGTCTGTCAATCAAATTTTATAAACTGATTGTAACAATACTATACTTAATACTGGGAAGTTCATCAGTTGATGTGATTCTATAATATTGCCTTTTTACCTTTTTGCCTTTGCCGTTGCTTTTGTCTTTGTCTTTTTGTAGGCTGCTGAAAAATATAAATCCTTTTACTGACAACAAATTTATTGTTTATGTTATTAAAATGATGTCTTGTTTTAGCAGCTCAAGGAGACCCTTTTGAATATTGTTCTGTTTTAAAGGGATAGATTAAGGCATTTAAGAACACAGAGAAAATTATCAGCCAGATGAAACTTTGCTCAGGTAAATTCTTTCTTTCATTCAATAAATATTTATTAAAATGTTCTCTAAGCCAAGCATTAAGCAACAGAAAACAAGATAGTCACAGTGCCTGCCCTCATAAAGTTTACGCTCAGCACAGGAACATAAACATTAAGAAAATGCAAGTGCAATAGGTATCAAGAAAAGAGGCATTCAATTTGATAGAGGAATAAAGTGATATTTGCAAGGCCATCCTGGGGATGTGGTATTTAGGTTGAGACCTGAACAACGAGTGACAATTTGCCAAGCACAGTGAGAAGAAACAGCATGCTCTTGATCCAAAGGCAAGAGACTGTCATGTGAAGAGAATTGGACCAAGCTCAGGAAGACCAAGGTACAGAAGAGATGGGCAGCAAGTTGGAAGAGGAAGATGGAGGTATGAGCAGGTCTCAGCTTGGAGAAGCCCCCACCACCATGGAAATAAGATGTTTGAGATGTTATCCACAGAAGAGTGGAAAACCATTGAAAGGGGTAAATCCAGTATCGTATTAATGGTTTCGTGAGCTTACATTAAGCATACAGCACTTGGTCAATTCTTATTAGAGCCACCTGTCTCAGCCTAAATTAACACCCAAGAAGCAGAACCAGGGACATGCAGGGCTGGCATTGCGGGTAGTTTTTTTAGTCTGTAAACCCAAAGAACAAGTGAAGGGGCTGGGGAAGAGTGAGACAGAAAAGGAGGGAAAGTCAATTCAGAGGGGTACTATTGAGCAGATCTCCGCTGTGAGCAGCAGGTCTCCAGTCCATTAGGGACACTCCAAGGAGCCACAGAGAAGGTGCCTTAGAATCATCCAGGCAAGGGATGGAAAAGGGAAGTATTTATCCACCACCTCCCATTCCCAGTGGGTCCTGGTGGCAACTCCACTACAAGTCCAGGTTGGCACATGCATCCAAATGGTGAAAAGGATCCATGCTGATGTACCCCAAGACAGCAATAGAGAAGCCCCAGGATTGAGCAAGAGGCTCCTGGTACAGCTGAAGTGAGTGTTATCAGACTAATACTACCCTGAAGCTGGTTGCAAGAGCAAGGCTGAAATTAAGATGTGAGGAAGGAGAAAGGACATATTAGACATGACACCCCATTTACCACTCACACTGGAGTAAATCTGGAATTATTCAGCCACTAATGCAGAACCCAGATAAAGCATTTGGAGTGCAGGTGCTGGAGAAAAGAGCTGGTCCTCTGGTGTCAAGTGCCATCCACAATTAATGCTTTTGTCTTTCTGAATAACACTTATCATGTGCTGGATCCTGTGCAAAGCCCTTACACTGCCACATTTAATCCTCCTAACAATCACAGGAGGGAGTAAAATCATTATAATTGTATTGGTTTTCTATTGCTGCATAGCAAATTATCCCAAACTCAACAGCTCAAAACAACAAGAAACATTTATTATTTCATCTCCTTCCTGTAGGTCAGGAATTTGGGAGGTACAAAATTGGGAGGTTCTAGCTCAAGGTATCTTATGCAGTTGCAATCAAGACATCAGCCAGAGTTGCAGACATCTGAATGCATCGCTGGGGCTGGAGGTTGTGCTTCCAAGATGGCTCATTCACATGGTGCTGGTTGTTGGCAGGAAACCTTAGTACCTCCCATATGGGCCATTCCTCATGCTGCTTGACTATCCTTACAACATGGCTGCTGGTTTCTCCCACACTGAGCAATCCAAGAGAAAGGGCAAGGCAAAAGCCACATGGTTTGGATTATCTAACCTCAGAAGTCACACATCCTCGTTTTTACAATAACCCTTTGGTTACATAAGTCAGGCCTAATGAATATGAGAGGAGACTACACACAGGCCTATAGACCAGAAGGTAGGAATCAAAGGCCATCTTGGAAGCTGGCCACCACAGTCATCATTTAACAATTGAGATTAGTGGGGCCCAGGGAAGCAAAGCAAGTTCCCCAAGGTTATACAGTAAGATGTAGACTTAAGATTTGAACCTGGGGCCAGGCGCATTGACTCACGCCTGTAATCCCAGCACTTTGGGAGGCCGAGGCGGGCAGATCACAAGGTCAAGAGATCGAGCCCATCCTGGCCAACATGGTGAAACCCCATCTCTACTAAAAATACAAAAATTAGCTGGGTGTGGTGGAGTGCACCTGTAGTCCCAGCTACTCAGGAGGCTGAGGCAGGAGAACCACTTGAACCCAGGAGGCAGAGGTTGCAGTGAGCCGAGATCATGCCACCGCACTCCAGCCTGGTGACAGAGCGAGACTCCGTCTCAAAAAAAAAAAAAGATTTGAACCTGGCTGTCTCCAAGTTCTATGCTTTATTACTGTACTATACTGTCTCTTTAAATAACCTAATCCTGAAAACCAAAGATGTTTATCCACACAGGGAAACATTTAATCCAAAATAATATCAAAAAGAAAAAAAAAACGGTGGAGCCCACCAGTAGACTTAATTTGGCACAAATTTCTGACTCCAGCTTTCTTTGTCCACAAACTAAATTGTCAGATTTATAAACACAGGTATACTTGTGCCAGAATTAATCAAATGTTACATGGTGTAGTACATTTTCTAAAGGCACAATCTGAGAAAGTTTAATTTAGTAAAATAAACTTACTTCAAAGCAGCCCAGATGGTTTCAATACTACCTTTTAAAAGGGGAGGAGGGAAATTTAGGGTATGATAATGAGACATGAAAAACCTTCTGTCCTCTCTATGGGATGGAAGCAAGGACTGCTTTCTTCTACTTCTTATTTAGAAGACATGAGAACCAAAGGCCTGATGACTCAGTGTTGCTGTAAGTCATCCAGGATGCTGAACTCAACCGCTTTGGGAGGAGCCTGGGGTTACAGTTCTCAGTAGCACAGGGCTGTGCAATTAAAGCAAAATGTGAAAACCCAAAAACAAAGAAAGGTATGTTAAAGGATATTCTCCACCTGTACCCATGTGGTATTACCAGAGGGCACTAATATAATTATTTAATGAACCCTAAGTATTGGAGTAGAAACATGAAAAAAAACGAACGTGTCATGCTTTAGTCAATATCAAACGATTTGGCATTTGAGTCACATGCAGAAAGTCTAGAGACGATATTCTCATTGTAGAGGGAGAAGCTATGTTCTCAAGACCTCCTATTAGTCACACCAAGTCCTAGCTTTGATCATTCCACAGCATCTGCAGGCCCACCTGCTAAGGCGGGAAGGAAGCCATTCAATGGCTATAAACCATGTGAGATCTCACTAATGAGGATGTCTGTCTGACTCTCCCAGGTTCTGTCCTCCTCTTCCACTCCTCCAGAACAATACCCCATTGTTCAATGTAAATAACAATCGTAGAGCTTCAAGTACTGGTTCCTTCCAACTACAGTCATTCTGAAAGCTTTTGTTCTCTGCATTTCTTTCTCTTTTATGAAAGTTAACAACAAACAGGCAGATCACGGGCTGCAATCCACAGAGTAAATTAAAGCCATTCCATACTCAACAGTTTCCAGACATTTTTCGTATCTGCAGACCAGGCCTACAAACTCAATTATTTTCATTCATTTCAACTTCTATTCTAAAGCCCTGAGAATGGAATAAATTAGGCAGCTCATCTTTAAAGCACTATTTCTTTAGAGAATGCAATTCACAGGATAGACACCATTTCCTACGGAAAAACAGCTTCACAAGTAGGGTAAGAGATACGCAACTGTGTTCAATGAGATTTCAACGGAGATAGGAATGTTAAACAAAAAGAAGCAGAGGCTCCAACTCAATAAAGCACCTTGAACATTCCAGGGTCTTTGATCTTAAAAAATGAAGCTTTGGAATACCACTGTAACAGTCTCCTGGAATATTTCCAGTTTTGTTGTTTCCTGAGAGAAAAGAATCTCAAAAACATGTGGACATGCAGAAATCTCATCATGTTTTTTGATTTCATCTCCCGGTCCCATACCTTTTCAGATGCACTCATGCTAACCTTCTGAGGTACATTGCTACAAAGGATGTATACATTTGTGTGGAACAGAAAATCTCCAAATCAATTTGAAGACAAGTGCCAAAACAAAAATGAATGTTTAACCTGGGCTCTCTGAGTCAGGGGGCATTGAATAGTGAGATACAAGAAAGGTTAAAAAAGAAAAAGAAAAAATGCCAGAGCTTCTGATGAATGGTAGAGAGTGCTTCAAGCAATTCTCAAAATTAAAACTCAACTTTCGTTCCCATCTAAAGCCAGAAATATCAATACAACCCTTTCCACAATACCAGAAATAAGTGGATATATTGTGACACAATGAAGCTTAAGCTCTGCCCTCCCAGGACAACTCTGTTCCTCATTTTATATTTATAGTTTTGAGTTATTTTTCTTATAGAATCCTCCCTCAATTGTTTAAGATTTAGGGTCTTTAAAATGTGTATTCATTTTTTCATCACACATTTGCAGAAGCATTCCTGCATTTTGTTTTGTTTTGTTTTTTAACAAATATAACCAAACGCAAAGAGCAACAAAACACTTCAAGCTGGTTACCCAGTGACTATGTTTGAAATCCTTCAAAGGCTTCCTATGATACTTTGAATAAAATCCAGACTCCTTACTGTGGTCTGCACGACCCTCCATGATCCAGCAATTTCTTCCTCAATCCCAAATCATTCTGTTCTCCCTCTAACCCATATTCCGATCACACCAGCCTCCTTGCAGCACCTCTGCATTGCCAGTCTCTTTCCTACCTCAAATCCTTTGGTCGTTGTTTCTGCTATTGCACCCTTCTTCCCCTTTTCACATTGCTGACTCCATCCTCTTTGGGGGCTTCTGGCCCTACCTGGTTACTCTAAATAAATCATCATGCTCTCTATCTCCTCACTCCCACTCGGAGTTCTCTATTATACTCCCATGTTCTACTTTTTTTTTTTTCTTAGTAACTGTCCATCTCCACTGCAATCCTGCAAGCTCCACCAAGGCGGCTGTGGTGTTTGTTTCGTTCATCACTACAGAGGATCCAGCTCCTAGTCAGTGCCTGATGTATAGTGCCCGCTCCATAAAACTGTGTGCAGGCCGGGCGCAGTGTCTCACTCCTGTAATCCCAGCACTTTGGGAGGCTGAGGTGGGTGGATCACAAGGTCAGGAGATCGAGACCCTCCTGGCTAACACAGTGAAACCCCGTCTCTACTAAAAAAAATACAAAAATTAACCAGGCGTGGTGGCGGGCGCCTGTAGTCCCAGCTCCTTGAGTGGCTAAGGCAGGAGAACGGTGTGAACCTGAGGGGCGGAGCTTGCAGTGAGCCCTGCCACTGCACTCCAGCCTGGGCGACAGAGCGATACTCCATCTCAAAAAAAAAAAAAAAGAAAAGAAAAAAACTGTGTGCAAAGAATGTTGAATGAGTCCTGCAACCAATTAATTTCCAGTAATTGAACATAACTCTTTAAAGCACTGAAACTAATAAGAACATCAGCAATAACAATTTTGGTGGAAATCTTTCCATGTCTTTTAAAATTGACAACTTGAATGTAATATAACACTTTCCTGGCAATTCTTTGCCTACTTACAGGTTGGTGACTGTGCCCTGGGTAGTAGAGTTTGCCAGATAAGCCATCCCTGAATCACTGAAGTGTGACTGAACAATTAAATGACTAAAATGGTATAGCCTCCATACTCATTTGAATTCTTTGCACTTCTAGTCTAAAAAGGGCAAGACAAATGCAATTGTGTTGTGTAGAAATATTTGGATTCTTTTGCAGAGAAAAGGAAAATCAAAGAAAAATATTATGCATGGTATGAATTGGGAGTTTATAATTCAGAAACTTACTAAAAATAATGACAAGAATCAAAAATGAAAAAAGTAGCTTTATTTTTTACCTCTGACATGTGAGAGAATAACCTGATATTGGCCAATAACCAAATTAATTACTTGTTTCTCCATGAAGACTCCTTTCTGATTTAGAAGAAAGGAGGAAGAGGTGAATTGAAGAGCAGATTGAAAATGGAGATATAAAATCAATGACTCTTTTTTAAGGATGAGTTATCATGGCTTTTCTAGATGACTGATTGTGAAGTGGGAGAAACAGAATGAATTAAACTGTAAGCATTTGAGCCCAGTAGTTCTCTGGGGCACTCTTCTCCACTATTTGAACTATTTTTATTGCATAAGCTAAGACTAAAACTTGCCAAAGTGAATTGGTTCTCCAGTGTTTCTAGAGTGCATTATTATCATTCTCTAAAGTGAAAACACATCTGATACTTCAAAAGACACATTGCTATGTTTTTTAATGTTTTCATTATATTTCATCTCATTTCGAAAATGATTGAAGTAGCTTATAATAAATACACATAAACAATAAGCAAGTAAATAATTGAAATTGGAAACTAATACTAAGTGAAAGACAATTATATCCAAGCTAATATCAAGAATGGACGACGACATTAGATTTAGCTTTGAGCTTTCTAGATGCCAAATTAAGGGCCAGAGATGAATTACGCATTGCTTATCTGAACAAAAGAATTATTTATTTAAGAGTTACACATCTTCTAAGACATATTTATGCATTTATTGCATGGATCCTTTTACAAATGCATTTAGACAACATAATAGACAACCACAAACAACTCCTGTCCAAACGTTTATAGGTTCACTAATGCATACCTACATATTAGTAAACCATTTATTTATGCACAAGTATGCTATGTGTGCATACATGTATATTTCTGAATTACAGCATGTAATCTATATACACACACGTACATATCCATAACATACAGATATACATATATGAAGTATTATGTTGGTACAAAAGTAATTATGGTTTTGCCATAGAAAGTAATGCAAAAACTGCAATTACTTCTGCACTAATCTAATAACTCAGAGAAAGTGTTTCTCTAAAGGGGTAAAGTAATGAAGTTGTGTAGATTGCTGGTAATGATGGCCCCAATTCTTTTCATCCCTGCATGCTAACACTTGGCATTGTGATTTTGTCACTCCCTTATCAAGTGGTAGAGTATAGTTCTCTTCCCCTTGAATCTGGGCTGTCTCTGTGGCCAGCTTTGGCCAGTAGAAATGACTTTGTATGACTTCCTAGCCTGGGCTTCAAGAGGCCTTGCAGCTTCTGCTCTCACACTCTAGTCCAGGCTAGCCCTCTTATAGATAAAAGCACATGCTAGCCCTCTTGAGGATAACAACTACCCTCAGAGAGAAGCCCAGCTGACAGTCAGCACCACCTGCCAGACAATTGAAGAAAGCTTCTTTAAGCCATCTCACTCCAGTCGAGACACCAGATAACTACAGCTGCATGAGTAATCCCAGGAGAGGCCAGCGGAAGAACTGCCCAGCTGCAAACAACTCAAACTGGTAACCACCAGAATCATAAGCTAAATAAATTATTGTTTTAAGCCATTGAGCTTTAGGGTGGTTTTTATATAGCAATTGTTGATATAAGATTCAAGGTATAAAATTTCCTTATTTAATAACAGAAAAAAATGGAGTAATCTAGGGAACTATGTTTGCTCACATCACATTTCCCTAAGTTCTTTAAGGAGTTCTGAGAAAAGGGAGATGAAGATTTTACGTAGCTACATTTTTTTACCCCTTGGGTAGAATAAGTGTAAACTTACTTTTTTTTACAATACATGCTCTTCTGACTTTTAAAAAGATAAAGATTTTAGTTAAAGGAAAGAATTCCTAGCAATAGTCCACATATTTTCTATTTCCTATTGCAGTCAATATGTTCCTAACTTTTTGGCCTGAAATTTCCAGGATAGTCCTGAGTTGTCATCATCAATCTATGCATCATTAGGCCTAATCTTCTGATTTGGAGTTGGAACAATATAGAAGCTATGGTTTGGCTGTGTCCCCACTCAAATCTCAACTTGAATTCCCACGTGTTGTGGAAGGGACCCAGTAGGAGGTAACTGAATCATGGGGGCAAGTCTTTCCTGTGCTGTTCTCATGATAGTGAATAAGTCTCACAGATCTGATGGTTTTATAAGGGGGAGTTTCTCTGCACAAGCTCTCTGTCTTTGCCTGCTGCCATCCATGCATGATGTGACTTGCTCCTCCTTGCCTTCCGCCATGACTGTGAGGCATCCCCAGCTATGTAGAACTGTAAGTCCATTAAACCCTTTTTCCTATATAAATTACCCAGTCTCAGGTATGTATCAGCAGCATAAAAACTAACTAATACAGATGCTATATCTATATATTTTGAATACCAAAAGTATAATTGGCAAGTTAGTCATTTTCTTAAGGCATTTTCAAAGTCTGATCTGTATTCTCACCAGATGGACAACATCCCCCAACTTTTCACAAAAGCATGTTATTCTTTTAATGCATGCAGATCGACAAAGCATGAACGTTGAAGGACATGCTATCACTGGTATTGAAGATAAGACTCGCGTACACTGTGGCAAAAATAGAAATGGGAGACCAAAAAATATGTCTAATCTATTAGTCCAAACCAGTGATGATGGTGACTTGAACTAGAGTGTTGGCAATGGAACTGGGGAAAAGGGATGACTTCAAGGTTTTCTTTGAAATAAAAACGACAGGCCTCACAAAGAAAAGAAACAAGAGTAACCTCTAATTCTGCTGTGAACAATTAAATGGGTGGTAAAGGCACAAGGGGTGTGTGTGTGTGTGTGTGTGTGTGTGTGTGTGTGTGTGTGTGTAGGCAGGTTAAGTTTGAGATGCTTGTGAGACATCCAAGTATATATGTCAAGTATATAGTTAGATAGATGGGCCTGGATGCAGTTGAAAAATTAAAATGGGAATATTAAGTGTAGTGGGCAAAGGGGCTAGCAGAGGATAGAGAAGTTAAAGAAATCAAGTGTCAAATCAGTTAGAGCTTTATAGGATCCACAGTAAGGGCTTTGGATTAATTCTAGTGGCTTTGGAAACTATGAGAATTTTTTTAATAGGGATGTAAAAAAAATCTGAGTTACATTATAAAAATTACTTTGGCTGCAGTGAGAAGTAATGTGTGGAAAGCCAAGTTATTATAAACTAGACATGATGGTAGCCTGAGGTAGTGTGTTAACAGTGAAGACAGTGAGCAGTGGCTGGGTTGGGGACATGACTTGTAGGAAGAACCAACAAGACTTGCTGACAGATAGATGTCCTGCAGAGAATATTCTTGAGCAAATAAGCTATGTGGATAAAAAAAATGAAATAGATTTGAGATTTCAGAGGTGATGCAATTTCTGGGTTTAACTAGATCCAAGGCATGTCCACAGAAGCATGGACAGCACCAAAAAAAATTTAAAAAGAGAGAGTAAAAATTAGGAAACCATGCTGTTAAATGAAAAATGAAAAATTTGTATAAGGTATATTGATAATTTTGTGACTCTTACATCAGCAGTGACCATGATGACACAAATGATCAGCTGTGTCCTGTTTTGTCCATTTGACACAATCCTGTAACCAAACAGCAGTCTCTCTACAGATCTTCCCAGTAACCACCACCAAAAAACAAATACAGTCATGTACCGCATAACAAATTTTCAGTCCACGATGGACCACATATATGACAATGGACCCATAAAATTATTATGGAGCTGAAGAATTCCTATCACCTAGTGACATCATAGCCATCCTAATACAGTGCAACACATTACTCATGTGTTTGTGGTGATGCCGGTGTAAACAAACCTACTGTGCTGCCAGTCATATAAAAGTGTAGCACATGCAATTATATACCCCATATAGTACTGGGTAATGATCATAAATGACTATGTTGCTGGTTTATGTATTCACTATGCTATATATTTTATCATTCTTTTACGGTATACTCCTTCTACTTGTTAAAAAAAAAATAAGTTAACTGTAAAACCATCTCAGGTAGGCCTTTCAGGAAGTATTCCAGAAGAAGGCATTGTTATCATAGGAGATGACAGCTCCGTGGGTGTTACTGCCCCTGGGGACCTTCCTGTGGGACAAGATGTGGAGGTGGAAGACAGTGATATCAATGATCCTGACCCTGTGCAGGCCTAGGCTAATAGGGGTGTTTGTATTGTCATTTTTAACAACAAAAAAATTTTCATAGAAAAAGGCAAATAGGATAAGGATATTGTATTAGGGTTCTCTAGAGGGACAGAACTAATAGGATAGATTTATATATAAAGGGGAGTTTAATAAGAACTATTGACTCACACGATCACAAAGGGAGGTCCCACCGTAAGCCGTCTGCAAGCTGAGGAGCAAGGAGAGCCGGTCTGAGTCCCAAAGCTGAGGAACTTGGAGTCTGACGTTCAAGGGCAGGACACATCCAGCATGGGAGAAAGATGTAGGCTAGAAAACTAAACCAGTCTAGACTTCCCACATTTTCCTGTCGGCTTTTATTCCAGCTGTACTGGCAGCTGATTAGATGGTGCCCACCCAGATTGAGGGTGGGTCTGCCTTTCCCAGTCCACTGACTTAAATGTTAATCTTTGGCAACACCCTTACACACACAGCCAGGAACAATATTTGCATCCTTAAATCCAACCAAGTTGACACTCAATATTAACCATCACAGATACAAGAAAAAAATAGTTCATACAACTGTAAAATGGACTTGCATTTTTAAGCTAAGTGTTATAACAGGAGGCAAAAAGTTTTTAAAGAGTTTACAAAGAAAAAAATTTTAGTAAGCTGAGGTTAAGTTAATATCAAAGAAAGAAAAATATTTTTTATTAATGTAGTGTAGCCTAAGAGTACAGTGTTTGTGAAGGCTACAGTAATGTACAGTCCTGGGCCTTCATGCTCATTTACCACTTACTCACTGACTCACCCAGAGCAACTCCCAGTCCTGCTGAAAGTTCCATTCATGGTAAGTGCCCTATAGAGGTGGACCATTTTTATCTTTTACACCATTTTTACTGTAACTTTTTTTATGTCTAGAGATGTTTAGATACATAAATACTTACCATTATGTTATAATTGCCTACAGTATTCACTGTAGTAACATGCTGTACAGGTTTGTAGCCTAGAAGCAATAGGCTACACCATATAGCCTAGTTGTGTAGTAGGCTATACCATCTTGGTTTGTGGAATTACACTCTATGGTTCACACAATGAAAAAAAATCACCTAATGACGCATTTCTCAGAATGTATGTCCATCATTAAATGATGCATTACTGTTAATCAAAACAACCACCATTACATAATATAAAACAGGCATATCTTGGTGCCCAGATCCTCACAGTTCCCACAAAGAAGCGCACTCTAAGACTCTAGCCTTGACATAATGCCACATTCAGATGAGCATCCATCCAACGACAATCAAAAAGAAAAACTGAACAGGTATTGAAATCTTTTCAGTAAACATTCACAAAATGTCGCTGGGAGATTTCATCCTCAAACCACTTCAAAACCTCTTTTTGCTCTCAAAAATCCACAAAACCAGGTACTGCAACTGTCCCCAGCCTCCCTTCTGTCTCTACCACTTCCCAGAATTTTCTCTGAAACCTGGCCCACTCTAGTTTTTTCTTTCATGTCCTTCATTCTCTTAATCTTTTTCATTCTGAGGAACTATTCGTCCTAACCTTAATCAATCAAGCTTATTTTTGTCCTTTTCATGAACCAGTTCTGCATTACGAAGGCCCAGAAACTAAGCTGGTGAAGTCAGTGTTCTCCTGAGCAAACACAGAAGAGAAAATGCTGTGATATTTCTTCGTCCTGTCACAGAAGTCATGATACTTAGAGCAATGCTTCTCACATTTCAGCATGAAGCAGAATCACCTAAAAAGCTTGTCAAGGCTGGGCACAGTGGCTCAAGCCTGTAATCCCAGCATTTTGGGAGCCCAAGGTGGGTGGATCACCTGAGGTCAAGAGTTCAAGACCAGCCTGACCAACATGGAGAAACCTTGTCTCTACTAAAAATACAAAATCAGCTGGGTGTGGTGGCACGTGCCTGTAGTCCCAGCTACTTGGGAGGCTGAGGCAGGAGAATCACTTGAACTTAGGAGGCAGAGGTTGCTGTGAGCCGAGATCATGCCACTGCACTCCAGCCTGGGCAACAAGAGCAAAATTCTATCTCAAAAAAAAAAAAAAAAAAGAAAAATAATAGCTTGTCAAAGTGCAGATTCGTAAGCCCATCCTCAGAGGCTTTAGTTCAGTAGGTCTGAGTGGGGCCTGAACATGCATATTTCAAACAAGCTCCTAGGAGGATACTGATACTGCCAGCCCACCAACCTCATCAGGAGTGGCACTGGTAGAGCCCTTGGGAAAGATTCCTAAAGGTTTTTTGTGCAGAATACAATTCACCACAGTGTTTGATAGTAATGCGTATCTATGTTTTTCTTCTTTCGAGATATATACGTGTATATTCATACTCTTTCAGAATAGGTTAGATGATAGAAGATTGATCATAGATAGAACTCATTCAGGAAAAAAAGAGAGGTAGGAAAGTAAAGAAGAAGTAAGGAGAGAAGAAGGAAAGAAGGGAGAGAAGGAGAAAAAGGAGGGAAGGAAGGAAGGAAGGAAGGAAGGAAGGAAGGAAGGAAGGAAGGGAGGGAGGGAGGGAGGGAGGGAGGGAGGGAGGGAGGGAGGGAGGGAGGGGAAAGAGAAAGAAAGGAAAGGAAGGAAGGAAGGAAGGAAGGAAGGAAAAGAAAGAAGGAGAGAGAGGAAGGAAAGAGAAAGAAAAAGAAAAGAAAGAAGAAAGAAAGAAAGAGAGAGAGAAAGAACGAAAGAACGAAAGAACAAAAGAACGAAAGAAAGAAAGAAAGGAAGGAAGGAAGGAAGGAAGGAAGGAAGGAAGGGGAGGCAGGAAGGCAGGAGGACGGGGAGGGGGAGAGAAGAGGGAGGGGAGGGAAGGAAAGGGAAGGGGGAAAGAAGGGAAGGGAAGGGAAGGAGGGATGAGAAGGAAGGGAAGGAAGGAGACAGGGAAGGAAGAGACAAGAAAGAATTTGGGATCCTCCCTGTTCACTTGTCCAGCCACAAGTGGTAAGTCCCATCTACAACATTGCCGCCTGCCAAGGATGGGCATCTTCAGGGTACAGGCCTCTAGGACAGCAATGTTTATTGCTCCCTTCCTGCCTATTATCTAATCTGATAACATCTCCAAGATTCCTGCAGATGACCACAAACTCTACTATTATATGGCCACTGCGCCTGCAATACTGTGGGCACCAGAAATGTCTGTGGACTAAGGCAGCTCAGACACAGTTTCTCAAACCTTCAAATGAGATTCCTCCACAGTGTCTCACCCTTCGGCCCTGCTAGCAGTTGCTGCACAACTGCAGGTTTTATCATGAAAAGTCATCAGTCCTCTTCCCCATCTCTCTCTAATACTATCTTCATTTCTATGAAGCAACCATCTTTTACTATTTTAGTTGTTTCTTAAAGTATTTGCCTTTATATTTCTAAATCATGTTTCTTTTTTTCTATTTCATATAATATATTTTTTTTCCTACTATAGGTAATGCAAATTTAGCTCCCTAAACTATGCTTCACACAGGTATTTTCCTTCCTCATCTTGGAACACAGTTTTATTACTTCTGAATAAATCAGTATATCATGTTTTTATTATGACTGTAACTATGATTCATCATTGAGTCAAGTAGCGTATTATGATTGTGTTTCCCTGTCTTAGTTCATCTGCACTGCTATAACAAAATATCATAAACTGGGTAATTTATAAACAACAGAAATTTATTTCTCACAGTTCTGGGGGATTAGAAGTCCAAGATCAAGGTGCTGGCAGATTGGATGTCTGGTGAGGGCCTGCCTGCCTCCTGGTTCACAGACAGCTCTTTTCACTATAACCTCATATTGTGCAAGAGACAAGGGGTCTCTCTTGAGCCTCTTTTATAAGGGCACTAATCTCATTCATGAGGGCTCTGCCCCCATGCCATTTTGATTCCCAAAGGCCCCACCTTCTATACCATCACCTTGGGAGTGAGAATTTCAGCATATAAATTTGTGAGGGAAACACACATTCACACTTTAGCATTCCCTCTTTAAAATAATTTTGTGTTATTCTTAAAATAAATAGCTTTTTTTTACCTACATTTCTTTCTTTGAAGCCCTGCCTAAATCTTCCTACATTCTTCAATAACTTTCCATTTAATTTTCTACATGGGCAAAACTGTCATATTTATGTATCAGTTCCATCTTTTTTTTCCTAGAAACATTTTTCCCAAGCCTGCCATTATCCTGTACATGATGCTCTCAGCCTGCAGGATTTCCCTTCTCTTTCTCATTCTGAATCCCTGATGTCCTGGATTCCCTGTCTTCCTCTTTCATTTAATCCCTTGTTTTGTAGGATACATCCTTCAATAGCTTACTGAGAAGAGTGTGTGGGAGATCTAAAAATAATAGACCGTGTCTGCTTGAAATGTCTTTATCTTAATTTCACACTGGTTTGGTCATCTCATGAAGTATACATTTCTAAGTTGGAAATCATTCTTCTCTGAAATTTGGAGCATTACACCAGTGCCTTCTAGCTTCTCATCTTGCATTTGAGAGATTGGATGACGTTCTTAGTTTGGATCCCTGTACGTGGCTTAATTCTGTTGTTTTCTCTATGGGAACTCCTCTTTGTAACCATATTTCTGAAATATCATGAAATTCAACAAGACCTGGAACAAGTTTATTTTCCAATCATCATTGTATTAGGTACTCAGCGCCCTTTTGTATCTAAAAACTCATGTCTTTCAATTCTGAAAATTTTTTGGTATAAATCTTTGATAGTATTTCTCCTCTATTTTCTCTATTCTCTCTTTCTGAATTACATATTATTTGGATGTTAAAATTATATTACCTTCTAGTTTCCTTACATTTCTCTCCCATTTTTCACTCCTGACTTTTGATCTACTTTCTAGAAGTCCTCAAACTGACCCAGGTTTGGTGACACATGCCTGTAAGTCCCAGCTACTTGGGAGGTCAAAGCATGAAGATTACTTGAGCCCAGGAGTTCAAGGCCAGCCTGAGCAACATAGCAAGACCTTGTCTGTTAAAAAAAAAAACTAAAAAATAAATACATCCTCAAACTTATCTTCTAAACCTTCTATTGAACTGTTTATATCTGCTATTATATTTTTATTTTTCATGAGCTTTCATTCCTTAATAAATGCTTTTAGTCTAACAAATGTTTTTACAAGACTCTTATTTTTGTTTTATGTATATAAATTGCCTTCTCTCTCTAAGGATATTATTATCTTTCTCTCCCCCATCCCCCTGTTTCTTTTACAATTTTGGGGATCCCTGCACTAAACTTTTTCTTCTGTTTTTTTTTTTTTTTTTTTTTGGTTTTTGTCTTCACATTACAATCTTCCTCTTGGTGAACCCTTCATATTTAAAGGTCAGCCACCAAAACCCTTACTGGAAGCTCTGTGTGCATGGTTTGCCAAGGGACAGGCTCCACTGTAGGATGCTTGGTAGGGACATGGCAGGGATGTGGCCATTTGGTGCCCACAGATCTCTCCCCCACCCTCCTGCCAGTGTCCCAGGAACAGAACAGGAAATGAAGTCGGGGAGTCTCACAGTTAAAATGTAGACTTTCATTAAGTCCTGTCTCCACATGGCTTCAATCCCATCTTTAGCTGCCAACAGGCACATTTTTATATGTCACAGTTTGCATCCTGATTTGTCCTTAGAAACACACGGTCATCATCAATGTGGAGACTATGGAGTTAGGTTAGGCCTGGGAGCTTTATCGTAGGGTGGAAACAAAACAAACCAGAGGATACCCTCAGGGCACTAAAACCATGGTTAGAGGAAGCAGAAGAGGTGCCAGAATCTGAGGGCAGCAAGAGGTGAGAGTAGCATGCAGGAGAGAAGATGCATATGTGTACTTTGCTAAAACTTTTATGCTCGTCCTCATATACTCACTTCCAATGGGCCAAGACAATTGACTTTTAATTCTCTCTACCCACTCCCATCTTGCTCTGTCTCATGGGGCAGAGAAGTGGCAGGGAAGGTAATTCTAACTCAGGGAGTTTACACCACAGGAATATGCTCATCCGATAGGCAACTGTGAACAGAACTGCCTACCAGGAGGCTCTATCATGAACATGCCTGGTTTAGCAGAAATTCTGCATGTGATCTTATGGTTCATTTCCCCAAATAATGTCATCAAAAAATATAATGGATAATCACTGCTGTGTAAATGAACTGCAATTTTAAAAGGCATAATAACAGACCTTGTGTATTCCAACCATCAAAAGGAATGTTCCCAGCCCTCCTCCTATTTCTCTTGGAACATCAGCAAACTGAATTGCAAGGGAAGTATAATAAAAAGATCTTAAGTTATCCTGCAGACATGAAGACATGGGAAGTTGGCTATAAAATTACATTGGGGTATTTTTTCTTATTCCCTGTTCAAACTCTGTCCAAAATTTCTCTATGAAATAGGAAACTTTCTTCCCCTTTCCCGCCTCTGCACTCTGCATGTCTAGAACTAACTAGCCTTTTATAAACTGTCCGCTTTGTTCCCCACCCCAGCCCTAAAATACTCAGCAGTATTAGAGGCTCATTCTTCATTGCCTTCACTGTTGAGAAAAAAAAATTGAGCCCATAACAAAGAGCTTCCTACCACTGCCAAGATAAATTGTGATCAATCACAAAAAGCAATACATAATCCAAGAGAATGAGTATCAGCAGTTTCAAAGAAAACCAAGATGTGTAACCAAATAAACACAATATGCTCCTAAATACCTGGGAATCAAATTTGTAATATAAAAGGCACAGGTGTCTTAGGAGTTATTGATTAAACCCCAAACTGAAGTTCATATGGTATTTCAATAGCGAGCACCACGAGCTGTTTTCCCTTGCTTCTTTTCTTTCACTTTTTCCTCCCCTCCTATTCTTCTCTGGATTGAAAACTGAGGGATAGTGTTAACTAATGATGATGTGAACTATAATAAAATCACATTCACTGTTGGGGTATACCCTTCACCTACAATATCCTGATTCTTTTTTCCCTTAGACTTTTAAGCACGGAAGATGTGGTACATATGTTCATTCCTTTGTTCTGCATCTTGATCATAATTCATGGTCCTACAATCTAAAGAGTATGTTACAGGCTCAACACTGGGGCACTCAAAGCAAGTTCTGTTTAAAAGATGTGTGATGGGTCAAGCCTGAATAATCCAAAGGAACTCCAAAGCATAAACTAAGGTCATAAATGTTTAAGAAAACCTAGCCTTAAGTTTTCCCATAGGACAGGGGGAGGGGAAAGAGAAATCAAATAAATTCCAGCTAGATAAGCAATCTGAGTGAAGGACAAGAGTAGTGAGGGAATGGGGAAAAGGAGATCATAAAGCCAGGAAAGAGAAAGGTTCATTAAACTCGAGTTTGAAAGGAAATTGTATAAGCAGTTAATAAAGAGATCAAAACACGAGGGGTATGTTCCCAGGACCCTGGGCAAGTCAGCATCTGGCAGCTGACTTGTATATGGTAATGTGAACAAAGTAGATAGAGAAAACACAGTGGCTTAAGAATTCCAGAGAGTTCAGAGCAGACATTTTCTGTTTCAGCATTACTGAAATTGTGAGAGATGCGACATAGCTAAATCTTCCATTTAAAAAAATGAAATATTTCCTCCTGGACAATGGCAGTCAAGTTATAAGCATTGTTCGTAAAAAAAAAATCTAAAAAGTCTTTTAGGAAATTTAACTAACAAAATTAAAGAACAATGTATTCCAGATTGTATTGTCATTCTTGACCCATTCTAAACTTGTTATTTTTCCTCTGTGTCAAGCAGCTCACCCTAGGCAGTTGTCGGTAGGAGAAAATAATATGCAAAGGTTCGTGGCCAGAAGCTGCAGAATAACCAAAATGCCACATTAAATTTTTCTCATGAGAATCCTGCAAAATGCATGCGCGGGAAGCATTTTAGCAAATGTATGTAGGAAAGAAGATTCACCACATAAGCCACTCTTCTCTCTGCAGGAAATGATAGTCCAATATCAACAATGTTTCCTGAAAGCTGACCCCTTAGTCAGAGGAGTCCAGCTGCTCTTGTTAACAACAAAACTATGATTTATCTTTCAAGGATGTAAAGGAATGAAAGGCAAAACTGAGAAAGTTATGACTTATACAGATGAGATTGATCCCATGGGACAATGACTTTCCCACCATTTCTAGTTTCTGTTTTATACATTCTGGTACCAAAACATATCTCAGGGTCATTCTGGTGTGAAATGCCCCATCACTATCCTGTTATTTCACTTTTTCAGGGTAGTGTTTCCTTTAGCTAGAAATTCATTAATTAAATTGCTTTAATTTATGAAGTAAACATTTTTTGCCAGAACAAGATTCATTGTGTTTGACTGTGTATTTGTTTTCTTGAACATGTACTAATTTGCATGGGGTAAGCCATGTTTCCAAGCATGTTGAATAATTTTTCTGAAGCACAATTCCCAATCTCACCTTCCCTTTCATGTTCATTTCAAAAAGAAAGAAGAGAGTTTCTGCTTGAGAAGGCATATGAATGTAGGAAACAAGAAGTAGGATCCACTCAACTCCAAAAAATCCACGCCCAAAGATTCAGTTGATAGGCCAATATTTTTGTCTCTTCTTTTACAAGTCATTATCAGATTCCCTTTCCTAAGTTACTATAACACCCGTCTTTCTGGAATGTAAACAGTAAAAAAGTTCAGGTTTTACTAAATTTTTTTGTACATTTTACCTCAGTGGAAAAAAAGGAGAGACAAAACAAATAAACAAATGGAGATCAGAGAATTGGGTTTGTTATTGTAGTTGTGTTGTTTTTCTACTCTTTAGAGTAGGTAATAGGATCACACACCTTAGACCTGTTGTCTCTATTTTATACACCCACAATACTCAACCACAGCATGTATGTTTACTCATAATTACATTGTGGCTTTTCACGGCATGAGCCATCAAAAGAAGGTCAAATTAGTTTTAATGTTGCATGTACTATATTTTATTTAATTTTTTAACTGGAAATCTATGTAACTGTTAATTAGCCACAACATTTTCTTAACCAGGACACTTCAATGTATGTACATATTTCATATTTGGGAAAGGTAGTCTAAATTCAGTCATAACACACCCACAGAATACTTTTAACAGGTAAGTAGATCTTGTAAAGAAAATAGATTTTCAACAACCCTATCAGTGAAAGAAGCCAGTCATGAGAGACCATATGTTGTATATTTCTATTTATGTGAAATGTCCAGACTAGGTAAATCTACAGAGGCAAAAATGTAGATTAGTAGTTGGCAAGGGCTGGGGGTGGAAAGTGGGGAGAATAGGGGACAATAGGAAGTGACTGCTAATGGGTATGAGGTATCTTTTTTAAGTGATGAAATATTCTAAACTTAGATTTTAGCAATAGTGCACAATTCTGTGCATATAATAAAAAGCATTGAATTATATATGTTAAATGGGTGACATGTATAGCATATAAATTATGTCTCCTGTATTAGTCTGTTCTAATACTGCTATGAAGAAATACCTGAGCCTGGGTAATTTATAAAGAAAAGAGGTTTAATTGACTCACAGTTCCGGATGGCTGGGGAGGCCTCAGGAAACTTACAATCATGACGGAAAGGGAGGAAAACACATTCTTTTTCACATGGCTGCAGGAGAGAGAAGTGACGAGCAAAGGGGGAAGCCCCTTATAAAACCATCAGATCTTATGAGACTCACTATCATGAGGACAGCATGTGGGTAACCACCCTCATGATTCAATTATCTCCCACCAGGTAACTCTCACAACACATGGGGATTATGGGAACTACAGTTCGAGATGAGATTTGGGTGGGAACACAAGTCTAACCATATCATCCCCATAACACTTTTTTAAAAATATCCTCTCAGAGGTTTAGTTTCCTAGAGCTGCTCAATATATGGATGGGTCAATAAAATCCAAGTGAGAGGGAGCCTTAAGATGAATCACCTTTGCCTCACCCTGCTCTTTCTTTGGCAGTGGTATTTGTTGAATTTCTGTTTCCCTCTCTGCTTTCAGCCCATGGACTTGGAGTTGTGTTTCTCCATCAGTTCACTAACTTTGCTTTGAATTTCTGGCTCTCCTTAAAGTAACATCCAGTCCCCCTGTTCGAATGTCCACTGATCACTGACCCTGCCTCCTGGGTTTCATACAAAGTCTGAAACCTGAACACATTTTGGCATCCTTGATCAGCACACTCCTGGACTTTGCCAAGTGGAGTGTCAGTCTCCTCCCAGAAATGCTAGGTGAGAACCAAGGTGGGGACTCTGATGGACCTCAGGCCATGCTCTTCAAGCAAAGAAGACTTGGCTTGATCTTGTGACAGCCATTTGTATTTAAATGAGACGCTGGGAAACATATGGAGACCTACACAAGGGAATACCCAAAAGCTTCTTAGGCATTACACTGACCTACATAGTATATGGTTTTCCATCTGGGCTGAGCCACCCTGCCCCTGATCAGGATAGATGTTATAGGGAGATGGAACAGAAGGCAGGGAGTTCACAGCAGTACTATCTGGTCCCCCAGCATCAGGGATGTCCCCATCTGGCCATGATATTCATGTAGGCCCTGGAAGCACCGCTTCATATAGTGATTGTTTATTTAATGTCCATGTTTGGAATGGCTTAGAAAAAGAAAAAGACCTAAGAGCTTATATGATCTCATGAAAAGATAGAAGTCAGACATGTGGTTTCCTTGGGTTCTTCAGCTTTTCCCAATTTTCTCCACCCCACATTCAGAGCTCTATTTGCCTTCATCTGCAAAGTCTCTGTAGAAAGCAGTTTTGAAAGGCACTGCTGAGTCACTGAGTTGTACTGTGGTCTGACTCTGATACTTTAAATTCTGATTTGAAGAAATTGCTTGAAAGCACTGATATCTTTTTCTCACCACTGGCAAATGGCAAAGTTTTCACAGACTGAAAAGCAATGATTTTAAGTGGAAAATATAAGAATCAATTTGTCCATCATTCCATTATCCTGCCCAAACACTTAATAATTAAGGGACAGGCCAGAACACTTCAGTTAATTACCTAAAAGGTTTTTGTTTGTTTGTTTGTTTTTAAGTTAAAAGAGTCCATGAGCTGCTGACAGTCTAAGAAAAATTCTTTTAGGCATTTAGCTGGAAGTTGTCACAGTTTGAATGGATGGTTTATTCAAAATGAAGATTAAAGTTCTTTATAGCAATTCTAGTTTTATGGAACTTTAAATCTTAAAATAATTTAATAAAACACCCTAATCTTATAGAAAAAAAGGTAGGAGCCAGTGAATAGAAGTGACTTGCCCAAGTTCCCATAGCTAAATATATGGCAAAACTAGGAATAGAAGGACCCAGGTCATCAGACTACAGAAACAGGGCCCTATTTTACTTTAGGATGTGCCAATAATTTATGATGATGTGAGTCTTCTGAAACTTACACATGATTCAAAGACACTGGGGAGGTGGGAAAAAAATGGATTTGGAAGAGATGAGGAAGAATAAGAGGATCAAATAGCATCTTTATTCAGGCTCCCTGCAATGGTTGAAACAGAGAATATTGTAAAGAATATTACATGCCTTCCCGAATCAAAAGTAGCACAGCCTTGCTGGCAGCTAAGGAAGCAGGGAAATAGAAATCCCAACACCTCCACACTCAGTTCCTGGAAAATGAGAACCTGAAGCTTACTGTATTAGGATAAGGACAAGCCCAAAATCAATCATGACCCATGCCAGCCTTAAACAGTTACCATAATCTCTTACACTTGTGTATTATTCTCTTATATTAAAATAAGAATCCTAGTTGTATGCATTTATATTTGATATATAAATGTACATTTGTCCTTAAAGGATCATCTACTATAAAGGAAATTTTTTTAAAGAATTGCAAGGAAGAAATAAAATACGCTACATTTCGTTAGACCATTCTCTTGATTTTCCGGAGATCTGACCTAATTTCTCTTTAGGCCTATTAGAAAATGACATCCTTCCATTGTCAGAAACTGTCTAACTACTTTTTGTTATGAGCTATTTCCAACATTGCTGATCTGTAATTCTACAGAGCACTTTCATGAGGGCAGAGGGCAACTGTGAGTCATAGAGACTCTGGGAGGAAAGCAGAGCTCTTTGTCTGAATAAGGAAAAGTTCGGTTGTTCCTTAGGTTTCGGGCATATCAGCTATTGCTGTCGTTGGAGTGCTTCTCAGAACTGAAAGTGAGCCTTTTAGAAAGGTTTGACACCAGGCAAGTGCTCTCTGGGGCAGGAGAGCTGTACTTTTCAGTGATAAGTCCAAAGCCTAGGTTCCCTGATGAATAACAGCTTGATGATACTGGGTAAGTTACTGAACTTCTCTATGAAATTACATCAGCCATACCATTAGGTTGTTGTGACCATTCAATGAAGTAAATACATAAATGTACATAGCCCATCACCTGCATAGATTATATCCTCCATAAGGAATAGCTGCCTTCCTTCCTCTTGGCTAAGGGAATTGGAAGTCTGGCTATACTCTTGGAGAGAAGAGTTGTACCACAAACAGACTCCACTGAAACCACGTGGACTTTGGGAAGACTGGGCCCAAACTATAGCTCAGAAAGAACATTTGGTGAAGGAGCCCAGGTCTATCCAACATGACAGCCACTCTTCTTCATGGGCTAGCCTAGTGCTATTCAAAGTGTAGTCCTTGGCCCAACTGTATCGATATCATCTCAGACCCTCTAAATCTGGATCTCTGGAGTAGGGCCCAAGAATCTGTGGTTCTACCAGCTCTCCAGGTGATTCTTCTGCAGGCTCAAGTTTGAAAAACACTGCTTTAGAGAAAGTGTTACTAGCAAACCCAAGAGGACAGGAAGACATGCACCAGGGTAACAATCAGATTTTCAGGGGCTCAAGTCAAGGAGGTTTTAAGAAAAGGTGTAACAAATGACTGCTAGGAAGCCTCGGAGAAAACCTTTAGGAATCATGTAACAGTTATCAATTTTATAAACACTTTCGTTCACTCAGCAAACATGAATCCACATGCTGCTTATTAATCTTCTAACTAGAAGTGAGCCACTGAGTTTTTTACAAATTGGCTGGACAGGCTGATTCCCAAGACAAGAAGAGATCATCCACAAAATCCTTAAATAAAAAGAGCCTAAGCGCTTATTTTTGGTGACAGCAAGCAAAGAGGGAGATGGGAAGACAGCATTTTACTCAGCAGCCAGTCGTAGGAGGAAAAGAACCAGGGAATGGAAGCAGTCCAAATCCCTAAGGCTTTCAGAAAGCAGGGGGAAAAAATAAGAGCTAGACATGGGACTGAAATCCAGAGGTTGAGACATGACCCATCAGGCACATAACTGGCAGCAAGCCCAGCAGCGAGGCTCCCTCTTAGGAACTAAGCATCTGCCTGTTTTCACGTCTCTGCAACATACTAAATTATCTGTTAGCAAGTAGTTACAGCATCCACAAAGATCAGGGACACAGGACACTTAGAAAATTCAATTGTGCATGTAAATATTTACCTAGCTACTTCCTTGGAGTCTACAGACCTGTGACATTTCATTGGCAGACAGACCTTATGATTTCAGTGTGCCAGTGTATTTTATTAGAAATAAGTGAAAAAAAACTGAAAACAACTTGGAAAATAGAGATGTTCAGGAGTCAGGGTTTATCCACCAATGCCTCTGAAACTGGAGGGGCTTCAGTGCAGACCTTTAATCCAACAGTGCCTGATTCTGAAGTGGCATGTCTGTGTAAGAGAATTTAACATCCTAAGAATCTGGCAGCCTCTTCTATTTAAAGTCAGGGCCATTGATCCCCTTTTTAGGTTGACCCACACCCCACCAACCCTCAGGATCTGGATGCAATATAAACATTAACCAGAAGAAATCAGTTGTGTATCTCTGATTTATCTTAAGGTAGATTTATCTTCTAGGTAATCTTATTCCCAGACACGCTTTTGCTTTTGGTTTCAGTTATATTTACTTTGCTTTTGCCCTGCTCTTGTGGCCAGTGCCCTTTTTGTGTTTTATCATGAACCTGCTACGTGCCCACCTCAAAGCTGGACACTGTGGTCCAAACACTTCCTTCAGCCACTAGTCCACTTCCTGTTAGAAAAGATTCTGAACTTCCTTCCCAGATAAGTTGAAGAACCTGTGTTCTGAACTGATTAGAAATTGAAAACTCAATCAAAAGATTGGCAGAGAAAATTGTGGAAATCTCTGAAAGTAGAAAAAAATGAAAACTACAAGAGAAAAGAAAAGAAACTTGAAGGATCAGTACTGAGAATATAATATCTGAACAACAAGTTTCATGAAAAAGAGGACAAAAAACATTGAGGGAGGAAATCATCAATTAAAAAATTTAAGAGAATTTCCTAGAACTGAAGAACATTGGTCAGAATGTCAAGATGGATGAAAACAGAGTCACACCCTCAGGCACATCACTGAGAAATTTCAGAACACTAGGGGTAAAGGGAAGAGCAAACACAGTTCCAGAGAGAGGGGGAAAATCATATGCAGAGGAACCAGAAAGTGAAATAGCTTCTAAAGATACAAAAAACAACAGAAAACTAGAAATTAATAGAGTAATGCCTTCAAAATTCTGAAGGGAAATTATTTTCAATCTAAGTTTCTATAAACAGCCATACCATTATTCAAGTGTCAAAGCAAAATACAGCTATTTTCAGATATTCAAGGGCTCAAAAAATTTGCTAAAGTGATGAAGGCCTTCAGGCTCAAACAGTGAAAAGTACAATTATAAATAAGCAAATTTAAAATAAGACAACCCCAGGGAATACAGAAAGTTATGTGGGGAAGGGAAAAAATATATACAGGTGCATGGTTCATCTGTGAATAAAGTACAGAGGTAATAATAATATAAACCTGTCTACTGATCTAACCAAAGTTACAAGAGGTCAGGGAAATAGGAAGAAGGATGGTGAGGTATTTGGGATGAGTGTGTGTGTGTGTGAGTGTGTGTGTATGTGTGTGTGTGTGTGTGTGTGTTGTGCAGAAAGAGGAGGAAAAGAGCTGAAATCATCATCTTCCAATGTGGGAAGTCAATAGATAATGTCTAAAACTGGAGGGAAAAAAAATCAAGGAATAGAAATAGTGAGATATGGGGCCCAGGCACGGTGGTTCACACCTGTAATCCCAGCCTTTTGGGAGGCTGAAGTAGGCGGATCACTTGAGGTCAGGAGTTCAAGTCAAGCCTGGCCAACGTGGCATGGTGGCACACACCTGTAATCCCAGCTACTTGAGAGGCTGAGGCAGGGGAATTGCTTGAGCCCAGGAGGCAGAGGTTGCAGTGAGCTGAGATCACACCACTGCATCCCAGCCCAGATGACAGAGCGACACTCTACCTCAAAAGCAAACAAACAAATAAACAAATAAAAAGTGAGATATTATTCAGAAATATGGAAGAAAATGCAAACATCAAAAATCACCTAGGAGTTATGAGTATTTGCTTCTGCAGAAAGTCAGGGAGGCAAAGCAACATGAAAATATTGTTTTTCATTACTAAATTTTAGAGCTTTTTGACTTCTAAATATATGGACAATTATAATATTGACTAAAATAAGCAGATGAGACTGAGGCCACACCCTGCTAAGAAACAGGAGGGTGGTTAAGACATGGTGTCTAAAGTTAGATCACCTTAATTCACATCCTGGTTTTGTCCCTGACTAATTATATGACCTTGAGCATTTTAACCCCTATAAACCTCTGCTCCCTCAACTTCAAATGGGGATTGTAAAAATATTTACATCAGAGTGTTGCTGTGATGTTTAAATGGTAAAAGGACTAGGAAGCGATTAGCAGTGCCTGGCATATTATAAGCCTTCTTCCTTTCATCCAACAAATACTGAGGATATCTTCTATGCATCAGGCACTGCTGCAGGCATTTGGGATTTATCAGTGAATATAAAGTATTTCTGTCCTCATGGAACTTAGTAGAAATTAATGGGGAGAGATAGACAAGAAACAATCAACATAATACTAAGTGAATAATATAGTACATTGAAAAATGGCCAGTGATGCATGCTATGGAATGAAAAGATCAGGGAAAGGGATATCAGATTGCTGGCAAGGGGAGGCGGGTAGTGCCTGCAAATTTTAAATACATTGGTCAAGAAAAGACCTGGTGAGAAGGCAACATCTGAGCAAACACTTGAAGGAGCTAAGGGACCAACAATTGAAATATTTGGGAGGAGCATTTGTAGGCAGACGAATAGGTAACTCAAAGCCTCTAAGGTGGCCATGTGCAGGGCCTGTTTGGGAAAGAGCCACAAAGCTGGTGTGGATGGAGCCAAGTGAAGGAAAAGTAGCAGGAGACAAGGTCAAAGGGGAACGGGGCACCAGAGAGAGCAAGAAGAGGCTTGAAGACATGAGCAGGACACTGAATTTTACTTAGAGCAAAACAGGAAGCCAGGACTTGACAAAACAGGTTGCAGGGACTTGAGCAGGCTGATATGATCTGATTTGCCAGCTCCTGTTTTAGAGATAGCGCATAGGCAGGAACGGTGGGAGCCAGGAGAGCTGCACAGCGGGAGGTGCCCACAGTGTTCCAGTAAGAGCAGGTAGGGCTCAGACCAGCACAGCGTAGAGAAGTCATTCTATTTTCTATACCACTGAATACATTTTAGCTCTTCTTATCATTTACCCAAGATTACACAACAAGTTCATGGCAGAAGTGTGAGGCCTGCTGCAGCTTCCTCATCTTCTTCTGAATAAAGAAAAACTATAAATGGAAAATTGAAATTGAAATACATATTATTTTGTCCTTACGTACATTAATAAAATCAGTATGGGATGCATTTCTCCTCAGTCATAAAATCTCTGTTATTCTATAGCTCACACTACTTTGTACAGTAAGGATAATTCAGCATGCTGTGGGTAAAGATTTATTCATTCATTGAATCTTGATAATCAAGGTATGACCCCTACCCTCAGATTGCTTAACCAAGTGCTGAGACAGAATAGACGAACATAAAGAAATAAAGCACACATAAGAAAGTGGCCAACGCCACAAGCTGATTCAGTTGCTCTAGGAAGTCCAGAGGAGGGCAGTTACTGCTCTTAGCTTGGGGAAGGGTGAGGAGATGGTGTGCTGAAGGCTCCATGGAGAAGGTGAGAGATGTAGGATCATTCATATTTGGATATTTCAGGATGAGGCAGAGGGGTTGGATATTCCTAGAAGTGGAAAAAAAGGCATGGAGGCAGAACATTTCCGTGTAAATAAGAAAAACAATATTTTTTTAAGTTTAGCTGGAGCACACAGCATGGAAAAAGGAAATAATGAAACCATGAGAAATAAGGGTGAAGAGGTTACTCAAAACCAAATTAAGGAGGGTCTTAACACTGCCACGCAGAGAACTCCAAATAAAAATGGTAACAAGAAGAGAAGACAAGAGAAATAAACACTGCACTTAGCCAACACCTCAACCACTGGTCTGTCTATGTAGCTTCCAATCCTCAAATTCATTTTCCAAGATTAGGAGGTGGGCAGAAACAGGAATAAAGTTAAAATTGTCAGCCAAAAATTGATTTTTTCACTTGAAGTACTTCTTTTTTTAATTTGAGATTTTTTTACCTTTGGACACATATCTTGATTTGTTTTGCTTACTCTGCCTTATATTATAGTAAATATAATTAGACATTGCTTTAGGTAAAGTTTGAGGCAGGCAACGATGGAAGCCAGGAAACCAGGACAGTGAGAGATGCTCATGGCATTCTAGTAAGAGAGGATGGGGCTCAGACTAGCAGAGTAGAGAGAAGTGACTGACTTTCTATATTTCTGTACACATGACACCATGCCACTTATCTTACTTTCTAGACTTCTGAATAAAGAGACTTTCTTTCTGAAGTCAAGAAAGAAAGGATTGCTCACCTCCTGCATAGAAGTAGTTTTCCAAGCATTAGGAAAACAACACATCAGTTGATCTAATGACCAGCCTTGTGCTTTGTGTCCATTTTTATGGCAAGTCACTGGGGTGAGAACCATGATCAAAACACAATAAAGAAACATTTTCAAATGCTACACACAGTGACATAATCCTGCAGCCTGACTTTGCACCTCGGTATCTGCACCCCCTGCAATTCAGTTAAACAGCTTTGTTGTTCACATATCTCTTGGATACCCTAATATGCAGAAATGTAGCACTGGCTCAAAAGGCTGTGAGATTTTCTGTACCCCAGATTATCTGGAGAGATGTCAATTTTATAGCGGTATTTTCCAGTCTTCACAGAAGTCTGGCAGTCCCTATTGCTGCCAATAATAACAATAGCTAACACTGATTGAGAACATACTCTGCCTGGCATGTGCAGTCTCTTTTGATCCTTCAACAGCCCTGGGAGGTAGATGCAGTCATCTGGCCCACTTACAAATGGGAAAACCAAGGCAGAGAGAAGTTAAGTAACTGGTCATGGATCACAGAGGTAGAAAGTAAATGAATGAATGAACATTTCTCTCTTCCTTCTCAACCCAGAGTCCAGTGTCTGCCAGCAGTTCTTGCCTAATTCTTCCCTTCTGCGTCAGGTGTTCTCCTGGATAAGGAAATGAAGTCCTCAGACTATATTTGTTTCTTTCTATGAAGGAATCTGGATTAGTCTCTCAACCTGGACACATGTTATATCGTCTTGTCCTCTTGCAGTTTTTAGCCTCTTTCAGTTTGAAAAAGCCCCTGACCTCACCTAACACTCCACCATTATTATTCTGTTTTCTTCTCAGAACTTTCACTATTTTATCTTGAGCGTTTTTTTTCTTCCACTACATCTCATCATTTTCAAATGTCAGATTAACTTGTCACCTTGCATGCCCTTCTGGAGACGTTAAAATCATTGTTCATCAAGAGCATGCCGGAATCAACAACCCAATCCAGACAAAAACTAAGAATTAAAATATCATTACTGGAATGGGAAAGGAAAATAAGACTGTTCCCCAGCTGCATATACATCTGTGTATTTCTTTGGATGTTGACTTTGAAATACTAAAACACTCCCACGTGAAAAAAGATCCATCATTTTGTTGTTTATGCATCTGAGTACACAAATATATGCTTGCAAATGTCTGGAGAACCTGGTTTACAATAGCAAGCTAATTCCACCAACATGCTGAGAGGCCATTTATTAATTTTATAGAAATTTACAAAAGTAGGTATATTACACTTACACATGAATAAATTATGATAATTTTAATGGAATCATTCATCTAAGTAAGTTTGATCCAAATAATCCTTATTCTCCTATGTAGGTACAGAATATTTTTTAATGTGCACTTAAATATTTTTGTAGAAAAAGGGAACTGAAGAACATTAAGCTCTGTTTATATTTCTCTAAATTATCTTCCAAATTCTGTCACTGTACATGCATAAGTACATTTTTATGTTATTGTATCATGCAAGGGTTCTGTTTTGTATTCTGCTTTGTCTTCATTTTATTTAATATTCGTTTGTACTTAAATAGGCCCCATGCTTGACTGGTTTGTGTCACAGAATAGTTATGTGGTGCTCCTTCATGATGCTATTGCTGTTTGCATTTTGTTTTTGCATTCAGAGTTGTATTCTATCTTCTACTATTTTAATCTGAGTTATTTTTAGTATCTTCATATAATTTACATTTTTCTATTTAGGAATACCTTCAGAGAGCACAGCTTCAACTAAATGTTAGATTCTTCTAAACTTTTGTTTAAGCAAATTTTAATTGAGAGCTTGACTAAAACACACACACACACACACACACACACACACAAGCTGTGGCAAATGAAAAAAACTAAATAAACCCTAATACCCCCCATTTCCTCTAGCACTCCTTAGAGCCTGGTCAGAACATCACTGCCATGGGTAGAGTAACAGAACTGAGACCACATCAAAATGGAGGAACAGTAGTAAATATTGCGTGTGTGCTTAAATTTTGCCAGCCTACTCTCCAAAGGACTATAGTAATTTACAGTGCCAGCCACTCTGTATAATTGTGCCTTCACCAAAGCCCACTGCCATTGTGTTTTACTAAAATTGCATAGTGATGATATTTAAATAGGTACAAAATGTTGCCTAAATGCTGTTTCAAAATACAAACCCTCATTTTGAGCAAAGCCATGCATTTTGTCACATGCTGATGTTTTCTCTCAATTTTCTTGTGAGTACACATACTGTCTCATCTCAACATTGAAATGGCTCTTAGTATTGGAATGACACACTTATATAAACATTTATGTAACATGTCTATAATTTTTTTATTATTTTGCATTGCATTCTTCTTATACATAGCATATATTTTTATTTTTAGAGACAGAGTCTCACTCTGTTGCCCAGGCTGAAGCGCGGTGGTGCCATCATAGTTCACTGAAGCCTCAAACTCCTGCACTCAAGCAATACTCCTGCGTTAGCCTCCTGAGTACGTGGGACTACAGATGGCATGCACCACCACACCCCGGCTAATTTTTAATTTTTTGTAAAGACGAGGTCTCACTATGTTGCTCAGGCTGGCCTCAAACTCCTGGCCTCAAGTGATCTCCCCACCTTAGCCTCCCAAAGTAGTGGGATTATAGGTATGAGCCACTGCACCCAGCCAGCATATGTATTTTTGGAACAAATTTTATCCATTATTTTGTCATTCTGTTGTTTTCTTTAAAATTTTGTCCTATTATTTGTTATACAGAACTTTTTCAGCTTTATGTATTTAAAGCTGAGGCCCAGACCCAAGGATGCAGGCAGAGCCTAGGAGAGTGGATCACAGCCTGCATGGGCAGTTCTCTGGCAGGATCCCTGGGCCAGGCAGAAGAGACCAGACAGAGAGCTCCACACACAGACCCTGACATGGAGTCTGAGAGACGCTTTGCTCCTAGTGAGATGGTTTGAGCCAGAGAAGCCAATCAGGGTGCAAAACTAGAAGGGCTAGAGGCCACCAGAGGCCAGAGAGCTCTTGAAAACTCAGAGGTGGATCAAATTGAAACTAGTCTGGGCCAGTTTGAGATGAATTAGTCACTAGTTCTTACCTCTGTGTGGGCTATTATGTGTTTTCTTAAGAAAAAAAAAAGCTTAGAATAGGGCAGGAAAAAAAGGGAGAAACCTCTGAGAACCTTCTACCTTATCTATGATGATATCCTCAGTTTCTTCAGGGGTTGGGAATTTATTTTCCAATTGCAAATGTCTTATCTTGTTCCAAAAAGTAGTAGAAAGAGCTTACAGAAGATTCACACAGTATAATATACACACAATAATATCAAAGTAGAATTAGGAAATTAGGTCAAGGGAAAATATAAACAGAAGTAGAATGTCAAGTTCAGGCAAAAGAAAAGGACAGATACACAGTCATGTGTAGCTTAACAACACATACGTTTTGAGAAATGCATTTTCAGGAGATTTCACCCTTGCGCAAACATCACAGAGTGTACTTACACAAACCAAGGTGATATCGCCTGCTACACGCCTAGACGGTATGGTGTAGCCTATTGCTCCTAGGCTACACACCTGTACAGAATGTTACTGTACTGAATTGTAGACAATTATAATACAATGGTAAGTATTTGTGTATATAAACATAACTAAACAGAGAAAAGGTACAGTAAAAATACAGTCTAAGAATCTTACAGGACCACCGTTGTATATGCAGTCCATCATTGACCAAAACATCATTTTGGGGTGCATGACTGTTTATGCTTAAAGCGAGTTAGGATAAGTGTCTTTCTTGGTTTTTGTGCTTTTCTTTTTGATAAATCTGGAATTCTGTATTGTTATATGTGGTACATTTGTCACTAATTCAGTCCTTCTTTTACCGATTGCCAGTTGTTCCTGCAATATTTAGTTTGTCCCTGCAACGTCCCTGCCATTCTCTATTGTTATGGTGTTTCTGATCTGTCAACTTCCATTCTCTTAAAATGGTTTATAAATACTTCTGAAAGCTCATTATAATTGCATTTTCTCTTTTTAATCCCATAACATCATTTTTTATAATCTACTTTGTTTTTAGAACAGTTTTAGATTTACAGAAAAATTAGGAAGATATATACAGACATACTCTGAAAATTGTTTCCTCTGTTATTAAAATATTACGTTAGCATGGCACATTTGCCACATTAATGAATCACTATTGATTCACTATGATTAACCTAAGTCCATACTTTCTTCAGATCTCCTTTGTTTTCCCCTAACTGCTTCTTCCTGTTCAGGATCCCATCCAGTACATCACACTACACTGAATCATCATGTCCCTTTAGGCTCCTTTGACCATGACAGTTTCTCAGACTTACCTTGTTATTGATGACATTGATACTTTTGAGAAGTATTGGTCAGGTATTCTGTAGAAGGTGCTTCCTATGTACTGAATTATGTCCTTCCAAAATTTGTACGTTGAAGGCCTATCCCCCAGTGTGACTTATTTGGAGACACATCCTGTGAGGAGATGATAAAGGTTAAATGAGGGCCTAAGGGTAGGGTCCAAATCCTGTAGTGTTGGTGCCCTAGCTCTCTCTCCACCATGTGCAGACACAGTGAGAAAACTACCTGCAAGCACGGAAGAAAGCCCTCGCCAGAAGCCAACCATCACTCAACTGGGATTTGTCTAATGTTTGTTTTCTTATGATTAGACTGGGATTTTAAGTTTTGGAGAGGAATACCACAGAGGTAAAACACCATTTTAATCACATATTGAGTGACATGACTTATTGCTATTGATGTTGACCTTGATCACCTGGATGAGGCAGTGTTTCTCAGGTTTCCTCTCAGCAAGGTTATCTGCTCCCCTCGTTCCATATTGTACCTTTTGGGAGGAAGTCACCACACACAGCCCACACTTAAAGAGGGGAGTTTTGCTCTACCTCTTTGAGGACAGAGTAACTACATGGATTATTTGGAATTCTTCTGTACAGGGGATTCGCCTCTTCTCCTGTATTTATGTATTTATTTGATTATTTATTTATGTCAGCATGAACTCAGGGATTATCTATTTTATCATTTGGTTTATAATTCAATACTACTTCATTCTGGTGTTCCAATCATTCCAGCTTTAGCCATTGAGAGCTCTTTCAGTTGACTACTCTGGCATACCTCAATTAATCTACTGCTATCACTGTGGGTTATGTTTGTCTGTTTGTTTCATTTGAGGACTTCTTTCATTTATGGCATTACTAGATACTTTAGGCTGATCTTATAGACTTCCTTCCCCAGCCCTAGAATAAACCACTTCTCTAAGGAGGTGTAGTTTCTTTTATTGGAGAATGGTATTAGAAACCAAGATCTGGGCAATAGGTGTGCTCACTATTTCTGGGATGTCATTGTTCAGGGTTCTCTCATCCAACAGAGCAAGAAAATATTTCTATGTAAACTAATCCACATATATACATAGCTACAAATATTCTTAAATGTAACCATCTGTATCAATAGGAAGCTAAACATGAGCTTTCATACTGATGTTGCCAACTCTAATCCATTACCACATGGATCATTCTAGCTTCTTCTCCTGGCTTATGAGTGTACTCCTACTCCAACAGTGAGAACCTGGTTCCTCCAACCACACATTTAAATAATTGACCAATTCCAGTGTACATGTATAGCAGAATTTTTAACCAGTAACCCATAAGAAATAACTTTACCAACTACAGTATAGTACTTATGTACATTTTATTCTGCTTTTAGTCTTACAGACTACACTCATTTCCAAAGATACTTACGTTGGAAACTTTCCCCCCTACCCCTTTAATGAGGTTTTGTTCATATATTTGTAATACCATTAGATTGTTTTGTCACATTCTGTAATTCCATCCTGGGATTCCTCAACATCCTAAAGAAATTTTTAATTTTTCTATATTAAATTTCACTCTTTAAATTCAGTGGGTTTTGACAAATGTATAATGTCATGTATTCCCAATTACAGCATCACCCAGAGTAGTTTCACTTCCATAAGAATCCCCTATGCTATTCAACCTTCTCTCTCTACTCCTATACCCTCAGCAACCACTGATCTTTCAACCTCCACAATAGTTTTGCATTTTCCCGTGAATATATAGTGAAAATCATATAGTATATAGGCTTTTCAACTGGCTTCTTTCACTTAGTAATATACATTTCAGATTCATTCAAGTTTTTTGTAGTTTGTTAATTTTTTTAATCACTGAATATTATTCCATTGTAATTTTTTTAATCACTGAATATTATTCCATTGTTTGTACATGCTACAGTTTATTTATTCATTCTCTTGTTGAAGGGCATTTTTGGCAACTATGAGTAAAGCTTCTCTAAAGGTTTGCATGCAGGTTTTTGTATGGACATAAGATTCTGAAGCAGTTGGATAAATACCTAGGAGCATAATTGCTGGATTGCATGGTTAAGACTAAGTTTAGCTTTCTTTAAAAATGCCAAAGTGTCTTCCAAAGTGGTTGTACCATTTTGCATTCCCATCAACAATGAATAACAGTTCCTGTTGCTCTGCATCTTCATCAACAATTTGTATTGCCAGTTTGGGGAGTTTAGCCATTCTAATAGGTGTGCAGTGGTATTTCATTGTTGTTTTCATTTGTGATTCCCTAATTACAAAGATTGGTCTTTTCTTATGCTTATTTGCCATCTACATATTTTCTTTAGCAAAGGGTCTGTTCAGATCTTTTGCCTATGTTTTAATTGTGTTATCTGTTTTTTATTGTTGAGTTTTAAGAGTTCTTTGTATATTTTGGACACAGGTACTTTATCAGATACATGTTTTGTTAATAATTTCTTTCCATCCATGGTTTATCTTTTGATTCTCTTGACAGTGTCTTTCACAGAGCTGATGATTTGAATTCTAATAAAATCCAATTCATCTAATATTTTTCTTTCATGGATTATGCTTTTGGTGTTACATCTAAAAACTCCTCACTAAACCCAAGGTCACCTATATTTTCTCCTATGTTTTCTGTTAGTTTTATTCTTTTGCATTTTATATTTAGGTCTATGACCCATTTTGAGTTAATTTTTGTGAAAAGTCTAAAGTCTGTATCTAGGTTATTTTATTATTTATTTATTGAGCATATGAACAACCAGTTGTTCCACCAGCGCCATTAGTTGAAAAGACTAGCGTTTCTCCGTTGAATTCTCTTTTCTCCTTTACCAAAAATAAGTAGACTGTATTTTGTGGGACTATTTCTGGGCTCCCTATTCTATTCCATTGAAATTTCTGTGCATTCTTTAATCAGTACTATTCTATATTACTATAGCTTTAAAGTAAGTCTTGAAATTGGATAATGTGAGTCCTCAAACTTTATTATTCTTCTTCAGTATTGTGTTGGCTATTCTAGAAGTATTCCCTTTCCATTTAAATCAGTGTTTCAGTCTCAATAAAATAGCTTGCTGGGATATGAATTGAGATTGCTTTAACGTGTATGATTTCCCTTGTCCCTGAAAAACTTCTTTTACCATTTCTTGTAAAGTAGATTTACTGGTAAGCAATTCCCCCAGTTTTTGTTGCTGTGAGAAACTCTTTATTTCTTCTTCACGTTTGAAGGATAATTTTGCTGGATTTAGAATTCTAGATTGATGAGATTTTTCCTCTCAACACATTAAATATTTAAATCAACTTTCTTCAAGTTTGCATGGTTTCTGATGAGAAGTCCAACATAATTCTTACCCTTGCTCCTTGATAGGACTGTTCTTTTTCTCTATCTTCTTTCAAGATTTAATCTTTGTCTTTGGTTTTCTGCAATTTGAACACGATAAGCCTATATGATATTGTTGTTTTTGTTGTTGTTGTTGTTGTTGCTGTTTTCATATTTATCCTGATTGACATTTTCTGAGCTTCCTAGATCTGTTGTTTAATTAATTTTGGAAAATTCTCAGCTATTATTACTTCAAATATTTCTTCTGCTCCACTGTGTCTTTCGTCTCCTCAATATTCCAATTACAGGTATGTCACACCCTTTGAAATTGACCTACAGTTTTTGGATGCTCTGTTTGGTTTTATTTTTTGTTTGGCGGGGGCTGGTCTTTTTGTTTGTTTGTTTGTTTTTTCAGTCTTTTTTTTCTCTTTGCATTTCAGTTCAGAAAGTTTCTATTGACCTATCTTCCAGCTCACTGATTCTTTTTTTGGCTGTGTCCAGCCTACTGATGAGCCAATGAAAACCATTATGTATTTCTAGCATTTTTTAAATTATTTCTTAGTGTTGTTACCTCTTTGCTTATGTTATTCATCTGTTCTTGCCATGTTGTCTACTTTTTCCATTAGAGCCCTTGATATACTAATCATGGTAATTTAAAAGTCTCCATCTATTAATTCCAAAATCTCTGCCATATCTGAGTCTGATTCTGGTGCTTGGATCCTTACTTTGTCTCTTCAGAGTTTATCTCCTTGCCTTTTGTATGACTTGCAATTTTTTTTGTTGAAAGTCAGACATGATTTATCAGGTAATGGAAGGAGAGATAAGTGGGCCTTTAGTGTGATATTTTATGCTCATCTGGTTAGGAACTGGGCCATGTGCAATGCTTTCTCTAGCTGTAGGTGTCAATTATTCTAGTGTCCTTTTTTGTTTTACCTGTTGTCTTTGAGCTTCCCCTAAGAACACCTCCTTAGACAGAGTCTGTGTCTTTTAGCTCATTGCGTAGTAATGTGCCGTTATTATTCTGGAGTCCTATTGGTATAGTTGCAAGGTATAAGGGAGAAGTAATTTGTAATCTTAAAATTAAATCACAGTCTTTTAGTGGGCTTCTGTCCTTAAGCTATGACTTTCACAAAGGTTTTTTATCTTTTACCCTTCCCTCGTGTGGCAGTAGCTAGATGGGGCTGGGATAGAAGAAATGCCACTGGTGTAAGAACCTGGATTTCTCATGTCCAAGACCAGGAGGAGAACAGTGTCTCAGCTTCAGAAGACAGAGGTGGAGGAAATCACCTGTCTTTGCCTTTTTTGTTGGAAACCAATTGGATGTTCCCTGCCCACATTGAGGATGGATCTTCCTAAGTCCACCAACTTCTGGTCTCCTCTGGAAATACCACACAGACACACCCAGAAGTGATGCTTTACCAGTTCTCTAGGTATTCCTTAACCTAGGCAAGTTGACGTCTAAAATTAACCATCACAAAAAAACAAAATCTCTTTCTTTATGAATAAAATTACCAACTTTCAGTAGCCTATGCCCCAAAAAGGCTATAGAACTGACTTAGAGTCAAATCCTTACAATTTTTCTTCAGAGAAAAGAGTAAAGGGAGATAAGAACATTGCTTATAATTACCAAAAAGTTTTATTTAGCTAAGATCCAAAAGTTTCAACTTATAACGGAAACCAGAATCAAAAGCTGAAATCTCTGGAAAGTCCATTTAAAAGAAAAGGAAGGTCTGAAGTCACATGTGGTTGGGTTTCAGGAGATAGGACTACAAGCCACTTGAGCCAGCTGGCCTTTAAACTATCCATTTATACTCTATTTTCCTCATTTGGTGCTTACAGTTTTTCTTTGAATAACCCTTTAGGTCCCAAGATTAATACCCACATACTTACTATTTTTGACTTCATATATGAAAATAAGTAATAGATAAATAGTAATTTATGTGCAATAGTTTTGGGACTTTATCTTTTAAAAATTTGCAAATTAATTTGTTAATTCTAATAGTGTTAGTTATTTACATAATTTCCTTGACTTTTCTAATTTATTTATGTGTATTTTAATAATAAAATTATTTCTAAAATATTCTCATCCTTCTTTTTATTATCTGGTTTTGTTGTTACATCAGATAGCCATTGCCAGCATTTCGAGTGTTATATTAAATAGCAACAGTGATCAGGCATATCTTTATCCTACTTCTAGTTTAAGAAAATAATTCTCAGATTTCTGAAGTAAATGTAATACTTCTCCATTCTACATGTAGACTATTAAGAACCATCTTGTACACTTCAGTAGTTTAATCAATGGCAAATTTTATTGAACACCTTCCCAGAATTTATTGAGCTTACTTTGTGGGCTTTTGTTTTCTTTCATATTAATCTGATGAGTGGTATTATTGTGACATAGAAGCACCACTTTGCTGAAGTACCCCTGTATGATTAGAGCATATTGTTCATCTACTGTAAAACTTTTTAACTTGCCTATAAATGTTCTTTTTTTAACTTTTATAATTTGGTAGTAGTTTCAAATTTGAATTTAGAACTACGTTTTCCCTATTAAGTGAATTACCCAACATATTTTTGTATATCTTCCAAGGAACATATTTTTAGAAATTTTAGAAATTTGGAATTTCACAGTTATATAAACATTCAAGAACTGTCAATTTTTAAATTGCATAGTAACTTTTGCTATTTCTTCCTCTCTTAACAGTAAATGTTATGTTTCTTAAGTCTTGTGTTTACTTGTATTAGTTTCATAATTACTTAACTTGATAACCAAATGTATTAATATAAACTGGGAATAAAGATACAGACGTTATTTAAAATGTTTGTGTCATCAATGATCTTTTATGCATTCATGATTTTACTAATATTTACTTTCTTTTTATCAATTAAAACAAGTTTTTAAATAAATCATGTCAGTACTTTACTTATTTATTATTTTGAAGAACAAACTTTTATCTTCAGTGTTGTTTTATTCATTTTACATTTTATTTATTACTGCTCTTAGTTTTATTTCAGCATCTTTATTTTCAACTACATAGAATTTTTACAGGAGATCCTATTTTAAGGATAGCTTATGCTATTTCTATAAAAAGGAAGCCAAATAACATCTAATATGCTCAGTAAAGCCTGGCCTTTACTCCTATAAATGTCAACAAGTCCGTGATACTATATAAAAATGAAATTACCTAAGATGGAGCTAAGTTATCCCACAAGTCAATAAACAATTATCAGACTGGATATTCTATCACTGTCCTATTTAACCTTCTGATTCTGGGACAGAAAAAAAATGCTTTCAAATGTAAGGGATATGTAGAGCTTGTGTGAAAGATTTTTAAAGGAATGATTATATATGAAAGCATGAGTATGCTTTCAAAGGGCTTATAATAAGAATCAATAACTGGATTGACATGACGCAACCTTCTAACTCCTATCAGTCTATAGACTACAACCTGGGGAAAAAAACCCAGACCATCCTTGCTTCCAGGTGTGACTCACCTCACTCAAGCTCAGCCAATCCTTCTTATTTTAAAGCTGTTCTCTTCAAGGTGCTTTCAGATTTTAATGAGATCTCCAGATGGATGTTGCAAAATACCTGTGCCTCTTCATACACTTTCATCATTGGCTCATAAACAACTCTTCTTTTATCTTCAGTGTGTTTCAAAGTTTATTTCTAAAAAAATAAAAATAAAATGTGTTTGTATAATCCTAGAGGTTTTCGTATTTTTGTCTAAAAGCTAGTAAGCTTTGGTTTGGAGGAATTTATTTTTGTACCTGAAGTTTACATTTTTGTTGATTACAGAGCTGACAAGTCCTGTCAGATTATAGAGCTGAGGATTACACAGCTGAAGTTTATGTTTTTGTTGATTATAGAGCTGACAGGTCCTATCAAAAATAATAAGCTGTCAACCTGACTAATATTTGTCCTTAAGACATGAGGCTAAACCCAGTGTATTAGTCCGTTTTCACACTGCTGATAAAGACATACCCAAGACTGAGTAATTTATTTTAAAAAGATATTCAATGGACTCACAGTTCCACGTGGCTGGGGAGGCCTCACAATCATGGTAGAAGGCAAAAGCCATGTCCTACATGGCAGCAGGCAAAAGAAATTGAAAGCCAAGTGAAAGAAGTTTCCCCTTATAAAACCATCAGATCTCATGAGATTTATTCACTACCATGAGAACAGTATGGGGAAAACTGCTTCTATGATTCAATTACCTCCCACCAGGTCCCTCCCACAACATATGGGAATTATGAGGGCTACAATTCAAGATGAGATTTGGGTGGGGACACAGCCAAACCATTTCACCCAACATGGTCTGAAGATTATTGGCTCTACCTGTGTGTTGTTAAAGACATGAGGTAGAATAAACAATCAAAAACTTATACAATGTACATTTTATACTCAACAGCATACTGAGTGGTTTCCATTTTTCATCTTCTTTTGCTTAATTGCTGTAAGGTAGAATAGTGTTGTGTTGCTGTTTTTCTTTTAAAGTAAAATTCTGGGCATTAAGTGACTGCTACACAACTTGAAAGGTACAATAACAGGAAAGCACTGCAATACAATCAACATTAGACTGCAAAACCCTACACGAGGCTAGAAGCTCCTTAAAGGAAGGAGCCACATCTCGTTCATCTTTGTATTCCCTCTTCCTTAGGACCATCATGATATGTGGATCTCCACCCCTGTCAACAAGGACCAGCTTCTACTTGTCCGTTCAGAGCCTCCATACAAATTAGAAAAAGGCATTTCTTCCTCATGTAAAATTTTTAAGTTAGTATTGTATTTATTTCTCAATTATAAAAACTACAACAAATATAAAGTCATTTTTCATAAAATTCATAAATCAAATTATTGAACATAAAATAATACAAAATTCAAAATTGTAATCACAGTAATTAGAATACCAGCTAACTACAATATAGTAATTTATTATAAAATAATTACATATCATGCTTCCTTGGCAAATAAATTTATTGCAACAATGTTAATATTTATTTGTAACTGTGTCTCATTCTATAGAAATTGCAAAAATTTTCTCCCATTCTGTAGGTTACCTGTTCATTCTGATGATAGTTCCTTTTGCTGTGCAGAAGCTCTTTAATTAGGTCTCATTTGTCAATTTTGACTTTTGTTGCAATTGCTTTTGGTGTTTTTGTCATGAGGTCTTTGCCCATGCCTATGTCCTGAATGGTACTGCCTAGGTTTTCTTCTAGGGTTATTATGGTTTTGGGTTTTACATTTAAGTCTTTAATCCATCTTGAGTTAATTTTTTTGTATAAGGTGTAAGGAAAGGGTCCAGTTTCAGTTTTCTGCATATGGCTAGCCAGTTTTCCCAGCACCATTTACTGAATAGGAGATCCTTTCCCCATTGATTGTTTTTGTCAGGCTTGTTGAAGATCAGATGATTGTAGATGTGTGGTGTTATTTCTGACAGCTCTCTGAAGCTCACTACCTAACTCCTTCCTAAGAAGCAAAATCTGACCAGGGTGGTAAGAAACTATCACCCTTAGTTTTCCTCTTTGGACACTCTCCACTTTCCTTCATGCCTTCAGAGCACTGTAAGCAGCAATGAAATTTTATTCTCTGTGTAAACACCCGCTCATTTAGAGAAAAAGAGTCAGTATCTCCTCTACCTCTGCAACCTGAAGCTGACTCCCTAATCGAACTGATTCAGCTCCCAGCTAACAGGAAGAACCTCCTCTCCATTAACCTCACAGCATACTTTAGGGTTTCAGATAAAAAGAACATTCCTTTCAAATGCCTCCCTACCTCCCAAACCACAGTAAACAACCTTCAATTGGTAAGAAAAACCACAGTTTTTAAAAATATTTTTAAAGATTTAGTTAATAACATGTCAAGCATGATGGTAAATGCCTGTAATCCCAGCACTTTGAGAGGCCAAAGCAGGAGATCCCTTGAGGCCAGGAATTTGAGACCAGCCAGGGCAAAGTAGCAAGACCCTGTCCGTAATTTTAAAAAAAGGTTTTTTTTTAATCAGCCAGGCATGGTAGCGAATGTCTGTAGTCCCAGCTACTCAGGAGGCAGAGGCAGGAGGATTGCATGAGCCCAGGAGTTCATGGCTGTAGTGAGCTATGATCCATGCCATTGCACTCCAGCCTGGGTGACAGAGCAAGACCCTGTCTCTTAAAAAAAAAAAAAAAGAAAGAAAAAAGAAAGAAAAATACTTAATAATAAAAATAATGAGCCACTGCTAAGGATATAAGAAAGAAATACTGAAAAATGACCAAAGAATGACTCAGAACGTTATATAATGTTCTCAAATCCCCCAGAGGGTCCAGAGAGCTCTGCAACCTTTGCCCCCCTCATGCCTGTCATTCCAGCCTAGGCTGACCAGGGTGCAGGCTGTGTTCTTGCTGTGTCCATCCCACTGGACAAGCGATAACAGGCCTGCCATTCAGGCCAACTACTGCTCAGAAAGAAGGAAACTAACATCTGGTGGGTGCCTACTATGTGTCAGGCACATTACAGACCTAAGAAGTAGCCCTAGGTGAGAGTAGGGCCTGGAATCAGAGGGGCCAAGGTTTGACTCTCAAGTTATCAGCTGAGAGACTTCAGGCAAGTTACTTAACTGCTCCACACCTCACTTTGCTCATCTGTAAAATGGTTCATAATGCTTCATGTCTTATAAAGCTCATGGTGAAGATTGCATTGCGTAACCTTGTCAATTAATTGCTTTGTACATAGCCTAAACAGAGTAATTACTCAATGAGTATTAGCTACTGATAGCATCACTATCGTTATTATTGTTCCATTACCTCACATTCTCTTCTTAGGCAAAGAAGAAAAAAAAGCTCAGAATGGAAAGAACTCCTAAGCTCTCTCAGATCTAAATCAGCTCTCCCCAGCTTAGTCCAAGAGATACTTTAGAGTGTGTCATTCCTTTCACCCAGAAGTGTCTCTCACCCCAGGAAGCATCTGAGTGGACACCAGGGTTCAATGTGTTGCTCTTAACCTTAGCAATTTCTGTTGTATAGTTATAAACACACAAATCCTTGTAGTTCTTTCTAAATAGGCTTGTGAAAATAGGATTCAATCCCAAAAGTAAATGCATGCCACTCACTAAAACAAAAAGTGCCATTTCAATTGGTGTCAGGTGAAGGGTGGTACTAAAATGAAACACCGCCAACTTATTGCTGGGATAGCTGGCTCCCTCCTGCTGCACAGCTACTGACTGGAGGAAAATTCATCTTTAAAATACCTCATCAACAATGGGTCAGTTGAAAACTTTTGCCCATTTTTAGAACAAAATTGGAATTGGCCTTTCATGGCCATTCAAAAGCAGACAGATAATATCTGCAATTATTTGCTTCTTTGCATTTATGGAATTGTTGCTCCCATAAAGCAGGTGGCCTGAAGCAAACTGTGCCAGCTATTTCCAGAATAATCCGTGTTTGTACATTCACTCCACACTCACACTCCAAAAAATTCCAACAGGAACTAAACAGAAACAGGAACTTGCCAAAAACAGGTCTCTGACGCATGCACCTCAGCCCACAGTCATCCAGATTTCTGTCCTCCTTTGTTGCTCAATTAAATAGACATTTTTAGATGTTGTCTTATTTGACTTTCTGAATAATTTCTGAAGCACTCACACCCACCATTGTCCACACAGCTTCATGGAAACTGCCTTATTCTCATCCTCATGACATCCTGTTCCCCAGCTTCTCTGGGCATCTTTCTGGCTTCTCTGTCTCTGTCTCCTTCATGGGCTCATCTTTCCCACCCTCTTCCTTTATCTTGTGGTTGTTCCCTGGGATGCCCACATCCATGCCCCCTCCTCTCACTCTATGGTATAGATAACCACATGGCACATGATGCTTACTATCAGAGGACACTGAAACTATAGTTCATTTCAGTTAGAGAGCATTCAAAAAAGTTAAATCTTTTTTTAAAAAATCATACACTCATATAATTGCAAAGGCATTTACATGCTGTATTAGTCTGTTCTCATGCTGCTAATAAAGACATATCTGAGACTGGGTAATTTATAAAAGAAAGAGGTTTAATGGACTCACAGTTCCACATGGCTGGTAGGCCTCATAATCATGGTGGAAGATGAAGGAAGAGCAAAGGAACATCTTATATGGTGATGGGAAAAGAGAGAATGAGAGCAAAGCAAAAGGGGAAACCCCTTATAAAACCATCAGATCTCGTGAGACTTACTCACTGCCACAAGAACAGTATGGGGGAAACTGCCCTCATGATTCAATCATCTCCCACCCGGTCCCTCCTGCAACATGGGGAAATTATGGGCGCTATAATTCAATATGAAAAAACCGTATCACATGCCCAAAAGAAATTAATATAAGTTAAAACTCCCAGAATAAACCCTGTTTGCATGAAGGCAGGTGGACACAGCCAGTGGGAAACTAAATTGACATAAGCTTCCTGGAAGAGCTCTAGCAATAATTATTACTAGATTTCAAAAACTAGCGGCCAGGCGCAGTGGCTCACACCTGTAATCCCAGCAGTTTGGGAGGCCGAGGCAGGCAGATCACCTGAGGTTGGGAGTTCGAGACCAGCCTGACCAACATGAAGAAACCCCATCTCTATTAAAAATACAAAATTAGTTGGGCATGGTGGTGCATGCCTGTAATCCCAGCTACTCGGGCGGCTGAGGCAGGAGAATCACTTGAAGCCAAGAAGCGGAGGTTGTGGTGAGCCAAGATCGTGCCATTGCACTCCAGCCTGGGCAATGAGAGCAAGACCCCATCTCAAAAAAAAACAAAAAACAAAAACAAAAAAACAAAACTCTGAAAATGTTCATACGCTTGGGTGCAACAATTTTATTTCCACATAATAATTAGGCATATGTGGTAATATTCATCTTAAACAATGTGGAATTAAAATATATTTGAAATAGCTAAAAATGGAAAGCAGTATAAATAGTTCAATAAAGTATGGCATATCGTACATGATAACATTCAAATATCTCCAAAATACATTCTTACATAAAAAAGCTAACACTATCATATAGCGGATAACTGGAATTCCTAATATATGTATATATGTCTATTCAACATATATACATATAGAAAACAAAAGGGGAATAATGGAAAGAAGTCACATAGTGTTAATAATAATGATTTCTTGGTGTTAAGAAATATGAGTGAGTTATATTTTATTCTTTGAGCTTATCTATATTTTCAAAATTTACTAAAATAGTATAGATTATCTTATGGTTTGAATGTGCCCCTCAAATTTCATATGTTGAAAACTTAATCCCCAAATTTATATATTAATTGGAGGTGGAGCCTTTGGAGGCAATTAGGATTAGATAAGGTTATCAAGGTGGGAGCCCCATGATAGGACTTGTGATGCCCCCTACCATGTTATAATGCATCAAGAAGGCCCTCACAAGATGCTGACTCCTCTACCTGGACTTTCCAGCCTCTTGATTCGTGAGCTAAACAAACCTCTATTCTCATAAATTACCCAGTCTGTGGTATTCAGTTATAGCAACTGGTATTCAGTCCAGAACATGGACTAAGACAGATTACTTTTGAAATGAATAGAAATAAACTTTTTAGGAAAAAGCCTCTGAGATGAGGGGGCCATATTAATAAAGATGATACAACAACCATTCTCCTAGCATACTGACTTGTAGCTCCTATAAGAAAGATCCAAGCACTGGGACTATTTGAAATAAAACATGTGTTTCAGAAGGAAATGCATTTATTAAACAGACTTTAACTCCTGTCTGAGGCCAATCTAAGGACAAACATCTAAGTATTGATAGCTCACTTATCACAACTTTACATAGGTAGGAGAGTAGCACCTGGCTGACTCCAGAACCTGTCAATAATTTAGCTTTCTCAAATGCAGCAAGATATAAAGTGCAAAGGTGCAAGTACTGCCTTTGAAATTAAAGGAGCATGGTTTACCTTTTCTCCACCCCACTAACTGACATCATCTTAGAACCTCAGGATTTGTTGTGTGTGTGTGTGTGCTTTTTAATTTATGATATAAGGATAACTCTTACTTAACACAGTGCAAGTGAAGATTACAGTTGATCTTCATTTTTCATGAATTCCATATTTATGGATTTGCCTACTTGCTAAAATGTATTTGTAACCCCCTCAAATCAATAATCCCTGTACTTTCATGGTCATTCACAAATATACATGGAACAGAAAAATGTGTGAGGCCCCACCTGCACATTCCCAGCTAAGGTTGAACAAGGCAACGCTCTGACTTCTCATGTCAGCTCTCATACTGTAAACAAGTGTCCTTTCACCATCTATTTAGTGCCACATTTTTCATATTTTTATACTCCTTGTTGGTGTTTTGCTATGTGAAAAGGCCTCCCTTCCTAGTGCTGAAGTTACATCTAGTGTTCCCCAGTCCAAGAAGGCTGTGAGGTGGCTTACAGAGAATATCCATGTGTCAGATAAGCTTCACTTAGGCACAAATTATAGTGCTATTGGCCATTAATTCAATGTTAATAAATTAACAATAATATATTAGACATATATACACATAAAACAAGGTTATGTATTAATTGATTGATGAAAATGCTGTGACCAGAGGCTCACAGGAACCTAACCTCACACTTCCCCTAAGAGCAATCATTCACTATTCAATAATTCACTCCTCTCAGCAACTTTATAGACCATAACTATCATGACTAATGAGAATCAATTGTATGTACAATTCATTTATGCTTTTCACAAATCCAATCATGTATAACATATCAATGTTTTGGTCAACAATGGACTGCATATACAATTGTAGTCCTATAAGATAATGATAGAGCTGAAAAATTCCTATTGCTTAGTGATATTGTAGCCATAATCATATTGTAGTGCAATGCATTACTCATGTGTTTGTGGTGATGCTGGTGTAAACAAGCCTACCATGCTGCCAGTCAGATGAAAGCATAGCACACACATTTATGTATAGTACATAATACTTCATAATAAACAACTATGTTACTGATTTATGTATTTACTAAACTACACTTTTTACCATCATTTTAGGGTGTACTCCTTCTACTTGTTATCACAGGAGATGACAGCTCCATACCTGGCCTATGGTATTTTTTTTTTACTTTGTAAACTTTTTAATGTTCTAAAACATTTTGACTCTTTTGTAATAATAGTTTAAAACACAAATACATTTTGCAGCTGTACAAAAATATTTTCCTTCTTTATATCCTTATTCTGTATGCTTTTTTTCTATTTAAAACATTATTTAGTTTTTTTTACTTTTTATTTTTTTTTTACTTTTTAATCTTTTTTTGTTAAAAACTACGACATAAACACACTCATTAGCCTACGCCTACACAGGTTCAGGATCATCAATATCAATGTCTTTCACCACCACATCTTGTCTCAGGGGAAGGTCTTCAGGGCAATAACACACATGGAGCTGTCAT